>NC_136064.1:50065191-50802691 GCF_964261635.1 Lissotriton helveticus | reverse complement strand
TTATTTAATATTTATATCACCCCTCTAGCGAGCATAGCGGAAAGATTTGGTCTTACAATCTTTTCATATGCAGACGATACACAACTGATGTTCTCCTTGTCATCAACTGATAAAAAGAGCCCCTCCTCTCTCCGCACTGGATTACAGAGCATGGCAAAATGGATGCACTCCAAGAAATTAAAATTAAATGGAGACAAAACCGAACTGCTAATATTTGGTGAACAAAAAGATCTGTGGGGATCAGTTCACTGGCCTACTGAAATGGGTCCTCCCCCGACGGCAGTTCCGTCAGCCCGTAATTTAGGAGTAATAATTGATGACAAATTGACAATGTGCGCTCAGGCCGCTAAAACAGCCTCAGTCTGCTTCGCCATTCTCAAATGGCTGAGAAAAATGTTGTGGCAACTCCCTGAAGGGGCGCAAAGAACGGTAGTTCAGGCCTTGATTGGTTCATGGCTGGATTATGGTAACATTTTGTTTTTAGGTGCCAACAAAGAAATCACACGCCGATTACAGGTCGTCCAAAATGCGGCATCAAGGATACTCTTCCATCTACCTGGGCGGGCGCATGTATCGGAACATGTACGTAGACTACATTGGCTCAAGATGGTCAACAGAGCCAAATTTAAAGCTTTATGCTACATGTTCAAAATAAACTCAGGGGAAGCACCAGCATATCTTTGCAAACTGGTCCGTAAATACATCCCGACTCGGAATCTCCTATCAACCTATCAGGAGAGGTTTGTTGTCCCAAGATTTAAACGAGCACGACTAGGAGGACGCTCCTTTGGATACTTAGCACCAGTGCTGTGGAACTCTATCCCGCTCTCACTTCGCCTAGAGCCCAACTACATAAAATTTAGGAAAGGTATCAAGGCATGGCTTTTCAACCAAGAATAAATCTAAAATTCATGACCCCCTGGTAATGTATCGATCCAAGGCACCGGGAAACCCTCAGGATAGCTGTTGCGCCATACAAATGGAATAAATAAATAAATAAATCATCCACAGGTTCCCTTATAGGTAAATCCATCAGGGAAATTACTGACTCACATTCACTTGCTTGGTCATCAATTATCAAAGGTTCTTTTCTAGATTGCACTACAGGTGTAGTCAGAACTGGAGGTTTGGGACAAGATTGTTTTTCTCCATATAATGGAACAAGGGGACCTATGGTCAAGGTCAATGGTCAATGCTTCTGGACTCATATTTAACTGTGAAATTTTCTGAATTAATTCACTTCTCTGTTTATTTATGGGTTCTCGTTCCCTCTCCTGTAGCACTTTTTCTAATGAAGTTTCATGCACTACTTGCGGAACCAAAGATGGTTTTAAGAACGGGGCACTAAGGTTAACTCTATTTGCTTCTTCATGGTAAAGTGGCGTACTTCTCATTAACAAATCCCCCAAATAGTCATCATCTGATTCACCACTAATCATGACATTTTTCGTTTTCTCTGTGCATTTGCTTCCTGACGCTTCCTCTAAAGTCCGTACAGGATAGAATCCTTCTACTAACATTTCCTATGGAGAAATGTTTTTTCATTTTCTTTGATTAAACTTACCTAATGTAGTATTTTATTATGCCAACTTAAGTTCAAATAGGAGTATCTGTAAGATTGTCATATGTGACATACAGGACTTGATTCCTTTAAGATGGCGCCCCAGTTACCACTTGGTTAGTCCGTCTTTACGGTTTGTGACCATCAACTATAGATACATAAATATTTCCTGCTGTAGTGGTAGAGCCCACACATAAGATATGTGTCCCGCTAATATATGGACAAATAACAAGATAAAATATGCAAGCCTTGTATATCTGGCTTAACCAATTTGGGACATCATCCTTCGCGATGATATACCCTCGTTCAATTAGGGCTTTTCGAATTTGAAGATTCGGAATAATATCTAGACATGACTCGTGAATTAATACAATACTTTAATCAGCCCGTTTCTGTAATTTACACCAGTATTGCAGAGTTGTTTCAATACGGTGCACACTCCAAGATGGCGCCGGTAGTAAGGCGGTATAACAGATTAGTCATTTCCGCTGAGACGCAATACGCAGGAAATCGGAATTGTGGCGGGGCTAGCTAGGATATTTAAACTGGGGAACTACTATGGTTCGGTTTGCGATTTTCTCTCCATTCGGGACACGGCGAATCATTCGGTAAGTGGGAAGGAGGGTTTCTCCCCCGCCGCTTTTGTCTGTTAGAAGGAGGTTTCCCACTTAGATTCCCCAGCAATACTATCCGGACGCAGGATGGACAGATATACATGGTTGTCATATATTTTTGGCAACGAATTCCCGTCCCACCTGTCTATTTATTATGATACGGGACCATATGGGGAAAAGGGCAGGGTAACCTCTGTTCACTTGTCGTGTTGTACGATATTTTGTCTGAAATTCGGTATACATTATGGATAGTTCTGTGTCAAATCCATTGACCTCTCTGGTACTTCTGAGCCCCATGTTAAAATGGACTTGGGTACAATGAGGCTGGGAGTCCAACTCGATCATCATCGGCATATTTATTCTTTAACGTCTCAATGCTTATAATATTGTTCTATAAGGAATTTTGTTTTTCCCTTGTACCTACCCCCCCTTTCTTTTTTCTTTTTTTTCCTTTCTTTTAATATAGTTAGATTCTAATTGGTTCTTCTTTTTGTAATTTTTATTTTGCTCTCGAACTATGCATTAGAACGGGCGGCCAAGACCTATGGCGGGACCCTCCTTAAGTTATCAAGCTTTTGGGAATAAAGCAGTTATTCTGTTGTAGAGAGGTAAGACTTTCTTGTTTACCATATAGAGTTGAGACTGTAAATATCGAACCCTGACAGAGAACTTTCCCAATGGACCTATAACATGTACAAACCATGGTCATTGTGAATGGTTACACCTTAAACAACTATTTCACATAGAAATCCTATTATAATTAGATTTTCTTGTTCACAGAACAGAATCGCACTTGATCACTAACAAAGTGACTGGCTACCTAATGGTCTATATTTGGAATTGCCTACTGTGAAATAATCATAACAGCATTAGGACAAGTAAAACAGAGCGGATTTGTTCTCTCACTACAATAGGTGAGAATCTTTTTCTTGTTTCTTCTTCTTTTTCCTCATTTCTTTTCTTTTTCTTCTTTTCACAATTTATGTTTCTGATGGCTGGAAACTGGAGATTAATGTAATAATGTAATATTTGAGGAATTAATGGACAGACTGTGTCGGTTGTTTCAGAATTATGCTAAAAAACTGTTGATATTTGGAATCTATTAACATGTTGAATCTGTGTTCCCTCGTACCCGTGAGATGCTATATATAGTCTTGAAACTTGAAAGTTGGTGTTTTTCTACCGTACGTTTTTCATGCTGTGTATTGATTGCACATTTTTAATTGTTTCAGCCCTGACGAAGTTCAGTGTGAACGAAACGCGTTGGCTGAGGAGTCTGTTTTTATGAGAAGTAATAAAATAAAAGTAATTTTGGAATAAGATCTGGAGCTTTCGAGTACTCCTTTTGGTGCACCGTCCCTATATATATGAACTTTCTACTAACATAGACTGTCTCCATTTCTTCATTTGTTTATCTCTTTTCTCTTTTGGAAATCTGGGGTAAAATGTTATCCATTTTCTGTCGCTTCTGGGTCTATCTCGCTCAATAGCCTCAGTCTCCCATTCCTCTAATGCTTCATATTGAGTTAATCTAGGTCTGGGATCTAATTCATTCATGCGTGTTCTCAAATTGTACAAAACTCTACCATTAAAGGTACCATGTTCTGGAAATGCCAAAACACCATCATCTTTTGTGTACTCTGTCCAATTTTCTAACCACACACAGGTGTGGTAGCCCCTTTCTAGCATCATGTATGATGTGGGAGTATTTGGTGGACGAATATTAATTCCTTCTCTAGTCTTAATCATTTTGTCTGTTTTAAAGAAATTCTTAATCTTCTTAAATAGCGACATTTTTCTCTCTCCTCCGTACATGATATGAGGTCTTCCACTTATCTATTGCTCTTGCGCAAAACCTAAGTACCTCCTATCTGGTCTATTTCCTTTAACTGTTGGATCTAAATGCCACATATAATTTGTATCAATAAATTCAATATGCAGCAACACTCAATTGTTTACTAAATGCTTCACCAATACCAGCACATTTCTTATTTTTTGAGAGCCAATCAGTGATTTGAATTCAAATAACTTTCGACCAATGATTGCGCAGCTTTTCTTGTGAGACAAGTGCTCCCGCTCCTGTACTCACCCCTCCTTTACAATTACACACCCGCTGTCTCAATCAATACCAGCGCGGCTCTAGCTGACGTCAGCGCAGCTCTGCAACTGACTCCCTCCTTTGCAAGGTAATTTGAGAATTTATTTCTTTTCACTTTTAAATGCAATATTCATTAATTAACAACGTAAAAAACATTCGCACTGTGCCTAAGTGACTAAATTCAAAGGAAAGATGATTTTTTTTACTGCAAGTAAATCACTTCCGCTTACTCTTCATACACTGCGAGTAGATCCCTTCGGCCTACTCTTCATACAAGCATTAGAGAACCTGTTACTCCCTTGGGCTTACCCTTTCTAGGTGATATAAGGCCAAAGGTTCACCAACGAACTCCTTTGCTATAATTTATTCACACTTTTATACAGAAAATCCCTAATCATTGCTTCCAGTTTACCTAACCATGCACTTACTTTCTTAGGCAAGTTACCTCAATGCAAAGTGGCTTCCATTTACCATCTTCCCCCGGGGATTCCAAACAAACATAGAACAATACAAACGGGTTTTGGTTAATACTTAAAATCAATGCAATTTCAAACATTTCTCAATACACAACTAAACCCTAACCACTACTCTGCTACCAAAAGAATACTGATAGAGCATCGGTTCACCTGCCCAGAATTTTACCATACTCACCTGGGCCCATAAAAATATACACATTTTGAACAGGCAAACCTACGCTTAACCTGTGATTTACTTTAACTTTTTTGGACCTATACCTTGACTTACCAATCCTTGTCACCAGTACCTAGAGTCCTAAGGGATCAAGGAGGTTAGCAAGAAAATAGGTAGTAAATAAACATTTGCACTCATAAAATAACCACATACTCGGAAAAGCTTTAAATGCTTTATCTAAATATTTTCTTAAATATTAGAGTCCGTACTTAATTAATCAGAGCTTGATCAATTTGAAAGAATAGAATCAAAGTAAAATGATGCAGAATAATATGAGACTTTCTTTAAGCATTGAAACATAGGAAGGGTAAGAAGAGGGAAACAGCACAATGACATATCCACGCAACTTTTATATTTACCTAGAATGGTGTGAAGACCAACCTGGCCACGGGTTGGGATAAAGGACAGGACCCCCAATAGTGCAGGTGCCAACAGGATAGAACAGGTGCAGATCAGAATCAGGATAAGTACGGACCAAATTAAATCAGGACAGGACCTCCGCAGGTCAAGACCGGCACCCACAGCTAAAGTGCAACACCAGCGTCACACACCTCTCTGCAGCTAACAGTCAGACCCCGATTGGGTTAGCGAATCCTCTCCCTCAGGAAACCCCGATTGGGTTATCGAACTCCTTCCCAGAACCCCGATTGGGTTATCTATTCTTCTGACAGAGTGCTCCGCCAGCACCTCTGCTCCCGAATCTTCTGACAGAGTGCTCCTCCAGCACCTCTGCTCTCGATTGCCTATTGAGTGCGTTGGGTCAGTGTCAGGTCAGCTATTCGAACAAGTCGGACAATCTAACTAGCTAAGCCTACCTTAGTTATACCATTTTCCAGGGCAGTGTACAACCCCCCAATGTTGCAAATGTGTGTAGTCCCTCAATTTGATTGGTCAAAAGACGAGGAGAGGTCATCAGACCATACCAGTTATGAGGTCATGCTCTTCAATATTCAGATCAATGTTCCCGCCCAATATTTTATTTTCCCATTCACTTTTTTTCCAGCCGGCAGTGAATGTATCAATAACAAATACATTGTATGTAAAAAATGTTTAATTCAGCTTCCTCTCGAGAGGTCGAAGAGTTAGTTTCCCAAGCGCATCTTCAGGCAAGACAGTCACTGGCACAGGTTCAATGCCATGACTTGTGGACTCTTGAGCTCTTCTGCGCAGTCGCAGGATTGCAAGATGGAGTGCAGCAAGATTACATCAGACCCAAATACAAATTAATGGCAAAGTGAAAGAGAAACAGTTTTAGAACAAAGAATAAATGAATGCACTGTATAGCACTTATCTCTACTCTATTCCCATTACTTAATTTTAACTATAGCATTAGGGATTATGCAGAACGAACAACTTAGTAAAAGCAGCAATGCAAACATTAGCGCATGAGAACATAGAGCAGCCATCTTTAGTTCTAGTGCGCAGAAGCAAAGTCTTCCCACCAAAGCAGTAAGTACGTCATGTCACATGAGTATGACAGACGCTTGCGCAGAAAAGTTACCGCGTTGCGGCGGCCATTTTTGGTTAATCGAGTTACTGTTAGTAAAAGCACATATGCAAGCTTCCCCAGCTTACTCAAAATGTCGTGTTTTAAGACGAAACATGTTGGTTAATGCATTACTTATTATTTTGAGAGGATTGAGTCCAAGCAAGTCGCTTTACGTGCGAAACCTTGCTCCATCACTTCCCTAAACCACTACACTACACAAACACTACAACACTATCCTAAACTCTAAAACACTACAGTACACAAACACTACAACACTACTATACCCTAAAACACTACTCAAACACTATAACACTACCCTAAACACTACACTATGCAAACACTACAACACTACCCTAAACCCTAATGCACTACACTACACAAAAACTACAACACTACCCTAAACCCTAATGCACTACACTGCTCAAACACTACAACACTACCTTCTACCCTAAAACACTACACTACACAAACACTGCAACACTACCCTAAACCCTAAAACACTACACTACGACACTACCCTAAAGCCTAAAACAGTACACTATACAAACACAACAACACTACACTAAACCCTAAACCACTACACTATACAAACACTACTACACTGCCCTATACCACTACCCACACTAATCCCACCCCTACACTACCCTAAACCCTAAAACACTAAGCTACACAAATACTACAACACTACCCTAAACTCTAAAACACTACACTACTACACTACCCTAAACCCTAAAACACTACACTATACAAACACTACACTACTCCCACCCCTACACTATCCTAAACCCTAAAACACTACACTACAACACTACCCTAAACCACTACCCACACTACTCCCACCCCTACACTACCCCTAACCCTAAAACTTTACAACACTACCCTAAATCAATACCCACACTACTCCCACCCAAGCACAATCAATGTAATAGCAAAGCTTAGTAAAAGTTGCGTTGTGATGGCTGTTCCCCCTTACATCTATATCTAAAATTGCCTTCAGAATTTATATGTTTTTTAATGCGTTAAGTACCCCAAGAATAGTCTAGATGGATCTCCTGAAGCTGTCGCCAACTTTTCGGTTGATAATTGGTGACACCGTGTCAGGCAGCTGTGCATTAAGAGGGACCCATGCTTCCATTGAAATATTTCTCTGACCTACTGCACATTTGGAGATGGCCATCATGGAGTTCAGTCTAAATGCAAAGGATGACTACTTATTTGCTGATCTGTGCCAGTCTCTGAAGGTATTTAATGAGTGTGATCAATCCACATGGGAGGTCGGTAATTGCTAAAGTTTGTAGAACAGGCTAATGCAAGGATTTAACACCAGCCTATTCAGGAGAATCACAAAGAGCCAAACCAGTCACTTTTAAACTCTAGTAGGTAGTCCACCAAAGTTGTTGGAGCAATGTGCGCCCACTTTTTCCGACCATGGACACACTATTTAGAATGAATCTTAATTCTGGCAGTTTGTTTCCTATGAAAGGACTTCCATCAAGCCCTGAGTGGCTTCATAGATGTTGAGTGAAGCAACACAGAGCAAATCGCTGCATTGCCTTACTCTGTGCCAGGAAGGCATTCCATGAGTGTTGTGTGGGTGCTCCCAAGCAACATTAATGTATATTGACACATTCCCAGAATTACCATAAGCAATAAACCTGGAAATGCACCAAAATCCTAGGCCTCCCCAGCTGAGGCATAACGAGGAGAAATATCTTTATTTCTCTTCGGTTTTTCCTCTTTTTATGAGTGCTGCATTATGCGGTACCATAGAAAGAAGGAAATGACTCACGGGATTGTGTTTGCTCCTGCACAAAAACAATCCACCCTATAAAGCAGGCACACTTCCACCATGGTGCAAGGGTGCCTGCATTGGCTCTAGGCAGCCAAAACGACACCAGCACAGGGGTAATGGGAGGATTGCATCATATTCTTTCAAATACGGTGCACTCCAGGCCTTTCCCTGTAACGCAGTGCAGCGCAGCAAGACTATCTAGCTCTCATCTTTCCTTTGTTAATTTGAAGGTGCAGCATGAGAATGGTTCAAAAGCAATGCTGAAAAAATGTAGTGAGATTAGATTCAGAATAATGTAGTAGAACTACAGTGAGGGACTGTCATAGAGTTTCTCCTATTCTGACACTTTGCTCATGCCCACCCATTCCCCCACACGCTACGCCAGGAGAGAGCGAGCTGGGGCCGGAGAAGCCCGGGGAGGATTGTGGACTCAGCTCTCCTGTGGAGTTTCTTTTAGCCTCCCCGTCCACAGTGTGTGTATCGGCAAGAGTTGAGCCAGCGGAAGGTTATTAGACCTTCCATACCTGCTGCCATCTCAGGCATTGATTAGGTCGCATCTCTGCTCTGCCTGTGACCCGTTGGTTACTGCGTCCGACTTGCTCATGGAGGCAGGCAGGTATGGGTGTATAAAACCAAGGCAGTGGGAAACCCAAAGCCTGTGTGAAGCACAGATAAATACACAGATGTCTCTCCAAATTTTAAATGTTTGTCAAAAAATTATTCAAAATCATTTGAAAAACAAACTCAGAATCAACTTTGATAAGAGTTAATTCCACTCTCTTGTATTCAACAAATTTGCAATTCTTCAGTATTCATAACACATTGTAAATTTCTGTCATCATTGATATGATATGAACACATGAAATTTTAAACATATTTCAAATTTGCAAAAACCAACATAAACAATTCAAAATGAATCCCAATGCATTTTGGGTTCATATTAAACCCTTCGTCAGGGGTTATTTAACATGATAATACGGATAATATGTTGTCGTGATGTCCTCAGTTCAGAGCTACAACAAAAACCAAAATGATATCCAATGAGTCAGTAGTACAACATGAGGTGTAAAAACAATTAGGATTTGCACTCGGGGGGATTAGGTTGAGGGGGGGTTGAGTGTAATGGAATATACCGAACATAGATTGTGACACTTATGGCGAACTCGTGAAAATGCGCAATAAAGAGCTACTCGTGAATTAACGTGAGTTGAAACTAACCACTCTCCGTCACCGCTCCCCGGTGTAAACTCATATACATAGTCAGGTTTTATAGAGTCAGATGCAGCTGCCCAAACGTACACCTTAGTACTCCAATTACTGCAATTCTCACGTGGCTGAAAGTGGATCAAGCCCTGATCTTTGGACTGGGTAAGAGTGGTCTGCTTAATTCAGGCACTCTGTTCATCACCACCCCCTTTTCTGAATCATTTTGTCCACCATAAGCGTGGAAGGGTATACTCAGATGTGAGTCCCTTGCTCATTGCACCATCAGGATTCAAGCAAGCCGGGCCGACGACGCCTGAAATGACAGAAACCGGTCCCCGGAAGCTTGTTTCCTTCCCAGTATAAGAATTGGCTTGGTAGTTTGGTTTGCCCTGTTCCCATCATGCACTGGGACAGGAACAGACTAATTTGCATATAGCCAAGTTCTGAGCTGGGATGGTGCAGTGAGCCAAAAAACGGTGATGGATCAAGCCCTGATCTTTGGACTGGGTAAGAGTGGTCTGCTTAATTCAGGCACTCTGTTCATCACCACCCCCTTTTCTGAATCATTTTGTCCACCATAAGCGTGGAAGGGTATACTCAGATGTGAGTCCCTTGCTCATTGCACCATCAGGATTCAAGCAAGCCGGGCCGACGACGCCTGAAATGGCAGAAACCGGTCCCCGGAAGCTTGTTTCCTTCCCAGTATAAGAATTGGCTTGGTAGTTTGGTTTGCCCTGTTCCCATCATGCACTGGGACAGGAACAGACTAATTTGCATATAGCCAAGTTCTGAGCTGGGATGGTGCAGTGAGCTAAAAAACGGTGATGGATCAAGCCCTGATCTTTGGACTGGGTAAGAGTGGTCTGCTTAATTCAGGCACTCTGTTCATCACCACCCCCTTTTCTGAATCATTTTGTCCACCATAAGCGTGGAAGGGTATACTCAGATGTGAGTCCCTTGCTCATTGCACCATCAGGATTCAAGCAAGCCGGGCCGACGACGCCTGAAATGGCAGAAACCGGTCCCCGGAAGCTTGTTTCCTTCCCAGTATAAGAATTGGCTTGGTAGTTTGGTTTGCCCTGTTCCCATCATGCACTGGGACAGGAACAGACTAATTTGCATATAGCCAAGTTCTGAGCTGGGACGGTGCAGTGAGCTAAAAAACGGTGATGGATCAAGCCCTGATCTTTGGACTGGGTAAGAGTGGTCTGCTTAATTCAGGCACTCTGTTCATCACCACCCCCTTGTCTGAATGAAAGTGAAAAGACGCCACATGCTGATCGAGTTGACAGCGCCATAAATTGACAATCGAAACATGCCCACGGCCCTGGTATATGAATACTGACCCATGTGTGAAACCGAACCTCACGTTTGCCCCGCAACAGGATAAAAGAATATCGTCTGTACTCTGCAACAAAAGTAAATCTACCGCCAGTCCTCCCCTTGACAACGAGTCATAACCACAACAGTAAAAGTGACAGTAATAGCCTTCAAGGACTCACCGAGAACGACACCGTGAGTTATACTCCGTATTCGCAATAGAACGCCTGCAACGTGCGCAATGACATGTGCAGCGCTTCTAACATTTTTAAAGGGCCAACTGGGTTCAAAGAAATGAGAAAAATGACCATGCGACCTGCATCAAAACTTTATTGTGCAGTGTCAACATCTGACAAGCAAAAGTAGCGATCCACAAAAGTTCACGAAATCCATGAATCCAGATATTATACCCCACCGTCCACATCTGTGGCAACCTACCGTAATTATGAGCAAAACATATAGGCACAATTGCAGAAGGCTCTGCATGCTCCCCGTTTAAAAAAAACAGTAGTCAGGCTCGTCCTATAACCACTCCTCAATATTTCTAAAACAATAACCAAATAAATGTTGTAATCCCAAAGTTCCCTGCCAGACGCCTGTAATAATATGCGCGGAGTAATCAAACAAAATGCAATCTAAAAAAGTGATGCGAGGGAGAAAAGAAGGATGATGAGTGCAAATCCTGTACAATATAAACATTTTATAACAAATCATCATGTACTGAACAGACATGTATATGTTGTGAATCAAACATCTTCATAGGAAACATAACAGTTCATAATGATCATTAAGCCCCTTGGGGATGACCGTGCCTAAGTGTTTAATCCAATATGTCTCCTTGCGTGCTAAGGCTGTGTTAATGTCAATCCCAAGAATAGTGAATCTCAACTGAGGAATCGTGTGTGAGGTATTCACCCAGTATGCTGCCAAAGATGAGTTCAAATTTTTGTTACGAATTCTACTCTTGTGTTCTACAATACGTGTTTTAATTTTGCGACTAGTTCTCCCTACATAAACTAGCCCACAAGGGCATTTGATGGCGTGAATTACCCCCTCAGTGTTGCATTCAGAGGTGTGGTGAAGTTTGAATTTTTTGACCAGTCTGTGGGTGAGCGAACGTGTCTCCTAAGATTACGTTACCACATTGTCCACAATTATGGCACTTCCTCATTCCTCTGTGACTTGGTTTGTCTAAAACGTGACTTGGTTTCAGAAGTTTCCTCAGATTCTTCGACCTGTTATGTGCAAATAATGGTAAGTCATGAAATAGTCCTGCAAAATCGACCTCTTGTTCAATTATATCCCAATGTTTTCTTTTGATCGCCTTGATCTGGGGTGCTTGAACTGAGTGTTTTAGAACAAACACTTAGGCCCCCATTAGGATGGCAGGCGGACTTTGCCCGCCCGCCATCCTCGTGGAAAGCGGGACCGCCCGCGATCTGAGCTGCGGTCCTGCCATGCCCATTATGATGCGCCCGTCACACTGGCGGGCGCATCATGCATTTATGACATTGCGGCGGGCAGTGTTCACACCAGCACCCGCCGCAATGTTAAAATGTAAGGGATGCATTTGCATACACAAAGCGGCAGGTACCGCGCGGTGCCTGCCGCATTGTCTATGGAAATGCAGGGGGGTACCATAGGTACCCCCCATGTGCACCCCCCACCTCGCCTTCACCATGGGGGCCCGCAAGGGGCCCCCAAAGTAAAGACCACATGCTTTTCCGTCCCGGCATTGCCACCACGGAAAGGCATCTGACAAAGCCCATCATAATATGGCTGGCGGTGTCTGATAGACACCGCCACCATATGAACTCTTTTCCGCCCCGGTCGCAAGGTGTAGCGATTACCAACAAAAGCGTATACAGGGCGCGAAAAGGTCGAAACCGCTGCCGCACTACAACACCCAGAATGCCCTGGGTCAAGGTAAACCGGAACTCACTTCCTGTGCAGTAATAAAAGTACTTCCCTGATGTTGCCGTGTGCTTGTCAATCCTTCCGGTAGTTGTGACAGAGCTTGTAGTGTACTTTATCCTTGAGTGCTGGTGTGCGCGGACGCTTTCTGTCCCGCTGGAGGACGCCGAGTGCTGGTGTGCACGGACGCTTTCTTTCCCGCTGGAGGACGCAGAGTGCTGGTGTGCGCGGACGCTTTCTTTCCCGCTGCAGGACGCCGAGTGCTGGTGTGCGCGGACGCTTTCTTTCCCGCTGGAGGACTCCATAGAATCCGAAAACTGAGTGCCGCTTACACCCAAATTCCGTGGCTAAGAGGTAGGACCTAGTACTTAGCACGGCCGTGCTTGTTTGGACTTTCGGAACTTCCTATTTTTTCTTTTATCCTTTTTGGCTTTGGGAACACTTCGTGCCTAGCTCACCAGTAGTGACATTAACTACCTGGGGGTGTAGAACACTATCCTGTATTTCTTTGGGTTTTTGGGCTGTGGTGGAACAGCTACAGAAACTCAGAGACCCTTGAGACCCACGAAAGAATCATTGACGTATTTCAGGCTATCATAGCGTGGGCCGAATGTAAGTGTTTCCCTTGCCTCCACATACCACAGAGTTGGGGTATATTAGAAGAACTTTCTAATCAGTTATTCTTGTGTTTTCTAGAACTGTTGTGCATCAGAAGAACTCCAAGACCTTTGACCAGACTTAGAGGGGTGTCTTCTCAACAACCTCCCTGTTTTTCTATTCCCTTCCCTTTTCCTGGAGTACTACCTGTCCCTGGTGCGTAGTATCGCACAGGGAGGGTTTGTGCTATTGGGAACTGGGAAGACTGTCGTCAAGCTGTGGTCCCCGCTGGCTAGATACCTCAGGTTAGTGGCTTGTGTGTTCTTTTCTTGGGTTTCTTCACCGCTGCTAACCGTGACAGATTGACAAGCCCAAGGAAAGAAGCCTAGCCTGGGCCATGGACACGAGTGCGGCTTTAGCCTCTCTGCTTGAGAGCTTCAGCGTACTTCAGCAGGAAGTCCATGCTTCCCGATTGGAGAATCAAGAACTGAGAAAGGACATGAATACCATGCGCAGGGAAGTCGCTGGCATGTCACGTAAAAGCCATGGAGCTGGGTCCTACATCAGGGAAGCCACGCTCCCCCCTCCCGGTCATACCGTAGCCCAGCCTACTCCCCCGATGGCAACTGGGGGTGGGTTCTTTGCCCCTACAGCCATGCCTTCGTCCTCCACCGACCACTCCCCAACGGTGCACGTGATACAGAACACTGGAATTCCTCTGGCCCCTCCTGAACGGTTTCATGGGGACCCCAAGAAATTCGAGACATTTCTGAACCAGTGCCGTCTCCACTTCCTATGCAAACCTACTGTGTTCCAGGATGACGCGGCAAAGACAGCGTTTATGATGTCCTATAAGGGCGGGAACGCCGCAAGCTGGACGATATCCTTAATGGAAAGAAACGATCCAGTTCTCCATCAGTTCCCAGATTTCTATTCGGCTCTAAGGAAACTGTTTGACCGAAAGACACATATGTTGTCCTTGGGTACGGAACTCCTTACGCTATGCCAGGGGTCACAAGACCTATTGTCTTATATCACGTCCTTTAACAGACTCGTGGCCAAAACTGATTGGCCACAAGAGAAACGGACTTCCTTGTTTTATCAAGGATTAAGAAGTGAATTGAAGGACGTCCTATCGCAGGTAGTCCAGATGCCGGCGACTTGCGAGAAACTTATTGATCTCACGGTGCAATTAGACCATCGCCTGGTGGAAAGAAGAGGGGATCGAAATAAGAGTGAAGGAAGAGGATGGTATCTCAAACCAAAACTCCCGACACAGAACAGCACCAAAGGCACAGACGGGACCGAACCGATGCAAATCGGTGGGATCCGAGGGCCCCTGTCCGCTGAGGAACGAGATCGACGACGCAAAATGAAACTATGTCTTTACTGTGGCAAAGGAGGACATTTCATAAGGGAATGCAAGGCGAGGGCCCAACAACCAGAAAGAAGCCCGGCTCAGTGAAAACCTGCAGTCACGGGAACCAGAGAGACGTCGGAAAACTAAAACGTCCAAACCAGACGGAGATCACTGGGTTGGACGATCGGCAAACATCGATCTCCTCGATCCTAGCAAATACGATGATGCCCGCAGTGGCCCATATCAACATGCCAGTGTCTTTGTGGACCTCGGAGGACAAGTTCTCACATATGGATGCTCTGCTGGATTCCGGTGCAACGGGCAACTACATGGACATTGACTATGCAACCTCCCTAGGGATAGCTTGGGAGAAGAAGGATGAACCTGAAAACGTGAAGGCGGTGGATGGTTCCGCCTTAACCTCCGGACCTGTAACAATGCATACTCTACCTCTGCGCATGCAGCATGAAGAACACTCAGAGTATATCCAATTTGATTTGATTGCGGCACCTCAGTTTCGCCTTATATTAGGTATGCCCTGGCTAACGCTACATGACCCTGATGTGAGCTGGTCCGCATGGACGGTATCCTTGAATTCAACCTACTGTAAGGAACATTGTCACAGTCATTCCCCCTTGGCCACGGAAGGCGAAGCGATTCCCGGTGCTCGCCACTTAGCTATGTCATGTACTGTGGAACATATCTGTAGCGCCACCAGCCTGCCTGAGGTCTATAAAGGGTTTCGCTCCCTCTTCGACAAACAGAAGGCTACCCGGTTACCCCCGCATAGGGTATATGACTGTTGCATCAACCTCGTCCCGGGGGCGGCCATTCCATGCAGTCGCGTGTATGCGCTTACCGAACACGAAAACCGGTATCTACAGAACTACATTGAGGAAAATCTGGCTTCAGGGTCCATCAGTCATTCCACGTCCCCAGCTTCGTCGCCCTTGTTTTTTATACCGAAAAAGGACTGTGCCGAGCTGAGACCGTGTATCGATTACAGGGCCTTGAATAACATCACGGTCAAGAATCGATATCCCCTTCCTTTAATCACGGTATTGATGGACCAGATAAAAGGAGCCCGATACTTTACCAAGCTGGGCCTTCAAGGGGCCTATCATTTAGTCCGGGTCAAACGGGGTGACGAGTGGAAGACTGCGTTCCGAACCAAGTTCGGCCTATTCGAGTATAAGGTTATGCCTTTTGGTCTCTGCAACGCCCCTGCAGCCTTCCAATATTTTATGGATGAAGTGCTCAGGGGCCTACTGGATACCATATGCATGGTTTAGATCGACGACATTCTCGTCTACTCACGTACCCTCCAAGAACACGAGCAACACGTCCAGGACGTCTTAAGTCGCTTACAACAACACGAATTGTACGCCAAATTGGAAAAGTGCCTTTTTCATGCAACTGAGGTGTCCTTTTTAGGGTACGTGATCAATGCCAACGGCTTTCAGATGGAGAACGGAAAAGTTGAGGCCATCACGAACTGGAAAACCCCGCAGTGCGTCAAATCTGTGCAAAGTTTTTTAGGCTTTGTGAACTGTTATAGGCGCTTCATAAAGGATTTCTCCAGGATTATCCACCCCATATCCAGTTTACTAAGTAAAAACATTCCATTTGTATGGGGTGATGAAGCCGAACAGTCTTTCCGGACACTCAAAGAACGGTTCTCCCAAGCCCCCATCTTGCGCCATCCGGATGCCCAACTTCCCTTCATTTTGGAAACCGATGCGTCCCAATACGCTTTGGGAGGGGTGCTATCACAACGCCACCCCACAACAGGGCAGATCCACCCGGCTGCCTTCTATTAAAAAAAATACCAAATCCCAGTGAGATCAATTATTCCATCACCGATAAAGAGTTGCTTGCCATCAAAAGAGGATGTGAGGAATGGCGACACTACCTGCTGGGAGCCCGGCACACCATCGAAATATTCACTGACCACCGGAATTTATTTTTCCTGAAAACAGCAAAGGCCCTCACACCTCGACAACTCAGATGGACCCTCTTTTTCTCGGATTATGATTTCGTCATCAAATACCGTCCCGGGCCACAAAACGGAAAGGCCGATGCTCTTTCCCGGAATCAAGACTCCCATGACCCTCAGCCAACCGTTCACGAGCAACCACCTTCTATCTTGCCTGAGGGGTCTTTTCCTGAAAGTACCATTGCCTTGCTCACGTCCACAGACTTTATCGAGGACATCAGGGTGGCGTTGACGGAGGTCGATGCCCAGGCCTGGCTCCAGGATGAACCCCAATGGCGGTCACAGACTGACGAACTCTTGTATTACCGCCATGCCTTGTATGTTCCCGACCCAGGTTTACAAATGCAGGTACTCAATTGGGCGCATGATTCAGTGTTAGGGGGACATTGGGGGGTGTACAAAACAATAGCCACCATAGAACGGTCGTTTTGGTGGCCTACCTTACGAAACGACGTCAAGAAATACATCCGGAACTGTTCGGTGTGCACCCAGTGTAAAGCAGTTCATGCCAGACCTCCGTCCTATTCCCATTCCCCCTAAACCGTGGCACACGGTCTCCATGGACTTCATTGTGGAAATGCCCTTATGTCAAGGAAAAACAGTAATCCTGGTTCTTATAGATCACTTGACCAAAATGGGCCATTTTGTGCCGTTGGATGGATTACCAACATCAGCTGAATTGGCAATGGTGATGCTTCAGCACCTAGTCAGAGCTCATGGAATCCCGAGTGTCTTCATCACGGACAGGGGGTCGCAATTTACGTCACGATTTTAAAAGGCCCTTTGCAAATCATTAGCCATCGATGCCAGACTCTCAACGAGTTACCATCCTCAAACGGATGGCAAAAGGGAACGGCTCAATCAGACCATAGAACAATACCTGCGTTGTTTTACCTTACAAAACTCAACGGACTGGGTCACCCTCCTGTGGTTAGCTGAGTTCACATACAACAACTCCGATCATTCCACCCTGGGTTGTACCCCGTTCTTTTGCCTTCTGGGGTATCACCTGAACATTCTCCCCTTCGAATGGCCGGTGTCGTCTCAGTTGCCCAGCATCCAGGAAAATCATGCGCATCACCAGTGTACTTTATCCTTGAGTGCTGGTGTGCGTGGACACTTTCTTTCCCGCTGGAGGACGCCGAGTGCTGGTGTGCGCGGACGCTTTCTTTCCCGCTGGAGGACGCCGAGTGCTGGTGTGCGCGGACGCTTTCTTTCCCGCTGGAGGACGCCGAGTGCTGGTGTGCGCGGACGCTTTCTTTCCCGCTGGGGGACTCCATAGAATCCGAAAACCGAGTGCCGCTTACTCCCAAATTCCGTGGGTAAGAGGTAGGACCTAGTACTTAGCACGGCCGTGCTTGTTTGGACTTTCGGAACTTCCTATTTTTTCTTTTATCCTTTTTGGCTTTGGGAACACTTCGTGCCTAGCTCACCAGTAGTGACATTAATTACCTGGGGGTGTAGAACACTATTCTGTATTTCTTTGGGTTTTTGGGCTGTGGTGAACAGCTACAGAAACTCCGAGACCCTTGAGACCCACGAAAGAAACATTGACGTATTTCAGGCTATCATAGCGTGGGCCGAATGTAAGTGTTTCCCTTGCCTCCACATACCACAGAGTTGGGGTATATTAGAAGAACTTTCTAATCAGTTATTCTTGTGTTTTCTAGAACTGTTGTGCATCAGAAGAACTCTGAGACCTTTGACCAGACTTAGAGGGGTGTCTTCTCCACAACCTCCCTGTTTTTCTATTCCCTTCCCTTTTCCTGGAGTACTACCTGTCCCTGGTGCGTAGTATCGCACAGGGAGGGTTTGTGCTATTGGGAACTGGGAAGACTGTCGTCAAGCTGTGGTCCCCGCTGGCTAGATACCTCAGGTTAGTGGCTTGTGTGTTCTTTTCTTGGGTTTCTTCACCGCTGCTAACCGTGACACAAGGTGACTGGGGCGGAAAAGCGGCGGATGGTGTTTCCGTCCGCCGCGGTCCCGGCACCAAAATAATATGGCGGGGGGTAATGGGTGGCGGGCGGGCAAGGAGGTCGGGCAGGTCGCCACAGCCCGCTTGGCGGTGGCGATCCACCCAACATCCTAATGTGCCCCTTAGCGTTTGTTAGAAAGTTTCTTTGACTTTAATAACAGATCCTCACTTTTTTTTGAGAAACTGTCTTCACTGCTTCCATGAGCACCTCTTCTGGGTAACCTCTTTCTCTGTATCTTTCCAATTGGGCCTTTATAGAAATCTCACATGTTGAGTCATCGGAGGTTATTCTTTTAATTCTCGTCAATTGTGATACTGGTAGGTGTTTTTGAGGGAGTAAGTGTGCGCACTGGTATAGTGTAATGCATTGTTCACATTGGTGGAAAATAGCCACATTATCACGGCATCTCTGGTTGTTTAAAATATGTTGGTTCTCAAAATACGCCATGAATATATTTGCCTAGGATGGGGCTCCGGGAAAACCCATGGATGTACCCGTTCTCTGTAAAAAATATTTACCTTGCCAAATGAAATAACTGTGGTACAACGAGAAGTGTAACAATTCCAAAAGAAAAATTCCTTTGTCATGTGCCACTGAAGATTGTAAGAGTCTCCATTCCACCGCCTCAAGCCCCTCATTGTGGGCTGTAGACGTGTATAGAGCAACCACATCGATTGCGCATAATAGAATCTCCTTGTCAAAGTGCTGTTGAATGGCTTCCAATTTCAACAGGCAGTCCGTTGTGTCCTTACTGTACATTTTTCCATGATTGTACAAGTGGTTGCAAATGATAGTCTAGGTAGTGCCCATCAGGTTCATGGATTGACCTACATCCAGCTACTATAGGTTGAAAAGGAGGGTGTAATCTGTCCTTATGCATCTTAGGAAGCATGTATATATGCAAAGTCTTTGGTGTCAAATTTTGTAGAAACATCCTGGTGTTCTCATCAATATGTCCATCATCCACTCCTTTTTGCAAAATGGTGCTCAACAATTCCATGAATTCTCTTGTTGGATCATGGTCCATTAGGATGTAGGTATCTGTGTTGTTTACATGATCATTAACGCTGCGTGTATAATAATCAGTGTCAAGGACCACCAGGGCTCCCCCATTTGTCAGCTGTTTAAAATGTAATTTCCTTGTGTGGTCTTAATGCATTCAAAATGCGTGATTCCTTCCTGGATAGGTTAGAGTGTTTAGGTTTCGTATATCGAATCTGTTCCAAATCTTTCTTCATCAAAATCTCAAAACTGTCAAAAGTTTTATGAGAGAGTGGAGTCATGAATTTGCTCTTTGGACGAAACGGTTGTAGTGGTTGAACTTGCCCATCCTGAGTAGTGTTTGTAGCGAAAAAACCATTTCAATCTCAGCTTCCGCATGAACCTGAAGAGAGATATTTCCTCTACACTTAATTCCTTTCTAGAGATATTCATTACAAGGGAATTCATTTCCTGAGATTTCTCTGCGGTCTGCCTGTGTCTGTCACCTTTTTTGGTTTGTCCCCAATGGATACGCTGTCTGTTGGTATATTGGCTTTGTCTGGTGGTGACTTTTGGTCACTGCGTTCGACTTGCTGATGGAGTCAGGCAGGTATGGGTGTATGGCAGGGAAGCGGGGTGAGGTGGGATCATTTATGGTCTTGCCGTTGGGGCTATGTGGCTTATGGTTGCAGTGCCACATGGGTGGGACTCCCTGCTTATGCTCTGCTCTGACTGCGCTTCTTCCCAAAACTAGTTGCCCTTACATTTAGTGGCAGTCTGACAACATTGGCCTCAATATTGATTTAGAGCTGGTTGGTGCCGGTGGAGCCGAGTTTTGTTTTGTTGTATTTCCTGGCTTCAGCTCGAACTAGTAACCAGTTTAACCCCTTCCATGCTCATGACGGAGCGGTTCCGTCATGAGCGTCGGTTGAGCTGTGCTCATGACGGAACCGTTCCGTCATGGTTCCATAAGCCCAATGGAACGTTCAGCACAGCGCGGAAATTCGCGCCGCGCTGAAGCGGTTAAAGGAAGGGCTTCCTGATTGTCTTTGCACCATTTTTTGTGGCCCCATTGTACTACCAACACTGCTGCTGCCTATAACTGAGCAGTTTACCAGCTCTGCATGCAACTTGATGTCGTGCCCCTCATCTTCCAGCTTCCATGCTTCTTGTGTGGGTAGAGGCAGTGGAGGAGGACCAGGGAAGGAGGGAAGTGGCAATTGTTGCTTGCATGCTGCTACTGCTAAAGTGGTAAAGTGTTGTGTGCTGCCCTCGTTTTGCTTGTGACAATCCTCCTTTTCCTCTCTTCCTTGAGTGCATAATCCTGTGATGGGTGCTGAAGGTTATTGACATTGTGCAGTGAGGTGCTATCTCCTTGAGATTGTTTTCACTTTTTCTTTTCTACCCCATTTTTCCCCCTCATTGCACCTAGGGAAAGAACAATGGGCAAACAGAAAATTCAAGGGTACAAACCAGTTAACCAAGGCAGTATTACAGGGAGCAGTACTCTGGATTCCTTGTTTGCTTGAGCAGTCAGTGTTGCTTCTAAGGAAATTGTACTAGCTGAAAAGCGTTAGTCCAGGGACTTTGGTGTTGCCTCGGTATACCTCAATGCTATTGCTCCAATTGGCCTGTATGGTTTGTCAGCAGATTTGACCACACATCAGTCACCTAATAATCTTATTTTTCAAAACAATGATAATTTAGACACCATGCTACCTAATGCCAATGATAATGAACTAAGTGCTAAAAGGAAGGGCCAAGCCAAATATGGGAGTAGCACCAAATCACAACCCAATAGTAAACGTTTGGTTGGTCCCAAAGAATATGTGGTTAACTCAGCACTCCCTCAAGGGCCGACATCTAGGCAGGTCCTGAGTGGAGCGAGTAACCTGTAATACTTTATTGGGACCGCATTTTAGACTAAACTTCTACTATTTTGCATGCTTGTCTTACCACTTTGCTGGATAAAATGTGTTGTCTGGAGATTATTGTTAAGCAGTCACTCCCCATAAAAAATGCCACCAGGGGACAGCTGTCCCCAGCGTAGTCCTGCCTGCAGTCCACTAGTACTGGTTGTTCCATTGACAGTAAAAGTACCGCATCTGTCCCTGTCCCTAGAAGTACAGGGCCAGCAAAGTCACTAGTCCAAGACGCTGGCTTTTTCTGCTTGGAACAATCACGATCTGGAGGAGTAAGTGCCCGTAGGGCATCCATTTTGGCCTAAGGTGACTTAGGGGGTCCATTTAGTACAAAGCAAATCTACACCTCTCAATTCCCCCTCTCTGCTCTCCAACCCATTTGAACCTTCCCTCCGCTTGCTGTCCATATGTGGCTATTTTAACAGAAGTTCCTCTTCTTCAGGATCCCTGTACAGAATCTTATGTGCAACTAAAGAACAAGTTTTGTCATTAGCTGTCTAAGCACATAGGTTTCAATCTTCAAGAATACGATGACATCCTGTTGGTTAGGAGGGGTGGTTGGGTGGTCCCATTCACAAAAACAATTAGCGGGGATTATGTGGCTATTAATTGTAGGAGCGCTATATTTGCCGAGAGGTTAGTTAGGAGTGGGGCTAGAGCCTATCTATGAAGGATGACATAAGCCTCGTTCCTCTGGGTTTTTATTATAAGCATGTGGTACCAAGCACAAGGGAGGCCTCCAGGCCCCCACCACAGGTGATTTCCAAAGGGGATAAGATTATTTTCCCTACTTTAAATAGTTTCTCTGCACTATCTGCCTTGGATGGCCTAGATAGCAAGGTCTATTGAACCTTCTGGCACATTGTTGCCAACAAGGACCCCCGGTACCCTGGCTCCCTTGGATAGTAACATCTCTTCATCCATGTGGATGGATCACTTTCCAGAGTCAAGGTACAAGCATCCAACCAAGAAATACCCAGTGCCCTGGTACCCAGAGAGCTCAGTCTCAGTCCAATTCCCAGTGGTGTAACAGAGCCTAACATTGACTCAGCTCTGCAAATAGTTCTCAGTGTTTCGGACACTGAAATTTCAAGAGTTATGGATCGGATCATACCCAATAAGGCCCCTGGGTTAGACAAGGTACCTGGTGACCTTTTTAAGTCTTACAGGAATGTTGGGTGTCCCTATTTCTCAGTCTATTTTAGTGCCATTATGAATGATGCACCCATGCCCTCCACTTGGCAGGGGCTGAGATTATCCCAATTTATAAAAGGTCTAGGTCCCTGACTTACAATTATAGGCCTATCAGCCTCATTGACACGATCCAGAAGCTGTTCAGCTGGGTCATCCTGAATCGACTGAGTGAGTGGATATCTGACTGTAACAGTTTAACTCCATTGCAGGCTAGTTTTAGGGATAATCTAGGAACCATGGATCAGGTGTTTAGCCTTCAACTTGTCTATTAGAAATATGTGTTCCTGGGTGGAGGCAGGCTTTATGTCATTTTTGTGGATCTTAGGTCTGCCTTCGACCTAGCCCCTAGAGATCTGTTGTGGAAGACTTTGAGGGATATGAGGGTGCTGGGGTACCTCATTGATATCCTTAATAGATTGTACTTGAATGATTATGCTCAGTTAGGTGTGGACCTCAAGGTGAGCTGACAGACCCCGTACCTGTTTATCACAAAGTTAGGCAGGAATGTGTGTTAGCTTCAATCCTTTTTCTTTTATATATCAATGATATGGTATTGCAATTGGAGCAGTGTGAGGGAGATGCTTAACAGTTTGCCAGGGTCAAGAACAAGGCCCTCCTGTTTGCAGACAATAACTTTTTGCTATCACAATCCCCTATTGGGATACACAATCTTTTGGATTGCTTTGGGTCTTTCTGCAGGCAACGAGGGCTTGTAATCAACCTCAGCAAGACCAATGTTATGGTTTTTAACCCCTGTCCAACCAATCGTCCTAACTTGACCCGTAATGGTTAGGAGGGTGGGTTGGGTGGGCCCATTCACAAAAAATGTTAGTGGGGAATCCTGCCCAGAGCACACCCCGGTAGAGGTATACTATTTTCTACCACGATTCCTGAATCCCCAGTCTTTCTGACCTCTTTATACATGCTTCTGGACTTTTCACTTCCTTGGCTTCAACCCGTACTCCATTCCTGGCTTTCCTGTATCCTGTCTTTTGTCTGCTAGTTTTCCACCCTTCCATGTCCCAGTTCTGCCTTCCCTTCATTGGTGGTTCTCTGATTTCTAGCACCTGATTGATTGCTTGCATCTGGCTCTCTCCCTGCACCTCTGCTCCTCCCCTGAACCTCCCTCTATTCCAGTCATGTTCGCATGGAGGACAGTGGCTTTCAAGTGACTCCTTCGCTATATTCCAGGCTTCCATTTAATCCCAGTTTCCATTGTTGTTTGATTCTGTGTTCGTGTTCCGATTAGTTATTTGCTGCTGTTGCCTGACACTAGTTCATCTTGTTTCCTTGTTTGCATTAACTCTAGTTCTGACTGCACACATCAAGACTTGTCTTGTATATGCAGAGTCCTTGTTCTGTGTTCCTGTTATGGCTGCATATTCCTATTCTGTCCTAGTTTGTTTGCAGATGTCCAGTACATTCAGTTTTGTGTATTACAGTCCTGTTCCCTATTCCAAATCAGATTTCCCAGAGTCCAGTTCCTGCATAATTTCCACTGTTCTCCTTTGTCTTGTGTCTTTATATTATTTCCTGATTTTGATTGCTTTCAATGGTGCCAGTTAGGTTCTAAGGCTTTTGCCTTTTGCACAAGAACCACCCAGGATCTGCTGAGAGTCTCCCTGAACTCTCTGGGATTAATCTGATCATTGCCTTCGTGTAAGATGTTTTTCACCTCACAGAGAGATCACTTCGCTAGGCGCTTGTACACTATAACTTATGACAGTTTGTATACTGCTTTCCTGCTTTTACCTTCATGTTTGTACTTGTAGTATCTTGATAGGTTACCCTGCAGTCTTACTTTTTTTTGTAAAAGTAGATTTTATTAGTTTTGCAAAGTAGAATGAAAGGAAAACATACAAAGAAGCGGCAAAGTTACAGCAATATAGACAGGAGCTCTTAAGAGCCGCAGGGGCAACCTTGAAAGCCATTCGTAACAACAAAGTCCAGGAAGCAAAAAGTCTGCAATGACATTACTGGGAGAGTTCCAGCCAACAGGCGCCACTTAATGTCCTGTCGCATGTTCCTCGAGGAGGTGAAGCTGCCTACGAAGTATCACAAAGTATATGCAAGCGTATAAAGTCCATCCTCCGCGCTGCAGTGCCGCAATACAGAAACCAAACCCCCCCAACTCCCCCCCCCCATCCTCCCGTCCCCAAGGCCCCCCCCCCGGGTGGTAGCGCCAATCTGTATCACATCACACACTACATACTCAGCATTCGTGCGGTCAGACCTGGAAGAGGTGAAGTGCCCTTATGGCCGGTGGACAGACAGCCGACGGCAGCCCCTTCGACAAAAATCTAACCAAGGGTCCCCAGCGGAACATAAAGTTCTTAAAGTTACCCATAAAGATGTCCACCATTCTCTCCATGCTCAGCAGCCTCCACAACTTTGCATGCCATAATGATACCGCCGGGGCCATCGGTTTCTTCCAAGCCGCAGCCAGCGTTAATTTAGCTGCCCCCAAGCACAGCCACAAAATACGTTTATCTGCGGTCGTCTGGTGATCCAACAGTGGATCTCGAAGACCCAGTATCACAAAGGATAGCGAATCCGGGATCTGGTACCCCAATATATCCTTGATGTGAGATAGGATTTCGGCCCAGAACGGCCTAATAATCGGACAGTCCCACCAGATGTGACTAAAGTCACCCAGAAGACCGCAGCTCCTCCAGCAGCGATCCGAGGTCGCCGGAAATATGCGATAAAGTTTTGAGGGGTAGAGATACCAGTCAAACATGGTTTTGAAGTGGGCATCTCGCAAGTCCGCCGAGTGGTTGTGAGACTGAATGTCACACCAGAGAGCCTTCCATTCCGTCTCCGCAATGTCCCTACCCAACTGATTCTCCCAGAGGTCCATATAGCGAGGACGAGGGGAGGTCATAGTATCAAGCAAAAGTTTATATAAGAAGGAGATCGTTCCCTTCATCGTGGCAGTCCGCAGCAAGAAGGCTTCGAACTGCGAAGGAGGTCTCGTCGCGGCCTCTCTCATCCCAGGCGAAGTTGCCCAGTGGATCAGTTGGGTATACCGATATTGTTCCTCGGGTGGTAGGCCGTAATCCCGCATGCAATTCGTAAAGGTGAGGGGCTCCCTACCATGAAAGAGATGCGTAAGGGCCCTACAGCCGCCCTCCCGCCATGGCCGGAAGGGTCCCTCCTGGAGCGCCGGCGGGAAAGCCGGATTGAAGTGTAAAGGGGTGAAGGGGGAGGGGAACGTCGTCCAGCGGTCTTCCCCCGTTACCGTGTCTCATACTTTTCGGACTGTGCTCGTGGGGGTGCTGATGTATGCATTCCTAGGCCTATCGGGTTTGGGCTTCCATGCCAGGTCCCAAATCGCCCGTCCTGCCACACTTCTGTCCATGTGCAGCCAGTGTTTTTCAGATTCTTGCTGTGACCACTCCACCAAGACCCTTAGCTGCGCTGCTTTATAGTACAGTTGCAGGTCCGGGAGGCCCACTCCCCCTTT
Organism: Lissotriton helveticus; assembly: GCF_964261635.1. Lineage (NCBI taxonomy): Eukaryota > Metazoa > Chordata > Amphibia > Caudata > Salamandridae > Lissotriton > Lissotriton helveticus. The sequence continues at coordinate 50,776,515 of NC_136064.1, read as the reverse complement.
CTCTCTTGGGCACCGCAGAACCGCGTAAGAAAGTCGCGCTCGCCCGCCTTGCCATATGAATTTCAGGAGGAGGGTCTTTAGTCGTTGGAAGAAATCCACCGCCATCGGTATTGGGAGGGCCTGGAAGAGGTACAGGAATCGCGGAAGGAGGACCATTTTGATGGCGTGGATCCGACCCAGCCAAGTTATGTATTTCGGCTTCCATTTGTTCAATTCCCCCCGCACAGCTTGTAAAGTGGACGGAAAGTTCGCCGCGAAAAGGGAGCCTACAGAAGGTGTTAGGTGAACTCCCAAATACAGCAGAGAGGTCGTCGCCCACAACAATGGTGTAATGGACCGCAGGCCCTCAACCTCCGCCGGTGGGAGCGTCAGGTTTAGGATATAGGACTTATCAAAATTGACTTTGAAGCCAGCTACAGCTTCATATTCAGACAGCAGAGTTTGTATGTGCGGCAGGGAGTGTGCCGGGTCCCCAACTGAGAGGAGCACGTCATCCGCGAAAAGGGAGATTTTATGTTGTTCCCCTGAGAAGGGGAGACCCTGTATCTGTTCCTGTTCCCGCAGCGCGATAGCTAGGGGCTCAATACTTAAGGCAAAGAGCAGCGGCGAGAGGGGGCAACCCTGTCTTGTACCCCTGGTGTGCGCAAAACTAGTGGATCGATGACCGTTTACCATCACCCTGGAGCAAGGGTTGCCATAATTTGCGCGTATCATGGTGAGAAATTGGTGTGAAAAACCAAAGGCCTCCAAAGTGCGGAACAGGAAAGACCAGTCCACTCAATCGAAGGCCTTCTCCGCATCCAACCCCACCAACACCGCCGGGAGGCGAAACCTCGTGGCTTTCTCAATGAGGTGAATCACCCTCCGCAAATTATCGTGTGTCTGACGCCCTTTGATAAACCCAGATTGGTCTGGGTGGATTATGGTCGGCATCAGATCTCGAAGCCAACGCGCAAGGATTGCGGAATATAACTTGGCATCCACGTTGAGAAGCGCTATCGGTCGGTAAGACGAGCAGCAGGACGGGTCCTTCCCTGGTTTAGGGATTACCGAAATCTTAGCCTCGGCCATAGATACCGAAGACCGTCCCGAGGTAGCCATTTCGTTAAAGAGGGGTATTAAAAACTCGCAAAGCTCCGTAGCGAAAGATTTATAGAAGAGTGCCGTGTAGCCATCCGGCCCAGGAGCCTTGTGAAGCTTAAGTTCCCCGATGGCCTCCAGCACCTCCTCTCTAGAGATGGGGGCCGCTAGTAACTCGTTCCATTCTTTCGACACCTTTGGTATGGGGAGGTCCGTTAAGATTCGATCCTGCACCGCCTGGTCCAGGGAGTCACCCCTGTACAGCTCTTCATAGAACCGCCCAAAAAGGCGTGCCTTGTCAGCATCGCTATGGTGAAGCGTACCGGAGGGGTCCTTAATGCCACCCACATATTCCTTTTCCCGTTTATCACGCAATTGGCGCGCCAGATGGCTACCTATCTTGTTACCCTGAGAATAGGAAGTGCGTCGCAGCCGGAGCAGCGTAAGCTCAGCACGGTTAGTATAGTGGGCCTTCAATTTACCCCTAACCGCTGTCAATGGTCTCAGAGTAAGCCTAGATGGATTGGCCTTGTGGGCCTGCTCCAATGCGGTCAGCTCCGCTTCAAGGTCCTCCCGCTCCTTCCTCCGTAACCGATTAAGGTTGGCGTTGAGATGTAGGCACGTGCCCCGTATGGAGGCCTTACATGCATCCCAGGTATTAAAGAGGGAGGTATCCGAGACCGGATTGAGGGTGTGAAACTCCCTCAGAGCCTTACGCAGTTCTCTACAGGAGGCATCATCCCGTACGAGTGCCGGCGGGAAATACCAATTCCTCACGCCATCTCCCCCAGAAGGCCAGAGAAGCGTCAGAACTAATAAGCTGTGATCCGAGACAGAAAGGGGGAAACACTGGCTGCTCGAATATCCCCTCGAAGTGCCTGGCTCGTAAAGATATGGTCAAGTCTAGAGTAGGACGGATGGACATGTGAGAAGAACGTGTAGTCGCGGGATTGGGGATGTAGGGCCCTCCAGCTATCAATCAAGCCTAGGTCATTAATCAATTCCTGAGTCTACATTGAAAACACTCCCGCTCCCGCCCTCTGCATCCGCGAGCTATCTATGGCCCCATCCCACACCATATTAAAGTCACCCATCAGCACTACCAACCCTTCAACAAAGTCCCCTGCTCTATCCAACAGGTCTCGGAGAAAGGTATTTTGCCCCGAATTGGGGACATACACCACCACAAAGGTACACTTCACCCCACCAAGCATCCCTTTAACCATTAGCCACCTCCCGTCCTTGTCACCGCTAATCCCCAGTGGCTGAAAATGTAATGAAGCTCGAAAGAGAAGTGCTACCCCCCTATGTTTGGTGGAGGCGGAAGCCCTATAAATCAGTGGGAAGTGCCTATGACGCAGCCGAAGCTCGTCCTTACGTGCTAGGTGAGCTTCTTGGAGCCCCACAACATCCAAATTGTGATCAGTAATGTATTTCCAAATCTTTTGGCGTTTCTGTGGGGAGTTAAGACCTTTGACGTTCCACGTCCCTATACTAAGCGGCATACTGGGACACCATCACCCACCACCAGCCAACCAACGCTAACATCACCTTACCCCACCTCCCTCCAAGAAGCTCATCCTCTCGGTCCACCTGACCCCCCACCACCAGTGCTCCAAAGAACCGTGAAATCTTGTTAGTGGGCAACAGGACGACAATAGGAGTACACTCCACCCAAATGACCAAATCTCGGCTAAACATGTCACGTAAGAACCCTAAGAGGTCAGCCACATAAGTGGAAAAGCACAACATACAATCATACCAGGCGCCACCACCCCCCACACCCCCCAACCCCTTCCCAACCAGACCCCCCCAACAGTTCCCACGACCCACCTCCCTCCCCAATCCCCAGAATAAAAACAAACATAGGTACTTAACAGATTCAACGAAGCGTCCCAGAACAGTGCAGCGCACCATGAAGTCACTGGGAGGGTGGTGAAAGACCTCAAGAGGGTCTCCCAGGGCCTCGGTCCGGGGCATCTTCTCACAAAGTACTTGCATACCCACGGAACCAAAGAACGTGGGCCCCTCCGGCCCCATAAGGCCTGCAACCCTCAAGTCAGGCCGCTCCAGAGCTCTGCTGCGAAGACGTCAACGTTGCCGAGGCAACGGAGGCCACCGCGTCTCCTCTTTCCTGCAGGCTGGTTGCTCGATCCGGCCGCCCACGATCCGGTGCCGACCCCACTCTGTGCCATGAGGAGGATCGGTGTCGCCGCCTCGGTGAAGGGCTGCCTACCCTCGAAGCTGGGGAATCATCCCCGATGCCCAGAAGTTCTTTTGCCACCTGCAACGAGCGTATCTGCGCCAGTTTATTCTGCCAACGGAAGACAATGCTGAATGGATGGCCCCAAGAGTAGGAGATGTTGTGGTCACGTAGGAACGCCGTGACTGGCCTGAACTCCCGCCGCTTCTGAAGGGTCGTCGCTGCTAAATCTTGATAGAGTTGCGGACGATGGTCACGGAACTGCAAAGAGGGAGCGTCACGTGCCTTCCTAAGGATTCTTTCCTTGAGCTGAAAATCATGGACACACACCAGGATGTCCGGTGGCGGACCCCCACCCCTACGTGGCAGACCAACTCTGTGGACCCGATCCATTCGAATCTCATGTACCTCCTCGTCGTCCAAAATCTGGCGGAAGAGGTCCTGGACGTAGCCGCGGAGGTCCCCTGCTTCTCCATCGCACGGTACCGCTCGTATGCGAATGTTGTTTCTCCTAGAGCGGTTCTCCAAGTCCTCCGCATGGGCCTGCAGGTCCAGGTTCTGTTCCGTGAGTCTCAGCACATCTTGTTGCAACTGGTGGACGTCATTTGCCATGCTGAGATCGTGGTCCTCGAGGGTGGCTACTCTCTCTCCCACAGCGTCCACGTCCCTCCGCACCTCCCGAAGATCAGAAGTCAATTGCGCTCGGAGGTCTGAGATATCTTCTTTGATGGACTTGAAGAGGTCGGTCATAAATGCTTTAGTGGCCGGCGCCTCGTCATCAGAGCATTTAGGAGAAGAGCTTGGGCCAGGGGAAGCTGGTTGCTGAGTGCTCTTTGATTATCCATCCCTCCCGGTCTTCCCTTTGCGTAGAGCGTTAGACATCGTGACCCCCTCCAAGTGTCTGGCAGGGCACCGCGAACTGTACCCCTCCGCCACCAGCTAGATCCACACAAGAGCTCGAGAGGGTACCCACACCGGTGGCCCAGGGTTCCCGGTACAGTCTCAGGTCGTAGCACAGGCAGTGGCAGTCACTTCTAGTAGAGGGTGCCTCAGTCGCCCCCGCTCAGCCCCTACGGCCAGGGAGAACGCAGCGGCGCAGGCTCAGCACAGAGGAAGATAAGCGGGCAGGAGCCCCACAGGCCGCGATGTTGGTAAGGGCCACAGCGAGCCCAGGCACAATCCTCGGCGGCTACCCGATCCAGCCCGCGATCCGACCTTTCTCGCTCCCCCGGCGCACCAGCGCCTCAGGTCCCGCGCCCAGGGGGGATGGGGCGGAGAACCAGCAATGGCGGAGCCTCTCAGGCGGCGACTGGTTGGGCCTGTCACAGCAATGCACGTAGGTATTCCTCACCTGGCCTCCAAACAGCCGAGTTCGCAGTCGCAGACCTCCACTGCCCAATCCAGCTCTCCCCCGCAGTGCCCTGGGGTCAGGATCTGCCTGCCTTCACCTGCCCAGGCGCCGTCTCTCGCTATTGCCGCCACGTGGTCCGATCCTCGCCCATGTCCGCTGTCCGCCGCATTCACTGCCACCAATCAGGCGCACTCTCACCTGTGTGGCCAGGGCACTCGCCCCCCGTGCAGTGGTATTGCTCAGTCCAGGGGTCCGTCTCGATGTATGGGTCCAGGGAGCAGCGCCGAGCGTTCCCCCTACTAGGCCTCAGACCGTGGGTTCGAGTGGAAGGGCAGTCGCCCTCAGCTCCGGGCGCTCGTCGGCAAGAGGCTCCTCCCCCGCCGGGGAGGCTCGGGGAACCAGCGGCAATCCGGCGTCCTCTCGCTGCAGCCCGGGTCCGGCGGCCCCCACCTCACTGTCCAGGTGAGCCCGCCAACTTCTGCCGCCCAGGAGGACCCGGGTCTCCCTCGTGCGACCTCCTCTCTGCACCGCACCAGCCCCGGTCACCTCCTCCGACTCCGGAGCCGCTTGGACGACTTCCGTGTCTCCGGGTCGCTCACCGCCGACGGCCAACACTCTGCAGCAAAGCCCAAGCGGTCCGGTGCCAGAAATAACTCTGGAGCTGCGCTACACAAAGCTTCTGCAGGGCCCGGGGCCGGAGAGGACCTGAAACACGTCCTACTCCGCCGCCATCTTGGCCACGCCCCCAGACTTACTTTTTAAGCTGCTCCTCCTGCTTCCCACCAAGCCTACAGGTATTCTTGTGTAAGTATTAAACCGCTTCTTTAGGAAGACCTAGGAAGACTCAACGGCCATCGATAATTATGACTGGCCGTGCTTAGCGATAATTTTATTGTCACAGGCTATCTCTGGAATTTATCACCAGGGATAGCGAGGTTATCGCCGTTTTGCAGGGAACATCACTGGTTTTCCAGCAATGTTCCCTGCGAAACGACGATAACCTTGCTGATACGGCCCAACCACCCCAATGTTAGGGATAGGTAAGTCTGCATTTTAGCAGACATTCGTTTTTGGAGAAAACAGCCTTGTAAATATTGCGATGTGAACATTAGCTATATTTACAAGGTTGTTGTTGTAAAGAAGCTTCTTGACACAGGAGAAGGTAAGAACAACCTTTATTTCTGTCACCCACTCTCCGGACTGCCAGGAGAGGCTCAACATTCTAAAGCAGACTCCAGTGGAACACACCAACAGGTAAGGGTTCAGAGGGGGGTCGGAATGTACCATTGTGCATACATTGAGAATAGAGAAACTACAACATTGTGAATACATTACAAGCTGAGAAGATTACAACACATCTCCCTCCGCTAATAAGGGAAGGAAAGGAGAGGAGGGGAGAGGGAGGAAGGAGGGAAATGGACCGGGAAGGTAAGGAAGAATGCAGGGGCAGGCAGGGAGACGGCAAGTACCATAGGCAAACCAGCAACAGTAGAGGGTAGGGGAAGAAGAGGGACCGGACACAGATCCCCCGCACTGGAGGAACAGTCCTGAGGAAGGAAAACAGGTAAGAGGACATATAAAGGTGCCGCAGAAAGTAAGCATGCACCAACTATCCCAGAATCAGCAGTGCTGGGAGGACCTGAGGAAAAATAATTGTTTACACATACAATACACAACTGGAACTGTACAATATGTAGCAGTACAATATGTCACAGTCCCATTACCACAGGCACCAACCCCCTAGGTACAGAACAGGGGGAAAGTCACCCGAAGAACAGAGTACTTGTTGCCATGCTTTAGAACACAAATTTGGGAGTCTGCTCCTCTAAATTATGTACCGCCTTTACCTGGTTCATCTCCCCTTCTTTACACACCCTAGCAAAGTGGCCCTTCTTATTGCACTTAATGCAGGTGGAATTTCGTGTGGTGCAGTGGACACTGTTTGCAAGGTGATTGCCGCTACCGCATCTGAAGCACTTCAACCCCTCAGTAATGCTGGACGGTTTCTCACTTTTTATATCCTTGGACCTGATCTTAAGCACTTCCCCTTCTCTATACTCTTCTAGATCATTACATTGAATTTTGTTCACCCCACTCACTGGTTCTTTAGGTAAATTCATTTCTAGAATACACTTCGCAGTGTGTTCGATGGACTGAGCCATAGCAATGGCTTCTCTCAAAGAGGGATTCTTAGCAAGCAATTTCTCCTTTATACAAGGGTTGTGTGTACACCTCACCAACTGGTCTCTGATCTGATTGGTGACAGATTCATGCTTACCTTGCACTCGTGAAAATGTTTATGTCGCTCTAGGACCACGTTAACGTTATCCCCGAAGTGGGTCTCAAGTTACAACATGGTTATCTTAAACACATCCAAATCCAATTCATCATCCTCCAAGTCAGGGTTAGGAAGGGTGTCATAAATTTTCCTCCCCTGAACTCCGAGGTTATGGAGTAACACATGTTGTTTGTGCAAAGCCGAAAATTTCCTCCCCCCCCCTATGGCAATGAGGTAGGAGTCAAAGAGGTTGACCCTGTCTTTCCAGTGAATATCTGGATCACCAATTTCGTTTAAAAAGGAGGGGGGGGTTCATAGAAGAAGCAGCTATGGGACCCACCAAATTTACTTTAAATAAGCCTACAACAAAATGGATGAATTAACACCCTGCACGATGCACGGCAGAATGTACAAGGTGTACCAAACTGTGACAATACTCCCTAGTGAGCCAATGTGTCACAGATGCACAGTACCACGTAAACATATCCAAATATGCCCTAAATGCTCCTTGACACTTAGGATGTTAAAACAAGAACAAGAGATAAAGCTTGCCAAAACCCCTGATGGTCCGACTAAACAGGAAGGAATGCAAAAAAAGGTATGCTATACAAAAGCCACGTAAAAAAAGAATTATTGTTCCACCTGTAAATTAAAAGTTAAATACAGTACGGAGTAAACCATGCAAGGATTATAGTCTACTACCCATGCAACCCACGTATGTTACATGCAATCAATGTAGATCCAGAACTATTGTCCCACCTGTAAATTAAATGTTAAACACAGTACGGAGTAAACCATAAAATGATATAGTACACTGCCCCGCAGGTCCTGACATATAGATTATGTCCCTAGGAATGTAGAGTGTCGCCGAGGACACTGTGACCCAAGCAGACTGAGTACTCACACAAGTGTGGGCCACCTCTGTCACTTTTAAAAGGCTGCTGGGGAAGGGTAAATTGGACTGTCTTGCTAGAGGGTTCAAATCAGTTACTTTGGAGCCTGGGACTTATTTAAGGCAGAATACTTTTACTCAGTCAGGATCACGGAAGCAGTCTTACTTGTGGGAACTTTCCAACACCATGGGGTGCACCACACATCCTGCTGACCCCGAAGATGCCAGTGGGACGCCTCCTGCTGAACGTCGGGGAACTCAGGACATATATGTGGCTATCCGGGGCTGGTAGCAACCTCCAAGGGCGGTAATGCCGAGGTTCAGACCGGTACAGATGCAGCTGGGGCACCAGGAAGTTCACGAGAGGCGTCCTGGCCAGAACGACGCGCTGGAGGGTCAGACAACGTTCGTCAGCGGAGTGCTACCCTCAAAAGTACAAATAACCCATGCAAAAATGCTTTTAAAAACGGAGCACAGGGAAACCTCCGATCGAGGATTTGTCTAAGCTGGAACCAGTCTGATGCAGCTGGGGCGCCGGAAAATCGCAGAGAGGCTTCCTGGTCAGGACGATGCGCTGACAGATATCGAAGCGCTCGTCAGCGAGGTGCTGCCATCTGGTGTTCACAAAGCGCACCGCCTCGCACCAAACCGTAACGAGAGGCTCCCTGAGGAGAATAGGTGAAGGCGCAGAGAATACCACTGAACAATAAGGTGCTTCCTCCACAGGCGTCAGCGGAACAGCTGGTGCCCACAAGGGCTTGTAGATGGCGCAGCGAGGGAAAAGAAACCAGCCAGTAAGCGCCACTACCTACTGGACAGCAGAAACCTTTCCCAAGCGCTAGCTGACTGTAAGGGGCGCTGAAGAATAGCGCTACGAACCAATTCCTGAGGAAAAACTTTTGGGAACTTCAAATACGGCCAGTGTCTCAAGGCGCTATCCAGTGAGCAAAGCAGCCAGGGAGGTAAACGAATGGGGATAATAAAACTCAGCAGGGAGGCAGAAAGCACAGATTTAAATCCGGAGGCACGGTTGGACCAGGAACTCAGTCACCTCACAACAAACGGTCCCCCACTGGTGCCAGGACGCCAGATTTCCAGGCACCTGCAGATTAGGAGTGACAGGATCCCTCTGATACAGACACTCCAGAATGTCCACCCCTCAGTAGATCAAGCGCTGGCACAACAGATGTCTCACCACATCGCCAGTGGTCAGTCACTCCACAACAGGCCCCCAGTCCAGCAAGGGCAAGGCTGTACTCACAATACTTCTGTCTCAAATCGCTTGAAGTGGTATTCCCTGTTTCACTTCACTCTTCTCCATCCGCTTCCAAACAGCACTGCATCACTGAAGAACTTGACAGCAACTTCTCACCACTGTCATCTCAGGAGAAGGACACAGTCATCTTCACATATTTCACGATTTCACCTTGACTTCATCAACTGGAGAGAGCACTCAAAGGGGAGGTGACAGAGAGGCCCCCTACGCCAGATTTCGTTGCCAGTGTTGTAAAGAAGCTTCTTGACACGGGAGAAGGTAAGAACAACCTTTATTTCTGTCACCCACTCTCCGGACTGCCAGGAGAGGCTCAACATTCTAAAGCAGCCTCCAGTGGAACACACCAACAGATAAGGGTCCAGTGGGGGGTCGGAATGTACCATTGTGCATACATTGAGAATAGAGAAATTACAACATTGTGAATACATTACAAGCTGAGAAGATTACAACAGTTGTCCATCGGGGGTACGCCCAGTGACGCCCACTTTGCATCTCATTAGAGATGTAAAGGGAGGCATTGGGAAAAAGGGTGCTAACATGCGATTATGCATGTTAGCACCCTCTTGTAAATAAGGTGATAGTTTTATCTCCGCTTTTATGGCTTTTTTAGCCAAAAAAGCGGAGAAACCCTTTTAAATATGCCCCTGTGTCTCTGCATAGGACAAGAACCCCTTTTTCACTGCCTTGTCCTGCAATTACCTAGTCTTCCTGACAGTTTGTCCAGGGGTGGCTCTCCCACAGGGGCGCTGGGGCTCCGCCCCCTTTATTTTCTTCTCTAAATATTATTTGCTTTAATTAAAAAAGTAAAATCCATTGTTCGGAAATAAACAGTGTTTCAAAGAAGTACTTAAAATAACTAACCCTCAGTGCAACGCTCCATTTGTAATAGATTTCTGCACCTGAGCTGAGGAAGTTATCTCAGCAAGGATTGCATCAATCATCATTTGCCGGCTGAAAAACTATAGGTCGGTGCTGTAGGTCTGCAGCTTGGCAAAATAATTGCCTCCGAGGCTAAGCTCCACCCCCTGACGAAATGGATGGAAAGTTCTCCCCGGGCGTTTTTGGGCAAAGCCCTGCAGTGCCAGGGGCTCCACGTTAATTTAGGGACTGGAGCCAAGTCACCCCACCCTCTCTTTACTCATCACAGGTGGGGTCAAAATTCTAATTTATCCCACCCTGTGGTGAGTTGTAAGAGGGTGGAGTTAAAGCCCTGGATTCTGTGCAGTTTGCGAGTTTTGAAAGAAAACTGTGGCAGTTCCAGTTTTATACTTCCTGTGCTACAGTAGTGATGTACTGAACAGGTCAGAGAGTTTTCTGTCTAGCCTTGTTTTCCATAGTCCAGCAAGTCCAGAGAGTGAGAAAACATAAAAGGGCACAGCAGATAATTACTTTGCCTACTGATCCAGGACTGCTCAAATTTTCCAAGTGGTCCTGATTATTTATTTGTCCTGTTTATTGGAAGTGCTAACAGCACTTTTGGCACAATTCTGTCAGCAGAGCCTGGCATGACCTGTCAGTGTTGGGCCCCCACAGGTGCGCATTTCATCATGTGCCACCAAAGTGCCTGCAGGCCAGCCGCTGTTTGTTTCCTGTTTTCTGAGTTCACGGAGCGGTACGCCTGCCATTAATTCCCTGTCAGAAATGGGTTTCAATGATTAACAACAGATGCACCAGTGAAGTGCCAGCTCGTGGTGGGCACAGCCTGCTGCTCCCATTATCCAGCTGAGGAGGGGAATGAGGTGATTTAGGGACACAGCGAGGAGTCTGAACATCAGTGAAGGGTTTGAAGTGTCCACTGGCTTCAGAATGGTGTGTGATACTTGGAATGACTGCTGTCTCTTTGTGCTTGGCTCACAGTCAGTATGTGCAGTTCAGGCCAAGTTCCTTTTACAGTTTAAAAGATTTATTGCCCTTGCTAAAATGTTAAAAGTTTCATCTAATGACATGATTTGTAAGGCTTTCACCACATCGAGTACCCTGTTAAACAAGTCACACATAAAGCGCACAATGATGGTCCCTTCGAGAATACTTTTAAAAGGGCTACTAGCTACAGTACACACGTTTTTATGCAGCTGTTGTCATGTTATAAAGAAGTACTCAGCATCAAGCTTCTTTGACTAGTTCTTTTTATTAAAACTGTTGTTTTTAGTCTGTGCCATTGTTACAAGACTAGTCCTTTCCACTCAACAAAATAGCATTCCCTGGGTCGGACCGGCGTATAGGGCAACCAGGCAGTGCTGGTCTCACAAATCAATGTTCATGCCGCTTTTTTTGTGCAGTTTTCTGCCAGTTGTACAGCCATGTGGGCCAGTTTTTACTATTTATTTCCCATACATTGACCCTCTTTAAACTATATGCTTTTCTAATGTAAGCCACTTTTTTTTGGGTGTCTCGGCCCAATTTTTGACACAGTCCTACCCTGAGAATGTCGATCGACTTACCATACAAGGAGAGTCTTGATTTAATTTACGACAACTTAGGCTCGAATTATAAAAATAAACTTTTAATGCTTGCCAACACACAAACTTTAAAATATATACACTACATCATAAATAAAACATTCCATCTAACAATATATACCTCCATGATAACTAGGTATCTCCCTCTTGAAGCTGCGATGAAAAACAACAATTCATACTGTTAGACCTGGCATCATTAGAGTGAATCGCCCTTCCATTTTTGACGGATTGGCTCCTCTGTTTTGATATGTTTTTGCTTGTTACATGCTTTGGGCACTGTGCCACTGCTATTCAGTGCCACAGTGCAAGTGCTCCCTAGGTTAAATTGATGTACTAATTGGTGATTCCATGATTGGGTTATTTCATTTACCTGCCAGACCCTAGTATAGTGCACCATGTGTGCCCAGGGCTTGTAAATCAAATGCTGCTGGTAGGCTTGCAGCACTGGTTGTGCCACCCACAGAAGCAGCTTGTAAAGTGTGTCTCAGGTCTGCCATTGCAAGGCCTGTGTGCAGTCTAGTACTGCTATGTCGGCTTGGCAAGTGCACCCACTTGCAATCCCTAAACCTTCCCTTTGCTTCATATTAGACATCCCTATGGTAGGCCCAAGGGCAGGGTACATTGTAAGTATAAGGTAGTTCATGCTCTGGTGTGTGTAGCATGTCCTAATAGTGAACTACAGCCATTTTCGTTTTTCAGTATTGCAAGGCTACTTGTTTTTCATAGGCTAGAATGAGCAGTTAGATTATTACATTCTTATAATCCTAACTGACTCAGGGAATCTGGTAGAAATTCAAATTTAGTATGCCTGAACTCGGAATGATAAAATACATATTTTAGTGAAGTTGGTTTTTAACATACTGTTTTTGAAAATACCACTTTTAGAAAGTAGGTATTTTCTTGCTTAACTATCCAGGCCTGCCTCTGCTAGTTTGTATATTCCTTGTCTGGGTTTGTGAGTGAGAGGGCTGGGGGATTCCAGGAGACAGGCTGGGACAGCCCAGTGGCGAATAGAGAGATCTGCATCTAGATGGGAGGGAGAAGTTGCACTGGGACCTGAATGGGGCTGAGACTTCCTTCTACAATGCTGGCAATACCTCCTGCCCTACACTGTGAAAGGAGAGAAGGAATTCTGTCAACAAAGTGCTCTAGAGCAGTGCCTTTCACTCCCCTGTGCTGGCTCCATCTCCTGTGGGGTGTCTGATGTATCTGCCCTGCACAGTGAAAGGAAGGAGAGAGTCATGTAAACAAAGTGCTCAGGAACTGGTTTGGATTAGGCAGAGAACAAATAATTTTGGGGTATAAATATTGGGACCCTGATCCCAAGAACTTTAGATCACTAATGGAACAAGAAACCCTTTGCAAAGGAGAAGAACCAAGAAAGCTGCAGGAGTTTGACTGCCCCTGTGCCAGTGTGCTGTGCTGTTTGCTGGGTTGGCCTGCAGTGGTTGCTTCATTGCCAAGGAAAAGAGAAGGAACATTTTAAGGACTTACATCATCTACAGAATATTCACCAAGGGCTTGAACTGTGCTGGCCTCCTGCTGAAGTCTCAGGGACAAAAAACTTAATCTCCAGTTCCCCCAGTGAATTTCCTTGCTGGGAATTCTATCTACAGACATTTGCGTGCCGCTGGGAGCTGGAAGCGCGACACATCGAGAGAAAGCGTGTCGCCGCCGCAGCTGAAATCGTAGCATCGCCGGAGAAGCGAGCCTTCACTGCATCTCCCTGGAGGCGTGTGTTCATTGAAGGTGCCTGCTGTCGCATCACCGGAGAAGCGTGACGTCATCGAGAGAGTCGCCATTGCATCACCGGAGAAGCGTGTTGCAGGGCCTGTCGCAACTCCAAAGTACAGAGTCGTCACAAGGCTGTCAGGGCGCCTATGCATCATCATCGCAGCATCATCGCATCGTCGCATCAAGGGCACCATCTTCTCACATCACAACCGGATCATTGCATCGCATCAAGGCGCCATCTTGTGCACCGCAACGGGCCCACAGGCCGAGAATCTACGCATCACCTCCGCACCGGTAAGGATCATGACACATCCCCTACTCTGCGCAAGCATTGAGGCACGACTCATCATCTTCCCCGGATCACGGCACCAACGCATCTCCCCTTTTGCAAGCCTTTTGTTTACTTTGCCTTACGCATCCAGGTACTTTGTTGAGAACTTTGTTGCATTCATCATCAACTTGAACTAAGTAACTTTTATCATCTTTTAAGCAATCTTAAGGGTAGTATTGTGGATTTTTGTCGTTTGTGGTCTTGTGTTAAGTCTATATAAAGAATACTTATTTTTATAAAAACCTGTGTTGTATCCATCTGTAGTGTTTTCACTGTATTTCTGTGTATATTCACAAATGCTTAACACACTGCCTCTGAGATAAGCCTGTCTGCTCGTGCCAAGCTACCAAGGGGGTGAGCAGGGGTTATTAAGGAGTGTAATCCCCTTATCCTGACTTAGAAGTAAGGGTCCCTATTTGGACAAAGGTGAATACCTATGCCAACTAGAGACCCCAGATCTAACACATACTTTGCTTGGTTTGCGAAAATTCTTACAGCAAATAATTTTCAGGAAAAAAAGAACTCAGGTGATAACAACAGGAAATTCAGAAGTAAATATTTATTACCTCTGTAAGGAAAAGACAGCAAACTCATCATTAATCACAATAGTTTCACAATAATGCATAACCAACAAAACTCTTACAACCTCCCCAATGTAAAATTACAAAGGAGAGTGGCTGGAGGGCAAAAATGTTAGCTTTTGTTGCCTTTAATAAAAACAAGATTTACTCGGTATGGGAATAAGAGAATCACCATTTCATTACAAGACCGGAATCTACCATTATGTATGCTCAAAGTTCCCCAGAGTCGCACTGCTCACGTGCTCCACCGGCTTAAGATAAAACTTGCAAAAGTGTTAGCATTTGGCAAGTCTGCAAGTGTACCCCCTGTCCAAAACACGTTACTGGCCATTGCACCACTAGAAGAGTGTGCTCCGAATTTGGACAAAATCCACTCTGGCCTCGGGCATCACTGTCCTCACCCATCTTGAAGCAGTAAATGCTAAAGACTGCCCATTAGGGTTTAACATATAAAAGTAATACCTTATCGTCACCACCTGGTCTAAATATCATCATACTTTGGGGCTCATTACGATGGCGGGCAGACGGGAGTCCGTCCGCCATTGTGGTGGTGAATGGGACCGTCCAAAATACATGCGGCGGTTCCGCACACCAAATCAGCTGACAGCAGCACCAGCCGCAATGTTAAAATAGCATGTTGTGCATTTCACTGCACTACGTGGCAGGCATCCCATGGTGCCTTCTACTTGGTGCAGTGAAATGTAGGTGTGTAGCAGGGGTAGGGGGTACCATGGGTACCCCCGCCAGTGGACCCACATCTCCCCCAACACAAGGGGGGCCCGCAACGGGCCCCCAAAGCCAATCTGCACCGGACTTTCAATGGCGGTTTACCCGCCAAGGAAAGGCTGGCTGGAGACAGCATTGTGATTTGGCACTGCCACCATTTCATGGATGCAGACTGGTCCACCACGCAATCGCAACGATTGCCTGTGGCGGTTCCGTGGTGGATGGCCTCTGCGTCTGCCGCTGTCCGAACAGGATTCCCACTGCCATGGTAATGTGGCAGGGGAAAATCGTGGTCCGATTGCGGAAGAACCGCCATCGCATGGCTGGCAGTGATGGTCCTACCGCATTCATAATCGGCCCCTTTGTTTTTAACTTTCTTGCAACTTACTACAAACAACTTCTTATAGTCAGTGAAAGAAGGGTAAAAGATGTTTTCAGACATTGTTTTGGTTCTCTTTCATATCTCGAAGTGAACCTAATCTGGAGAGTAATACCTATTACAAACCTCTAAATATTTATCATCCGAGACACTTCTAAAATATATAAGAGAAAGAAAAGTTGCCAACTTGAGTGATATCTGCCTTCTTGATGGATCGGAATTTTCAAGCCAAGAGACAAACAGGTCAAAAATAAGACTATTGTTCCATAATGAATCATACCTAGCCCTAGGTGGACGCCTAAGCCTTATTGCCTTCATTACCTTACCGATCAAAGGGTCACTACCAATAGTAACGTCATTAACCAGAGAATGTCCTGCTGAAACACCAGCCCCGTAACAGTTGGCAGTTCCATACGACAGGCCTGACTTGAGCAATCCTTCAAGGGAATTTGCTACTTCTACTGCAGAAGCTTCTACGGAATCCAAATTCCGTTCCAAGCACCAACTACACCACTGACCTGAAACTCCTGTGTATCGTTTTCTGGTACCTGGTGTCCATGACTCATCCAATAGGTTCTTAGGGGCTTATTACGATGGCGGACGGAGGCACATCCATGATGCTGGTGGTGGCGGACAATGTCCTTTTCTGCATTACATCGGCAGTCCTCCCGTCCACCATATTACAAAGGGCAAACATAGCCCATTTCCCGTTCGCTGCGGAGGTACGTGATCCTCCAGAATTTTCCTTCTGCAACAATGGCGAGGGAGCCAATAGCGAAAGACCACGGGGTGGAATGACGTCCCGACTGCCATAAAATCATGATGCCCCAAACAGCCCATCGCACCACATCGGAGAATCCAGCCACCCGGAGACGGTGGAAGCACTATTCCGGAAAGCGAAACTACAATCCCGGTCACCAGCACATGGTCCTTACCGCTATGGATCCAGCTCTTCAAGCCTTTCCACTGCTGTACCTCATCCACTACAAGCAATCAAGTCATCGCTGCGGTCAACACCGCAGGTACGTTGAAATACATCTCTGCATACAACCACAACACACAACTCCTGTGCAGAAATACGGCTCCTGTCAACATCAGACACTCTGATGGGGACAGGAACATATCCCTATTGTACTCACACATGTCCTGCCTAATAGTAATCCACACCTCCATATCCGGGTCATTCATCACCCGTGAAATCACTGCTATGTCCCGGGCAAGTCACAGTAGCGGTGAAGATGCAAGAAAGCATGCAAACAGTGTATCAGGAATGGGTATCCGGCCCAGATTCACAGGGCTCTACTTTAAACCTACCCACAGTACGCTTCCCACACCCATCTGGGCACATGCTGTGTGCCCCTCCTGTGCCCTTCCTACCCCTGCATAATTTACCAGCTAGGTGTGGCTAGTCCTCACACCTCACACATCAAAGGGCAAGGTACATTGACTGGGAAGGTGGGGGTGAAGATAAACACCCTGCACAGAAGGTCAGGGGCTGGACAACCCTCCTCCTCACATCTACCTTATACTCATGTGAATCAAACTAAGTATAATTAAGAAATGAAGCCTCACACTGCATATGAACAACCACTGAAATGTTCACACTGCCTGACAAGTCCTTCTGAAAGACCCCACACTGACACTCTGCCACATACACATACCATAGGTCAGCAGCAATGGAGGCCAATACAAGGGCTAGCCCAAAGGGAAGTGGGCAGTGCTGGAAAGCCATGGAGCAAGCCACATAGCATGTGCACATCATATGCAATAGGGGGAACATATCACAACACCTTTAGGCACTCAAATCAGATATGGGTGGCACAGTAAGTGGAATTAAACCACAGTGACCTCTGTGCAACAACACAGGGACACATCAATGCAAGCCATGCATTGGCACAGGAATGATAGGAAGAGTCAGAACTCATACAGTGACCAGCCATACATCTGTATCAACTTACTTGACATGTGTCTTCCACCAGCACAACACACATGGCTCATTGTCACACTCCCTGACTGTCAAATACAAGTAGGACCTTCACACATGCCCCTCATCTATCCATCTCAAACCTGCAACACACAACACCTGTGGAAAACACACATAATGGTGCAAATGATGTCCTGTGAGTTTACTGACAACCAATCACACACCCTGGGGTGCATCTACAAATGCCAGACTCACATTCAGGGATGCCTGGACCAATGATGACACAAAAAAAATACCCAAACTCAAATCTCACAAATAACACCCACAGAAGTCCAACAAGCCAAGCCATGTGCAGCCAAACAGTGGAAAGGGAATGTGACCCTAGACAGAACAGGAATACACGGCATTGTCATTCTAGACCAATGCACAGATACCATACCCCAACACAAACAAGATTTGCCTCCTCCAAAAACAATTATGAACAATAACTGGGATCAAGGTGACAAATCAGCTAACACACATACACATCACACCAGTCATCAAGTGAACATGGTGACATAGTGTACCACACTCACACGCACATGCACAAACCTGACAAGTGACAGGCAAAAAATAGGAGGGCAAACCACTATTGTGCACTCAAAACAAGTTCATGTACATGAATACATATTGCTGCATGTGACATACACAAGAAATGCACACTACACATGCAATCCACACATGAATGTATCACAATGCACAAACTACTCACACGCAATGTCATGAAAATAAAACATCACACACACATTGCACCTGTCATTAGAAAGAGCCAACACAGGCCAAACACTGCATACATCCTCAACAAAAACACACCAGATGCACATGCCAATCCATTGCATAGCAAACTCAGCTGGACATCAGAGGGATGCACACCTCGCAAGTACAAGGCAACATACGCTGACAGCACTGAATGCACACCAAGCTGTGTATACACAACTACAAAACCAGTAGCACACATATCTGAGTGCCCCACCACGAAATCCCTCAACACAAATTATCAAAGCACACAGATAACATCACACTCAGGATGGACAGCAGTTTCTCAGCAAACTCACATACAGCTTAGCCTTTACCTACAGATGCACAACTCAGGGAAACGCAGATGTAAATAACATGACTAGAGGACTGTGCTGCTCAAACATATGCACTGCAGTTGACCAACCATGACTGCAAACTAGTAGAAGAAAATAACATGAAAATAATTGTGAAACTGCCCTGAATGGCACATTGGTACTGTACACAGATCATCCTCACACAGTATAGTGTCACACTATGAAGTGGTGGGGAGGCTCGCACACTGGCAAGCCACGGGCCGTAATACATAAGACTGAAGTGGTGTGTACATCAGTAGTGGAAGGGTGAGGAGTGTACAGTCCACAAACACATAGAGGAGTAACTGTAGGCATCAGAAGCACCTATGGGGGATAGTATGGCTCCTCCTACCACATACCATACTGGAGACAAAAATGGGTAAAGTGACAGCAATGCATGAGAAAATACACAAATAATGTCAGTGTGGCTGAGCAGGTCAGCACAGGGAGCACAAACAGAAACAAGACACATGGCTCATCAACAAAATGCAACACAGACGTTGCAGTCACACAATCTGCATTCTCACAACTGGCAGCAACAATAAGTAGGTGTCCCCCAGGAGTGCAAAGACACACCGACACACTGCAAAGTGCTCATACAACAACTCCTACATGTGCCCACAATCTCAAGCACATGGCAGACAATTTAAACAAACAGGCGTTCATTACCTGGGTCATACTTGTGTGTAGTTGGCATTGCAGGGGAAAACACACAGATCAACACTACTGACAATGACAGGCCATTCACACTGTATGACTACTCAAGTGCGCACATTCTAATGTATCCATGTGACTATGAACACAGGAATACACAAGATGACTACACAACTAGTTTGCTGTGCACACATCAAGAAAGAGCACACAGAAACGCTGGACCCTAGCCACCCCGCAAATAATCCTGTAGAAAGCATTCACCTCTGGACTGGTATTGCATCCTGACATGACGTGTACAATTTAGAAAGCCTGAGCACAGAATGATTAGGAGAAGAGTAGACCATCACAAACAACCATCATTGCACCCTCAATCCTCAGACTCAAGAAGATCAAATGTGCTGTTACCTCTGGAAACCTCTGAAAAGAGTAAAACAAGCAACTGGCAATGTTAAAGTGGCATACAGAGCATGTGTCACATGAACCAATACTCATACATAAAACATTTTATTTACCAAGGACATTGACAAAGCAGACAACAGGAGTAACTGTCTTTAATACATAATACCCAGATAGGCATTCATCAAAAGTACAAAACAGCAAGGCCATTGGTCAGTCCAAATCAAAGTATGTACATGTGTGCATGAGAAAATGCACAAAGAATGGGCATCCAAAGTGACAAACAGCAAGGCAACTGGCCAGTCCAAATTCAAAGTATGTACATGTGTGCATGAGAAATTGCAGAAGGAATGCGAATCCAAAGTGACAAACAGTAAGGCCATTGGCCAGTCCAAATCCCAAGTATGTACATGTGTGCATTAGAAACTGCACATGGAATGGGTAATGCCGCCCCCTGCATGGGATTCACCCTAGCTCCGGGGATACAAATGGGCAGTCCAGGCACCGCTGTGGGAGATATGGTGTTGGGAGGGGGACTTTGCCTCAAATTTGGCTGTCATTTGAAATGGGAGGTGGCTGATTGTCGGAGCCAGTTGGAAGACTAAACCTGGGAGAGAGGACCAGCTGAGGTAGAGGCATCAGTGGCTGTGGGAGCCTGAGGGCTGCTTGGACCGGGTGGCATGGTTGCACAGGGAGGCGGAGACATGCTGCCGTGAGACATTGTGTGTGAGGGTGAATGTTGAGGGCTGGGTCTCAACCTCTTGGGGATTCTATAGCCCTCAATTGTCTTGGCTGGAGTGTAAAGTGAGGTGGACACAATAGCCTCACTCTCCACCAAAGGTGTATCCAGTGCAGATGGCTCTCACCGTGGGGATTTGCTGGATCTGGTGGTATGCTTGGGGTGGCCTTGCCTTTTCCCCTCCATCCCCTGTTGTCCAGGTGAACCCCCCACATTGCTCACCTGTCTCTGCTTCACAGGGGTGTGGGTGGGAGTAGAGGTTGTGGGTGAATGTGCCTTAGAGAAGTGTTTGCCTGAGTCGTTGCAGGCACCAGGTTCACAGCAGACAGGGCAACTGTTTGTTTGTCTGTCGGAGCAGGTGTGGGGATGGGAGTGCCCTTGGATAGGGGTGATTTGGATGAATGTGAGGTTGAGGCCTGCTTCTTGGCCTGATGCCCCTGAGTGTCCCATGATGGGTTTATGCCTTTGTGCTCCTGTGTGCTTGTTTTATTTTTTGGGGATGGTGTCTTTGGTCTGGGCCACTTGGAGTGCTGCTGTCGTGTGTTGCGTGGGGAGGACTTGGTGCCTGAGAGCTGTGGTGTGTGAGCACTCTCGTCAGGTGGTGCCACTGGCAGGGTGGTTGCTAAAGGGACTGGTGCTGGATATTGGAGCCTTTGACAGCTGAATGGCTGCCGTCACTGTGGAGGACAAAGACTGGACAGTTCGGTGTAGCCCACCCATGTCAGAATGAATGCCCTCCATGAAGGCAACTTCTGTGGTACTGAAATTTCTGGACCGGTGTCATAAACATCGTCGTATCGTGACGATTTTGGTATCAATGGACCTAGAATGACGAGTATACTCTATACGAGTGTTTTCGTCATGTTCGAGTGACGTGATCACCCTGAAATCAGAGAGTCCATCCTGAACCCTCGGGTTCCATTTTGTGTACGACGGCCATTTTGTGGTTGCCCTCACATAGGCCGATGACTAAGGCCAAAACGAGTCTTAGGGACACGTACACCTTTGCTGACTTTTGTGTGACCTGGGCAAGCTGACTCCACTGCCCGATGCCAAACCTGTGCGGCCAGTTCCTTTCCCAGTGGCCGCTCGAGATTAGAATCAAGGCACAGCATACCATAAACCCTTCATTGCACACAACTATGTCTAATCTTACTCACATCTGTCTCTGTTCTTTAATTTATGGCTTGCTTTACGAGGAGGAGGTGCCCGATTTTATTAGGGGTCCGTCGATATCTGATGAAAAATGTTGGGCCTTGCCGGGTAATTGATTGTGGGCTGGACAAACTGAAAATGGGCTTGTCATCGTGAATCTGCTTTTTCTTTGTCGTGAAAATATGTGAATGGTCCACTGTAAAATAAGGATTGTTTGCCTAAAGCATAATATTTTGTATAAAAAGGGATGGCTGACTTTGTAGGATTGACCAGTCTCCTGAGAATATACACCGTGTTGTACTTCTAGGATACCTGTTACTGGCTGCAGCCAATAAATTTGATCTTTGAAGTCACCAAGAAGACTCTGCGTTTCTGTAGTCTGAAACAGGAGAACTCGAAGTCTTTGGGTGTGTCCCCTGGCACCGCTGGGTTCTGAAAAACCCAGTACTTCAGTTGGCGCCCAACGTGGGGCGATTTCAGCGGTACCGGTCCAAGCCAGAGGTTCGTGAGGAGCTTCGTGTGAAATTCTGGGGAAAGGCCAACCACTTCATCAACCCCTGTATGTCGTCGTGGTCCGAAAGTCTTTGCTGCGAGGTTGCCCCCTTTCCAACGGCTACGAAGGACTGCTGCCCTGACTATCGCCCTGTTTTGGACCCTTTGATGATTTGTAGAGCGAGACGATAGACGAGTCTTCTGGTGACGTCATTGATACCTCAGTTAAGTATGAGTGGAGCGTCTCCCAGTCCTTAGTTTTAGTTCTTAGTTTGGGTATCCCCTTGGGATCTTTGATTTGGAACTTGCAAGTACCAAAGCAGAGGGACTCGTGTATTCACGAGACTATCGTATTCGATAATCCTTTGAAGTTTGACGCTAGACTAGTGAGCGAAGATGCCTGGTCTTAGCAGACTTGGAAATTTGTTTTGTCTTGGTTGTAATAGGGATTCCCGATTGGAGGACTCGTGTCCGGTTCCTCCGATTGGAACTCCAACCTATGAGCTTTACGTAAAGCATGGCGTAGGTCCCATCACATATAATGAAGTATGGGTCCGATACACCAGGAAAGATGGTGTTCTTAAATGGCGCCAATATGGTAGCTTTGACTCGGAGATTTTAGATAATCTAGAGGTTAGACTTTTTAAGAAGAAAGCCCGGCCGGCGATGTTTGACTCTTTCCGCATATGGCAAAGGAAGCCAAACAGAAAGAAATTAAATTAGCAAAGAGAAATAAAAGAGAGAAGGGATTTCGATAATGCAAGCTGCTATGCAGTTTAAAGATAACGAAGAAGAACAGGCAAGTGAGCAGTTGCACAGGCAACGTAAAATGTCGATTGATAAATGTTATCCAGTTTTGCCGCCTCTCCAGCAAGATGCAGCAAAAGAACTTGAAAAAGATCCTTTAATGTCACACTTATTGAGTTCGCCACCCCCTTATGCGCAAAGTGCTACAGCACCCCCACAACCTTTAGTTGTGCAACCCCCGGTTGTTGTGCCTCAGGTTCTTCCACAGCCACCAGCTGCTCTTCAGTTGGATCCTACTCCTCTGGTGCAGCCCCCTCAAGGGCCGCCGACCTTGCCATCTGCTCTGCCTTTACTTCCTACGACTTTGTCTACTATATCGACTACCATTCCCGGTATTCCTTCTGATACTGCCTCTGCATCTGCCTTGCCTCACTCTGCTTTCCTGCCTGTCCTTTCATCAACTTCTCCATCTGTTCGCCAGAGAATGACTGATACCGTTGTTAATCTTCTATCTCCTTTCTTTGGGGCAGCAAGTATGACCCCGGTTTCAACACGCAAACAGTTGCGTAGTCAATTGCCTGATTCTAGACAGCAGGAGATATTAGATCATTTAGCGCATAAATAGGTCACTGACCCCACAAGATATGAGTTAGAGTCTGTTATAGATGTCTTCCATCAATGGGAAGCACCTAAGCAGAGATATGTTTTTGAGAAAATGTGTGCTTTTCTTTGTGAGGAATTGGAGGACAATGATTTAGAATCCAATCCGCCTGAGTTGTGCCGTGTACGGTTCGAGTTTGCAAAAGGCATAATTGTGGGTCCCGATGTTAAGAAAGCAGTTGCGACGTTGTTGTCGTTTAGGACTGAGACTATTTCTCAACAGTTGTTTGAGTCTGATCTTTCTGTTAAGAGGAAAGTGAGACAGTTTCCAATGAGAGAAGTCCCTCCGGTGTGGAAGGAAGCAGTTCAGGCTGATGCTGGTCTTAACATTGATGCTGTACCGGCTCATTTTCAACGTGTTTGGTTACATGTTCCATGGAAACGTGCTGAAGTTTTGGCTCTTAAACAGACTTTACCTGACCCCCATAAAAATCCTGCAGGGTATTACAAGGAACTATCACAGACTGCAGACTCATGCATTATGAATCTAGCCGATATTGATATGTTGTTTGGGAATGTTGTTCCACAGCCTTTGTGGGGTTTGATCTGTCATACAGATCATGCGCAAGAGTTAGGTGACTCATGGGCTAATATTAGTGCTGTAAATGATAGACAAGTTGGTGGTGCTAAACCTGAGCCTTTAGTAGCAGACCTCCCTGGTAGGATAGTTACTTACATGAAGACTTTAATGCCTGCGATGCATGTGAATTGGGATAAATTGTCTGCATGCAAGCAGAAGAAAGAGGAAACCGTGTCTGATTTCTTTACCAGGTTTGAAGAAACGTTTATCGACCACAGTGGTCAAGATATGAGTACAGAAGGTGGTCAACGGTTGTTTGTTGACAAGTTTGTGCACAATTTGCTTCCCGAGTTGTGTAAGAAATTGAAAGATTCAGAGAGTTCATGGGCCGTTTCCTCTTCAGCACAAATACTGGCTACTGCACAGTACTACGAAAATAGGGATAAAGATGAAAAGGATAGAGCAGACAAGAAAACTAAAGAGTTAAAGACGAAGGTTCTTTTGCAGCAGGCGTATCCGCCTCGTGGTGGTCAGCGTGATTATCAGCAGCCTCAGCAATTTCAGAGAAACTCACAAAGGTTGGAGTTTTCTCAACCACGTTTTCCTGTAGGTCCTAATCAGTGTGCATATTGTAAAGAAGAAGGTCATTTTAAAAGTAGCTGCCCTGCTTTGTTACAGCGTATGAATGGTATTTCTAGCACAAGAGGTTGAGGCATTTCTCAAGCTCCTAGAGGTAGAGGACGTGGAAATTTCCCCCAGAACGCGCGTCCCTTTCCTCCTCAAAATTCAATGAATAGTTTTGATCAACAGAATAACGCGTCTGGTAGGACGACTCAGTACTATGCTGATGACTACTATGCAGAGGGTGAGAATATGATGATTGCTAGGACAGCCATAGACAAAGAGAGGGAGTTGTTTCAGTTCCAGTAGATCACAGTGGACCTTATGTTGAGGTGATTACATCAGGTGTGTCAGAGCCTTTTCTGTTGGATACTGGTGCTACAAAGAGTTCTATTATGCACTCTAAACTCCCTGGCGCACCTTTGTCTGGCGAGATGAATGTTTCAGTAGGTTTTTCTGGCGCCCTGGTTAGGAACCCGATTTCTAGTCCTTTGTCCCTTTCTGTTGGACCTTGTGAATTCGAAGCACCCCTTATTCTGACGACAGGTTGTGGTGAGAACTTGTTGGGATTGGATCTGTTGAAAAGATTGTATGCGACATTGTATTGTTCTCCTTCGGGAGTACAACTTACACTGGGTAAGAAAATGGTCTCCCCAATGTATTTGTCGAAGGATAAACTTCCGACAGAATTGTCTTCTCTTCCGGATATTCTTTGGGCTACTGGTCCTAATGATGTGGGTCTTTTGTAAATACCGCCATATGTTGTGACATTGAAAGCCAATGTTAAAATGCCACGCACTCCCCAATACAAGATCTCTAGTGAAGGTGAAAAGGCGTTGCTAGCGATCATTTATGATTTGATTGAGAAAGATGTAATTGAAGAAACTAGAGGTAACGTTTGCAATAGTCCTGTTCTGCCTGTTTTGAAGCGTACTGACCCTTCTCAGCCACCTGTTTACAGGTTTGTGATTGATCTTAGAGAGGTGAATAAAATAGTTGTGCCACAATTTCCAGTTGTTCCTGATATCACTGCTCTATTGACTATGATTCCAGCTTCCGCGACCTGGTTCTCGGTGATTGACTTGAAGAATGCTTTCTTCAGCATCCCGATTGCCAAGGAGGGTAGGGATATTTTCGGATTCAGTTTAGGAGGACGAAGCTTCAGGTTCAAACGCGCTCCTCAAGGCTATTGTGAGAGTCCGTCAATCTATAGTCAGGCTTTAAAAACACAGCTTGATACGATTGTTCTACCTGATGGCGCTACCCTTATTCAGTACGTCGACGATTTGCTAGTCGCTGCAGATACTGAGGAAATTTGTAAAGAAGCCACATTGTCGTTGTTGCGTCATTTGTCTGATTTGCATCACAAAGTGTCTCTTTCAAAATTGCAATATTGTCGAAAAGAAGTGACCTACTTAGGTCATCTCTTATCGAAGGAGGGAAGGAAACTGACCCCAAAAAGAATTCAGGCAATTGCAAAATTGAGTGTGCGAATGACACAGAGAGAAGTGCGTGCTTTCTTGGGTATTACATCATATTGCAGACAATGGATACCGAATTTTTCTTTGCTGGCCAAACCCTTGGTAGCATTGACCTGTTAAGATACACGGAATCCCCTTCCGTGGTCTGAAGATTGTCAGAAAAGTTTTTCCAAATTGCGTGATGCATTGTGTTCGGCTCCTGTGTTGGGTACCCCCGACTACAGTAAGCCTTTTACACTGTATGTCCATGAGAAAGAAGGATGTGCATTGTCAGTGTTGACACAGTCTTTTGGGGACAAGCAGCGTCCATGCGCGTATTTTTCCTCGACTTTGGATCCGGTAGCTAGAGCGTTGCCAAGTTGCTTGAGAGCCACAGTGGCAGCAGCTGTTTCTATTCGACAGTCTGCTGGTTTGGTAATGAATAATACATTGATTGTAATGGTTCCACATGCAGTGGACACTTTGTTAAACAGGACCAAGACACAGCACTTAACTAGTGCGCGATTGTCAGGTTACGAGTTGACACTTTTGGCGAGCCATGTGCACATAAAGAGATGCAACACGTTGAATCCAGCTACGTTGTTGCCGATTGTAGCAGAGACAGATGTTTCTGAACAGCATGATTGTTTTCTCAGGACAGAAGAAGAAACGAAAGGGAGAGTAGATCTTAAGGACACTCCTCTTGTGAAGTGTGATGGTACCTTATGGGTGGATGGTTCATGCTTCAAGCTTCCGAATGGTGATACGACTGCGGCATATGCTGTTACGACTTTGCATACGATTGTTGAAACTGCACGTATCCCACATAATTCAGCACAAGCAGCAGTGTGTGTGTTGTCGAAAGGAATGAAAGTGACCATATCTACTGACAGCCAGTATGCGTTTGGTGTGGCTCGCATGGAGCCAAGATTCAGCATGGTCAGTTGGTGAATGAGCTTCTTGAGTCACTTACTTTGCCATTACAAGTTGTGATTGTGAAATGTAGTGCACACAAGAAGGTTACTGATGATGTTGGTCGTGGCAATGCATTTGCTGATGAAGTCGCAAAAGAAACAGCAAGAGATGTGATGAGTCGAATGTATGTTGCGGGCCCTGCCAGATGGGTTGGTGACGTTGGAATGTGTGAAGATACGATAGAGAGTGTGAAGTCTATTCAAGCTGAAGCTACAGAGAAAGAGTTGAGTGTGTGGAGAGAGAGTACGGGTAAATTGGATGCAAATGGTTGTTGGGTTGAATTGTCAGAGCATCAGCGATAGTTGCTACCCAATGCGTATGTGCTTGCAGTGGTTACAATGGCCCATGGAATGGCTCATATCAGTGTGAATGGGATTTGTAAGTTGTTGGCTCCAGTATGGCAAAATGCTGGAATTCCTAAGTGTGCAGAGAATGTGGTCAAGAATTGAATGGTGTGTCTGAAATACAATCCTGGTAGGGGAACCCCAACTCCAGCTGGTCATTTTGCGCCTCCTACGTATCCGTTCGAGGTTTTGCAGCTAGATTTCATCCACATGGAAACGAGCAACAATTTAAAATACGTACTCGTTGTTGTTTTTGCCTTTTCAAGATGGGTAGAAGCATACCCCGTGAAAGATAACACTGCCTTATCCACAGCTAAAGCCCTTGTCAAAGAATTTTTCCCTAGGTTTGGATTGCCGAGAATGGTCTGGAGTGATAATGGGAGTGAATTTGTGGGCCAAGTGATGAAGAAAGTATGTGAAGGGCTAGGAATCCAGCAAAAATTTCACGCTGCAAATCACCCCCAATCAGCTGGACTAGTAGAATGCTACAATGGCACTCTAAAACTTAAACTTGCCAAGATACAAGCAAGCTCTGGTCTTAAATGGCCAGATGCCTTACCATTAGCACTTCTATCGACAAGAATGACTGTGCATTCGCGAGTGGGACTTAGTCCTTACGAAATTGTGTTCGGCCGCCCGGCCAACATATGGGGAGTGCCAAGGCCGACAAAATTTAGTGAGATTGAACACCCTGTACTGCTTGATTACTTGTATGATTTGATGGCTAAATTGCGTGTTTTACACCAACAGGTTCACGATACTCTGCCTCAGGTCTCTAAAGATCCAGGACACACTATCAATCCTGGTTCGTGGATCTTGGTGAAAAACTTCCAGCAGACAAAGAATGATCAGCCCCGTTGGACCGGCACCCACCTAGTTCTTTTGTCAACGAGATCAGCCGTGCGAGTGGAAGGAAAAAAGAACTGGATCCACGGCGTACATTGTAAGAGGGTCCCTTTGCCTCTGCCGTACGACCGGTGGGTCCAGGAGGGTATCGCTGACTCTGAGACTGAGACTGTGCCTCGTTTTCTGCCTTTCAGCGATGCACGTGTAAAAGGAACAAATTCTGAACGTGAAAGTGACAATCTTTTGCAAGAAGCTGTGCCATCGTCAATTCGATTGGACACTACAGAGCCTGAACTTTTGTTCCAGGACCAGACATTATCTGAAAAAAGCCGTTATAATCTGAGGCCGAGAACTATGGACAAATAAACTCATTTTCTTTGCTATTTTTGAAAGTGCGGCTCTCTCATCTGAGAAACTTTTTTATTTTTGTTTTTTGAACCGCCATCCGGGTTCAGCTGTAGGGTCGCGGTTGCCGAAGTCTTTGGAGTGCAGCCGAAGACGTTAGGTCGACGGTTCTGGTTGGTCTAAGGGAGTTGCCCTGGACTGACAGAAGCATTCCTTAGCATTGAACACCCTACCACCGCGAGCAGCATTTAGAGAGGATGGAGTTTTTCGAGATGGAGAGACCTGTCAAAGAGATGAACTTTAAAGCCAAAATGTGTATAATGATGACGTTTTTTGATATTATGCATTTTCATGTTGTTTAGTGTAATGGTGTTTTTAATAGGATATGTTTTATTCTCTTTTCGAGTGACATTTGCATCCACTACACCGCCCATACCTCCTTCTACTATTTCCTTGCATTCTTTTCATCCTCTGCCTGAACATGAGTCCGTTAGAAGATTAGAGTTTGTTAATAACTCCTTCGTTCAGCTTTTGCACCAACACCAACTAGTAGTGAACACGACTAACTGTTGGGTGTGTGGTCTTATGCCTCATACCACTGATAAAGGTATCCCTTACCTGATCCTGCCATTCAGCCATAATGGTTCTGTATGGGCATACAGAACGATGTTCATCTATGCTCGTGAAGCACACCCCCTACGTTCTATAAAAGACAATCCAAAGAATAGTGCTCTAGTTAAGGGTATAGTAGATATGATTAGAGGAGCTATTTCCTATGAGACTATCCCGAGAGATGAGACACTAGCATATATTGGATGGAACGTAACCGGATATGGAGTTAGTCTGAGTGAGAACCAGCGAGCAAAAAGATCCTCCCCGATTTGGGTCGTACCCCATCAGGGTCATCTATGTCTGCAAGGTAATGGCAAGAATCCCAGAGCTCAGCTAGGGAAGAGTATTTGCAATGAGACGTATGTCTTTGCGTCCCAGACTTCCCCTTCGTTCCTAGCAGCTAAGGGTACCTATTTCATCTGTCATGATAGAGCATATACATGGTTGCCCCCTGACTTCTCGGGCACATGTTTTGTTTCGTTCCTGTTGCCTCCCACCTACACAGCTGCGGCAGATTACCACGAGACAAGGGTAGTTAGAGGTGTCTTCAGTAAAGAAGACACTGCAGGACAAGAATTGGGAGATTTCTTGAAGGGTTTTCTGCCGTTTTGGGGACCTATGGTTAACAGCAGGAACATATGGAGTGGTGTGGCTCACTGGATAGAGGCGGCAGACCCGGAAGCAGAGAACGGCCCGGGACCAGGGTTCAATTCCCGACACAGCAGGGTCGTGGACCATGGTCAGCGGACTCGACAATTCTCGCCTCGGCGCCTACTCTAACCAGGGATCACACTCGGCAACTCTGGGCATTAAGCTTGCCTCATCTCTACAACGGCCCCCCACAGACGCCAGGGATGCCTGGTTTCACCTTGGAGATACCCAGAAGGGACCATCTCACAGGGAAAGCCAGGACGGGTTCCCCAGCGGTCTCCAGCACCGGGACGCTTACGGGCAGCCGTGCGCTTTACAAATCCAACACATTTACATTTACATTACATAAGGCAACTGACAAGGGTGGTTGAGTCCACTGTAGTTGAAACTGCCGGTGCCCTTAGTAACTTGACTGCTGAGCTCCAGTCGGATTGTCTTACGACTCTTCAGAACAGAGTTGCGTTAGATGTCATACTTGCAGACCGAGATGGGGTATGTAAAGTGATCCAATCCAGTTGCTGTGTTTTCATTCCAGATAACGCTCCGACAGTGTACCAGGCCATTTCCAAACTGCATAAGATCTCTGAATCTATTCATGTGGATAAAGGAGATTGGTCGTTGATGGGATGGTTCTGGGAACTGTTATCTGCCTGGGGATGGAAGGTTCTAATGGTCATTGGGATGATCTTAGCCATTCTTTTCCTGTTCTGTCTGTGCGTACAGTGTGCTCCTACTATATGTGGCCTCTGTGCTACATCATGTGTAAGGAAACCTGTATCGAGAGACGAGCTAAGTAATAGGATGATGCTACAGCAACATCTCAATGAATTTATGAATATAGACCTGGACTCAGATTAGCGTGAGTGTAGGTTAATTGCCTATGTAAGGGCAAAAGGAGGATCTGTGGTACTGAAAATTCTGGACCCGTGTCATAAACATCGTCGTATCGTGACGATTTTGGTATCAATGGACCGAGAATGACGAGTATACTATATACGAGTGTTTTCGTCATGTTCGAGTGACGTGATCACCCTTAAATCAGAGAGTCCGTCCTGAACCCTCGGGTTCCATTTTGTGTACGACGGCCATTTTGTGGTTGCCCTCACATAGGCCGATGACTAAGGCCAAAACGAGTCTTAGGGACACGTACACCTTTGCTGACTTTTGTGTGACCTGGGCAAGCTGACTCCACTGCCCGAAGCCAAACCTGTGCGGCCAGTCCCTTTCCCAGTGGCCGCTCGAGATTAGAATCAAGGCACAGCATACCATAAACCCTTCATTGCACACAACTATGTCTAATCTTACTCACACCTGTCTCTGTTCTTTACTTTATGGCTTGCTTTACGAGGAGGAGGTGCCCGATTTCATTAGGGGTCCGTCGATATCTGATGAAAAATGTTGGGCCTTGCCGGGTAATTGATTGTGGGCTGGACAAACTGAAAATGGGCTTGTCATCATGAATCTGCTTTTTCTTTGTCGTGAAAATATGTGAATGGTCAACTGTAAAATAAGGAATGTTTGCCTAAAGCATAATATTTTGTATAAAAAGGGATGGCTGGCTTTGTAGGATTGAGCAGTCTCCTGAGAATATACACCGTGTTGTACTTCTAGGATACCTGATACTGGCTGCAGCCAATAAATTTGATCTTTGAAGTCACCAAGAAGACTCTGCGTTTCTGTAGTCTGAAACAGGGGAACTCGAAGTCTTTGGGTGTGTCCCCTGGCACCGCTGGGTTCTGAAACACCCAGTACTTCAGTACCTGTGCCAACTTCTTGTTATGATCCTGGAAGGCATTCAGGAGAGCAGCCTGACCTACACAGCTTCTGCAAAAGGTCCACCACCTCCACACTTAGGGCATCAGGGGAGAAGGGGCAGGGGCAACGGTGCCTGGGGAGAAGGAAACTCTACTCTTCCTAGGGCTGCCGGGACGGACAGCACACATGCGAGCATCTGGGAGTCTGGGCATTGGACGATGTATGGTGGAAGAAGAGGCAGATTTCGAACTGCCCGTGCCTGCCAACACCGAGGTGTCACAGTTGGAGTCAGATGGTGTTGAGGTTGGTGTTTCCGGGCATGATTCATCCAGGGCACTCCTGTCCCCCTCCCAGGCACTGGTCACATCAGTCTCAGTGAGTTCATGTGTAGTAGTCGTGCCAGAAGCTTCCTCACTGGTGTCAGTCCCCTGTCTTTCCGTGCCCTCAGTAGCTGCTGCAAGAGACAGAGACATAGGTTCAGTATAGTGCCATACTCACAAACATCATATGCAAGCAAAGCACAAAATTAGAACATTATACCCCTCGTTGCCATCCCCCATGTGCAGTCAGCATGTGCAACCTTTATGCAATCATCAGAAGATGCATGGAAACATGCATAGTTGACATCAATACCCCATGTGACGTTTACACAGCCAAATAGCTGGCACATGCCTCCTTGTAACCTAACATACCATTCTCTGTAAGCATACTTATGTGCCTGTAGGTGATATACATATACATCTCCACATATCTCCTCAGTCACATATGGAGTCACTTTAAGGAAATAACACAGATACTGTCTCCCATATGTCCTCTTGCAATAGCCATAGGCTCCTGAGATCCACCAAATTAAGCTTTGAAGCACAACTACAGTTGTACATTAGTGTCAGATGTGTAGTTTTTACAAATTTTAAGTTGTGCACAGCACACATATACAAAAGCACACTAAGATGATGCTCACTCTCCGTTCTTGTGTTTGGAGTGAGTGGACCATCCCCCACCTGTGTAACATCCTGCTTGAATGGAGGGGGAAGGGAGAATCCAAGGTGTCGGCTCATGTCCTGACAGTAAAAGAAGCCAGCTGGGCTGGGTGATAGGCAGGGCAGCTGGTTGTGGGTTGCCCAAGGCAAAGCACAAGTTAGGTGCCCCCGTGGAACCAGGCAGCCCAACACAAAAGGAAGGCAGGGGCCTTGCACAACAAAGACGAAAAACTACTGTTGGATCTGCCTAATTAAAATGTACACTCCCAATATGGCTCACCTTATAATAGGCTGTGGTGCTTCAGTTGTGCATAAAGGTTTGCTTCATGTGGTGGCCCCAGGATGGCAGGGGCACCAACAAAGTTTAAAAGAGAGTGTGGGGGTGGCTCCAGGAGTGCACCAGTTCTCCCCCAAAAAGATTTTAAAAGTAACCCTACATGTGTAGGGCCAAAGAAATTATGACCTCCCCACCAAGAATTTTCACTATTGTTCTAAAGCATTTCTAGGGCTGGAGTTTTTGTTTTTTTAGCTCGGAATGCAGCACCCTCTAGGGGTTGTTTCTACGGCTACATTTTATGTGGCCTGAAGGTGCATAAAAAGACACAGATACATATTTTGTCTATTTTAAATGCTTGGTTAACCATATCTTGCTGTTAGTTTTTTTGATAAAAATGTGTAATTATTTATTGGCAATAATGATTGAATTGAAAAACAGTTATGACTATGATGTGTTTCTTTACATGTGGTTATATTAGTCTTTCTAATGTGGTATCATTTGACAAAGCCCAGTAGGCTTGCCTTCTATGTTGTTGTGATGAGCACCTGACGAAACCAAGCAGTCTGCTTTATTTATAAAGTTATATTCACTTTTATTGTGATGCTCTAGTTGGTATAGAAAGGGGGTACTGTGATTGTGGGGAATCATTACCCATAAGTCTAATATGATTTTAGAGTGTCACCAAGGTATTTATGTTAGCCTTATGTATATTTTTATAAATAAATGCATAGTATTTAGTAAGGTGTGTGTTTGTAATAAAAGTACTTTTCCTTTTCTATAAAAACCGCACTGACTGGTAAATAATTTATTGAGTGTTATTATTACATGCCAGGTAGAATGGGTGCTTGGTTCCCAGTAAGGGGAAATTGTGGACTTGTTACATGCGCTGGCATCACATCCTGTACAACGAATAATCCATTTCCTACAGTGAGGGCCTGTTTAGATCTTGATGGTACCTTCTTTGTCCTGCTGCGGCAGCGGTTCAAGTACTCTGTTGAGCTGATGGCAGTATACCCGCCCTATTAATATGTTGTGGCAATTGACAGGACCCCACAGCGATGGTTGTCTGCTATGCTGGCTAACAGTAATCCGCCGACGACAGGCCCGTTGGGTTGCACCGATTTAGATGTTCCCATTGTGCTAGCAGTGTCCTGGCAGCAGAGTTCTGATGGAGTGATGCCCTGCTGGTGTGGAGACAGTAAAGTCCTACTTATCCTTATCTTACTACACATAGAGATATTGTGAATGTGTCATAATGTATATTTAGGCAATGTGTAATACCCATTTCTTACATATAGCATATAACACCAACAACATTCACACACACAATTGTATGTACACTCACAGTCACTACAAGCACAACACCCACCACCACCACCATACACCCACACCCACCACCATGAAAATAATATTTTTTTATGTGTCAATACAGGTGGGTACGTTTTACCAAGATAAGTGGTAGGATGTACACTCATACATGACCCCTAGGAAAATGTGCATGTAAGAGCAATGCAAAAATACAAGATGTGAAAGCTAATGTAAACACATGATTCATAGTGAGATAAGTGATTCAGAAGCCTACCTTAGATTCAGGCGACAACAGGGTGGCTGAGCATTGTGGTCAAGTGGTGGCAGCACATGAAGGACCTGGACAATGCGGTTCTAGACAGAAACGGAAGTGGGTACCCGAAAAAAGGTACGTTTTCACCTCTTTATTGTTGTTTCCGCCAACCCAAACTTGGAGGTTTCCCAGTCCCAGTTGCCTCAACGGAAAGACACATTGTAATCAGGATGGTGGGGATCTTGGTGGGACTCCATCTGACAGCCCCTTTTACGTCTGATGCCAATGACACAGGAGAACAATTCTGGCAGAGGCAGTGACTGAGATGGTCTTCCCTCCACAAACCAGTCAACATCTAAATCGAGCCGACAGACCACCAATTCGGATGGCGGAAAGACTACTAACAAAGCGTAAGTGGGAGAAGTTCCATAAACATCTAAATGAGTCCTTTGACTATTTGTGAATAAAATACACACATGATTGAGGAACTGATTGCCATAAATCTGGACAAGCAACTGCAAAGAGTGTAATGGACCAATGTATCACATTTTGGTGGCTGCTTATGCTGTCACTGACGGGAGGTTAGGGCATGTTAAAATGGTCTTATGCCTATGCTTGCATATGCATTTTTGGAGATAATGCGCTTTCTGCCCAAAACAGTATTTTAAAAACTGACAGTATACTTACAGTAAACTCATTTGGGGGATGGGTGCTGCCGGGGTTCATGTGTAATGGGACAGGATGCAAATCTTGGCGTGTCATTTACCAGGTGGCTTCACCCAAGGACCAACTAATTGTAGGAAATTGTTTTGAACATGTGATAGTTTGTGCATAGTGTGTATATATATATTTATTTACCAGCGAACAAGGCGTCAGGGAACCCCGAAACGCGTTTGGTTTTTTGGATACAGCAATGCACATAAGAGTAAATAAATAAATTATCAGCGGCTGCTATACAAAGCAAGAGTCCGTCTCTCTCATTTTGGTGAGCGCTGTGAGAGAATGCGGCGTGGAGAGTGGAATTTGGATATATATATATATATATATATATATATATATATATATATATATATATATATATATATATATATATATATATATATATATATATATATATATATTACCTACTGGCGGTCGCCAGTAGGTATATATAGTTAGGATTTTTTCCCTATGGGATTTTTGAAAATTCTATGTCTAATAACTTTGGCGTTTGTGGACGGAATTGGCTGAAATTTTCAGGAAAATGGAACATTTTGTTTCTGAGCAGCCCCTGAAAATTTGGGGGGGGTTCGTCCAGGGGGGGCCGAGAAAAAAGGGGGGTCCCAAAACGTGTTTTTAACATTGAGTTTTCCATAGGGCGGTTAGCCTCACTTTTAGCCCGAACGGCTGAATGGATTTGCACGAAACTTGGCAAAATTGTAGGGACTGGTAGCCCGATGTGCCTTTTGTAGGTCTCAATATATGTGCTCCAGTGGATTTTGAGAAATTAACGTTTAAAAAAAGATATATATCTGTAACAGCGGACCGGGCAGCGCCCCGGTTCGCGGACCTTACGCGTAACGGAACTTCGCGTAGCGAAGTTGATTGGCTCTCCGGTGTCTGTCAACATTCTAAACAGTCCGGAGCGGCCGCCATCTTGTCTCTCGGTAGGATCGAGAGACAAGAGGAGGCCAAAACAAAGGTGGAAATAACCATAAGGGGGCATAGTAGATCCTCCCTGATCCCCTAGGTTTAATGTGGAGGCTTTAAAAGGGCCCCGCGGGGCAAAAAAAATAATATTTTTTTTGTTTTTTTTCGTGGGTAGCGCCCGGTCCGCGAACCGGGAAGCGTTCTGGGCAGCGTACTGCAATGAAAAATGAATGATAGACTTTTCAAATGCTGTATGTTAATTGATTGTTGGTTTTTTTTAATTTTTTTTATTTTTTTTTTGGTTCGCTCCTGGTTCGCGTACCGGAGTGCGAACTGGAAGCGAACTATAAGAAATAGAGATTGGCAGAGTTTCAAAAATTCTACCAATTTTTTTTATAATGGGGAGGTAGTTCTGAAAAGAACTTTTTTTTTGGTTTTTGTTGTTTTAAATGTTTTTTATTATTTTTCTGAACATTTTTTATATTTTTTTTGTTTTTTCTGAACATTTTGTAATTTTTTTGTTTTTTTGGGGGGAGGGGGGAAACAAAAATGATTCATTGAGAAGGGCTCAACAGGAGCAACGAAAAAAAGAAGAATTTATTTTTTGGGGCGTTTCGGGCAATCATGATTTCTGATAGCTCTCATTATAAGAATAATGCTTCTTTCTCCGTGGCAAAGTGTTTGGCCGCACCACACGCACACTTGCCTTACTTCCCCCATGTCTATTTGAATATTCGGGATCACCTCCCTCGCCTCTGGTCCCGATATTTCTTTCACAGCAGATGTTCTCACCATTGCCAGGGGATTTTCTTGTTCATCACGCAGCTGGGCAGCACTATAATTATTTGGGTGCCACCTACTCATATGCCTGTGCATAGTATAATTGCCGAAGCTGTACTTCTTGTCAGTGCCCCTTGACAGTCGATCTTTGCAAATACGGCAAAACACATATCTTGCGTTAACTTTTTTTTGCCCAGCTGGAAATGTAAAAAATTGCCAGATGTAATTTTCCTTTCTGTTGTACCTCCTGGGCTCCTCTGGCAAAAACTGAGGCTCTTCCTCCTCTTCCTCCTCTTCTTGATCTTCCTCAAACATTGGTTGAGCAGGTGGTCCTTTCTTCCCTTGAGGAGGTGGGGGTGGTGGTGGGGGAACACTACCTGAAGCAACAATGGAAGCCATTTCTCAATAAAGTAAAAGGGTCTTTCTCTCACCAAGATGAAAGTCAGAGTGAGGAAAGAAGGAGGGGTTTTCATCATTTGGGAAAAGCAAAAGTTCTCAACCAATGAAAAGTGTTATTTTTAGGTCACCTGACCTAGCCTTCCATTATTATGAAACCAAAAGTGAAATGAACCAATGAAAAGTTTTATTACCAAGTCACATGACCTCTCACGCTCATGTGACGCGCTGCGGAACGCTCCCCGGTTAGCTTCCGGTTCGCTGCGCTTCGCGCCTCGGTCCGCGCCCCGGGACACTTCCGGGTGCGCTAACGCGATACGTCACAAGACGCATTACGCGGCAACGCGATACGTCGCGCTTTCGCGACGCGACGCGGATCGCTTCCGGGTCGCTTCGCTTCGCGCCTCGGTCCGCGCCCCGGGGCACTTCCGGGTGCGCTAACGCAGTACGTCATAAGACGCATTACGCGGCAACGCGATACCGTCACTATGTTGATTTCTTACCGGTTCGCGGACCGGGTCGCGGCATCTATTTGAGCTAACGGAAAGCTTCCCGGTTCGCGGACCGGGAGCGAAACAAAAAAAATATTTAAAAAAAATATTAATAAACATATAAAATATATTTTTGTATTTAAAGAAGAATACATTTTACAGCTATAGATATTAGCTTTTAAAAAACCAATGAAATTCACTGAAAAAACCATAGGTTATAGACCATATATAGTTAGGAATTAGCATTTACAAAACCTTGAAAATTCACTGAAAAAACCATAGGTTATACACCATATATAGTTAGGAATTAGCATTTAAAAAACCTTATTTTACTCACACAAAACCATGGAAATTCCATATATAGTTAGTTGTACTAACTATATATCGCGCACCCCCAATCCACTGCTGATCATGTCACACATTACATCATTCATGACATGGTCAGTGACATCACTGATGACATCACTGATGACATCTCAAATGACATCACTGATGACATCACTGATGACATCTCAAATGACATCACTGATGACATCACTGATGACATCTCATTTGACATTACTGATCACATCACTGATGACATCATTCATGTGATAATACGATGAAGCTGTTCAGACTCTAATATAACCTTAGATACACTCAGTGTAAACAGACACTCACAGACTGTCACTCATCCATGGAGTTACTCAGACACCTAGTCAGTCATGCAAAGAATCAATCACACCTCCATTTCCTCAACTATACAGTTATACACACCTTACTTATTCAAACATATACTAACACATATTTACTCTCTTATACAATCCCTGATACAAGTTCACAATGATCCATACAGCCACTCACACATTCACTGGCTCTTTTGCACAGTTATTTATATATGTCAACTCTCACATGTACTGTGTTTTACATATGTACTTACTTTGACATGTAGCACTGAGATATCCATTCACTCACCAATACACTCATGCACACAGTCAACCGCCCATACAGCTGTTTCCACATGCACTTTTGAACCCATACATCTAGTGAATCAACTGCTCACACATCTATGCACAGAGTCATACACCTCCCAGCCACCCACACACACACTCAGTCGCCCATACAAATACTTGGGCAACCAATCAATAACCCATATAGTTACTCATATAGCTACTGAACAACACATGCAGCAGTTTACAGAACAACAGACATAATGATGCACAAATTAAGACAGTTTAGTCACTAACCCATGCACTCAGTGAGACACATTTAATCACTCACTCATACAGTCAGTCATGCACCTTCTAAATCCTTCATCCAGACACTTATACATCCACTCATTCTTCAATATGTAAGACATATTTTAACTTTACAGAAACATACAGTCACTGGATGTTGTCATCAGTGATGTCATCAGTGATGTCATTTGAGATGTCATCAGTGATGTCATCAGTGATGTCATTTGAGATGTCATCAGTGATGTCATCAGTGATGTCACTGACCATGTCATGAATGATGTAATATGTGACATGATCACCAGTGGATTGCGGGTGCGCGATATATAGTTAGTACAACTAACTATATATGGAATTTCAATGGTTTTGTGTGAGTAAAATAAGGTTTTTTAAATGCTAATTCCTAACTATATATGGTGTATAACCTATGGTTTTTTCAGTGAATTTTCAAGGTTTTGTAAATGCTAATTCCTAACTATATATGGTCTATAACCTATGGTTTTTTCAGTGAATATATATATGTATCTATACTAATATAATAAAGAGAGAGCCCTAACCTTTGAGGCGGGTAATCTCAGGAACCACAGCACCAATCACAACTCCCAATACAGCGTTGGAAAGGGCAGTAGCAGCAGAAGGACATAGGCTATGCAGACGCCCACCATATACATTTAAAAGGTAAAAGAACCGTGCCAGCAAAGGAGTCCCTTGTGTCTGCGTTGTGCTGTGGGTGTGTGCTGTGGGCGTGACAAACGCTGGGGGCGTGTGGTACGGTCCGCCCTTCATGCCATGTCTCATATCGTGTGCTAATCCCACCCTGCTTCCTTTAAATACCCCTGCACCCCATAATCATAACCCACCCTTACTCCTTAAAATACCCCAACACCATTAAACACTAACCCATCTTCACCCTATAAATATACCCTGTACCTCAAAACCCAAACCTATCCCTAAACCCTAAAAATACCCCTGTACCCCAAAACCCAAACCTAGCCCTGAACCCTATAAATACCCCTGTACCTCAAAACCCAAACCTACCCCTGAACCCTAAAAATACCCCTGTACCCCAAAACCCAAACCTAGCCCTGAACCCTAAAATACCCCTGTACCCCAAAACCCAAACCTAGCCCTGAACCCTTAAAATACCCCTGTACCCCCAAACCTACCCCTGAAACCTAAAAATACCCCTTTACCCCAAAACCCAAACCTAGCCCTGAACCCTAAAAATACCCCTGTACCCCAAAGCCCATACCTATCCCTAAACCCTAAAACTACCCCTGTGTCCCATAACCCAAAACTATATCTGAACCAATAAAATACCCAAACACCCCAAAACATATACCTCAGTACCCCAAAACATATACCCCTATACCCTTACTTACCTTATCCAAACATTTAAAAAAAAGCATGCTTTTACCATTCATGCCTTTACAACGAATTTCATTGTAAATGTATGCGTGGTAAAAGCATATAAAATGTAATGCCATGCGTTATAATGGCATTGCGGAGTCATGGTACTTTCGTAATGAAAGTATGCAGAGTGGTGGTATGCGGAAAGAAAGTTGCGGAATAATGGGTGTTTACCCTCCCCGGTAAG
This sequence comes from Lissotriton helveticus, assembly GCF_964261635.1. Classification (NCBI taxonomy): domain Eukaryota; kingdom Metazoa; phylum Chordata; class Amphibia; order Caudata; family Salamandridae; genus Lissotriton; species Lissotriton helveticus. Next base: position 50,736,274 of record NC_136064.1, on the reverse strand, counting down.
TATATTGGTGGCACGGCGGCCCACATCTCCAGCAACATACTCATATTTTTCACCACCCATTTGAAAAATGCACAGGTCTCTCTCATTGATGGCCAGTACCGACATATACTTTTAGACACACCTCCCGCCACAAGTTCTAGAATTGCGAACTTTGGAGCTGGGGAGCTACGTTCGAATCGCGGCATCAGCTCAACATCCTGTGATTCCAGGCAAATCGCTTTGTCTCCCCATGCCTGCCACAAATGAATGTGTTCTTCGGTAATGTAAATTGTGCTCGTGCCATGTTGTCGAGTGTGCGCTATATAATATTGCAAGGAAAAATAAAGAAGGGAAACTCGAGTTCACACACTACTGAACGCGCACTCTTAAGTGCATCAGCAGTGCACTGTGAATTGGAGCGTTTCACAGGCCTCTCACAGATAAGAAATGCTATCTAAACGAAATCCTACAAAACAATATACTACTGGCTGGCAGTAATTCATTCCCGGACAACGTCGGGACAGGCTGCTAGTATATATATATAGATTCCTGGGGTAAGAAATCCCAAAGTCCGATGTACATTTTATGTATAATATTCTGTATATATTTGTTGCCAGAAATAAACCAAAAGAACAACCGGCATGTGTTTCGCTCATGTGGTCAGCAGGCCAAGGGCTTTCTCAGGCTGGTTAGGAAAGGATAGGCATAATATTGTGCAAAATATATGAATAAAGATGGTATAGTCACATGTAGTCCAGGATCATAAGTAGATCCAAAGCCAATATACAAATGTATTCACAAGGTAAAAGAGGGTAGGCTAGGAATGGGAGAAGCATCAATATAGTACAGACGTAAGGAGGGAAAAACAGGAAAGACGCCAAGGTAGGAAGTTGGGGATAGGGTGCAGGTTAGGGTACGATAAGACCACAAAAGACTGCCAAGTTGCCACATCAAGAATGGAGAAGGAGATCAGAGGTGACTGATTGAGGGGGGAGGAAGAGAAAAATACAGTGAGGCGAATAATCAGAGAATTTGTATATTCCTTACATTGTAGGGTCAGCTTAGACGAAATGTAAAGACATTTGGCAAATGAAATGTCATGCAAGGTATGTAAGAATTCAGTAAAAGGCATCCTCATATTGAGGTGGGGGAGAACAACAGTACACTCGTTTGTCAGGAAAACACCAGGAGAAAATACATGGGCAAAACATTCGATCCTTAGCTGGAGTTGAAGTTAGAGAACATACATGCCCAATAAGATGTTATGGTTGATCGTATGGGCATGATATTCATAAACCTAAACTTTTTTTCTTAGTGCATAATAATTTGGAGGATAAGCCGTCAAAGGCAGAAAAAGCTGTATGTCTGTGTTAGCAGACTAATACTTACCATAGTGTCTTGTAAATATACGGTCAGAAAGTCTTGTAATGTGGTAGTCCGCCGAGAAAATAGGAGCAAGGAGAGGTAATGCGTCTAGTATGGCTGATGTGAGATGCTTAGCAAAGAAATATATTGTGCATACCGATGTATGGCAACATGTGAGCAAGTCAAGAGGTTGAAGTAAGAGTAGGATAATGTGCAGGAAGCTTGTGGTGGGTAATTGAGAGCTTCGTAATGAAACACGCAACTGAGAGAGTGTAACGGCCGTAACAGCCTGACTGGTAAATTGCAAGCATTTAGCTAAGACAGGCACCAGAATAGAAATCGGTATAGTAGGACCAGCAAATTGGGTAAACAAGAGCATCGTAATGCAAGAAGTAGCCGAGAGAGCATAATGGCCGTAATAGCCTGGGCCCTATAAATACCGACATGTCGCATGTGTGGACGTCAGCAAGGTATGCAGTATAATAATGCCAATGGTTAAGACTTACGGTTACAGAATGACTTCGTCTGAAATTGAAGGACTTTTTCCGTACTGCACAAGGCAAGGGGGCTCATTTATGAGCCCTTGCGTCACTTTTACGCCCCAGTGCGTCACTTTTTTGTGACACACCAGCGGAGTAAAAAAAGTGCCTTGTTGTTGCACCATATTTACAAAGTGACGCATCTAGGTAGATGCGTCACTTTGTAAAACCCTGCGCTACATTATACCTACACCAGGTATAATGTATGCAGGGGGGGCGTTCTGACGCAAGACAGGGTCATAGAAGTGACGCAGTGCAATCTATAAGATTTCACTGCGCCACTTCTAGGACACAAATGCGTCAATTTCTTGCGCCTGCCTCACAGCAGGCGTAAGACTGACGCAGGCCCTTTCACATGGGGCTTTTGTGACACACTCCAACAATGCGTCACTTTTGCGCCATACAGATACGTCAGAAATACTGACGTATCTGTAACTCCTTGCACCATGATGCGTCATACTGTAAATATGACGCATCATTGGTCTCGCAAGGAGGGCACAGTGAAAAGTGACGCCTCGCTGTTTTCACGCAGCGATGCGTCACTTTTCATAAATGAGGCCCTTGGTCTCTGCGGGCAGGAGATGTCAGGGCGCCTGCTCCTAATGGTCTAATTATAGACCGGAAGTCCAGGCGATCTGTCAGTGTCTGGGACCAGAAGGCAGTACTGTGAGTGTGGGCGGCTTCATGGACAGTCATGGAAAGTAACCGGGACGTATTGTCATGTCACTCTGGTGGCCAAAATAAATTGTGAGAAGAATTAAATAAAAGACGGAAAGCGAAAGAGAAGGGAAGTAGAGGTTGACAAGGGTAAATGATAATAATAAGTAGTAATTAATAAAATAATGGGAAGGGTCAAAGACAACTAGGGTAGATGATGGTAAGGAGGTGGTAACGCAGAGAAAATAAATATTAGAATAGGGATGAAATATATAAGTGAAAAAGGAAGTAAAGGAGTGATGCCCGACCTAGAAACAAATTAGCTACAGAAAGCTACCATATGACCAGAGAGAACTGGTGCACCCAGATTTCGAATGCTATTAGATAGCGGCCCGCTACAACACCACCGTTATGGTTAGAAGACACTCCAAAACCAGGAAAGAACATTATTAGTTGGATATTACCTGGGAAGAGAGCTACAAAGTGCACATTGAACACCAACGCTCACAATTCCCTATATTTGGCTTCTTGTGACATTGATGTTCCAAATACTGGGGAAGAGTGTATACAAGTGCAGGTTTGAATATTGGCCTCTTTACACGTCGCCAGTGTTGTAAAGTAGAAAACTCCACACGGAGGTGAGTCCAGTTCTGGCATTTATTGGATCTCCTCTGCTATCACCCGCACAGCACTGCCTCTTCTCTCTCTGTGAGTTCTCTCACACTCCACATCAACATTCTAATGCATCCTCTGAATCAACTGTAGGAACATACCAAACAGGGAAGTGGGGAAGGGATGAAACAAAGGAACGGGCATGGGAAAGGGACATCTATTAAAATGTATGCAATGGGAAGCGAAGATAAAATCCAATATAGCAGATAGATTTATAACGGAAACGGAAAATAATAAGTCAAAATATAGCACATATAGGGCCAGATGTTGGTAGGCAAATACCGGTCGGTAACGGCCGAAAATCGGTAATTTCGGCCGTTACCGACCGGTATTTGGAAAATGAGATGTAGGTGGGCATTTTACTGATTCGGTAATTTACCGAATCGGTATTTTAAGGAATCGGTAACTTACGCATTCCTTAAAATACCAAATCGGTAAATTACCGATTTTGCTATGTAGGGATCACTCAAATGAGTGCTTTTCCCCTTTTAGGATTCGTTATTTACCACCAACTACAAATTGGTGGTAAATAATGAAAACCTTGGAAAAAGCATTTTCTTTTGCTTTTCCAACAGTTCCATGTTGCAGACATACATGCCCTTATGGCATGTATGTCTGCAACACAATTGAGGGGTGCAACAAGGTGTCAAAGTGACACCCTGCCACCCTTCAATGTTTCCTCCTTTTACCGAATCGGTAAATACCGCTTCGGTAATTGGCATTCATTCCTAGGCCCATAGTAATGAATGGCAATTACCGAATCTGTATTTACCGATTCGGTAATTACCGAAACTTACCAATTCGGTAATTTTTTCGGTAAAATGACCCACATCCCATTTGCCTGTTCTTAAATACCGAATCGGTATGATTCAGTATTTAAGAATCGGTAATCTGGGATTACCTACATCGGGCCCTTAATCGGAGGGGATTCAGAGGCAGGGGCTGGACAGAGGGAGGGTATTGTGGTTTGGATGGTTTATATACCTGTGAGGTGTTTATTTCTTTTGAGGAGGCCAGCCTTTGGTTCCAGTTGAAGGTGCAGCTGTTTTTAATGTGTGCTAAGGGCTGCTGCAAGGCATACTTGGGGGATTTGAGGACTGGCCCCAGAATCTGTGATACTGTTCACTCTGACCAACCTCATATGGGGGAAAGACTTAAATATAATCTTTACAAAGCACTGCTATAGGACTGAGTACCTTGTCCCTGGGGATTGTGGACTCGATTGGAGGTAGAATATGGTGCACCATTAACGGATGGTGAATGGGCTAAAAAACGGACACACCACATAGACATATCCATCAATGCAAGGTTTCACTCAAGGCAGTTCAAAATGAGGCATAGGGCATACCTTACACTCATAATACTACAGAACATATACCACACTAGGGCAGGAGCATGCTTTACCTGTCACCACTGAGTGAACTTCCACCTTCCCTCCAGACACCAGTGCTCTGCCTCCCTCTGCCATACCCACACCTCCCCCTCACCCGCCACACTAACAGTGGAGGACACTCCTTCTCCTACCTCACTGTGAAGTCCTGGAACGACTTCCCACTTCACCTAGGGACCTCATCATCCCTGCAGATCAATGATCAGATAATCCGCCTCCATATGTTGTGGCACTGCCAGGTGGTGAACGAGTACTGGACCTGGAAGTTGAACAAGAGGAAATGTCTTCAGTCTCGCTCCCTGGCACAATGCATATTATGGTTGCACCCAAAACTAAGAAAAAGAAAGACCAAGTACAATTTTGTGGTTTTGGGGTTGTTACCAGCGAGGTGGCGATAAGTAACACACCGGATACAGCCACAGGGCATCTGGAGAACTCTTGACGAAGGATATATATGAATGGCTACTGGCGGAGGAGCTCTGAAAGAAACCGGTTAGAACCGATGAAAATTTAGCACAAGATGTGCAAGACTAGTGAGAGAGGTCTTCTAAACATTTTGAGTAAAATAATGAGATGGCTCTCATATCATCATATCATACTATTTATAGCTTTATTCAGAGTCATAAAAAACATCCATAAAAGAAATGTACAAAGAAAAAATACTTATCCATGTATTTGTACATCTGATAAAACACAATTAAGTACATTAAAAAGCAATATATAAGTGAGCTCAGATTATTAAAAAATTTAGCTGCCAGATTTGTAATTTAACGTTTCTACAGAGATATTCCTAAAATTGTTAAAATACAGTAGTGCAATATTTTTCATATTCGTTTCTGATTTCTCTTGTTCTTGCGGCCTGTACTGCCTCTGTCCCTCGAATGTATACCCTTTTTGCCGTGTTCTAAGTAGTAGCTAATGTCATGTTCTTCCTAGCATAAAAAAAAGTCCATAAAAATTATGACATTTTGCAACAAATTTCTAATGTTGGCAATGATTGCAGGAACAAATATGCAAAACGACATTGTGTAAAACATAACTGTCTTATCATCAGAAGGAGATATCGCTTCCTGTATTGGGTATAACATTTGCAAAAAAAGAACCACGTGCATAGTGTTCTGTGGCATCCTGTCATCACAGGGACAGTTTATCAATTTTGAGGACCAATCATTCATACTAGGGAAACTACATAATCAGTGGAATATGTCCAGTCTTAAACTTGTGTTAACACACCTGTGCTGTGAGTTTAAAACAGAGTTAAATTATCAGTTTAAGATCTTCCAAATGTGTCATAGCATCCCTTTTCAGCATTTCTCTACTAATAGTAGCTGGCAGTGCTGGTTTCACAAAATATTTAGGATGGGCCATGTCACAAAAGAACCACTGGACGTACGGCAACCATGCATGTGAAGGTAATTTAACACAATTAGCTATTATTGCTCGGTGCATGTCTGTGTATTCTGAGGTCCAGATTTTATGCCTCAGTAAAATTGGTTCTAGCTTAATTAAGTTTGTAGGAAAAGGGGCACCAAGTTCGGTGAGGGATATGTATACTGATGTGCTTTTGGGGATTGCTAGAAGGTGTCTAAAAATTACTTTTCTCAATTAATTGCACTTCTGCACATTTCTTGTGTCCCTAAATGCCCGCTCCATAAAGTACTATGCTAAGGCATTGTGCTTTGTATATCTTCATCATCATCTCTGGTGGGTTGGAGCCCAATCGTCTTGCCAAGCTTCTGAGAGCCCAACATGCCTTGCTAAAGAGAGTCTTTCTATTGTCAATAGCCTTGTTCCACCAACCTTCCCTGTCGAATAGGACTCTAAGGTAAGAGAATGGGTCGGTGAAGCCAAACTTGGTTCCGTTAATTGTCATGTCTCTGCATCTCTTGCAGTTCTTCCCGCACTCCATAATAAACGTTTTGGACTGATTAACTTGAAGACCCAGTTCCTTCATGTATTCGACAAAGTTGGTGAGCAATGACTGTAAGTCCAATGGGGTGCGGGCCATGAGAACTGCATCGAGGGCCGCTACAGGGTGCGTACCTCTTTGTGGAAGGTCTTTAGAAGCTGCCACGAGCTCCTCCCCCACACTGTTTATGTATGATGAAATACTGTAAGGGGGCCAGGACGCACGCCTGTTTCATCCCTCTCTCCACGCCAAAAACGTGTGCACTCTCCACTAGCACCATACCTAACCGTAGCTCTACACCCTGAGTAAAAGTCTCTCAGAAAGGTAATGATTGGCAACTCCCCTCATATCTTTCAGTTTTGGCAAAAGCTTGATTTGTATTACACAGTCAAAAGCCGATGAAAGATCGACCAAAGCTAGGTAGATCTTCCGCTTCCTAATCTTTATATATTTCCCAATTAGCATATTTAAATTGAGGCTCTGTTCTATCGTCCCAATCCTGGGACAGAATCCGTATTGCAGGTTGGACAGTTTGCCATGTGATTCAGCCCAATGCTGTAATCTTCCCAAGATTATGCATTCTGCTATCTTTGTTAGGGAGTCAATCAAGAAGATTGGCCTATAACATGCTGGATTTTGTTGATCTCCTTTTTTATATATGGGCACAATGATTGATTCTCCCCAGGATGTCAAAAAACCTGCTATACAACTGGCCCTCAGTACTTGGGTCAGCAGGGGTCCCCACAAGTTGATGTTATCTTTATACAAGTCAATCAAAAAGAATGTGCAGTACCTAAGGGAAGGGAGTGGGAGTGAACAAGTCTCTTATGGATTGCCCTCACACACCCCGAAGAATGTCATTCTTCATCACTGTGCTGTGCTCCTTGTCGGGCCGGCGCTGCAATACCTGGCGGGCTCCGCGAAGTGGTTCTTTGCCAGAGATCTTTTAAGAGACAGCAGTTAGGTGAGTGATAGTAAGTAGTCAAGGTAGCAGTGTGAGTGTGAGTGGTGAATTAAAATAGGTTTAGTACTGCCCTATAGAACCAATTTTATTTGTGGGGTGTACTAACCTGACTACATAGCGTAAGCCCTGTCTAGATTTAATGATCCTGCAGGGTCTAGTGTGTGTATGCAGTCGACATGTTTCTTGCCTTCCAGGGGCGTAACACAGGCCCCCCGCAGGCCCCGCGGTGCGGGGGGCCTCTGCGCTCCAGGGGCCTCCAGGGGCCCCCAGGGGCCCCGGCCCCTTCCGATTGCCGTGCAGCCTGCAACCTCTAAGAGCCATTTGGACCTGGGCGGGCCTGCCTTCAGCAGTCTATGCGTTACTGGCTGTGTCACAGTGTGGGTGGGATAATGGATAAACGTCACTTCATCAGATTCCTGCTGCAAGCGCCGATGATTTATAGCCTGACGTCATGACCCCAAGTAGTTAACGCCATCCAGTCAGGTGTCGACTGGGGGGGGGGGGGTTCTCACTCACATCCTGCCACCAGAAAGCGGGAAGCTTCGAGGAAGGACTGGCCCGGGTCCGCGCTAGCCGGTTTGCCAGCTGCGTCATATAACAGAAAGAAACCTGTTTGAAAGAGTTTCTCTCACGTGAAGGGAAAACTCATAACTCTGACAGATGCACTCTGCAGTAGGAAGAGAGGCGCCGCTGAAGGATGAAATGGCAAAGGCTGCATATATACAGTAAGTGTGTGTTACATAAATGGTTTCGGTGTGCTACAGAGTACTCGCTGTTCTTTAGTTTAACTATTGCAAGTAAGTGTTAACTAGCTCTACTCGCAGCAGCAGCAGGCGGCGGTAGGCTTGTTGGTGGGAGTGCAACTCTCAAGATGCATCTGGTGCGCCATATAAAGATATTTTGAATAATTGTCAAATAATGTATTTCTGGCAAAAAAAGAAGCCACCTGTTTTACACACATTTCGGACAGGTAGTGCATCAGATGATTGAATCTTTCAAGACCAGCCACGTTTCTCAAAAGCTTAATTTGTAAAAAATGAAGTGCAGGTGCTCAAATGTTTGTCAGAGGCCACACCTACTTTCTCTGGCTCCGCCCACTTCATCCACTGGCTCCACCCACTTACTATATTGGCTCCACCCACAACCACTCCATCCACACACACACACAAAAAAGTAAATCTGTAGGCCTCACCTGCGCAGATTTATTATCCATTGCTATTTGCTTAAAAAAAAAAAAACAGCCCTTAATGTAGTAGTGTAACTTAAGTCAGTCAGAACATTTGCGCATGTTGCAGCTTGCCTGGCACAGCCCCAGGCCGAACCCCCACAGATTTTATGATATTTGAAAAGGAAGCCGAATCCTGCCCTGGGCCTGTAACCTGTACTGATTTCACCCAGGCAGCCCGCAACTGCGCAACAAATAGCCAGTGAGTGCACACACAACAAACCTGATCGTGCATCGAATCGATTCGTGATGATTAAACAACTAGCCTATGCCAGGCAGGGCATTAGAAACAACAACATTTAAGCAGTGTGTGACGTGACGTCCGAACATAAAAAACTTAATCTGCAGGCCTCACCTGCGCAGATTTATTATCCAGATTGCTTAAAACCAGCCCTTTAATGTAGTGTAACTGACTGCAACAACTAACAAGTAAGAGGTAGAAGATTTGCGCACCACACTCTGCAGCTTGCCTGGCACAGCCAAGCCCCAACCCGAACCCCCACAATTTTATGAGCGTGCCCGGCCTGAAAACGAAACCGAATCCTGCCCTGGGCCTGCATCTCATCCTCTACTGCTTACAGGCAGCCCACGGCACAACTGCGTAACAAATAGCCAGGCAGACTTGACTGAGTGCACAGTTGCACACTAAACATGATCGTGGTGGTAAGTGGTCCGTGGGCTGCCTACAGAGGTGATGCGCTGGAATTAGGGTGGGGACGTGGTATCTATGTCGGGTGAGATAGGAGGATGCGCAGACTTGGGCAGGGTGGGTGAGGTTTCACCTGGAGGACGGCGTTTGAAGGCAGAGCCTTTGAGGTGATGGTCAGTGGACAGGGTGGGGTGTAGATGGTGAATGTTGAGACAGCCTTTGACATGCTGGACTGTGAGTAGGGTGGGTGTGGTGGGGAGTGGCTCTGCTGGGTGTGTGGGAATGCCGCCTTCGAGATGCTGGACTGACTGTGAGATTGGCTAAAGAGCTGGGGGGGGGTCTGTGCGCCTCTGAGGTGCTGGTCTGTGGTCAAGGTGGCGTAGATGATGGTCTATGTAGTGGGGTGGGCTGTGGTGCTGAGGGCACAGTCCTTAAGATGGTGGTCTGTAGACTGGGTGGGTTCAGAAAACGTGCACACTGACTGGAGGCGTGGGACCGCACCTTTGAGAAGTTGATCTGTGGGCAGGGTGGCTGCGGGGAATTGTCTGTGGGGAAGGTGAGCTATGAAGCTCTGAACTGCGGGGCGATCTGATAGGGTGTGCATGGCCTCTGTGTGAGACATGCATTCGGTCAGCCTTAGGTGCAAAGGGTGTCTGTGAGAGGGGGGGCGGTCTTCAAGATTCGGGGGTGTGTAGCTGCGCTGTGCTGCCAGGGTGGACTCCCGTTTGGTGCCGGTGTGATGGCTTGAGTGCCCTGCTCTGACGCGGGTTTGCTGGGGGTGGTGGGGGGAGGATGGGGTGGGGCTGTTCGGGGCACTGATGTACAATGTGTGCTGGTAACGCGCCTCGTGATGGAGGGGGCACTGCCTTAGGGTTGGGTTGGTTGGCTGACCTCCTTCGGGGGCATTCGCGGACATTCACTCATTGAGAGTGGCACACGGACGGAACATCTTTGTGTGCGTGCGTTGGGAATTAGAAGGTGTGTGTGGGGATGTGCAGAAGGAGGGACGTGCAGGGGGGGTCTATGACTCAGACAGGAAGGCATGGGGAGGGCCGTGGAGCCAGGGTCTGAGGCGTTGTGCCAGCCCATGCCAGCACACCCGGTTCACCGCTGCCCACCTTCCTCCTTCTCTGCCACTTCAGGCAGTATCTGTCTATCCTCACCCCACCCCTGTGGGTTCGGTAATCAGAGCCTGGTGATACCACCTCAGAATGGAAGGGTGGGGTGTTGGAATCTGCGACCAACTCTTCCCGCCACCGGGCAGTGCCCGCGCCCTCCACACCCCCAGAAGGCACAGCAGGGCAGGCACAAAGTGTTGCCAGGACAGGAGCCAAAGTATTGTGCCAAGCAACGAGTACAAAAGATGGGGCTGAAACACCGCTCCGGGCACTCCCCCCGCCCAACCCCGTTTGGTAACCAGTGCCCGCCGCCCGGTCAGACTCCAGGCAGAGCAGGCCAATCATCTACTTCTTCATGTGATAATGTTGTGTAATCAATCATGTAATGATAACATGTTACATAACGGTAACCCTACCCTCCCAACCACAATGATAATTAAAAAAAACGTAATCCTTCCTGCGCGCCTGCGGCCCCCGGCCCCGCCGCCCCAGCCCAGGCCCTGCCCAGCCCTGCCTCGCCTCGCCTCACCTCACCTGCCTGAGCTGCCTGCTGCCTTATTTGGGAAATTCGGCCGGCGCCGCCGGCCTACCCCCAGCCAGGCCATCTTGTCCCTGCCTGAGGCACTGTGTAGCAGTGGTACTAGGTAGACGGTTGGGTCGACCAATAAGTATTAAAACCCTGGCTGACTCACTGGTCTGGCCACCACCAGTAAATTAATGATAATTAAAAAAAAAAAACGTAATCCTGCGCCTGCGGCCCCCGCCGCCCCCAGGCCCTGCCTCGCCTCGCCTCACCTCACCTCACTCACCTGCAGTGCCGCCTCAGCTGCTGCCCTGCCTGCCTTATTTCAAATTCGGCCGGCGCCGGCCTACCCCCAGGCCAGGGCCAGGCCCCACCGCCCCAGGCCATCTTGTCCCTGCCTCCAGGGCAGCGCTGCTGTAGCAGTGGTAGGTAGAGTCGGTCGGTCGGTCGGGTCGACCAATCACCAATCACACACAGTGTTAAAAAACCCGACTCAAGTCACTGGTCTTCTGGCCACCACCACCAGTAAATTAATCACGCTCACTCACTTCACGCCACGGTTCATTGTTCATTCAATCAAAATGTATTTCTCACCCCACTGCCAGCAGGCCTCTGGCCCCCGCCCTGCCCTGCCTCGCTCGCCTCGCACCCAGGTCCGGTCGCCCTCACCTGCTTAGCAGTGACGGTGAGCACTCGCAGTCGCCGGCCGCTCCCAACTCCGAGTCGAGTCTCAGTCCCCCGACTGACTCCCCCACCAGCAACTTTGGAGTTTGGGCGGGCGAGGGTCGGGAAGAGGTGCGGAGTGCGGACGTGCGGTTATGCAGGGGCGGGCAGAGAGAAAATGCGCGTGCAATGCATTTGCATGCAATCATCTGCGCACGCGTCACTTCCTCTGGCGCGCACAGCCCCAACCCCCGCAGCAAAGCCCTGCCCAGTGCCTGCCCCTGGCCCCTGCAAGGCTGCAAAAAGTAACAAAGTTACAATTTCCAACGGCAAGTCCCGGACTCTCCCGCCCAGGCGGCGCCGACTGGGGCCCTGATCCGCGCCGCGCCTGGGGAAGTGGAATTCATTTGAGTTGACTTCTTCTGTCTTCTTTAACTAAGTAACTCCAGTCAGTGCCACTGCCTGCCTGACAGTAATAGTAATACACAGCAGCGCCACACTCTCTGTGCCTGCCAGAGAGTCATCACCACGCACCAGTCAGTGCGCACGCAAACAGAGACACGCACAAGTCTAAAAAATGAAAATGAGGCAGAGAACAGGTGCACTTTAATGCCGAGTGATAGACCCGGCCCCCATAATTAAGTGCCGGTGCTGAGCACCGGCAAGCTCCGGCTCAAATTAAGCCCTGAGCCGGAAATACATTTGTATCCGTCAGGAAAGTATGTGTCTTGCAATAGGGCTGATGGATAGCAACTGCGAATGAAGGTTGTTGTTGGTTTTGCAGCACTTAACACCACACCTCTTCTATTTGTAAGCGTTATAAATAACATGTGTTACTGTCTTCCATTTCGGTGGTACTTCGTTTAACGATCTGTGTAGGATGGCAATGTCACTGTTCGAACTCACAGCAGAAGTAAGCAGTGAGAGTTTAGCTTACCTAGCAGTCGGCTTCCTGTAGGGAAATGACCATGATAACTAATCATTGTACCAGGTAAAAAACACATCAGATTGTTTTGTAATATTATTTTTAAGATGTAATGCACATTATATATATATTTGCCAGTGTATGTCTGTCAAGAACCAGACACTTTTTGTGCCTGAAAATAACATACTTTCCCAATTGCTGCAAACATTTGCCACTGTGCTGGCATTAGATGTGAAGTTACTAGTATCGTATGCCAGGCAGTGTATTTCTGATGCTGCTCAGAAGCTCCTGGCAGCTGTGGTGCTGCTCAGTTATCCCACCGAAAGCTGCTGCTGCTCAGATAGCCCTTTGGTTTCATTCAATTATGGCCTGTAATGAAGCTCTCTGTTCAGTTGCTGTGCAAATCAATTTCCCCATGTGGTGCAGCTCAGCTACAGCTCTTTTTGAATGTTAAAATATCTTAATTTCCCCATGTGTAACTTTGGTGGCTCACTAACTCCTGTGGCACTGCTCCTTTATGCCGAATCCATTTACACCTTTTTGACTTCATTGTGCAGTTCACCTGTGAGCTTCAGCACAGGTCCTGTAGGCATCTGTTCAGACTAACTATGCCCTGTGGTATGGCAAAGTATAACCTGGATGTATTTGCACTGGGAAAATATGTCGAAATTTGGAAAAGCGTGCACGTTTCGGTAAAACCGCATCCACTTGTTATTCTCCATTGCAAACTCAAGTCATGCTCCATGCTCAAGTCTGGTCTGTAGGCCGATGTGACGTTAGACTTTTAGCTTTCAAGTGCTTTTTGGAGGGTTGGTGGTGCTCATTGGTGCAGGGTATGAAATCGGTATCACAGGGCATATTTCAGATATGTATGTGGAGTGTAGGAAGGAAATCTTTACTTCTCAATGAAAATCCAGACATTCAGCTTAAAACTTGGTGCCAGGTGTACGAATGCTTTTTCTGGTCACAAACTCTGTGATTCGAAAATGTGTTTTTTTACTGCACTAAACCCATTTAGCAATTCGGTAAGATGTTATCAAATCGCTAAATGGGTTTAGGAAACTGTTTAGAATCCCTATTTGGAACAGGTGTATATAGGGCTTCATTTCCAAACAGCAATTTATTATGGTATGTATTAATGTTTGGGACAGTAATCCATAAACAAAACATTAATATTTTACAGACTACTGAAAGATAGTGATAACCCGATCTCAAATTGGACGAGGTCCTTTAAGAAATTGGATTAATAATTGGCAAAGGTGACTACGTACTTCAAGGAATATTCACAACTCTTATAAGGGTAAACCTTCAAAGTCAGCTACTTAACCTAAGTTCAACCGCCTGGTAGCATTGGCACAGAGCAGACAGGCTTAAATTAGGGCAATGTGTATGGTATTTATGCAGTATCAAAACAGTAATAATGTCGAACTGCAACACAATAAGAAGCCCAAACCAAATTAGAGGAACAGAGTAAAATTTAATAAAACAACATATAGATGACAAAAATACAGTAAGGGGAAGTGGGCATATGAATTTAAATGTTTTAATTAGGAATAGCTCAAATAAGCATAAAGTGCCAATAAAAGTCAATGACTGAAATATTCTGGGACCTAGGTGCAAAATGAGGCTGAACACGATGGAGTGTGGTCAGAAACTCCAAACAGGTTTGTCGTGGTTGAAGATTTTACCTTCTGACTTCAGTCCTCTAAGTCACAATCCACCACAAGATGACACTTCTAAAGCCCCCAGGACCTTAGGGAGACACTTAAAGACTCACAGGGTGTCAGACAGAGGCCAAACAGACAAAGTCAAGTACAGCTCTTGTTGCTACTGGACAGCTGAGCAGTTGCAGGAAAAGGCCTCTCATAGCTTGTTGTATCCCTTTACATTTAACAGGAGGTCAGCCGTATGCCCTGAGAGTCCACTTCTTTGTCCTGAGTAAAAGAGGGGTGTTCAATTCCAGTCTTCTTGACTTTTCTCACTTCCCAGAGAGCAACAGATATCAAGTTCAGTCCTTTTCTGATTTGCACATGTCAAGAAGTGTTCTGAAGTGGGTGCCTGGAGGTGCCACATTCATGTCTGACTAAAGATAGTGGGTAGGAATTACCCCTGGGCATACCCTAAATAACCCAGTAAAAGATCTCATGGCCAACCCTACTCAATCTGGGCATTTCCAAGATGGTGGAAGTCTTTGGTTACACTAAACTTGGGCTGTGACGGCTGAGGGTGTGCGTGGAAAGCGTACTATGGTAATACCTTTCACATTTAACACTAAAATCCAGTTTGAGGCAGCCACTGTATCCTCAATAAACCTGGACACAGATGCCTGGTAGAGCAAAGTGTGGATTTCCAGCAACCATACAGTAGATACACAAGAATTTCTTTGACATCCTGTTCTCGACCTTTTTAGTGCACCCCCTGTGTTATTTGTAAACCCCAGCAGACCTGTCATGCAGGGTGTTACACTCTAGCAGGATTTGACACTGTAATATAAAAAGGCACACTGTGATTGGAGCCTACTTGGTTGGGGGGACAGTGGACGGCCCAGCCCAGGTGTCGGCTAACATTTGCCTGTGACAGGGGTAGCCTCTTTGAATTGTTCCCTAAGTGTTATAAGTAAAACCCCAACATACCTTTCAAGAAGGATTTGACATTCAAACACACTTTGATGCTGGAATGTCAAAAAGGATGCTCACAGCTCCACCCTGCATATTCTGTCAAGTTCAGATCGGTCATCTCTTCCCATTCAGGTCCGCCTTTCAATTTCTCATGGAAGACATTTGACACTCATTTACACCTATTCAAATGCTAACTAGTGACTGGCAGAAGTGGGAGAGCAAATGGAGATGAGCGTTCAGAGACTTCTGGCTGGGAAAAGGGAACTTTCTAAAGGTTACTTTTCCTTAATATTTATTAAAAATCAGACTGAAAAATAGTCCTTTAATTATAGTTAGTCCCATTATTCGAGATACAGTTTTAGGATTTTATTCTGTACTCTGTGTTATGATTTTCATCTGTTTCTACGTTGGACAGCTATGACTACCACAGTGATAAATAGCTTTTGTATGATAATACATGTAAAGACATGTTATCATTGAATATCTACACGTCCTACTTTTAAACAGCATGCACCCAACCTTTTGGGTGACCAGGCCTGCATAGACATGTCTTATTCATATTTAAAAGGGAGGTTTTAAACTGTAAAAAGCTTTTATTTTGACATGTCAAATTTAAGGTTTTATGCTGCTACAATCAGGCTACGCTGGTATGCCTGACGCCAGTTTTACACTGTCACTGTAGTAGATGGCACAATAGGTGCTGCTGTCCACTAATGACATTGAACTTACAGGCCCTTGGTTCACTTTGTACCATATACTATGGACTTTTAGGTAAGTTAAATATACCAATTTGGTATGTGACAATTTCATTTCCACATTACGATGTTTGGCTAACCTTATCAGATCTCTAATACAAAGATTCTCCTAGCCGATCCAACATCCTACAAAACATTTGACTTGAAATTGTACATCCTAACGTTAAGGGCCAACGGCAAGGTCGTAACCGGTGTCAGATCCCTAAACCAGAAATACAACCCTCACTTGTGAGAGGACCAACCGCACAGAGGCGTACCTCAAGTGCATCTACCAATTTCCCTTGGACTTGACGGGGGCCCCAATGAACTCGACGCCATTTAACGGTCGTCCGAGGACTCGTGTGAGGTGTCTAAGAGGTAGCGTAAACCCCCTCCCGAACCCCACACAACTTACCCATCTGCCGTCGCAGATGTCCTGGCCCCGGGAAATTCCCCAGGAGGGCCCGTAGCCCCTCCTATCCAGGAAGGGGTCTTGACCACCTTTCCTTTCCTTCCGGCGGCCTATCCTTAGACGGGACCGCCTCCCCGTTGAGGGGCCAATGGCCACCTCCCCCGAGCGCTCCCATCCGTAATGGGTGACGCCCCCCCATAGGGATCTTCCAATTACTGCTCACCGATCATGACCTTACCGCCCGACAATAAATACGACAAATCTACCTAAATTACTAAATAACGAAACAATTATGGCCTATTAAAAGCATGATTACTGATCAACACCACTGCAAAATCCTTTATTTGCACAACATACTGAAAGTGACCATCTTTATTGCATACTCAAAAATTATCACGACAATCGTCACAACCTGTAAGAAAATAGAGTTACCACATCAAAACTTTATTTCAAAACAACTAGCTGTCCTCAGGGGCTGGTGGGTGGGTCAAAATTGGCTCTTCGTTCCGTCTTGAGCTCACGTGCAGTGGGGAGGTGCAGCTTCAGAGCACAGGAACGAGAGGAGGTTTTCTTGGCTTGTTGCTTCTTTTATCCGTCTTCGGGGCGGGCGTCAACCCGCCCCCGCCCGCCACCGAGGGCGTGGCCGAGTGCGTCAGTGTCTAGGACAACCCACTCCAGGGCGGAGAAAGGCGCGCCCCCGCTACGCCGCTTCGGGCATACCAGCCGAGACACGCCTCCCGCCCAAGATGGCTTCCCGGGGGGATCGTGGTACTCCACCATACGTTCGGGGGGACCGAATGGTCGCCCCTTTCCATATGGCTGAGATACCCGCCACCCCCTCTCGACACAATCCCCAAGGATGGGAAACCGAAACGGTTCTGAACTTTTGGAAGGCGGGAGGGAGTGACCCTCCCGGCCGTATTTATTAAAATATGAAACAAAATCAAAACATTAAAATAACAGTTTCATATTATGTACAATTTCATTTCCACATTACGATGTTTGGCTAACCTTATCAGATCTCTAATACAAAGATTCTCCTAGCCGATCCAACATCCTACAAAACATTTGACTTGAAATTGTACATCCTAACGTTAAGGGCCAACGGCAAGGTCGTAACCGGTGTCAGATCCCTAAACCAGAAATACAACCCTCACTTGTGAGAGGACCAACCGCACAGAGGCGTACCTCAAGTGCATCTACCAATTTCCCTTGGACTTGACGGGGGCCCCAATGAACTCGACGCCATTTAACGGTCGTCCGAGGACTCGTGTGAGGTGTCTAAGAGGTAGCGTAAACCCCCTCCCGAACCCCACACAACTTACCCATCTGCCGTCGCAGATGTCCTGGCCCCGGGAAATTCCCCAGGAGGGCCCGTAGCCCCTCCTATCCAGGAAGGGGCCTTGACCACCTTTCCTTTCCTTCCGGCGGCCTATCCTTAGACGGGACCGCCTCCCCGTTGAGGGGCCAATGGCCACCTCCCCCGAGCGCTCCCATCCGTAATGGGTGACGCCCCCCCATAGGGATCTTCCAATTACTGCTCACCGATCATGACCTTACCGCCACAGGCCGGATAGTTGACCGGCTATCCGGACCCCCCACAACAACTCCTGCCTAAAGGTCATGTTATAAACTTTTTAACCAAGCTATGAGGTCTCCTATGAGTAACTCATTCCCCACCCGGGACAAATGAACACCGTCCCCCAAATACATACTGTCCCCTCTGATACAACCATGCAAGACAGAATGCAGAGTACTCGAACGAAACAATCTACTCACTTTGTTATTTATTTTCCTTACTGAATGATTCAGAGCAGAAACAGAAATAGCCCCCCGCCACACTTTTCGTGGGATCATGTGGGACCATGCAATTGTGCACCCTGGAACTCTCCTTGCCAACCAACTTACTGTGGAAAGCATTGCCTCAAGAAGAAGTCGTCTACCAGTGGCCACCAAATCGTTGCCCCCAAGATGGACTATGATTATAGACGGCGGTGACCTTGTCCGCCCTAACAAATCCTCGAAAAAGGATTGAAACTGGTCAATACAGAGCCCGCCCTTTCCGTAGAAGGACACACTGTACCCGTATTCCCCAGCCACGTGAATCATGTCACCTGCTTTGAATACGTCCGCGGCACGCCTCACGTATGAGTGGCCCACGACCCACACCTCCTTTTTCCCAGCCGGTGATGTCTGAGCGCTGGTCCCCATGTGTCGGGTCGACTGCACAGTCCGCCCCGCCTCGTAGGCTTGCGCAACTGAAATCCAAACAAAACAAGAAGCGTGAGTACATCATTACAGCTTCATAACATGTGCAACCGCACATACCTTTTATAACAGTTCGAAGACCAACCCCTACACGTTTTACTTCTTCTACACTCAGACCCCTGGCTGTAGCCTCTGTAGCAGCCCCTATCCGAAAAGAATGGGTCCCAAACTCGCCGGGGTTCAAGCCCGCGGCCGAAATCGACATCGCAAGCATCCGCTGGAACTGAAACCTTGTCAGTGGGGTGGTGTCAGCGTGTCTCAAGAAGGTCCCCCCCCATGATGCCACTCTCTGCGCTAAATATTCCTCTACGCAAACCACAGGGCACATGGGGGACCCGGGAATCCTCTGTATGATTATGCAGTCCCCAAACGCACCCTGATCGGTTTTGGACCTGACAAACGAGACAGTCATTGTCTCCCCCTTGACCTGAACGTGCTCTCGGCACAATCCTCCCATCGTATCCCGCTTGTTCCTCGCCACTAGTTCGCTTACCCGCATAGCCCCATGGAATGCTAGCGCAAAAGCGGCTCGGAATAACACTGTCTCATATTGTGATGAACACGTTGCCGGGAGTACGGAAAATAACAGGGCCAACCTATCCAGACCTATCGGGCGCCTCTCATCTGCTTTGCGACCCTCCAGGCGTTGCCACCCCCGTAGCGCTTTCTGGATTACGAAAGACGCTGTCGGGTCCTGGATCCCATGAGCCCTTGCCATAAAGGAAATGGCGGCCCGATGCCTCTGGGCCGTAGCTACTGATTTGCCTGCCTGATGTAAAGACAGCAAAAATTTAACGACAAACTCCTCCTGGCCCCA
This sequence comes from Lissotriton helveticus, assembly GCF_964261635.1. Taxonomy (NCBI): domain Eukaryota; kingdom Metazoa; phylum Chordata; class Amphibia; order Caudata; family Salamandridae; genus Lissotriton; species Lissotriton helveticus. Next base: position 50,716,847 of record NC_136064.1, on the reverse strand, counting down.
AAGCTCCCCCCTAGCAGAACCCAAAAAGGACCAATAGGAACGGAACGCCCCTTCGTATGCCTTCCTTGTCCTGGGCGCTAAACTCTCTCCCACGAGGTTTTGTAGTTCGGGGCACCGAGAGACCAGAGAGCTTCGGGAAAGGGTGCTGCCACCGGGTCCGCTGCGGGCAGAAAACCCCAGAAGGCCTGCATACGGAAACGAGAAAGCGCATCAGCCGCTTGGTTCAATACCCCCGGGACATGTCTTGCCCTAAAGAGCACATTCAACTGCATGCACAATAACACAATTTCTTTAAGCAGTCTCAGCATCCATTTGCAACGTGCTGCCTGACTATTGATACACTCTACCACGGTCATGTTGTCAGACCAAAACACCACAGACTGATCCCGGAACCCCTCAGGCCAAGTTTTCAGGGCCACCAAAATAGGGAAAAGTTCGAGAAAAGCAATGTTCCTCGTCAATCCGCACTCATGCCACCATGACGGCCATTTTTGAGCCGTCCATTGTGTGCCGAATATGGCGCCAAAACCTATACTCCCCGCCGAATCTGTCCACAGCCCCAGCTCCTCAGAGGACACCGCCGGTTTTATCCAGACAATTCGACCATTGAAATCCGCAAGAAATGCCAACCAAATGCGCATGTCCTGGCGAACCTCTGCCGAGAGCCTCGTGCGGTGATGACCCTCCTTCAGGCCGACCATGGCTTGTGCGATCGAGCGGGAAAAGGGGCGGGCCATCGGCATTACTCTCAGGGCAAAATTCAACTGGCCCACCACTTGTTGTAATTGATGTAGTTTTACTTTAGTCTCACTGATACATGTTTCAAGGGATGCCCTGAATTTCAAAACCTTTTCTCTTGGTAGTCGAAAACAACCCTCTACCGAGTCGAGCTCGATCCCCAGAAACTCGAGGGAAGTCGAGGGACCCACGGTCTTACCTGGCGCCAATGGCACACCAAATTGGTTCATCAAGACACAAAATTCATTTAAAGCCTGTCCACATTCTGGATCCCCGGTTGCCCCCAAGAACAAAAAATCATAGAGATAATGCATAACATGTTGAAAACCCGTCTTCTTTGTGAAGACCCATTGCAAAAAACAACTGAACATTTCAAAATAGGCACAAGATATAGAACATCCCATTGGCATACATCTGTCCATGTAATAGCGACCCTGAAACCTAAAACCAAGGAGACGCTGATCGTCTGGGTGTACCGGGAGCAACCGGAACGCTGACTCGATATCTGATTTTGCCATCAGCGCCCCGGGCCCCAGGCGATGCAACATGGCGACGGCCTCATCGAAAGATGCGTACCGCACCGAACACACTTCCGGGTCTATCGCATCATTCACGGAAAGACCACGTGGGGCTGACAAGTTATGTATCAGCCGAAACTCACCCGGGTCCTTCTTGGGGACCACCCCTAGAGGGGAACAAACAAAATTATCAACCGGTGGCAAGTCAAATGGACCGGCGACACGACCTCGAGTCACCTCCTTCCCAATCTTTGCCTGTACCACAGCCGAATGCTGTAAGACCGATAGTTGATTCGTACAGTTAGCTACACCCTGAAAATCCCCCACTGGGATGCGGAAACCATATAAAAACCCGTTCCGCAACACCCCAGCGGAAGCATGATCCGGGTATTCACTGAGCCAAGGAATCATTGCCATGGTATCAATCGGAGTAGGTAAAGTCGCCCCTCGGCCTATTTCAGACCTGTTTGGCGCTTCCCTTACCACCGTTATCACCCGTTTTGGCTGTGCACATGGACTCAGGATGGGATGGCTGCCCACACCCCCCACATTCATGTCTGAACTTGCACGACCCCTGGGGCCTCGTACATTTACCTCTGTTAAAATTCCAACAGATCCCTCTTTTACCTGCGTTGCCACTTGTCTTCGAGTGGTACTCGCTACCTGCACCCGTCCGAAAGGGTGTCCCAGAGTATTGGCGGGAAGATTCACCCCCGCTACTCCCTGACAATGGTACTTTTAACATTCCAGTACTCTCCATTTTTTGCCATGACACGGAGTCGTAACAATCCCAAGTCAAAACTGGGTCATGTTCCTTAGCTTTTCTAAAAATATTGTCATAGCAGAACCACTGATTGCCCCCATACGCTACGGAGTACTCCATGATACGCGATTGATAAATAGGCAACTCGGTCAGTAACTCGGGCCTGCGCTCACCCATGATGGAGGAAAAAATGCCCCACGCTCTGCCCCAAGTACCAATGTTTTCGTCAACCTTAAAGGCGGCCATTTTTGCGCGCCAAACACTCGGATGCATGAGCTCCTTTTGGCTCTTAACATGCTCCATCTCGTAATGGTCGGTAAGCAAAGAAAAAATATTAACATATTTATTCGCCCAAATCTTTTCCTTAATTTCCAGTGGAACATGCTGAGCCACCTTCTCCCTTCGTGAAGGTACAGACCCCTCCCCCGCGATCGGCAATGGCCGCTTACCTGAACCAGAAGCTGTATTTGCCGCCGAAACTGGGCCCGTTGCATTTTCCGCCGCCGTAACTGGCGGGGTAACAGAAACTGGTGTCTTCCCAGCCTCCCTAGATTCCCGCAGTTGTCTCATTACTGCCCGGGCGTCGTCAGCCGTGGTGCCCTCGTTTTCTTTTCCCAACCACGCTGCCAATTGTGCCGCTAACTCGGGAGGCATATCTTCCCTGGTCACGGGGGTGACCACCACGGGGATCAGATTCCCCCCCTTCGGCACCGGGGTTGGCTCCTCAAGTGGGGTATCAGGGACCGGAGTTTCACCCCCAAGCGCCCCCTTTCTGGACCTCTTGCCTCTCCCACCGGGGACTACTCCCGGCAAAGGCCGTTTCGGTCCTCCCTCCCCGTTCTTAGCCGCCATCTGCTTCTTCAAATCGGCTACCTCCTTCATGAGCATGCGGAGCATCTGATCGGTACTGACCCGCTTTCCGACTTTCTTAGGCATTCCCAGACGGGATATCTGTAAGATAAAAAGAAAGATTACAACGCTCAAAATTGGCTCTTCGTTCCGTCTTGAGCTCACGTGCAGTGGGGAGGTGCAGCTTCAGAGCACAGGAACGAGAGGATGTTTTCTTGGCTTGTTGCTTCTTTTATCCGTCTTCGGGGCGGGCGTCAACCCGCCCCCGCCCGCCACCGAGGGCGTGGCCGAGTGCGTCAGTGTCTAGGACAACCCACTCCAGGGCGGAGAAAGGCGCGCCCCGGCTACGCCGCTTCGGGCATACCAGCCGAGACACGCCTCCCGCCCAAGATGGCTTCCCGGGGGGATCGTGGTACTCCACCATACGTTCGGGGGGACCGAATGGTCGCCCCTTTCCATTCTACTGGTTAAGTGGGGTAAGGTGTACAGAGTTCTAGAGCCAGCAAAAATATAGGGTCCAGCAAAAGATGCTAAATACCAGGTCACCATGTAGAAAAGGTGAATTTCCTACAGGTCCTCAACATACCCCTTCCCGTTACAAAATACTACAGGATTTGCCAATCGTCATTGCACAAATTGCGTCCACTTTTTGTGAATACTCTCTTATTACATCTGGCCCTTAGTTCTTTGGTTAATGTAAATAAGCAGTTATCCTAGTGACCTATTGGGACTTGGGCCCACTGGAAATATCATGAAAGGTCAATGGTCTAAAACCGGCTTAATAGCAACAATCTGTTACAGCTACAGATGAAAATAATTGTGCACACTAGACAGCTCAGAGATATAGTAAAATCAAATTTGGATTGGTGCCAAGAGACAAAACAGGAGCTGGTGATTGCTTTGGACTCAACAAAGGCTTTTAAAAATAGAATGCATACAAGGATCTGGATGGCTCACACACAACACAAGTAGAAAAAAATAAAGCATTGGCAAAGCTGATAGGTATCCTCTTTGGGACATCCTGTTTTTGCCGATAGTTTTAGAAATATGATACTGTATATTCACTGTATATTTTACATAAGTAAAGACTTTGATATTGATAACATTTGTAAACTCTCTTTAGTGTAATTTTGCATTGTAATTATAATTTACTAAATCTGAGCAAAACAAAGTTGTCTGGTCTAAGCTATGCTGAGCAATTGTGTTTTCCAATGCTTGTGTGGTACATGTGAGAGGAGTTGCATTTAGGTGTCCAGGTGAGTTCTAGTTGTGAGAGGGTGTTAATGTTTGGGTATGACTGGGCAGTGTGAGTCAGTGGGTCGTAACATTGTTCATATTACATGATCCCCCAATACTCAGCCTTTCTATATTGTGCACATAGTAATGGTCACATATGTCCCATTTATAATTACCATTTCTAATTTATTTACAAGAAATCATGGTTGGTGCATCTTTATATCTAACAGTTAACAACCAATCAGAGTGCCAATAGGTCGGCCTTGTTTTAGGTGTATGTTTATTGTTATGTGATATGTCTGAAATCAATAGCAGAAAATCATCAAGAGGCGCCTTAATACTGGTAATGCAGCATGACGTGAAAAGAAAACACAGGATTATAGTACACGTTTGTTAAGCAGCACTTTTAAATACTTGGACCACACCCCTTTTAGAGACCTCTCCCCCATCCCACCCTTTTCTCATTACTTAAAGGAATGTGGGCCTTACCAGGCTGTAGCCTAGGGACTGCTAGCATTCTTTCCTCTCTAAGGTGAGACCAAACAATTGTAATGTAAAACTGTTGAATCCTTGAAGTCACATCTAAAACTTGTGGAGCAGAATGGAGCGACTATTTTGCAGTGTCTATGAGAGGGCAGAAGCACAGCTGGCGTGAGTAGTTCACTTCAGTAAAAGAAAGGAAGGGGCCTGACCTCCTCCACGGTGACACCCCTGGCCGTGATTGTAGGTCTTAGGGGCCTGTCTGAGGGCCACTGTGCCCCTTTAGAGATGGTACTGATGTATTTGTTCTCCAGCGTTGTTGATCCAAAAGTCGTGCAGTTTATTTACTCTCTGACAAAGCTGATCCAGTTATCCTCAGCTTCTTTGGGGTTCAAGTGCAAAGGGAGAAACACAGGTGAGAGATTGCAACGTGGAGCGTCGGGGGTGCTGGGCAGAATACGACGAGCGGGCATCCTATCATGGAAGAAAAAGGGTTTAGGAAGCGGCAAGGCGGCATGGGGAAGCGACAGAGAGCAGGGCAGATGCAGCACGATGGGCCCTAGTATGTTGGAAGCTGTACGGAGGAGCGCAGGGTGGAAAGCAAACTAATGGGGAGATTGAGCAGCAGGGAGCGCTGGTGGAGGAAATGTAAATGGGTGAGCGAGTAATGGAGTGGGTCAGGGAGGAACACATGGGCACAAGGGTGAGCGCAGACGGTGAAGAGACAGCTGGAAAACATATGCACTCTTTAGGAATGGTTAAAAAAAGAAAAACATAGTGCCTGAAAAGTGAGCAGTGGAATGTGCCAAGTAATGCGTTCATGGTGCAGGGGGGCGACAAACATGAGAAGAAGGACAGCCCGCTCAAGTTTACAAGTAAGAAGACAGCAAATGTGAGGGACAATAAAATCAACCAATGGTAAGCAATAGGTGGGTTCTAAACCCATTGGAAGCAAGCAATACATTTTATAACAGACAGCGTATGTGCTGTCTAGTAGGTGAGAACTAATGAGAGATACAAATGTGATTCGATCATTTTATTTAGACCAAATTAATTGTTTATTCAAAAGAACCCTGGCCAGGGTCTAAGACTTGACCATATGTCTTCTTCAAAGTAGGTTTTTGCCTTCACTTGTATGGCCATCCATAACAGAAGTTGGGTTCATTTATAGTAACACTCCATTAGGGCTGAAAAAGGAGAGTCAGGGATTTATGTACAGTGCAACCCTATCGCAGTTACAACCAGGGGCCTAACACAGACCCCGGCAGGCCCCAAGCTCCAGGGGGCCCTCTCAGCACGGCACTTCAGCCGGAGAGCACCTGATAGAGTCCGGAGGGGCCCCCGCCACTTACCTTGCAGGGGGGGCCCCCTGAAGTTTCGTTACACCACTGTTGCCTTCTGCCCCTAACAGGTCAATCGGCAACTGGTCACTCAATCCTATAGAAGAAAAGGTCCTACAGAAGGGATTGGGGTTTGTACCTACACCAGTCAGAGATGACTTCAGAACCCACTGTGAGATCCATTACTTTTTTAGAAAGGTCCGCCTGAGGAGGTTTTTTACCGAACAGTCTAGTCCCACACTTAGAGATACTGGATTACGAAAACCCTTGACCTTCACACCAACGGCTGCGATGATGCCACCAGTGGTACTGACGTTTGAAAAGGCAGTCCTTAAGGACATCAGCATGCTGAAGCCTAAGAGAACTTTCCACAACACCTCGTGACTAGAAAATGATGCCATCAAACATCTGTCCAACAACAAATCTATCACCATAAAAGAGGCAGACAAAGGGGTAGCTATTGTCATTATGTCCACAACGGACTACTGCACTGAGTGCCTCAGACAACTAAATGACAGCAAATACTACATCGCCCTGAGAGACGATCCTACTACTAGACTTACCATCAAAGTGAGGTCCATGGTTATGGATTCCCTCACACAAGGATGGATAACCAAAAATGAATCAGAATTCCTCATGAACGGCAGCCCTGTATCCCGTACATCTACACCTTGCCAAAAATCCACAAGGGTACCCTACCTACCTCCAGGGAGACCCATAGTGTCAGGGATCGGGTCGTTGTTGGAACCACTATTGAGATTTTGCGATCACGTTCTCAGGCCATTAGTTAAGGAGATGCCAACGTTTCTACAAGACACCAGAGACGTTCTGAACATCATAGAACTACAAAACAAGGAGGGCCCCCACCTGGATGCTCCAATTACCCTGGATGTGGAGGCCCTCTACACCAATATCCCACGGCTGGCTACCCAGGAGGTAGTAGAAGAAATACTACGCTCCACTGAATGGACAACCCCCACACCAATCTCATTCATTATGGATTGTGCACACATTGCACTTACTGAAAACTATTTTCAATTTGAAGAACTCATTTACGATCAAACCCAAGCGACTTCCATGGGGAGCACATTCGACCCCAGTCTGGCGTGTCTTTATATGTCAGACATTGCGGGCAAACACATCTTGCCTGCCACCAACATGTACAAGGACCATGTTGTCCTGTGGCGACGCTACATTGATGATGTCTTGGTCTTCTGGTAAGGGAGACCTTGACCCAATACCCCTGTTCGTCGCATGGGTCAACAGTTTGAACCCCTTCTTACGCCATGAATATACAATCACGAATAAAGTTTTGAAAAAAAAAATGTTAAGTTCTATGGTGATAAATTAAATTAGGAACATCGAGGTGGTCAGCACTCACCTAGAGAAACCCAGACTGATTCTGAGATTGTTACACCATGTAGAAGTCTTCACAATGGTGAGGCTTGCAACCAGAACTGAAGGTCTTCATTTTAAAAATCAACCTTCCATGTATGACTAAAGAAAAAGGCCAGACCAGGTAACGTTACTATCCCGTCCGATTTAAGCGTTTTCAGTCACTTAATATAACTTTCATGTGGAAAACTCACCGAGGTTGTGGTTGCTTTTGCATTCGATCTGGTTAGAATCGAGAAATGATTTCTAATGTCGGGTGATTCCACAAGTCGGTTCTGCAAGGGAGAAAAGCAGTCAGCTTTCTCCATGCTGATCTAATACTAATGACCAGTGCGGGCGAAATCTGAGTTGTCCCCGAATGATTCTCACCATATTTGATATTTGTAGTTCTTTTTTTTTTTTATTATAAACTTTTATTAACAATAAAACATAATAACAACAGTCAAGGCATTTAAAATACAGTACAGACGATCATGCGTCCTCAGAGAGCGCTGCTTCAATGGTCAAGTAAAGTTCTACATATACAATACGTCAGGAGGGGGGGCAGTGGGAAAAGAATGCAGCAATCATAATATCAAACAATACGTGGAACACCATTCATGGGGTCAAGGGGGCATCAGGCAGTAAGTCTGGTGGGGGAGTGCAAATATTCCCACGATATGCATTCCACTGTGACCAAACCCTATTCCATTGCCTAGGTCTTCCCCTGGCCAGATACACCGTTTTCTCCCTGAACATGCACCAGTCCATGTCCTCCTTCCATACCAAGACCGTGGGCGACCTCTGGGAACGCCACAGCTGTGCAATGTCTCTCTTAGCTATCATGTTACCGAGGGTTGCCCAACGGATCTGAGCCACAGTGTAATCATTCGGCTCCCATACATTCAGGAGGCAACGCCTAGCTTCAGGCAGCAAGGACACTCCTGTAACTCTTTCCATCACCGCATGCACTCGCGTCCAAAACGCCGCCACCGCTGAACATTCCCAGAGAATTTGGAGGAAAGTTCCAGGCATGCTGCAACCATGCTTACACAAACCATCCAGAGAGTAGCCCATTCGCACCAGACCTGGACCAGTAACATAGATACGGTGAAGGATCTTAAGTTGGACGAAGCGGAGATGGGCAGGAATGGCAACCTCCTTGGGGGACGACAAAGCAGATTGCCAGTCCTCGTCATCTAATTCCAGCCCATCCTCGGTCCAGACCGCTCTGAGACACACAAGTAAATCAGCACGATTGTTGATCAATTTGTTATAAATCAATGAGATCGTGCTGTCAGGAACATAACCGTCCAATATACGGTCCGCCAGAGGGGAGGACTCTGGGACATTAGTGCCCGCAGTGAAAACCGACAACAAAGCATGGCGCACCTGAACGTATCTGAAAAACTCTGTGTCCCCGAGCTCATATTGCGTCAGCAGCGCTTCATAGGTTTTGACATTACCCTTGGTCCAGAGGTCACCAACTCTACTGATGCCAATCATGTCCCATTTTTCAAACCCTTTCGTTCTCCACAAACAACCCAATTTTTCAGAGGCATACAATGGAGCAGCACGAGTCAATCTATCACCCCATCCCAAAGCAACATTCGCATCATGCCAAATACGCACAGCAATCTTAGTGGGCCCAGTCAATGTCCTACTAATACCTCTAGAATAAAGAGCCCTAGTGAAGGTCCCGCCCGGTAAAAGGTGTTTGTCCATATCAAAAGCCGGCGAAGGACCCGGAGAGTAAGTAGCATGATTAATCGCACTCAATTGAGAGGCCCAATAGCAACGCTTGATGTCCGGGAGAGCGATGCCTCCGTCGTACCAGGGAAGCGTGAGCTTGGGGAGAGCAATACGAGCACGTCCGTCCCAAAACAAACGACGCTGTAGGCTCTCCACCTCCCGAAAAAATACGGAGGGAATAGGGTCAAAAAAGTTTTGTAAAGCGTACAAAAATCTCAGCAGTGACATCATTTTAAACAAAGCTGCACGCCCTAGTGGTGACAGCGGTAGCCGATCGCAGCGCGAGACATCAAGTTTCAGTCGTTGAAGCGGGGGAAGCAAGTTGCGCTCATAGCGAACCACAGGATCCAAAGAGATATAAATCCCCAAATACTTGAAACCTGACTCGGAGAGCTGGATCGGGAACCTGCGAGGCAGCGCAGGGAACCCTCCTGTTAATACATAAACAAAGGATTTCGTCCAGTTAATAACGAGTCCTGAGTTCTTCTCAAATGAAGTCAAAACATCGAAGAGCACATTCAGGGATTTCTGGGGGGACGTGCGGTACAAAAGAATGTCATCCGTATACAATGAAATGCGGTCTTCGAAATCAGGAGTCCATCTGATGCACTTCATCGAGGGTTCCCAACGGAGCCACGCAGCTAGTGGTTCGAGCGCAAGGGAAAAAGCAAGGGAGACAACGGGCAACCCTGCAGAGTACCTCGCCCAAGAGTGAAAATGCCAGATACCTTCCCATTGACCACCACCTGGGCCAAGAGTTTCTCATAAAGCAGTTTCACCCATGCGATGAATGCAGGGCCGAAACCAAATTTACCGAGAGCCGCCCAGAGATAAGGCCTTTCGATAGTGTCAAAGGCCATGGTGGCATCCAAGGAAGCCAAAATGGCCGGCTCAGAGAGAGTCGTGGCTCTCGCGAGAACTCCATGAAGTTGTCGGAGGTTAAGAGCAGTATTGCTATGTGGGATAAAACCGGATTGATCCGGATGGATCAAGTCAACGATCACCTTGACTAAGCGGTTAGCCAACAATTTAGCCAAAATGTTAGGTTCGGCGTTTAAAAGGGAGATGGGCCTATAAGAGGCGCAACGGTCTCGCAGCTTACCCTCCTTGTGTATTACCACGATGGAGGCCAAACGTTGATCAGCAGGGAGGGAACCAGACTCCAGCGCCTCAAGGAACATCTCCCTCAGATAGGGCGCCATTTTGTTGGGCCGTAATTTGTACAACTCAATAGGCAGGCCATTGGGGCCCATAGCCTTGCCAGAGCGAAGGAAGCGGATGGCAAGCGCTATCTCGTCCGTCGAAAGCGGTGCGTCCATGAACTCCATATCAACATCAGAGAGACAGGGCAATGCAATGTCACGCAGGAACAAATGAGAATCCCCCTCATCTTTATCACAAACCGGATAATACACAGTACGAAAATGATCTACAAAACAATCAATGATACCAGTCGGGTCAGTCACACACACTCCATCTGACCGTTCAATCATAGGAACCACACGACTCGCTCTTTCTTTCTTATCCAGCCAAGCAAGCAATTTACCAGCCTTGTCACCCACATCATACAGCCTACCCTGTTGCTCTCTGTTCATAACCTTAGCAGCGTCGGTCACCAGGGCTTTATATTCAGATTGTTTCAAGCTGAGGGAGTGAAGTTTAGCACGGGTGACACCCGCCTCGAGGTCACTCTCGAGCACTGTTATTTCAGCTTCAATGCGGACCAGTTCCTCACATTTAGCCTTCTTGGCTCCAGTAATTAACGACAATGAATGTCCACGTATGACAGTCTTAAAAGCCTCCCACAATGACACAGATGAGGAAACAGATCCCACATTATTGAGGAAATAATGATCAATAGAGTTTATAAGCTCCGAGCGAATCTTAGGATTACGGAGATACCAAGGGTTGATGGGAGCGATTCTTCCCTCGCTGCGCACTCCATCTTCAACACAGAGCCGCAAAGGGGAATGATCTGAAATGTCCCTGGGGAGGTGCCGAATTGCCCTAATAGAGGAGGATTGGGCCGCCGGCATTAGGAACTAATCAAACCTGGAGAGGCTCCCATGGACACCTGAATGGAAGGTAAATTGTAACTGTATGGGATGCATCAGTCTCCAACTCTCCACCAGCCCGAAAGTGTCTAGAAACCCACTCATCCATGACTGAGAACTGGCCAAATCTCTGGGGGGGGGTAGCGATCCGAAGTTCCAGAGACAACAGAGTTAAAGTCCCCACCCAAGATGAGGAGACCTTCAGGAAGTCCCAGAACCACCCTTCCAACATCAGCAAAGGTGAGAGTCTGTAGGCCAGGGGGGACATAAATGGAGAGTATAGAGAGCGTCTTCCCCTCCCACCTACCAGTGAACGCGGCGTAGCGCTCCCTATCATCAAGTATTACATCATCAATCTCAAAGGAAAGGGAAGTGCGGACCAGAATACCCACCCCCCTAGAGCCTGAAGTGAATCCAGAATGAGCAACTAAGTGATACCCTTGTCTATTCATGGCTTGGCAAACATTACCAATTAAGTGTGTCTCTTGCAGGAGGACAAAATCCGGAGCATGGCGTCTCAAAAACTGCAGCACAACCCCCCGTTTTATCCTGTCCCCCAACCCGTTGACATTCCAAGACAACAGTCTCAACTCACTACCCCCCATTCGCGAGAAGACTGCAGAGCACACTCCACACAGAGCACATGAATCGAAATAATAAAGAGTACAATACGATGCCTTGCGAAAATAAACAAACAGACGAACACCCCCCCACCACCCCTCAACAGGAACCCGTTACAACTCCCCCCACCCTGCACCCCTGCGTGAGACTCAATAGCCACCCCAACTTGCAGTGTGCCTGTCGCCCAGCCATTAAACTAATCTAAACAAAGAAACCCAGGAGGAGGAAAGATCCCCGATGTACCCTCCACGCCACCCCAGCTCAATATAACAGGACAGAAGAAGACCAAAATATTAAACTCAGCAGAAATACTAATGAAAAGTTCAGACATCAGGAACCACAGTGTCACTCCTGCTCCGGCCGGCCGCCCTCCGCACCACCAGGGTGCTCGGATCGATCGTCCCTTTTAGGTAAAGAGTAAAGCCAGTCACTGATACTCTCCGGGCGATCGAAGAAAATTGTCCGATCCTCATATTCGATACGGAGTCTGATTGGGAACAGTATGGCATACTTGAGACCCAAGTCACGCAACCTCCGTTTAACACCCTGAAAACCCATTCTCTGCCTCTGAACCAGCTGGGTAAAGTCAGGGTAGAAGGAGACAGATGCGTTCTCAAACTTCACCGGGCCGCTCACCCGAGAGGCCTGCAGGATAGCGTCTCTATCACGAAAGTGAAAAAGTTTTGCGATGATAGGTCTCGTGGGGGGCACCTACTTTTGGTCTGCCACCCGGAATTCGATGCGCTCTCTCAACGGCGAAGAATTTGCTGAGTCCGGAAGGGGCCAGATGATTTAAAACCAGATCTTCCACTAGGAGATCGACGGAAGCATATTCATGGTTCTCAGGAACTCCAATAATGCGTACATTATTACGATGCGCCCTATTTTCAAAATCCTCAAGCCGGTGTGCCATCAAGTCGTTCGAGGCATGTAGGTTGCCGACTCCAGTCTGTATGTCGGAGACGTCAGTGGTCAGGCTGGAGGTCTTCAAATCTAGGGACTTGACCCTCTCATTTGTTTTCCCCAGGTCTGCTCTGATCAAAGTAACGTCGATGGCCACCGTATCGATCTTTGATGAAAGGGCCTCATATTGCTGACCCATCGAAGCCTGCATGCCGGCGATAGCGCTCATAACATCCTGAAGGGAAAGTTCAGAAGAAGTGGCAGGGTCAGCACTCGGATCCTCAGGAGTGCGGCCGGTACCACCGGGTGATCCCTTAGGAAGGGTATAACGATCCATAACATTAGTTTGAACCTGTCCCCCGCGGAGAGGTGTTTTAGTCTTGCGCTTTTCAGGGTCAGGTCTGGTGGCCATATTGAATAAGGTGCCCCGAAGGGGCCCGCGAGACCTGGTGAAAATGGCCGGTGATGGCGAGGCCAAAAGTCAACAAAAGTGAGTCGAAGTGAGATAAATGCCAGAAGATCGAAGGCAAAATGCTCACAGAGGAAACACTTAGTGAAAGGGCAAGCCAAGCCGGATGAAGGGTGGATCTGAGTCGTTCTCCAATCGAACGAGGCCCGGAGTAGGAAAGTGAAACCGAAAGTTTGGATGAGGCCGTCCAGGGGAGACCCCTCCGGCCGATGTTGTTCAACTACTCCACGGCTTGCTGGCGACTCGAGCCCCCGGCCAAGTCCCGGGGCAGGCCACAGAAGTTAAAATCAATGTAGCAGCGGTTCCCGACGTCCGAACGAAATTTTAAAAAGAATGTTGAGATCAGCCAAAGCACATCTTCAAAAGCCCATCTGCGAAATCAGGATATATGTCAGGCTAGTTGCGAAGGACGGCGAGGGTCCCGGGAGCTCTGTGCACGCGACTATCTTGGATGCCCGCGAAGCTCCTCCTCAATATTTGTAGTTCTTGAAGAGGGCTCCGTGTTAATCAGGCCACTGCTGAGAGTTGAATTGCCGAGGTACGCCTGCACTGGTCATTAGTATTAGATCAGCATGGAGAAAGCTAACTGCTTTTCTCCCTTGCAGAAGATGTTGGAGGATAAAATTCTCATGGAAGTTTTGCGTGACCTAGCGTGTCCTTCTTTGTCTAATATCATGCTGAAAAGGAAATTTGGCAAATTTTGGACGGTTTGGTCTGAACTTTAAGCATTTGATGGGGTGGTACGGAGAGGTGATCAATTACTGGTACCCAAAGAGTTACAGACCAGATTGTTGAAATTGTTTCTTGAGGGGCATAATGGAATGTCAGCAATGAAAAGAAGGGCTAGAATGACCTTTTGGTGGCCTGGATTGGACAAGCAAGTTGAAGAAAGTTTTTGTGGATGCATTGACTGTATGTGTAGCGACAAGTCCCATCGGGTTGAAGAATCCACGATTGCTCCCACTGAATTTCCTAGAAGATCTTGAGAGAGAATAGCTTAGCTATGGGTATTGGTGGTCCTTTTTCTGCCAAAGGTATTTTTAACAAGTTTGCCATAGTCATGATTGACTATTATTCATAGTGGCCTGAGGTAGCGTTTTCCAAAGAAGTCAAAGTTGCTAATGTGATTGAATTCTGTGACAAGGTTTTACGCAGAGAAGGTTTCCCTAGTTAATTAGTGACTGACAACGGTCCCCAATTTGTGGCTGAAGAGTTTAAAAACAATGTATCTAAAATGGTAGTGGTACATCACACCACTGCTGTTTATAATCCAGGAGAGAATGGTCTTGTTGAGTGATTTAACAGTGTTTTAAAGGAATGTGTGCAGTTAAATGAGAGCAGTGGTTAGGATTGTAGTGGAGAAGTGTGGCTCACCAATTAGAGTGGCAGACCCTGAGGCAGAGGTCTGGCACGGGACCAGGGTTCAATTCCCGACGCGGCAGGGTCTTGGGCTCAGTGTCCACGGACTTGATAATTCTCACCTAGGTGCCTAATCTAATCATGGGTCCCACTCTGCAACTCTGGGCAATAGCTTGCTTAATCTCCACAACGGCGCCGAAAGCGCTAGGATGCCTGGCCTCACCTTGGAAGTGCCCAGTAAGGGGCATCTCACAGGGAAAGCCAGGAAGGGTTCCACAGAGGTATACAGCGCCAAGATACCTTCTAGGTGATAGTGCGCTTTACAAGTATACACACATTTACATTTTAAGGAAGCTGTCAAAGAAATGCGGTGGAGTTACCGCACTACTACGCATTCTGTTACATTAGAAAGTCCATTCATGCTTTTGAAGGGCAGGCAGGCTACTACCAAGGTATCTCCTGCCTGGATGCTCAAGGGACACAATTGTTTATTGGACAAAGTAAAGTTACAGGAAAGAGTCCATGAACATCAAACTAAGTATGTAAGCAGGCATAATGATAAAATAAGGAAAGGTAAAATAACTTTTAGAGTGGGTGATTGGGTCAGAACTAACAGTCTGGGCACTCAGAAAACATCAAAATGGTCTACACCTAAAAGAATTACTAAGGTGGTTTAAAATAATGTGTGGTTGTCTGATGAAAATAAATGGAATGTGCGCAGAGTTACTTGATGTAATGCTCGGGAGTGAGAACTGTGGGAAAATAAATTTTGCAGTGATCCCAGGAAGGCTAAAGTTGATGATGAGTCAACTATCAAGCAAAGTAAATTACCAATCAACAAATCAGTGGTTGTGTCAACTGACGATTCCAATTGCAATGGTAGGTTTGGGGTTGAACCTCGTCTGAGGAGGAGGCCTATCTGGCACAATGATTATTTATGCAAATGATCTTTTGTTATTTCCTTGCATTTATAGGATCTTTTTCATTTTTCAACTATATGTTAGGGCCTTTCTGGCACAATGGTCATTTATGCATGTGATCAATTGTTATTCCTTGCATCTATAGATTCTGTTTCATTGTTCAACTATCTCATAGGGTTAATTCTTCTGTGTTATGTTCTTTGGGTCATTTTCCAGTTATCTTTATTTTGTTTATTGTTTATTATTGTATTAGTAATGGGGATTTGTTGTATCCTAGCAATGTGTGCATTGGCATCCTAGTGAATCAGAACCTTCCAATACAATTGGAAAGTAAGTAGAAATGAAACTGCTGTTGCCTGAAGAGTAGTCTTCAGGGGAGGCTCTCCTGTACTTAATAAACCACCCTCAAATTACATCCTGCGTGTATCTATACTTAAAAGTATCCTTTAGGCGATGACAGAAAAATGTAATTGTAATGACCAAAAGGAAAATAAATTGTGTTCCAAAAAACACATTGCCCACCACTTTCCTCCCTTCAAGTGATTGACAACCAGACCCTTAAATAATCCTATGTTGTCATTTGTTTGAAACCCCAGGGTCTTGGGTACATGTGCTTCAGGGAGCAAAATTGAGGAACAACAATGAAAAGCCAAAGGGTCCCGTCTCCATCCCTTAGGTATACCTTTATGGTTGTTATAATCTTTGGTATTGACACGATAAGCAACAAACAGGGCCTTAGACGCGCAAAGGATGCTTCAAAAGTCTAGAGGGAATTAGTGCATGGCAAGAGTTTTTTTTATAACAAAACATGCAGGCAAGAGAAGGTGCCCTGGTACTTCCTACAAAAAAGATGTGTAGATGTCTACAAAGAATAGTTTTCATAATAGGACAGCCCGAAGGTAGATTTGTAGTGTCGGTAACTAACGTTTACTCACCCAAATTAATTGCAGTCTTTTACAGGCCCTTTCCACATCAGTCTCTGCTGCTCATTGACCTTAAAGAGGTGGCAATATTCTTCGGCAGTGACTTAGCCAGTGACATAATCGATGAGGCCTCAAGGAGCTATAGTGGAATAAATACCTGCTCCTGAGAATGTTCAGAAATCGAGTGAGGTGACTTATTCAGTTGCCACAACTGTGGTGAACGCCAAGAGGCAGAATTGTGGGCAATCACACTATGGTGGACTGGCTCTCTCAAATCCTGGGGGAAACTACATTTACCAGGAGGCTATAATCTATAGACAAGACATGTATGTGTGTTGGAGTATAAAAGACGGATCCCACCATCCTCTTTCCTTTGCTTGCTATTAATCTGTAGGTGCAACCTTAAGAGACTGATTAAAAATAATGCTGAAACAATGCGGTAACATCAGTCTCAGAACAATGCGGTGAAGAGCCAGGGTTGTGGTCACTCACACAGCACATGATCACAACGGGGGACTCCCTATCTCAAACACTGGGAGTGATGGAGCAAGGTTTCGCACGTAAAGCGCCTTGCTTGGACTCAGCCTTCTCGAAATGAACTGTAATATGCTAATAAACATGTTTCGTCTTATTAACAATGCAAAACACGACATTTCTAGTATCTAGGGTAAGCTTTCTTATGTGCTTTTACTATCTGTAACTCGATTAACCTAAAATGGCCGCCGCAATGCGGGAACTTTTCTGCGCATGCGTCTGTCATACTCACGTGACAATGACGTACTTTCTGCTTGGTGGGATATTCTTGCTTCTGCGCATTAGAACTAAAGATGGCTGCTCTGTGTTTTCACATGCTAATGCTTGCTTTGCTGCTTTTCTACTTTTGCATGTATCGTATTTTGGGTCTGACCTGTACTTCAGAACTCCATCTTTGGAGGAACTGCACCTGTGCAGAGAAGCTCAAATTCCTGAAGCACTGACATTGAAACCCGGCCAAATCCGGACTTGCTAGATGTTCCTGGGAACTTTACTTCTTAACCCTTGGAGAGGAAGCTGAATTTAAATGTTATATTACATTGTAGTTCCTAATGATGCATTCACTGCCGGGTGGAATAAAAGTGCATGGGAAAATAAAATATTGGGCGGGACATAAATCTGAATATTGAAGAGCATGATATCATAACTAGTATGGTGTGATGACCGCTCCTCGTCTTTTGACCAAACAAAATTGAGGGAATTAACACATTTGCGGGGTGGTACACTGCCCTGGAAAATTGTATAACTAACGTAGGCTTAGCTAGTTAGATTGTCCGACTTGTCCGAATAGCTGACCTGTCACTGACCCAACGCACTCAATAGGCGATCGAGAATAGAGGTGCTGGCGGAGCACTCTGCCAGAAGATTCGGGAGCAGAGGTGCTGGCGGAACATTCTGTCAGAAGATTCGATAACCCAATCGGGGTTCTGGGAAGGAGTTCGATAACCCAATCAGGGTTCCTCGGGAGAAGATTCCTTAACCCAATCGGGGTCCTACTGTTAGCTGCAGAGAGGGGTGTGACGCAGGCGTTGCACTTTAGCTGTGGGTGCCTGTCCTGACCTGCGGTGGTCCTGTCCTGATCCAATTTTGTCCGTACTTATCCTGATTCTGGTCTGCATCTGTTCTATCCTGCTGGCACCTGCATTATCGGGGGTCCTGTCCTTGATCCCAGTCCGTGGCCAGGGTTGGTCTTCACACCATTCTAGGTAAATATAAGGGTATATCATTGTGCTGTTTCCCTTTCTTACCCTTCCTATATTTCAATACTTAAAGAATGTTTCATGATACTCTCACATCATCTTGCTTTGATATTATTCTTGATTGATCAAGCCTTGACAAATTTAGTATGGACATTGACATTTAAAACATTATTTAGATAAAGCGTTTAAAATGTTCCTGAGTCTGTGGTTATTTATTAGTAAAAATGATTACATAATGCCTATTATTCTAACTCCCTTGATCCCTTAGGACTCTAGGTACCGGTGACCAGTATTGGTAAGACAAGGTATAGGTCCTAAAGGAAATTTTTACTGGTTTAAAGCGTAGGTTTACCTGTTCAAAGTGTGTATGTGTTTATGGGCCCAGGTGAGTATGGTAAAATGCTGGGCAGGTGAACCCGCACTCTATCAGGAGAGACTACATTTACCAGGACGCTATCTATGATGGACATCAAGGTGTACTAGAGAACAAAATATTGACCCCCACCCTCCAACTTTTTTCTCTATCAATAATGCAATGGAAATGCAGTGAGATAAAGTGTCACCGTGAAAAAAAATATAGGTATTTCCTGAATTTAATTTGAGCTCTGCTTTCGGATTTATCATTATAAAATACTTTCAAGCAAAAAGTAAGTTATTAATTTCTGCAACCTCTGAAACTACGAAATGCATTTCTGTTCCATGTTTTAGACTTGTATAAATAATTGGAAACTGGATCAGTCAGTGCACTTCAAGGATATGAAGCACTTTGCCATATAAGTGAGGTACAATACATGTACACACAAAGGGGTCCGTATGTCAGTGCGCAACTAGACTCTCGTTTTAACGCATACTAAATTGTGAACTGTGATTTATATATCACAATAGAACACTCGAGGAGCTTTCCACTTTTATTAAGTGTGTTTTCCTGAAAAGATATATATGGTTGCTTTTTTTCTGTGAGTCTTGAAAAAGCCCAAGTTAATTATTTTTGTGACTTTCATGTTATTGTTTTGAAACCATTAGTAGTTACATTTATTTTTTGCCATTACAATTCCTTTATCGTTCCTCTAGGCGGGTTGAGAAGTAACATTATATTGATTTTAACATTTTCTTTCTTTTCACATCTCCTTCCTTGCAGTACCCTACTCAATTACCCTTCCCCCCACTGGGGCGTTCTGAGCCAAGGTATGTGTTGTGACACAGAGTTGGAGCTGCTGAGAGACGGGCTTCCGAAATGCGGACAAATCCTTGGAATTTGTTACACCCCTGACAGTCCCTATTCACAAACACCCCAAACAGCCGCGGTCGGTAGTGGGATGGCCTGCAGGGCGGTGACGGGAGGGGGAGTTTAGTAATGTGTGGATTATGGAGTTTTACAGGTAAGTAAACATATAAATAAATAAAACGAATTTCGTTGCGCGCACTGCATCGCATTTGGTGATGCAGTGCACGCAACGAAATTCGTTTTATTTATTTATATGTTTACTTACCTGTAAAACTCCATAATCCACACATTACTAAACTCCCCCTCCCCACGTCACCGCACTGCAGGCCATCCCACTACCGACCGTGGCTGATTGGGGTGTTTGTGAATAGGGACTGTCAGGGGTGATACAAATTCCAAGGATCTACCCCCCGTCCCTCCCCCTCCCCACGTCACCGCCCTGCAGGTCATCCCACTACCGACCGCGGCTGACCCCAATCCTACAAAAATCCCTAGTGCCAGTTTCAACTCCACATCATATTCTTTAGCGGGAGGTAAAGCCTCTATTTTAGGTGCCTTCTGCCTGAATTTGCCTCCGCTTCAATAGAAGTCATTGCGGGGAATACATTCCCCACTTTGTACAAAATCTTCCAAGTTCCTGTTTTGAAACGTTGCCATGTGTGATGCTCTGTCATGGACTGTCCTTCAGCCAGGCCACCCTTCTTCCACTGAGGAAGAAGAAAACGTGTCAATTATGGAAAAGTGTAATAAGTTACCTTTGTGAATCAGGACCTTTGTGTTTTTCCTGCTTTAATAAATGGAAAAAATGCCTAGCAGCTGCTGCAGCAAGGTCAAGCTTTGTCGTTCAGCATTGAGACATTCTCATCCGAATTAGTTGGTCGAAGTGCAGCATTTTATGATGCAGCTATCAATCAAACACCAATTAGAAGCCACAGCATGTTCAGCTCTATTAACAGAGATCTTCTATGCACTTGCACAGTGCAGTTATGTAGGCATGATGCTAGGATGTTATGGTATTACAGTGCACATTTGAAAAAAGTAGTTCTAACAGTAATTTTTATGTGAATAGATGTAAAAAAAGGTGTACTATTAATTTGGACTTCACCAAATGGGAGAATGAGAGATAATGGTTTGTGGATACAGCAACCTGACTCGATCATAGAACACCATGGTATGCCAAACCTATGCGCTTTAAAAATTGTGCGAGATGTTCAAGACTACAACTATCTGATACCCACCTAGTGTGTGAAAGGACCTTCACCAACTCTGCTAGTGGCATGCTATATCATTGTTCTCTTACCAGCAGTGGCGGCTCCTCCGCTAAGGCAGAGGAGCGCTGCCCCACTGGACAAAAGGAAAACAAAAATGATAATAACATATCGTTATTATCATTTTAGTTTTCCTATTGCAGTCAGTGGCTGTCAGGGCAGGTGAGGGCATGCCAGAGCAGAGGGAGGAGAGGTTTGTGGGGAGAGGTGTGGCGCCGCGGCCAGGGCGACTGACGCTGGAATCTGGGGATCACGGTTCGATCCCCGGCTCCGGCGGCAGGTCAGCCCAGCACCATGTGACTCTGGGCAATAGCTCGCTTAATCTTCCCGACGGCCCCCAGCGCCTAGAGACCCTTACAGGTGATTGTGCGCTTTACAAATGTGGGTTATTATTATATTATTACTCTCTAAGTGTGCACAACTGCTTGGCAGGCCCCTTTGGGCCGGCCATACAGAAATGTGCACTTTGCATCTTTCCCACCAGGCTGCATTACATAGCCTGGTGAGCAACATGCCCAGCCTCCCATTCCCAGTCTGAGCACTGAACCACGCACCCAGACCAATCACAACGCTGCTGTGCAGTGTTGCGATTGGCTCAAGGGATCCTGGAAGCCCCGGTGCTTCTTGCCACCGGACCAGAGACAGGAAGAAGAGGACAGGGGAGAGGTGGCAGCCGGCCACTTTCACATGTGTTTATTTTTTTTTGGCTCGCCCCCTTCGCCTCACCACCCGGGTCCGGTAGCACCCGCTACTGCTTCCCAGTGGTGTAACAAAGGCCCCTGCAGAGCCTGAGCCTCGGGGCACTGTCTCACTGTCTCCTCCTGGTATTCCAGGTTGTGCTCGACTTCAGTGAAGGAAGCACATTCAATATACTTGGCTGTATGGGGTCTAAGAATGCCTAAAAATTACCTCAAAGCTACCATAGTAACCCTTTATTTTGGTGCCCTCTGTATGGTTAACAACATGATAAAGTGGGTGTCAATTGATATTATTTCCCCAAGTGTCCTGCTCAATGACATCTTAGAGCTGTACGATTAAAGGCCACTGCTTTCATCAGCACTCACTGTTAAACCTTAGCAACCACTAGATGTAGTCATTTCACTAGCAACCTACAAGTGAAATAGGGTAGAAGTAAAAGGATAACATGCTGGCTTACTTAGAGTACACACAAATGAAATTGCATGTAGGTAGGAAATGGAAATAACGGTGAACAGTCAAAATATCAAAC
The DNA here is from genome assembly GCF_964261635.1 of Lissotriton helveticus. Classification (NCBI taxonomy): domain Eukaryota; kingdom Metazoa; phylum Chordata; class Amphibia; order Caudata; family Salamandridae; genus Lissotriton; species Lissotriton helveticus. The sequence goes on along the minus strand of NC_136064.1, from coordinate 50,695,094 downwards.
TTTTTATATCGATATACCAAAAAATTGAGTTTTTAATATTGAGTGGACATAATATCGACCATCAAAAATATAGTGGAGCAGAATATCAACATGCAGGTAAGGAATATCGTTTTCAATAATATCGAAGTCAGTAATATCGAGAGCCATAAAATCATTGTTAGGAATATCGATTTATTTTTTTTACTGTTTTAAGTGTTAGTATATGTGTTAAAAGTATATATTATTTTTGTAAGGTAAGTTGGAATTTTTTTAAAGTAATTAATTTTATGAAACATTTTTTTTGAGTATTTTAGTACCGTAGCGGGTTGTGGGTTTATAGAGGAATAGGTTAGGAAGTAATTTAATTATAATATATCAATTGATAATTGTTTAGAATTAATTAATTATATGTTAATTACTTTTTGTGTAATTTAATTCTGTAGCTGGTTGTGGATTTATAGGGGAATAGGGTGGGAAGTAATATAATTGAAATTAATTAATTAATTTATTAATTATTAAAATAGTGGTTAATAATTTATATTGTTAATTAAGTTAATTAATTTATTATAAATGAATTAAACATTTAATATTAACAATTAATAATTAATTGGTAACTATGTTTATTGTGTAAAATCTATTAATTCGTTATTAATTTGATATTAATATGTTAATGATATACTTTATTTAGGAGTGGGTTTATAGGGTATTAGGGTGTGAAGTAATTTAAATGTAATTAGGTAATTATTACATTTTATTTATTGGTATTGATAATTATTTTACTGTAAATTATTAAATGGTAATTAATTAGTATTTGGTTAATTGATAATTATATTCATTGTATTGATTATTATTGGAGTGCGTTGTGTGTTTATTGGGGAATAGGACGGGAAGTTATTTAATGTTATTAAAGTAATTATTAATTATTATTTATTGGTATTTTTATATAATTAATTGTTAATTTATTAAAACCTAATTATTTAATTAAAACAATATTTAATTTATAGGTATGTTATTTTTAACCCCTACGCTATCCAATGTTTTCCCTACTGTTGCATTCTTTGGAGTCGGAATAGAAGTATTTACTTCTACACTATCTTACATTTCCCTTACTGTTGCACTCCCTGAAGTGGGAATAGTAATTTCTACCCACCTGCTAGCCAACACTTTCTCTAGTGTTGCACTCACTGGGGTGGGAATGTTAATTTTTACTCCCCACCCACAATTCAACATTTTCCCTACTGTTCCACTCGCTGGAGTGGCAATAGTAATGCTATGCTCTACGCTATGCAACGTTTTAGGTAGCGTTATATTTAGGGGCCGATTCCGATTCGGTAAACCAATCGTACGACCAAATCGAATCCGTAGCCCTTTCCGTACGACTCGTACAATTCCGTTGAATCGCGTAGTACGATTCGTTTGAAAAATATACGATGAATCGTTGCGAACCGTATGAAAAGCAAGGACAAATCCGTACAACACGGACCCTCACAGTGAACCGTACAAATCCTAAACATGCTGTACGACCCGACAAGTACGATCCAGACCGGGGAATGAGAACGCGATTCGTACGGAAAACGTCACGTATGAGCGATCTGTACGGAGAGCCACACGGTCACATACGCACCATACCCCTGCAATCATGGGGTGTACGCACCGTACTCCTGCAATCGTGGGGTGTACGCACCGTACCCCTGCAATCATGGGGTGTACGCACCGTACCCCAATGCACCGTACCCCTGCAATTATGGGGTGTACGCACCGTATTATTATTGACATTTGTTAAGCGCATGGCTACCTCCAACGGGGGTGTCCCGGCGCTAAGATTGCCAATTTGAGGGAAGAGTTAGCAGTCAGAAAATAAGAAGGTCTTTAGTTTGCTCCTAAATTGAGATTCGATGTCAATGAGACGGAGGTTAATAGGGAGAGAGTTCCACAATGTTGATGCAATCACAGCAAAAGCTCTACCACCTTTCCTAGCAAGTCGAAATCTGGGAGGGAGTAGGAGACGAAGGTGGTTGGATCCAAGATTGAGAGAAGAGTGGACTGATTTTAGTCTGTGTCTGAGGTATTTGGGGCCTTTTCCATTCACAGCCCTGAAAACAAGAACCAGGGCCTTGAATTTAACACGAGCAGAGATCGGGAGCCAAATGCAATTTCCTCAAGAAGGGTGAGATAGAGTGTTGAAAGGGGACTTTGCAGATCAGCCTGGCCGCGGCATTCTGCACGATCTGCAGCCGATGCAGGAGGTAGGCAGGAAGTCCCACATATAGGCTGTTCGTGTAGTCCAAGTGTGAGGTAATTAAGGCGTGTATCACTGTCTTCAGTGATTCCGTAGGGAGAAAGGGAGCGATTTTTTTAACATGGGGAATTTACCAAAACATGCCGAAGTGACTTTCTGGATCTGGGGTTTAAAAGAGAGTTCGTTGTTGAACTGAACTCCAAGATTGCGCGCCACCATGACCGGGGGAGGCGCTGGGTTGAGTTCAGGTGGCCACCAAGTGGCCGGTGACATGGGACTCATTTGATTGAAAAACAACACCTCAGTTTTGTCCGTGTTAAGTTTTAACGTATTAAGGGTCATCCAGGCTACAATATTAGAAAGACAAGTTCTAAAATTTGTAAAACCAAGGGGCGAGTGATCTCTAAAAGAAAAAATAAGCTGAGTATCATCAGTGTAGGAGATCACTCTCACCCCGGATGACTCAATCAATTTTGCAAGGGGGGCAACGTAAACGTTAAAAAACAGAGGACTGAGAGCAGATCCTTGGGGCACCCCACAGCCAAGCAGTTTCGTGTCTTTAGACCAGAATGGTCGACACCATACCTGTTGTGTCCGATCTGTTAAGAAGGAGGTGATCCAGGCTAACGGGGTGTCACAGATCCCCAACTCTCGAAAGTCTAGTCAGGAGGATGGCATGGGAGACCGTGTCGAAAGCCGCGGACAGGTCGAGAAGCACCAGCATGGCTATCTCTCCCCTGTCTACAGTCTCCCGCATGGTCTCCGACACCTCCAAGAGTGCTGTCTCCGTGCTATACCTACTGGCAGATGTGGTCCAATCGTATGGCGTAGATCTGGTATCTTACGCCGACGATACTCAACTGCTGATCTCCCTATCCCAGGCTCCCTCGGGAGCTGCGGACAATTTCAAAACCTGCATGAGTGATCTCGCAGATTGGATGTCCAAACATTGCCTCAAACTCAACGGCTCCAAAACGGAGGTTTTGGTAATAGGAGGTAAGGACTCGAGCTGGACCAAAGACTGGTGGCCACCCTGTCTGGGCCCCCTTCCCACTCCCAGTAGGGAAGCAAAGAATTTGGGTGTGTGGGTAGATAAGAAACTTTCTTTTGACAGCCATGTACATAAAATGGTAGGGAAATGTTTTGGAGTTATGAAAACCCTCAAACGTACCCTGGATCTCCTTCCCCTGGAATCCAGGCGCACCATGATTCAGGCTCTTGTAACCTCCCGTATGGATTATGGTAATGTGCTCCTTCTAGGTACCTCGGAAAATAACATCAGGAGGCTGCAGGTGTTACAAAACTCAGCAGCACGACTAGTGCTGAGACTGCCTAGAAGGGTGCCCTCCAAACCTACCTTAGCAACCCTGCACTGGCTGCCTATTAAGAAAAGAATCCTATTTAAAGCTCTTCTCTGGTGCTATAGAATTATCTCTGATAAAGCACCGTCCTACCTGGCTGACCTCGCCGTTCCCTATGAGCCTAACAGATCCCTTCGCTCCATGGGTACGGGTTTGCTCAAGATTCCTCGGATAAAAAAAGCTCGAATGGGTGGCCGTTCGTTCCGATCGTTGGCAGCCAACAAATGGAACTCTCTCCCCGCCAACATCAGGCTTTCTAGTAATGAGCTCACCTTTAGAAAACTTCTAAAAACTCATCTTTTCACCCTGTAGGTCTCTTCCGCAGACCCCTGATTCTTCTCCACAGCGCGGGGACACGCCTGTTGGCGTCACCATGCGCTCTATAAACCCCTTTAATTATAATAAATAATACCCGGTCCTAAAACCGGATTGCGAGTCGTGCAGGAGATCATTGCTTTCAAAATAGTCGATGAGTTGTTCTTGGACTATTTTTTCCAAGATTTTAGCTGGCTTAGGTAGCAACGATATCGGGCGGTAATTGCCGAGAACAGCAGGGTCAGCCTCAGGTTTTTTCAGGAGGGGGATAAGGATGGCCTGCTTCCATGTCTCCGGAAACTGGCCTGATAGGAGGGAGGAATTCCAGATTGATAAAAAAGGTTGTACAATCGCCGGAGCCACTGCAGAAAAGACTTGAGCGGGCATGGGGTCTAGGGGTGAACCTGATTTACACAGCTTGATTTTATTAAGTGCAGTGTCCAGGGTAATAGATTTAAACGCATTTAGCCTTATGTCCTTAGAAATGAGATGTAACCTAGATGTAGCCTCTGCGTCAGCTCTATCAGCTGCCTTAAAAGGAGCATAGATAAGATTGATCTTGTCATGGAAGAAATTTGATAATTTATCACAAAGTTCTTGGCAGGGCTCTGGCTTGTGGGTAAGGGCAGCGGGGTCGGTGAAATCTTTCACAATTTGAGAAAGCACCTTAGTTGAGTTATCTGCAGATTTAATTTTACTGGCAAAATACTCCCTCATGGTGCTTTGTTTGATCTTATGAACATTTTTTAATGCCGCTCTATAAGTTGTTTTAGCAACTGGGTCATAAGTCCGGCGCTAGAGGTGTTCTAATCTTTTGCATATACTTTTTTCTTCTCGAAGCAACTAGGAGAACCAGGGTGCTGAGGGTTTGGTTCTAGCCGAGGAAAGAACGGTGAGGGGAGCTAAGCCCTCAATGACCGTGGTGAGGTGTTGGTTTAAATTTGCTACATCCTCATTTATGTTTGTGGAAGGCTGCCAGTTGAGCTTGGCTAAAGCAGGTTCAAACTCTTCCAACGTTACTTTGAACCATTTTCTTCCCAGCCTCTCTGTCCTACAGACAGAGCGCCTGATAGGTGGGATTTTAAGGTTAAAAGGAATGACGAAATGATCAGACCATGTCACAGGGAGGGGGGTAAGGATAGAGAGGCCAGATGAGTTTGTAAAAATAAGGTCAAGAGTATGACCGGCAATATGGGTGGGGCCTGTGACTTTCTGAGAAAGGTTCATGCCCGCCATGGTTTCTATAAGGGAGCACGCCTTTGCACAATTACTATTATCTACATGTAGATTAAAATCCCCAAGGACCGTGAAATGGGGATGTTTTAGTGAGAGGTCGGCTAATATCGTGAGTAAGTCCGTGATATGATCACCGTACCCCTATGCACCGTACCCCTGCAATCATGGGGTGTACACACTGTATCCAGGGGGGGGCGTTTCGTACGCGGTTCGAGTCGAAATCTGCTTCGTACGGAGATCTGCTTTGGGTCCGAATCGTACTTCATCGTACGTACGGGGACGTTTAAGGGTATGATTCGTACGGGAAATATGCTCCATACGGCTTTTTGTAAGGGATTTTACCGAATCGGAATCGGCCCCTAAATGTAGTGTAAAATATAATTTTTTTAATATTATTTATTTTATTGTTTTAACTTATTATATATAATGTATTTTTAAATTTATAATATAGGTTTATTAATATATATGTAATTATATTTTAAATTATGTTTTTAGCATTTTCTAATTAAAAATATTATTTATGGATCATGGCGGCAGCATAAGGGACAAGCTCCGCGGCTGAAGCAGTCTCTTCATCGATCCGACACACAATCCGTCATTTCTACAAGCCCTTCAGGCGGGTTCCGGAACCCAGGACCGGGCGGGGAGCGCTGCGACAATCCGACGTCTGCTGCCCGAGATCCGCCGGGGCCGCGGATCGGCCTTTCACCGTCTCCTGAGCCGGGACCTCTCCTGGTTGTGGACCCAGCAGGAAGTGTGAGCTGGCCCGGGGACCAAGACCGGAAGTGCCCGCGAGGTGCTGGAGCCGGTAGACTGGCAGAGAACTGACCGTTCGGAGGTGAGGACCCGTGCGGACCAGAGGAGCGGTGAATGGGGAAGCGCTCTCTGGCGCTCTGACCGTCTTTGAGGGAACTATTAGCGGCACCGGGAACTGGGGAGCCGGGGACGGAGAGGACGTCCGCCATCTTCTGCCTTGAGGGAGTGAATGAGCGCCCCGCGCTACATGACCGCCTCTAGCCCTCCGGACTGCTCAGTTTAGGCCTGATCTCTGCAGGGTTGGACTGGAAAGGTGTCCTCATCACTCCGCGCATCCTGGGGCGTAGGGGCACGAGAAGCGCGACACTTCACGGCATGGCGGGGAGAGGCGCCAAGGGTGGTTCCACGCAGACCCGCATTGATCGCTATGCCTCCGACAAGCACGCCGTCTCCCCCATGGGGAAGGAGCAAGGTGGAAAGTCACCCGACACAGGCAAGAAAGCGACTTTGGACGATGTCATGCTCGCCCTAGCCCAGCTACAAACTACCGTAGGCGCCATTTCCACGGACGTCTCTCTACTAAGGGCAGACCTCCACAAGATGTCTGACAAAGTGAAGGACATGGAGGTGGTCACCAAGTCTCTTGTGGAGGACGTTTCAGAACTTCAGCGGGAAATGGGAAGGATGGCGCAGGACAATAGAACGCTCCGGGAGAAGCTGGATGAGCAAGAGGGACGCTCAAGGCGCAACAACATCCGCCTTATAGGTGTGCCGGAGACGGAAGGTATACAGGCCATGGATCTTTTTGTGGAGAACCTGATAACGGAGGAACTTAAGCCGAAGGGACTGTCAAAATTCTTTTCAGTGGAGCGGGCACATCGGGTCCCGGGAGGTCAGCCGAAACCAGGGGCTTCCCCACGACCTATAGTGGCACGTTTGTTCAATTTCCGAGACCGGGACGCGGTCTTGCAGGCGGCCAGAACCTCCCCTCCTCTGAAGATTCAAAACGCTACCGTCGCCATCTTCCCCGATTACACTGCGGAGGTCGCCCGTAGGCGGCGAACATTCTTTGAAGTGAAGAAAGAACTGAGATCCAGGGAACTGCCGTATTCGATGCTCTTTCCTGCGAGACTACGGGTGGTGGCGGAGAACAAAACGTGGTTCTTCGACAACCCTGAATCCATGCTGGAGTGGCTGGAGGGATCGAGACCGGGGCAGAACCAACAACGGCCGAATCGTCCAAAGAAAGACCGAGCTGGAGAACACCGCCAGGACTCCCGGGCCTCGGGAGTTGGACCGGACACCGGTGACTCTGTAGGAGCTGAGGGTGGCAGGGAGGAAACCGAGGAGCACTGACCATCTGTCAATCATTTTGCACTGGTGAACTTATTGCTACGTAAGCGCTTCCCGCCATTGGACACTGGGTGAAGGGCCTCCGAGGGTGTGACTGAGAGACTGCCGGCGACGGAGAGTCCCTCCCCCCAACGCGCAAGTACACTGGTTTGGGAAGGGGATAAGCACTCTGCTCAGTTGGGGGGGCGGGCAGTTCCGAGTCCGTGCAGCAGGGGGGCAGGGTGGGGGGTGGACCGGGAGTTGGGTAAGTTTGAGGCATGGGTCTTTTTGGTCCTGCAGGTTCTTGTTATAAGCACACATAGGTCTATGGGCATGTTCCACGTAACTGAGGCATTCTGGTCTAGCAGGCACACTGGGAGTGTGATATATTGGCCATGGTCCCGCCAGCATTACACTGGCCTCCACGGGCCGCCTCGCCAGCGGCGGGGGGGTCCGGGGGATGTTCACTGTTCTTCTTATGGCTGAAATAGATAGGCGCACCACACCAAACCCGTTGCTTGTCATGTCATGGAACGTCAGAGGTTTAGGAGATAAGATTAAGAGGGGATTGGTGCTGCAGGGGATTAGACGACAGGGACCTGCTCTCATTCTCCTGCAGGAAACACACTTGACTGGGGCGGCCACGAAGGCCCTGGATAGGAGAGGCTACCACATGATAGTACACGCTGAATTTACTTCGGGGTCCCGCGGCACGGGTATCCTGCAGAAAAAGTCATCACAATTTATTGTAAAGTCCACAGCAACCAATACTCATGGCCGCTTTGCTGCAGTTCATGGTCAGTGGGAGGGTAAACTGATAAACGTAGTTTCTGTGTACATACCACCAGCGCTACACTCTGAGGCACTGCCAGATCTGGGGAACTTTTTACTGACACTCCCTGACGGGGACCTCCTCGTGGGAGGGGACTTTAACATGGCACTCACGGACACCTTGGACCGCTTCCCCGCGCGCGCGCACACAGAAGGGCCTAGCAGGCTACAGACCTATTTGGATGCTCAGGGGTTGGTGGACATCTGGCGCACGCTACACCCTAACCAGCGACAATATTCATACTATTCGGCCACACACAACAGCCTCTCAAGGATAGATTATTTCTTTACATTGTCCAACGGGCACCTCACAGTAGGCGAGGCGACTATTCAACCACGGGGCATATCGGATCACTCACCACTCACCTTGACAATCACCACCATGCACACGAAACAACATAGGGTGTTCCCGATCTTCCCTGGCTATCTTAAAGTTCCCCGAATCACTAAAGACCTGAAGAAGGCTACGCGGCTCTACTTTGAGGAAAACCGTTCCTCGGTGGACTCTCCCTCTACGTTATGGGAAGCGTACAAGACCGTCTTTAGGGGCCAGGCCATTGCCGTGATTGCGAACCATAAAAAGGCACACAGACGCGAGGCCCTTGACTTAGAGTTGGGCCTTGAGAGGGCCAATACCGCTCATACGGCGAACCCCTCGGAGGACACGCTCCATGAGCTCCAGGTCCATCAGCGCCGCCTCACTGACCACTTGAGGAGGATTACGGTGTCGGACATTGCGGCTACGCAACACAGAGTCTACGATATTGGAGACAAAGCCAGCAAACTTCTGGCGTGGTTAGATAAGAGGCATGGGGGGGGGAAGAAACATCCTTCAACTTACTGACCCGCGTGGTACCGTTCATACGCGCCCAGACGAGATCGTGGAAGTCCTTGCGGACTACTTTGAAGGGGTGTACACTCCTGAGACTGTGGTGGGGGAGGAGGAGGTCAGGATTGCCCTCGAACACACCCCCCTGCGGGAGTTGACGGCGGAGACGTCAAAAGACATAGATGCGCCACTGACGATAGAAGAGGTCCAGCTGGCTATCGGCGCCCTTCACCCGGGTAAGGCAATGGGCCCCAACGGGATCCCCATTGAATGGTTTAAAACTGAGTCTGAGTTCCTGAGCACGCCCCTACTTCACATGTACGAAGAATCTAGAGTGAAGGGTAGGCTGCCACCGGATCAACGGATGGCGTCCATCGTTGCCATACCGAAACCAGGTAAACCCCCCGGCGATTGCTCGTCATACAGACCTATTTCCTTGCTGAACCCAGAGGCCAAGGTTATTGCTAAGGTATTGGCGAGCAGGCTCCTGCCGTGCCTACCTCAACTGATTCACCCAGACCAATCCGGCTTCATGCCCCATCGTAGTACTGCTTTGAATCTCCGCAGGGTACATGGGGTGGTGGCACGCATCCCTCTGCTACAACGCCCGGCCGCGATCCTATCACTGGACGCCAAGATGGCGTTCGACATGGTGGAGTGGAACTATCTTTTTGCGGTGCTCGCGCGCATGGGTTTTGGCCCGGTGTTTATCTCCTGGATACGCATGCTATACAGGGACCCCATGGCAAGAGTGGTGGCGAATGGCCACACTTCCAGGATTATTTCTCTGGGCCGTGGCACTAGGCAGGGGTGTCCGCTTTCGCCCCTCCTTTTCGCTTTGGTTTTGGAACCATTGGCAGTTACGATTCGCACCACACAACTCCTGAAAGGTATTCAGTGGGCTCCGCACTGGGAAGATAGAGTGTCCCTCTACGCGGACGATATGCTCATTTACCTCACAGACCTGGGGGAAAGTCTTCCTAACCTCCTGGCCCTCTGTACTGCACATGGACGGATCTCGGGTTACACCATCAACTGGGCGAAGTCCATAATACTTGAGCTGAGGGGACCGCTCCCGCCGCTCCCGGACTCCTGTCCGCTAGCTCTGGCGCACACGTCCTTTAAGTATCTGGGGATTCATATCACCCGGGATGAGGCGGAGTTCACACGACTGAACTTGCAGCCTCCTTTAATCCGCCTCCGTGGTGATGTACAGTATTGGAAAGAACTCCCCCTGACGTTACTAGAAAGAGCAGCGCTCTTCAAAATGATGGCCCTGCCACGCTTCCTATATGTCCTCGAAAATGCTCCATATTTGGTACCAGATAGCTTCCTACAGAAAATAACGGCGCAGATCTCAGGCCTGCTCTGGGGCAGCCAGCCAGCTAGGATCGCTCACACAAAATTGAACAGGGGGTGGTACGACGGTGGCATTGCGCTACCCAACATACAACTATACTACTGGGCGGCCCAGCTGAAAATTCTTAACCAGTGGATACACGCCCCGCAGGAGGACCCGGCGTTTAGGGCAGACAGGGAACAATTGGGAACGAACAGTCTGTTGACCCCACTGTACCACCGTGGTGTCGCGGCGAAGCTGACGGGGCCCACGAAACACACGGTGCGTCTCTGGTACAAGGCACAGGCGAAGTTGAAATGGGACGGAATCATCACTAAACTTACCCCTTTATGGGACACGAAGGCGTTGGGCCACTTGCGGCGCTATAAGGGCTTTGAACAGTGGGATAATATCGGCATTTCGACAGTGGGGGATATGTGGGAGGGGGATGGTGTAATATCATTTGCAACCCTACAGGCACAATATGAGTTGAGGGAAACTGAACTCTACAGGTACATTCAGATCAGACATGCACTGCGAGCGGCGATCCCGCCTGACACATCCCCACCTGAATCCTCCCCCCTGGAAGACCGTTTGCTCACGGACTACTTGCAGGAGGGGGCGAATTCGATAACATACCGTAAACTACTCAACAACATGCCTGACCCGCTGGGGAGATTGAAAGACAAGTGGGAGTTGGAGGTGGGGGATCTGGACGAAACTGAATGGAACACAGCTTTGGCGTCCCCGCGCGAAGCAGGCATTTCCTCTAAATTCCGCCTTGTACAGTTAAAAATCCTACACCGGATTTATTACACTCGCACGACACTGCACAAGTTGCACAGGGCTGAGCATCCTTATTGCCTTAGGGGATGCGGGGCAGAAGGTTCGTTTCTACATACGGTCTGGAGCTGTCCGCGGCTGGTTAGCTACTGGCAAAGAGTGTTGCGCACCATGGCCCAGGCACTACATACCACCCTTGCTCTGGACCCGCGGTTGTGCCTGCTGAATGTCTGGGGGCCGACTGACCTCACCTTTTATGCAAGAACATGGGTAACGGTGGGGTTGGTGACGGCAAAACGAGACATAGCGCAGAAATGGGGTTCGGCTGACCTGCCCACGCTGGCCCAATGGATCCGAAACATGGATATGCTCATGCTGACTGAGAGGGCGGTGTATAAGCTGAGGAGTAACCCGCGCAAGTGGAATGGGGTGTGGCGAACGTGGAACTCCTACAGGGGGGACATATGCGAACCACTGGAAGAGGATGATCTCGAAGGATCTGAGAGCGAGGGGGACCTCTGATTGAATGTGAGGATGACTGTTGGGTGCTTTACATGGGTGCGAGTTGGACTTGCATGAGGGGGGGTGGAGTGCGGAGGAGGGGTGGGGCAGGGGGCACGGGATCGTTTGATAAGTCCCTCGCAGGAGGACTGGGATGCAGGGTATAGGAGATACTACCTCACCAACATGCAGGACTATGTGTGCAGTTTTTCTTGTTTAAGTTGTTTATATGCAAACCACATCGAAAACCTGAAAATGCAAACGGTATCTTTCACAATGTGTGTATACTACCTTTCACCATGTCACTTGATTTGCCACAGTTTCACCCGGCACTCGAGGGCTGGTATATATTTTGACATTCTCAGTATCTAGTGTTAATCATGGGCGCCTCACGATTGTATGTGATGAAGTGACTGATGGTGTTCAACTGTACTATATGTGTTTTGCAACAAAAATAAAAATTAAAAAAATATATATATATTATTTATTTTAAGATAATATTAGGTTAATATATATTAAAATGAAAATGTATTTTTTTTTACATTTAATTTATTATTTATTAATTTTAACATTATTTAATTAATTTTAAGTATCTTTTACTTAATTATATTTATTATTTAATAATTTTATTTTACTTTTAAGAAATTAAAAAAATTCGAGATTTTTGCAAACTAAGGGCTCCATTATTGTCCACCCGCCACAGTAACGGAATGCGGGACCGTCCGCAAGGGGTGCGGCGATCTCGCACCCTCAATTAGGATGCCACCATGGTGGTGGCATCCCCTATTCCCAGCATTGTGGTGAGCGGTGCTGTGAGCACCGCCCGCCACAATGCTGGGAATACACGTCGTGCATTGGCATGCACAAGGTGACAGGGACCGTGCGGTGCCTGCCACTTTGTCCATGCAAATGCAGGGGGGTGCCATAGGAACCCCCATGTGCACCCCCCAGGCCCCCAACTTCCTGGCGGCCCGCTACAGGCCCCAAAGGCAAACAACATATGCCTTTCGAAGGCGGCAACACCACCATGGAAAGGCTGATCTCAGCAGTGAACCTAATATTATTAATATATTATTATAGTGTATTTTATATAGCACACGGCAACCCCAACGGGGTGTCCCGGCGCTTCTGAGAGTGTAAATAAATCTTGCTCCGGAGGGATTTAGCAAAAGAGGAATGTTTTAATGCCAGACGAAAAGGGAGCTCGTCCTGGATCATCCGGATGTCAAGAGGAAGTTTGTTCCATAGGGATGCGGCACAGGCCTGGAAGGTTTTCCCCCCAGAGCGTGTTTTGTTAAATCTAGAGGTGGTGAGAAGATTTTTAGAACTAGAATGGAGAGATCTGGCATTCCTGTAGGGGCTCAGGCAGGAAGATAGGTAGGCAGATCCCTTTCCCTTGATAGCCCTATGAGCCAGTGTGAGGGCTTTGAATTTGGCCCGCTTCTGTATTGGTAGCCAGTGAAGAGAGCGCCGGTGTGGAGAGATGTGCTCTCTGAGGGAGATGCCACAAACCAGATGAACTGCTGCGTTTTGGACTGTCTGTAGTCGATGGCAGAGCCCTGCAGCCAACCCAATGTACAGACCGTTAACATAGTCCAGGTGAGATGTGATCAGTGCCTGGACGATGGTTCTCCTGGTGTTATTAGGGAGAAAGTTGATACATTTTTTCGCCATCCTAATTTTGGAGAAGCAGACTGCTGATACTGTCAGTACTTGGTTGTGAAAGGAAAGGTTGGAGTCCCATCTGACTCCAAGATTTTTTACGGAATCCTTAGGTGATGGGGGGGAGACAGGTCGAGTGGCCACCAAAGGTTGGGGTCCAAGGGGGACGGCTGATGGAAGAAAAGAGCCTCGGTCTTCCCCGCGTTAAGTCGGAGGCAGTTGTTGTCCATCCAGCAGGCAATATTACGCAGACAGTCTTTTAAGGGATCAAAAGAGGATTGGGAGAGTCTGTCATAAGAGAACAGGAGTTGGATATCGTCCGCGTAAGAGGTGGCTTTAATTCCAGACTGAGCAATCATCTCAGCCAGCGGGGAAAAATAAACATTGAAAAGCAGAGGGCTTAAGGAGGAGCCCTGAGGGACTCCCCACCTTAATGGCCGGCTGTTGGAGGTGTACGGAGGGGTAAAAACCGCCTGAGTCCTATTGGACAGAAAAGAGGACAGCCACTTCAAGGCCTGGCCCTGAATGCCCTTGGCGTGGAGACGATCTAGGAGGACAGAATGAGAGACGGTGTCGAATGCTGCCGACAAGTCCAGCAGCACCAACACCGCCTTTGATCCTCCATCAAGTCTCCAGCGCACGGCATCGGCCATCTCTATCAGGGCCGATTCCGTGCTGTGACCCTGTCTAAATCCATGTTGCGAGTCATGGAGAGACCCGTGTGTTTCCAAAAAGTTTGCAAGTTGTTTCTGGACTAGTTTTTCTAGTACCTTGGCTGGAGCCGGCAACAAGGAGATGGGTCTGTAGTTGGCCGGTTCGTTAGGGTCGGCATTAGTTTTTTTCAGAATGGGGACTAGTCATGCGTGCTTCCACGAGTCTGGAAAGATTCCAGTCCGGAGCGAGTCATTCCAGATGTTGTTCAGGAAAGGGTTGAGAAGGGGGGCTAGAGCTTTGTATTGTTTGGCCAGCCAAGGATCGGTCGGCGATCCGGATCTACATTTAGATAGTTCTGCTAAAGAAAGATCAAGAGGAATGTCTTCAAAGTTGGTTAAGATCTGGGCAGGGTCAGGGTCAGGATTTGTGCTCACTGTGGGGCTGTGATTGAGGTCAGAGCAGTTTTTTCTAGGAAAGGAGTCGTGAATGGAAGCAATTTTAACCTCAAAGTAATCAGAAAGATGATTACAGAGGGCTTGTGAAACAGGGGACTGATGTTTGAGGGCCAGAGGATCGGTAAATGATCTCACAGTGTTAAAAATCTCTCTTGTGGAGCCTTGGGCGTTATTAATTTTTTCTTCTAAGTAGATTCTTTTATGATCAATTATGTTTTTCCTGTAATCTTTGAGGGCTGATTTATATACCATTTTATTATCAAAGGAGTATGAGAGTCTCCAGCGTCTTTCCAAAACTTTACAGGCAGACTTGCACTGGCGTAAATCTTCAGAGAACCAAGGTGCGGACGGGGCAGAACGAAAAGTTTTGATTGGCCTAGAGGGAGCGATTGAGTCAATAGCAGAGACAATCCAGCTATTAAAGTTGTCAAGCCTGGAGTCTAGATCGGAAGGGGGTGTCTAGTAGACCCCGCGACCATTTTTTACCATGTTTTCCGCCGGTCATTGATGGTCTTTCCGTCCACCACGGACCCCCCAGCCATCCTGATATGGCGTCTTTGAAGTGTGGATGGCGGGTGGATCGCCTCCACCGGGCCAGCGGTGACTACCGCCGACCCGGCAGGGGCAATCCACCCACCATCTAAATGGGCCCCTATATTTTTAACATCGATATTTTGGATTCAATATTTTTGCACTTACCTGTTTGTAGATAGGAATTCGATATTCTGATCCTCGATATTTTTACCTCGATATTTTGGTAGGGCGATATTCTTCACATCAATATTTTGTCAGTGATCCGGAAATAACATATTATTGCATTCACATCACAGTGTATGCACCCTTGTATTTGCTCAATCAAACAATAGTTAAATATGGGGGCACTGAGTTTATATGGTGATGCATTTCACACCATTTTGTATGGTATAATCTTCTGCCAAGTAAATAAAGGGATATTAAATGTAACAGAAAACTTATAGACACACGTAACATGGCAGTAGATAAGTGGGGCAGACTGCACGGCAAGCCAAAGTGATAACATTTGTGGCACATATGTTGGTTCTGAACCTAAACCTATAATTATTAAGCTGCATAGGAGTAGGGGGGAGGTAAATCCCTGTTTGCATACTCTGTGGGACAAGGATAGAGAATGTCAAGTCCATAAGGGTTCAAGAGTGTTAGCTTAGGATAATAACTATAACTTAAAATGAGCAGAAATGCCCTTCACCATAATTTACAATTCTCAACACTTACATCTTAAAAACTCTCCTGGTCATACCTGAGAGTTGTGCACTACTTGTTGGCCCATTAATGTCACTGAGATAAAGTGCTGTATACTCTGGAAAATGTTTTGTTGTATTTTGAGAAAGTGCAAATAGATGCTCACCACAAATAGGAAGGTAGTACATCTTGTCTAAACTGAAGTATGAGAGGAAAAAGAAGGCTACAGAGATTTGCAAGAACTCAATGTAGTGTCATATTATGATCGATAATAGCACGTTTACATGAGCGAACTTAATATGAGAGATTATATGGATTTTTATGATTGTGGCCTGTTGTCCTAACACGCTGCATTATAATACAAGATCACAGAGTGGTGGGCAGAGGGACTGAACTTACTACTTTAATGTGTACCTTAACTTATACATTCATGGAAAAGTTGATTCCATGGAATTTCATCATTTAGACCCACTTTGTTGGTTTTTACCTGGTACACCCATCATTGTTCTAGAAGTTCCACTATATGGCAGTTATTGGAGGTCAAGTTGTCAATACCTACCCATTTGCAGTCGTTTTCTAACTGGCTGTGATATAGAAAATGACATGCATTTTTTTTAAGTTCCGCCTGCATCTAATACTGCTACAGATGTGGGTGCGAATAATATGTGAAGTCATTCCAATGTACTTTAGAACACACGCACAGGTGATTGTGTAAACCATATCAATTAAGTTACAGTTAGAGGGGTGTTCTATTTTACATGAGGTATTTAAACTTAAATACAATCTTTTAGTGGTTTTAGTAAATCTACAAACGAAACAATATAGGCATGGATAATGTCCTTTGATAGGTGGCAGGACCCTAAAGGGTTATGAATGAGTGAATGAATGAATGAATGAAATTGGTTTTCTATAGCACACTTCTACCCTGAGGCCTCGTAGCGCTTAGGACCGTACAGACAGGGGCACAAACAGATTAGTAGGTGACACTAAAGAGATGAGTTTTAAGAGATTTACGGAAAGTCTGTAAGTTGGATTCCCTACAAAGAGAAGAGGGGAGAGAGTTCCAGAAGTTGGAGGCATTCCAAGAGAAGGAACGTACACCCCATCTGGATCTTCGAACCTTCCTTGTAGCAGCAAGAAAGGCGGAGCTGGCGCGAAGACTCCTAGAAGGTTGATAAGAAGTGACCAATTGACTGATAATGACAGGGCCAGACTTCCAGATTGCTCTGTGGGCCAGGCACATGGCCTTAAATCGTATCCTAGACAGGATAGGAAGCCAGTGCAGTTTCCTCAGTGCAGGTCTCGCTGATTGCCTCCGAGGAATCTGGAGGAGTAGGCGAGCCGCACAGTTCTGGATCACCTGAAGTTTTTGAATGGTGGCCTGAGGAGCGCCCAAGGAAAGGGCGTTCCCATAATACAGGCGGGACAAGATGAGGGCTTGCACCAAAATCCTACGTGCCTGAAAGGGGAGTCAAGGAAGAATTTTCCTTAACATCCTCATGAGGCCGAAGCAAGTAGCTGAGAGCTTGGTGGCTTGATGAGTAAAACAGAGGGAGCTGTCAAGCCACATAGCGAAGCTCTGAATCTGGTGCTTAGGGGCCGGCATAGTGCCTAGACAGGTCGGCCAGGAAAACGCTGTGGAAGGTGACAGGGATTTGCCCAGAAACATTAGTTCAGTCTTGTCCCCATTTAGTTTAAGGTGAGGTAGTTCCATCCATTCGGCTACCGCCTCTAGGCAAGTGCCTAGAGCGCAAGATGAACCCTCCGGGTGGTTATTATGCCGAATGGGAGAACTATCTCAGCCAAAGGGGCCTTATAGGAGTTAAAAAGTGTGGGGATCCCCTTATTGTCAACCCTTTCCCCCTCTTCTCCTCTCCTTTTATTTCTTTGTATGCCTACTTCTCTGCCTAAATAAAATCTTTTTGAACTTTAAAAAAAAAAAGTGTGGGGCTCAGGGAGGAGCCCTGGGGAACCCCAGAGCTAAGAGGCCAGTAGTTTGAGGTAACTGAGCCCTCAGAGACCTGAAAGAATCGGTCCTTTAAAAGGGACTGAAGCCAGGTAAGAGCCAGGTGTGACACTCCAAGATTTTTTAGTAAATAGTACATGTTTGGTTGTGGGGTCTAGTATTTATTGAAATGTCTTTTTTGTCAGAAGTAGAACTTATTAAAAGATTCTTCATTGGATGGCAGTATTTACCAGTGTTTATTAATGATAACTTCATTGGATACATTGCTAAATATAGTTGTACCGATCAGCTGATTAGGTTCTTGCCTTTAACTCCCACAAGCAAGGAGTCTCTAATATTGTTTCATGCTCAGTTTCTGCCCTTTGAATAATCATGTCTGGATATTGTAAGGCTGGCAGTCTATTAAAAAGGGCTTCAGCATATTAGTGAAATTGTGTCTAAGCCTTAAAAGTTATCCAAAGGGCAGATTTTTTTTAAGTGCATGTAGGTGAGTGATATCAAAATGTAAAAGAGTGTTTCTGTATGGAGCTTTATGGTGTGTAATGGTTTGTAAATATCCAACTTTTGTCTATGATATGAGGTCCAGAAAGGAAAGTTGTATGTTCTTGATGGTATGCATGAATATGAGGTAATGGTTACAGCTATTGACTGCATTTTGAATTGGTGAATATATAAATATGCTAGGCTGGGTGAAAATATGCTACACTCTGTTTTTGCAAGGATATCTTGCTGTTGGAAGTCCTTTTTTCTGTGTGATTACCCCTAGATTTTTAACCTTTTCAGGACACCATTTCCTCCGGACGTAGACCTCCGTGCACATTACCCATGCTTAACAGAAGTAAAGTGCCTGCCCTGCCTGTGTAACATGGTTACAATGGCTTGCCATTGACATATTTAACTTGCCTACAAATCCCTAGTATGAAGTGTAGAACATGTTCATACGGTCTGGAAGTTAAATGCCACCCGTGGAATGCAGCACCTCTTGCCATTCACATTGTGGCCTGTAAAACATGGCTTTAGGCCAAACCATTGTAGCCTGACTGCTGCAGTGCAAAACTTGCTGTGTGACCTGTCAAACTAACCCTTTTTCACAGGCAAAGTCCTCCCTTTTAAATATGAATAAATCACCCCATATAAGTGTTTTAGCCCACAAGCTAGGGTGCATGTATTTAAAAGTGGGACATGCAGAGAAATAATTTCACCATGCCCCTACTGTGACAAAGCCTAAACTGCTATTTTCACTGTGGCAGGTCTGGCTGTCCTATGTAGAAAACTAGTGTATAGATTAATATATTAATATTCCTATCTTAGGTTTGGAACCCGAAAGGCCTGACTGAGACACAAAGTAAAACGTTTGCATCCTTGAAAGGGATCAAACTGGACCAGTTAACAATTCCTGTGCATCCTTTGTCTTGTTGGTGAAAGACCCTGCCTTCTATTACTGATGCCTTTCTCAGTTATAGGTTTGGGTCAATTACCTGCTGTAAACTTCATTTTAGTGTTAGATGTGGAAAGGCACTAGTACATTTAATAACGCACTCCCCTACACACCTCCAGCTCTCAGAAACCAAGATGTTGCTAAAAATGTGGGTCATTTGGGATTGCCATGACCCATTGCATTTTGGGAAAGTATGTAGGCATGGGCCTGGGAACTTTATTCCATTTGTTAGAGAGTGCCCAGGAGACTGACTAGCTAGTGTCAACCACAAACATGGCATCCTCCCCAGAACACGTTCTGGACCTGCAGAGGAATGGACCTTATATCTGTGGCCCAAGAGAAGGGCTGGACTTGCTCCCTCTTAAACCTACACAAAGAGGTGGACTTCATTGGTTAGTTTACTGACCTCCTATGTGGATGCAGGGACACAACAAGCAAGCAGCAGGAGGCCTTCCCTCGAAGTGCTCAGCTGACCAGCGGCAAATGGACCTTAACTGGTCTTTGCTGTTATCCTCTACATGACACAGTGTAAGTCTCCTCGTTCTTTTCCCTGTTGTCCTGGGGGCCTGAACATTGTAATTCTGTGGTTGTTTGGGCACCAAGAGAAAGTTTGGAAACCTTTGAAAACCTTTACTCCAGAGTTTCAGGGGGACCTACCGTGAAAAATATTCGACCAGCAATACCACACCATCGGATTGAATTTACAGTGTCATGCAAAGTGGAGAATTTTGCTCCTCAGGAAAAAGCTACAATGTGTTAGTGAGGTACTGGGTTTTTCAGAACCGGTGCTTAACCGGTAACCCAGCGGTGTCAGGGAATACACACCCAAAGACCTCGAGTCCTTTTCCTGATTCAGACCACAGAAACTCAGAGTCTTCTAGGTGAAGTCAAAGATCGGTTTATTGGCTGCAACCAAGGTAACAAGTGTCCTAGAAGTACAACACACGGAAGTATGTTCTCAGGAGACTGCTTCAAAATCACGAAGTCAGGCTTCTCTTTTTATACAAAATAATAAGCTTCAGGCAAACATTCCTAGATTTTCAGGATACTATTCACATATTTCGACCACAAATAAGTAACAGAGTTATGATGACAAGCTCACATTTCGTTTGTCTGGTACATAATAAATTACTCGCCAAGGTCGGGTATTTCAATCAGATATCGGTGTTCCCCAATAAAATGAGCACGTTCTCATCATAAAACAAGTAGGAAAAAAGGAGGGGGGTCAGGTGTGGGCAAGATTCGGCAGGGTGAGAATGTGATGAAAGGGCTTTATGGCCGGGTGCGCCTAGATGCTATCTTGACCGGCCACTGGGAGAGGAACTGACCAAATGGGTTGGCCTGGGGCGATGGTTTAAACCTGCCCAGGTCACGAAAAAGTCAATCAAGGAGTGCTTGTCCCTATGATATTGGATTAAGCCTATGTGAAGGGCGACATGCAAAATGGCTGCCGTATATAAAATTGAAGCCAAGGGTTCAGGGTATAAGTGACGATTTCGAGGTGAAAGAAACCTTCGAATGCGGCGAAAATGCTTGTGCATAATGTACTCGCCATTCTTGGTCTTTTGATACTAAATTTGTCGTGGTACAATGAAGTTTTATTCTTGCGTCTGAATGGTTACACGAGTTTGGATTTTCAGTACTACAAACCCTCCTTTTGCCCTGCTCTGAGTTTAGGTCGATATTCCTAAAGTCATTGAGATGTTGCTGTAACATCATCCTAGTACTTAGCTCGTCTCTTGATACAGGTTTCCTTATACATGATGTGACACAAAGGCCACATATGGCAGGAGCACACTGCACACACAGACAGAACAGGAAAAGGATGGCTAAGACCATCCCAATGACCATCAGGATTTTCCATCCCCAGCTGGATATTAGTTCCCAGAACCACCCCATTAATGACCAATCTCCTTTATCCACATGAACAGATTCGGAAATCTTATGCAGTTTGGAGATGGCTTGGTACACTGTTGGAGCGTTATCTGGGATAAAAATGCAGCAACTAGATTGGATCAATCTGCATACCCCACCTCGGTCTGCAAGTATGACGTCTAAAGCAACCCTGTTTTGAAGGGTCATAAGACGATCCGACTGGAGCTCAGCTGTCAGGTTACTAAGGGCACCAGTAGTTTCAATCACGGTAGCCTCAACTACCCTTGTCAATTGCCTTATGTCCCTGCTGTTTACCATGGGTCCCCAGAACGGCAGAAAACCTCTGGCAAAGTCCCCAAATTCTTGACCTGCAGTGTCTTCTTTACTCAAGACACCTCTAACTACCCTTGTCCTGTGGTAATCCGCCGCTGCTGTGTAGGTGGGAGGTAACAGGAACGAAACGAAACATGAGCCCGAGAAGTCAGGGGGCAACCATGTATAGGCTCTATCATGATAGATGAAATAAGTACCCTTAGCTGCTAAAAACGCAGGGGAAGTCTGAGACCCAAAAACATATGTTTCTGTACAGATACTTCTCCCTAACTGAGCTCTGGGATTCCTGCCAATGCCTTGCAGACACAAGTTACCTTGATGGGGTACAATGCAGATCGGGGAAGATCTCTTCGCTTGCTGTTTCTCACTTAAAGTAACTCCATATCCGGTCACGTTCCAACCTACATATGCAAGTATCTCGTCATTAGGGGTATTTTCATAAGAAGTTACTTCCTTAATCATGTCAACTATGCCTTTTACTAGGGCGCTCGTCTTGAGGTTGTCTTTTACAGAGCGTAGGGGTTGGATTTCTCGTGCATATATGAACATCGTTCTGTATGCCCACACAGAACCATTATGACTGAAAGGTAGAACTAGATAAGGGATACCTTTATCCGTCGTGTGAGGCATAAGTCCACATACCCAATAGTTAGTTGTGTTCATTACTAACTGGTGCTGGTGCAGGAGCTGAATGAAGGAGTTATTAATGAATTCTAATCTCCTATGGGATTCATGGCCAGGAAGGGAGTGGAAAGAATGAGGGGAAACAGTAGTAGGAGGAGGTGTAGGGGATGCAGGTGGTGCGAGTGTTACATGAAAAGAGAATCCTATCAGAAATATCATCACACTGGATATCATAAAAATGCACGTTATTAAAAAACTTTTTCTTGTCACCACTGTTCACAACTGGTGTCTAGAGTTCGTTTGTTTGGCAGGCCTTTCCATTTCAGAAAACTCCATCCTTTCTAGAGTGCTGCCCGCGGTGGTAGGTTGATTCTGCTAAAAGATGCTTCTGTCAGTCCAGGGTAACTCCCTTAGACCAACCAGAACTCCCGACCTAACGTCGTTAGCTGCACCCAAAAGACTTCTTAGGCAACCGCGGCCCTAGCAGCGGAACCCGGATGGCGGTTCGAAAAACAAAAATGAGCAAGTTTTCTTCTGATGGAGGAGCTGCCTTTTCAAAAATAGTACTTGGAGGGAAAAAATAATTTTTTATTAGTCCATAGGTTTTTGCCTTAAAGTGGAAAAAAGTTTAATTTATTAGTTCATATTTCTTGGTCTCAAATCGTATCTTTGTCTTTCCGGTACTGTGTTGTCCTGGAACAACAGTTCAGGCTCTGAAGTGTTCAATCGTTTTGACGGTGGCACACCTTCTTGAAGAATGTTCTCGTTTTCGCGCTCAGAGTTAGTTCCTTTTACTTGTGCATCACTGAAAGGTATGAACCGAGGTACCGTGTCTGTTTCTGAGTCGCCGACACCTTCCTGGACCCACTGGTCATATGGCAGAGGAAGAGGTACCTTCTTGCAGTGGACCCCGTGGATCCAGGCCTTTTTCCCTTCCACTCGCACTGCCGATCTTGTAGAGAGAAGGACAAGGTGTGGCCCTGTCCACCTGGGCTGATCGTTTCTGGTCCTCTGGAAGTTTCGCACCAGTACCCAGGATCCAGGGTCAATGCTGTGTCCCGGAGTCTCAGAGACCGGAGGCAGGGTGTCGTTGACCTGTTGATGTAAAACACGCAAATTAGCCGTCAATTCATACAGATAGTCAAGTAGAACGGGGTGCTCAATGTTGCTAAACTTTTTGGGCCTAGGCACTCCCCATATGTTGGCCGGGCGGCCGAAAATAATTTCGTAGGGGCTGAGTTTCACTCGCGAATGCACAGTCATTCTGGTGGATAGGAGTGCTAAGGGTAGAGCGTCAGGCCATTTAAGACCTGTGCTCGCTTGAATTTTGGCCAATTTTAACTTAAGAGTGCCGTTGTAGCATTCTACTAATCCAGCTGATTGGGGGTGATTTGCAGCGTGGAACTTCTGCCGGATACCTAATCCTTCACACACTCTCTTCATCACACGACCCACAAATTCACTCCCATTATCAGACCAGACCATTCTAGGCATTCCGAATCTAGGGAAGTACTCTTTCACAAGGGCTTTCGCTGTGGACAGGGCAGTATTGTCTTTCAGGGGGTATGCTTCTATCCATCTCGAGAAGGCACAAACAACAACGAGCACATATTTTAAACTGTTGCACCTTTCCATATGGATGAAATCTAGCTGCAAAACCTCGAACGGATACGTAGGAGGTGCAAAATGACCAGCTGGAGTTGGGGTTCCCCTACCAGGATTGTGTTGCAGACACACCATGCAATTCTTGACCACATTCTCTGCACACTTGGGAATCCCTGAATTCTCCCATACTGGAGCCAGCAACTTGCAAATCCCTTTCACTCTGATATGAGCCATACCATGAGCCATTGTGACTACTGCAAGCACGTACGCATCGGGTAACAACCACCTCTGATGCTCTGACATTTCAATCCAGCAACCACTCGCATCCATTCTACCCGAACTTTCTCTCCACGTACTCAACTCTTTCTCTGTGGCTTCGGCTTGAATGGACTTCACACTTTCTATCGTGTCTTCACACATTCCTATGTCACCAACCCATCTTGCAGGTCCTGTAACATACATTCGGCTCATCACATTCTTCGCAGTTTCTTTAGCCGTTTCATCAGCGAACGCATTTCCACGACCAACATCATCAGTCACTTTCTTGGGAGCGCTACATTTCACAATCGCTACTTGTAAGGGCACAGTCAGTGATTCTAGAAGCTCATTTACCAACTGACCATGCTTAATTTTAGTTCCATGCGAAGTCAGAAATCCACGTTCTTTCCACAATCGTCCAAAACTATGGGCCACGCCGAACGCGTACTGGCTGTCGGTGTAGACAGTTACTTTCATTCCTTTCGACAACACACATGCTCTCGTGAGTGCAATTAGCTCCGCTGCCTGAGCTGAATTGTGTGGGATGCGTGTAGCTTCAATAATCGTGTGCAAAGTCGTGACAGCATATGCTGCAGTTGTATCGCCATTCGGAAGCTTGAAACATGAACCATCCACCCACAATGTACCATCACATTCAGCAAGAGGAGTGTCGAAGTGGTCTACTCTTCCTTTCGTCTCTTCTTCTGTTCTATAAAGACAATCATGCTGTTCTGAAGTATCTGATTCTTCTATGAATGGTAATAACGTGGCTGGGTTAAGGGTGTTGCACTTTTGAATGTGCACATGACTTGCTAGCAAAGTCAGTTCGTACCCTGACAATCGAGCACTGGTTAAATGCTGTGTCTTGGTTCTATTTAACAATGTGTCTACTGCATGTGGGACCATCACGACTAGTGTATTATTCATGACCGCCCCAGCAGACTGTCGAATAGAAACAGCTGCTGCCGCTGTGGCTCTTAAACAACTCGGCAATGCCCTAGCCACTGGATCCAAAGTCGAGGAAAAGTAAGCGCATGGGCGCTGTTTGTTCCCAAATAACTGAGTCAGGACTGACAATGCACAACCATCCTTCTCATGGACATACAATGTAAAAGGCTTACTGTAGTTGGGGTTACCCAACACAGGAGCCGAACATAAGGCTGTGCGTAATTCGGAAAAACTCGTTTGACACTCTTCAGACCAAGGGACGGGAATGGGTGTATCTTTACACGTTAACGCCACCAAAGGTTTGGCCAATAACGAAAAATTAGGGATCCATTGTCTACAATATGATGTAATGCCCAAGAAAGCACGCACTTCTTTCTGTGTT
This sequence comes from Lissotriton helveticus, assembly GCF_964261635.1. Classification (NCBI taxonomy): domain Eukaryota; kingdom Metazoa; phylum Chordata; class Amphibia; order Caudata; family Salamandridae; genus Lissotriton; species Lissotriton helveticus. The sequence goes on along the minus strand of NC_136064.1, from coordinate 50,670,175 downwards.
CTTGGCACACTCAATTTCGCTATTGCCTGAATTCTTTCTGGGGTCAGTTTCCTTCCCTCCTTCCATAAGAGATGACCTAAGTAGGTCACTTCTTGTCGGCAATATTGAAACTTGGAAAGTGACACCTTATGATGCAAATCGCACAGATGGTGTAACAGTGATATTGTTGCTTTCTTGCAAATTCCCTCAGTATCCGCAGCTATAAGCAAATCGTCGACGTACTGTACAAGAGTAGCACCTTTTGGCAAAACAATCGTATCAAGCTGCGTTTTTAGAGCTTGACTGTATATTGACGGACTTTCACAGTAGCCCTGAGGAGCGCGTTTAAAGCGGAAGCTTCGTCCTCCTAAACTGAAGGAAAAAATATCCCTGCTCTCCTCGGCGATTGGGATGCTGAAGAAAGCATTCTTCAGGTCAATCACCGAAAACCAAGTGGCAGAAGCTGGAATCATAGTCAATAATGTAGTGATGTCGGGGACAACTGGAAATTGTGGCACAACTATTTTATTCACCTCTCTGAGATCGATCACAAATCTGTACACCAGTGGCTGAGATGCGTCAGTTCGTTTTAAAACAGGTAGAACGGGACTATTGCAAACGTTACGTCTTGTCTCTTCAATCACATCTTTTTCAATTAACTCGTGAACGATCGCTAGCAAAGCTTTTTCACCCTCACTAGAGATTCGGTATTGCGGAATTCGTGGCATTTTAACATTGGCTTTCAATGTTACAACATATGGTTGTATTTCTAAGAGTCCCACATCATTGGGACCAGCTGCCCAAAGTATGTCTGGAAGAAACGACAATTCTGTTGGAAGTTTATCTCTCGATAAGTACATTGGAGAAACCACTTTCTCACCCAGGGTAAGTTGTACTCCTGATGGAGAACAGTACAAAGTTGCATACAATCTTTTTAGAAAATCTAATCCTAGCAAATTTTCGCCACAACCTGTTGTCAGAATAAGGGGTGCTTCGAATTCGCAAGGACCAACAGAAAGAGACAACGGGTCAGAAATCGGGTTCCTAACCGGGGCGCCAGAAAAACCTACAGAAACGTTCGTTTCGCCAGACAAAGGTGCGCCAGGGAGTTTGGAGTGCATAATAGAACTCTTTGTAGCACCAGTATCCAAGAGAAAAGGTTCTGACACACCTGATGTGATCACCTCAACGTATGGTCCACTCTGATCTACTGGAACTGAAACAACTCCCTCTCTTTGTCTACGGCTGTCCTAGCAATCATTACTGCTCCATTGCTCGCCTTCTGTGTAGTAATCATCTGTATAGTACTGAGCTGTCCTACCAGATGCGTTGTTCTGCTGATCGAATGTATTCATAGAGTTCTGTGGTGGAAGAGACTGCGCATTCTGGGGGATGTTTCCACGTCCTTTACCTCTAGGTGCTTGCTGAACGCCTCTACCTCTTACGTTCGAAGCACCATTCGCACGTTGTAACAAGATAGGGCAACTATACTTAAAATGACCTTCCTCCTTGCAATATGAACACTGGTTGGGACCTATATTGACACGTGGCTGATTATACTCGACTCTTTGTGAGTTCCCTTGATACTGTTGCGGCTGCTGATAGTTATTCTGACAGGTGTTCTGACCACCGTTAATCTGGCCATTACCACCACCACGTGGCGAATAGGCATGCTGCAGTAAAACTTTAGTCTTTAATTCTTTCGTTTTCTTTTCTACTCTATCTTTCTCGTCTTTGTCTCTATTCTCGTAATATTGCGCAGTGGCTAATATCTGTGCTGAAGAGGAAACAGCCCAAGAACTCTCCGAATCTTTTAACTTTTTACACAATTCTGGAAGCAGATTGTGCACGAACTTATCGACAAATAATCGCTGACCACCTTCTGTGGTCATGTCTTGGCCACTGTGATCGACAAACGTTTCTTCGAACCTGGTGAAGAAATCTGAGACCGTCTCGTCTTTCTTCTGTTTACATGCAGATAACTTATCCCAATTCACACGTATTGCAGGCATTATCGTTTTCATGTAATCAACTATTTTACCAGGAAGTTCTGCTATTAATGGCTCAGGTTTAGCACCACCAACTTGTTGGGCATCTACAGCAGCGATATTGGCCCACGAATCGCCTAATTCCTGATCATGATCTGAATGACGAATCTTACTTCATAAAGGCTGTGGAACAACGTTCCCAAATAACATATCGATATCGGCTAAGTTCATTATACATGACCCAGCAGTCTGCGACAATTCCTTGTAATACCCTGCAGGATTCTTACGCGGATCTGGTAATGTCTGTTTAACTGCTAAAACTTCAGCTCTCTTCCATGGGACATGTACCCATACACGCTGAAAGTGTGGCGGAATAGGAGGTTCAAATGATGTGTCACCCTCCCTCCATTGCGGGGGAACTTCTCTCATGGGATACTGTCGTGCCTCTTTCCTAGGTGTATCGCGCTCAGATTGTGAGCCAGAAGTGCTCCCTTTACTCCGATAAGACAACAATACCTCAACCGCTTTTTGGACATCGGGACCTACGATCATTCCTTCTCCAAACTTGAACCGTACATGACACAACTCCTGCGGGTTACTTTCTAAATCATTATCTTCCAAATCCTCACCGAGAAAAGCACACATTTGTTCAAAAACATATCTTTGTGTCGGTGCTTCCCACTGAAGGAAGACTCTCATGACAGATTCAACGTCATACTTTGCAGTATCTATGATCCATTTACGAGCTAAACTATTCAATACATCTCTCTCTTGGTAGTCAGGCAGTTGACTTCGCAACTGTCTTCGTTCCGTGTTAGGGGTCGTTTTAGGCGACCGAAAAAGTGGTGAAGGAATGTTAGTGACAATGCTGGCCATTTTATGCCAAACGGAAGGTGAAAGAGAAGGAGGAACGGGTGGACAAACAGTGTGAGATAAGGCTGAAGTAGAGGCAATAGCTGAGGGAGCATTATGAGAGATCGAAGATGCATTAGGCAAAGTCATAGAAGGTATAAGCGAAGTAGATGTAGCCGGTGTGCCTTGAGGAGGCTGCACCGGAGGAGCGGAAGCCAGCTGAAGAACAGCTGGTGGGTGCTGAAGAATGGCAGGCATAACAACCATGGGCGGCGCAACTAAGGGTTGCGGAGGCGCCGTGGCTGTTTGTGGATAGGGGGGTGGTGAACTTAATAAATGCGACATTAATGGGTCTTTTTCACGTTCTTTGGCTGTCTCTTGCTGAAGAGACGGCAAAACTGGATAGCATTTATCTGTTGCCATTTTACGTTGCCTGTGCAACTGCTCACTCATCTGTACCTCTTCTTTGTCTTTAAACCGCATAGCAGCTTGTATTACTGAAATATTCCTTTCTCTCTTATTTTTCTTCTCTAATTATATTTCCTTCTGTTTGGCCTCTTTACGCCATAGGCAGAAAGGGTCAAACATCGCCGGCCGGGCTTTCTTTTTGAACAGTTTAACTTCGAGGTTATCTAAGATTTCGGTATCAAAGCTACCATGTTGGGGCCATTTTAAAACACCATCTTTTCTGGTGTATTTAATCCACACTTCGTTATATCTGATGGGGCCTACTCCATGCTTCACATATAACTCGTAAGTTGGAGTTCCAACCGGAGGAACCGGACATGAGTCCTCCAATCGGGAGTCCCTATTATTACCACCGAGACAAAACAAATTTCCAAGTCTAAGACTAGGCATCTCTGCTCTCTAGTCTAGTTCCAAACGTCAAAGGATTATCGATTACGATATTTTAACACGAGTCCTTCGGTTTTGGTGCTTGCAAGTACCAACACAAAACTTTCCCAAAGGATACCCAAAACTAAGAACCAACTAAGGACTGGGAGACGCTCCACTTATACTTAACTGAAATGTCGATGACGTCACTAGAAGACTCGTCTTAGTGTTTCGCTCTACCAAACTTCAAGGGTCCAAATCAGGGCGATAGCCAGGGCAGCAGTCTTTTGTAGCCGTCGGGAAGCAGGGAACCTCGCAGCAAAGACCTTCGGACCACGTCGACATGCAGGGGTCGTTGAAGTGGCGGCCTTCCTCCGGAATTTTCACACGAAGCTCCTCACGAACCTCTGGCTGGACCGGTACCGCTGGAATCGCCCCAAACGTTGGGCGCCAACTGAGGTACTGGGTTTTTCAGAACCGGTGCTTAACCGGTAACCCAGCGGTGTCAGGGAATACACACCCAAAGACCTCGAGTCCTTTTCCTGATTCAGACCACAGAAACTCAGAGTCTTCTAGGTGAAGTCAAAGATCGGTTTATTGGCTGCAACCAAGGTAACAAGTGTCCCAGAAGTACAACACATGGAAGTATGTTCTCAGGAGACTGCTTCAAAATCACGAAGTCAGGCTTCTCTTTTTATACAAAATAATAAGCTTCAGGCAAACATTCCTAGATTTTCAGGATACTATTCACATATTTCGACCACAAATAAGTAACAGAGTTATGATGACAAGCTCACATTTCGTTTGTCTGGTACATAATAAATTACTCGGCAAGGTCCGGTATTTCAATCAGATATCGGTGTTCCCCAATAAAATGAGCACGTTCTCATCATAAAACAAGTAGGAAAGAAGGACCGGGGTAAGGTGTGGGCAAGATTCGGCAGGGTGAGAATGTGATGAAAGGGCTTTATGGCCGGGTGCGCCTAGATGCTATCTTGACCGGCCACTGGGATAGGAACTGACCAAATGGGTTGGCCTGGGGCGATGGTTTAAACCTGCCCAGGTCACGAAAAAGTCAATGAAGGTGTGCTTGTCCCTATGATATTGGATTAAGCCTATGTGAAGGGCGACATGCAAAATGGCTGCCGTATATAAAATGGAAGCCAAGGGTTCAGGGTATAAGTGACGATTTCGAGGTGAAAGCAACCTTCGAATGCGGCAAAAATGCTTGTGCATAATGTACTCGCCATTCTCGGTCTTTTGATACTAAATTTGTCGTGGTACGATGAAGTTTTATTCTTGCGTCTGAATGGTTACACGAGTTTGGATTTTCAGTACTACATTAGGACTTGGAATATTTTCAGCAAGAAATCTCCAAATTGCCAAAGCACTAGCAGGACCAACCTGCGTCAGGAATCCTGCCTTCAGTTCCTCGGTGGTGGCTTCAATTTCAGCAGTGTCCCTTGCTGGAGAAGTTTTCTAATCAAAAGTGAGAAGGCCCAATTCTGCATTGGGGATTAGAAAAAGATGTGTACGTTTTCTTCAAAAAAGTGACAAAGTCCTTTTCTGAAATGGGACTTACAGTCTATTTTGAACATTTTGACTTCCATACTTTCACCTGCACCAACCCACTTGCTGTGTCCGACCCAGGCTCCTTCGAGGTCGACCTAAAATGATGCCCAGGTCCCGGTCCACCAATTCCATAGATTGTCATTGTGGCTTAGTGCTATTTGGTGCCAATTTTACTTAAATCTTTTGATATGTATATCTCTGGTTCCTCTTGATGCTGTTTTGTTGTTTTTGTGTCATTTTGTTTATTTAATTTTTCTTTAATATTCTAATTAGGTTTGAGATTTTTATTGCATGGTATTTTAACTTTATTACTGTTTTGCTACAGCATGAACACGTCATACATTGCCCTAAGTTAAGCATGTCTGCTCTGTGCCATAGTTGCCATAGAATCGATCACAGGTAAAGTGCTAATATTCCATGAACTGAGCTGTCACCCACCCCAAATAATAGTCCACTGTCTTGCACTTGCCTTAAACTCAAAATAGTCCCTGTTGAGAGGCAATTGTTCTAAGCTTATGGTGTAGTGTACGGAATTTCGTAGGTCCACCTGGACTCATACACCTGGTTCTCAGTTACTCTACAATCTTCTTTTGTGGAATACTCATATAGAATGATTCCACATTAAGTTCTATCATTAAATTTGAGTCAGTGTTAAATGTGCAATCCTTTAGTTGATTCCGCATATGATTTGTGTTCTGTATGTCAGAGCACATGCTTTTGACCAATTAGTGTAGGAACCTAATCATGGATTATGAGCCTAAAGTAGATGCTTTCCAAGATACAATTGGGCTTGCCAGAGTAAGTTTTAGAAATAGAGGTCTCTATTTGGAAGCGTTAGGTACCTTTGTCCAAATAGGGACCTTTGCTTCTACTCAGGGTAAGGGGGATACACACTTTAGATGACCCCTGCTCAACCCATGGGTAGCTTGGTGCGAGCAGACAGACTTATCCCAAAGGCAATGTGTAAAGTATTTGTTCTTAAAACACACAGTAATACAGTGATAACACCACAAATGGATAACATTTATGGTCCATAGAAACCTATGGATGCGTGATTTCTCTCAAAGAACCGGTAGTTGAGACAAAATTCACAAGGCCAAACCAGGGCCAGACTGGCCGTAGCGGGCAACGGGCAATCCCCCGGTGCGCCGCAAGGGTGGGGGCCAGTTTTGGGCCTCTGGGGGCCGATTTTGTTACAGGGCTGTTTTTACAGCATAGCTGCAAAATCGGCCCTGTAACAAAATCGCCCAAAAAATGGCCCTGGCAAAGAGCTCGGTGGCACCCCAACTCCAGGGGAGTGGGGGGCGGCTGAGCTCTTTGCCAGGGCCGGTTTTGGTTCCCAGTCCGGCCCTGGGCCAAACAGCTGTAGAGATGGGAAATGTTGAAAAACAAAGAGATGCGTCAGTTCCTGAGAACATGGGGAGGCGATGCAACAGTTCTGCTGTATGAAGGATAAGGGATGCGATGAATCTGGTCTGTAGGGGTAAGTGATGCATCGATTCCAAGACGGTTCTGGTCCGCAGAGAGATTCTTCTCACAGTGGTGCTGCGTCAAAAAAACTGCTGCAAGAAGAGCAATGGGTCGATTTTCTCGTAGTTGCGTTGCTTTCCCAGCTCCCAACAGCAGGAACAACCTCCAGAGGAATATATGATGTTAAAATGCAAACAATTACAATGCATGCCTTTACAACGCGGTTTTTACATCGAAACTACCATTAAATTGCATGATTTGACAAGGCATGCCATTACAATGCATTTTAAAAAACTACCATTGCAACGCATACCATTACAACGCATAATACTTTTAGGGTAAAAGTGGGGTAAGTGTTGGATGGTGTAGGGGTAAAAACTACTATTCCCACTACAGTGAGTGCAGCAGTAGAGTAAGTGTTGAATAGTGTAGAAGTAAACATTACCATTCCTACTCCAGTGAGTACAACAGTAGGGAAAGTGTTGGATAGTGTAGGAGTTAAAATTACTATTCCCATGTACCCCAATTCCCATGTACACCCTAAAACAAAAAAAGCACCATTACTTACCTCATAATGCGTTGCAATGGCATGCGTTGTGATGGTATGCGTTGTAATGGCATGCGTTGTAGTGATTTGCATTGCAATGGCATGCATTGTAGTGACATGCATTGCAATGGCATGTGTTGTAATGGCATGCGATGTAAAGGCAGTTGCTTTGTAACAGCTGCATTGTAAAGGCAGTGCGTTGTAATGACTGCATTGTAATGAATGTTTCCCCCTCCAGAGGCCCAACACAGTCACAGACACCTCTTGGCAGGTCAGAACGCCCAGAAAGGAAGTTCAGGGGAGCCGGGGTTGAAGTATTTGTGTCCATCCAACTTCAGAACAGGCGCCCAGCACACATAGGCCCTTGGAGATCCTCTCAAGCAGGGGACACAGGCTAAAGCAAAGTCCCTATACTTTCCTTGGCAGAATCAGCTACTGCAGGCCAACCCCGATAGCACATAGCAATGGGGCAGTACTTCTCCTTCAGTTACTCCAGCTCTTCTCCTTGGCAAACGTTCCTCCAGAAAGGATGTAAAGTTTTGGGGTTTTAGGTCTAATACTTATACCCCAAAATGCCTTTGTTCTCTTTGTGCGAGGGTCTCTGAGCTCAGTCAAAACTGGTTCTTTCCTCACTGCTGCAGTATGACCACAGGGGGTGGAGACAGCATTGTGCAAGGGAAACAGGCTGTATTCAAGTGCAATGAACTCTCCTCCCACTACTCTAATTCCAGCCACGTTCTCTTCAGCTCAGCTCTGAATCATCCAGGATAGGCCATGCACACCTCAAACCCCTCAGTGAATACACATCCACTGCCCCTGTTACTCCAAACCAAGACAGTTAATACACAAACAGGCAGAGGCACAGTTAATACACAAACAGGCAGAGTCACACAGGATGATTAAATAAGAAAATGCCTAATTTCTAAAAGGGGCATTTCAAACACACCATTTAAAAAACATATTTACTAAAAGATGTTATTAAATTCTGAGTTCAGAGAGCCTAAACTTATTTCTCCCTCTTGTACCAATAGGAAGTTATACTTGTAATATGTTACAAAGCATTCCCCATTCTATCCTATGGGCAAGATAGCCTTTCAATAGAAAAAAAACAAATTTCCAATTAGATTTTACTATCAGGACATGTCACACACATTAGTTCATGCCCTCCCTTTAACATACACTCCACCCTGCCTGGAGGGGGGGCATGGGCCTACCATAGTGGTGCCTTAGAAGGAAGAAAAGGGAAGACTAGGTCCTGGCAAGTGGGTGCACTTGAAAAGTTGACATGGCAGTTAATAACTGTGCACAGACACTGCAGTGGCAGGTCTGAGTTACCTTTTCAGAGCTACTCATATTGGTGGCCCAATCAGTGCTACAGGCCCACTAGTAGCATTTGATTTAAAGGCCCTGGCACACTTCAGTACACTTTACTAGAGACTTACCAGTAAATCAAATATTCCAATGAGGGAGAACCAATTGTAACAATGTACACAGGGAGCACTTGGACTTTGTCACCGATCAGCAGCGGCAAAGTGCCCAAAGCATCCAAGCCAGCAAAAATGAAATCCAGCACTGCATCAAAAATACAGGAGGTAGAGGCAAAAAGTCAAGGGAAACAACGCCAAAGAAGCCAAACCTAAAAGAAAACAAACCTGAGAGTGGAACACGACCTTTAGCGCCTGATATTGGAAAATAATAAGGTCTCAAGACCACGGCAGTAGTGATGAGCAGCGGGATTGTTTCCTGTTCCCCGCCAGCTCTCTGATTGATTGTTTCAGAGATGCAATTTTTAACTGAACAGCACTTGAAGTCCATTCGAAAATAGGACGGTTTAACACCAAGTCGCCGCTTCAATTTCTAAAAGAACACAACACCCACCACATAGACGACATTTTAAAGAAAAGCGCATTCCTTGAGAATAAATAAGTTCCCCAAGGATTTGACTCGTCCAGCCCTGATGAGAATCCTGTGAGGCACACAGCAGGATTCGAAACGCGTCGGCATCCGCGCTCTGATTCACTTTGAGCTACCATGCTTTGATTTATTTGGCATTCATGCTCTGATTTATTTGGCATTTTTACACTCTGATTCATTTTGATGAAATATGATATAGTTCAGAGTGTAGGGGCATTGTTCACGTTGTAAAAAAACTTTGTTGCTCCGCATTAAGCAACAAATGATGGTCATTGATTTACCATTGCATAAACAATTTTGTGTGTCCAATTGTCCCTTGGTAACTGTATGAAGTTGTTGTTTGTTCACATTTTGTATACAATCAGTATTGTGTTTGTGAATTGTTTTTTGTAATGTCTATTATTTTTGAATATTTTGAAAAAAAATGTATGGCAAAACGTTGAGTTGATATTGTACTTTCTCTGATGAATCAAAAAAAATGATTGATGGATAAATAAAATGACATAATAAACATGTCAGGATAACTAATTGAATCTTGGTTTCTCCTTATAAAGAGTAACTACTTGATATTAAAAATAGAGGCATAGGTAAAATCCCCCGTTTTCTGTAAACCTAAAAGAAAGGCATTGTGGTCTATTTATCCTGAGAGATATCTGTGATCAGGTAATCCACTTCCGATTCATTTATCCAATTCTGAAAGGAATTTGATCTCATTCGCAAGTTCTTTTCTGGGGTCAACAATGAGAATTTTTAGTAATGATTTTCTGAAAGCAACCTTAGGCATTCTGCCATGCATGATTTATTTGTCTGTAATATAGTCGCTCCCACTTTATCTGGTGGTTTTATGACCATATCAGCATTCAATTTTAAGAGATCAAGGGCTTGATGCTCCACATGAGACAAATTGTGGTACTTAACAATTTAAGTCTACATACTGCCAATGTATTTTATGAATGTCTACCCAAAGCAAATAACCTCCAGCTGTATTGTTGTTGCAAGAGTTTGAAGAAGGATTTTTTCCTCAAACAGTGTTGATCACTACAGGAGGAATGTGAGGAGAGTTTCCAAAGTCCATTTCACACACATCTTCCTTACAATTTGACATGTTCTCATCTAAATTGAAAATTAGCTGCCATTTCTGTAGGACGTATTCCAGACCTAGTCTTGTCAATAATATAGGCCTGTAAATAGATCAACCATGTCCATTACGGTTCTTAAATTAATTATTGGTTTGTAATTGGTTAATTGATTTGTTTGTTTTGAATTTAATTGTTTTGGGTTTTTATTGCTTTTAACAAAAACCTTTCATCCAACATTAAAATCACAGGTCAAGGGTAAATTAAGCATTATGACATGACCAGTGGTCAGGGAAATATCAGAGGCATGGTGAAATTACTCGTCAAAATAGGATCCCAAATGATGCTGAATCCCACATTCATGGTATCAATATTAATTATGGGAAAGTGAGAGCCATAGCAAAATTACACTACCTCAAACTATAAGATAAAATCACTTGCCCTGGCAATAGCACGAGTCATGAAAATTGCAAGTCATTGCAAAATCAAGATTCATGATAGAATCCTGAGTGAAATCACAAGTCACCGCAGCAAATTGCTGTTACTGTAATTCACAACTCATTGAAAAATCACTACCCATAGGAAAATCGCAATTCATAATTAAAATCATTATTTCTGTTAAAATCACAAGTTATTGTAAAATGAGACGCTGGGGCCAAATGTATAGACATGGTCAAATCAAGAGTCATTCCAACAGGATGAGCCACAGCAAAATCACAAGTCACTGCAAAAAATATTATAGAATCCAAACAACAATATCAAAAGTCATGGTAAAATCAACAGTCAGTTTTATTTCACAAGACATGATGTTAGATTGGCGAGTCATGTCGAAATCACAAGTCATGAAAATATCCCAAGTCACAGACCTCCTCCTTATTCACTACCAGAAGCACGGTCATCCTTCACCTATTATATCAAGAGAGCAATAATACCCAAGCTAATGACATCCGCCATTGGTGGTATGCGTGCACTGGCATTGTGCCAGTTGGCATAGGTAATTGTTGAGATGTATTGTGGGCATTACAACTATACTGAGACCAATTGGCTTTGCCAAAGTCCTGAACAGCAAGAACGACACTGCCTTCAGAATAAAATGGAAAGCGAAAGTGAACACCGTACATTGTTACGCTCTTTAGTGGCATAAAAGCAGAAGGAATTGTGCATTCGAGAACGCATTATTTTGATGCAAAGACAAGTATCTTCATGAAAACTTAGGGCCTCATTTATGAGACCCCTTGCGCCATTGGAACTTCACTTTTTGTGACGTTCCCTGGCGCAGAAGCCTACGTGATATTTATCAGGTAGCACTAAGCCACTTTTTTTGGTGTACTGCTGCCTGATAAACAGTGGCAAAAAACACAGTTGATGGACAGAATGTAGAACAATATCTTACATTCACCCCAGTGCAAAGATCTGGGCCTAAATCCATCATTCTTTTGCACTTCACACCACCCTAGGTCAGACAATGGCTATATGCAAATCAGCCTTGACCCTGTGCCTCATGGGAACAGTCCAGCCCGAACTACCAAGCTGTGTCTTTCCTAGACCGGAATCAAGCATCCAAGGACCAGTTTCTGGCTATCAGCCTTTTTCAGCCTGGATAGCTTGACTCCAGTGATGTGGAGAGCCTGGGACTCACGTCTGAGCATACCCAGCCCACTCGGGGTGAAAATTGCAAAAAACATAGTTGATGGACAGAATGTAGAACAATATCTTACATTCACCCCAGTACAAAGATATGGGCCTAAATCCATAGTTTTTTTGCACTCCACACCACCCGAGGTCAGACAATGGCTACATGCAAATCAGCCTTGACCCTGTGCCTCATGGGAACAGTCCAGCCCGAACTACCAAGCCATGTCTTTACTTGACCGGAATCAAGCATCCAAGGACCGGTTTCTGGCTATCAGCCTTCTTCAGCCTGGATAGCTTGACTCCAGTGATGTGGAGAGCCTGGGACTCACGTCTGAGCATACCCAGCCCACTCGGGGTGAAAATTGCAAAAAACACAGTTGATGGACAGAATGTAGAACAATATCTTACATTCACCCCAGTACAAAGATCTGGGCCTAAATCCATCGTTTTTTTGCACTCCACACCACCCTAGGTCAGACAATGGCTATATGCTCACTTTGCCACTGGATTCAAGCAAGCCGGGCTGAAGACGGCTGGAATGCCAGAAACCGGTCCTCGGAAGCTTGTTTCCGGTCCAGAGAAGACATGGCTTGGCAGTTCGGGCTGGACTTTTCCCATGAGGCACAGGGTCAGACTGATTTGCATATAGCCATGTCAGAACTGGGGTGGCAGAGTGGGCTAAAGAACGGTGATGGATTAAACCCAGATCTTTTGACTGGGTGTGAGTGTTTGTTTGATTCAGATGCTCCGTCCATCACCACCCCCTTTTGTACCGTGATAAACAGTGGCGGCTGGTGACATTTGAAAGTGGTGTGCCGGAAAGTTTCTGTCTGAGTGCACCGCGGCGAGCGAGCGTAGCCAGCAAACCCAAACAGCTTTAATTTAAATTTGCAAACTTTGCAGATAAATCTAAATTTAAAAAGCATCAAACCAGGCTTTAAAACGCGTGACCTAGAAAAACGCCTCATATCATTTGTCTGCCAATAACCATGCATATAACAAAATAATGCGACTGCATCTGTGAAAATCATCTCTTAATCCCAGTCAGCACAGGGCGAAGCGGCGTATGCAAATACAATAGAAACACAGCACTGTACTACAAGCGAGCTCATGAACTGCTTCGGATGCACTGCCCATATTAATGATCTTGCAGCGCCCCGCTGAATTCAGAGCAGGCGTCCATGCTATAATCACAAACCAACTACAGGCACATGGCAGCGAACGCACATCTCATCTGCCTGGCTGCACGAGGTGGGCCAAGCCTTTTATTTCCTAGCTCCATGTCACAGTGACAAATCATTCACACTGTTTGAATTCCATTCACACCTGTGGTCTCGCTCCGCTCCCTCTTTTGTCTGCCCATCCTGGACTCCAAACTCTGCCTTAATGAACAAGCCACTCTTATTCTAGTAGTCACAACAGATTACTTTAATGTTATTCCTTCCCAGAGATCTCATTGTTCTTGTCAACAGTGGCAAATGAGTCCTACACCATACACAAATTATACATTTCTTTAAGTAAATTGTCAATTGTGCAACTTAACATCTCCATGTGTCTCTGCACTATTACCGTTTTTATAATTTTCTCATAAAACATGAGAGGCTTATATTTAAACATATTTCTAGGTTACACACCATGTCTAAAAATCTCCCTCCTTTTTCTTAGACTCCACATCTTTGCTCTTTAACTCTATCTCCCCACTACCCACGCTTCTCTTCCCCATGCGCATTGTGCCCTCACCTGACTCATTTCCCCTTGTTTGCAGTTTCTCCCTACCACTTACCCAACTATCTCTTCCTTCCCCCTTTACCTTCCCCGTCTGCAGTGCCCCCTTGCCTTTCATGTTCACTTTCCTTCCTCCCTCTCTCCACAACCCTCAAGCTCCCGGGTCTGCTCTGGCCACCCAGCTCGGCTCCTTAATCAGCCATATGTTTGACAGCCTATGTTATGTTATCTTATGTTGGGGCACTTATAGCGCAGTGACTCACACCCGAATGTGTATCTCGGCGCTTTGAATCTTGGCAGTTGGTGGCAGAGGGAGGCTGTGGTCACCTGTGTTCTTTTATTATGTGCGTACAAAGACGTTGGTCTTCAGAGGGTCTCACTGAGAGAGTGGGGGACTTTGAAGAAAGGGTGTGGGAACATTGTGGCCCATGACGCCCCCTCCCTCAGCCCCTGTGTCTTAATCACTCCCATCTCTGCCATAATTTCCAACTGTCTCCCCTTATTCTCTGACCTGCCCTCTCCAGAACTCTTCCCTCCCAACGATGTATTATAAGCCTTTTCATCGCGCCTTGCAGCTGTTCACCCCTACCACTCTGAATATCAACCCCACCACCACCACACAAGTGAGGATTTACAATGCCTAAAAGTGAAAGTAAAGTCCAACGAAGGAAACCTTGTGATACAACCTTGCCTGTGTACACATGCACTGCTTATCTGTCGTTTCCCTATAAACCCTTCCCATTTCCTGTGACTCAGAGTGATGTGTCCCCCAACATGCTCACTTTTGGAATCTGCAAGACGCAATGAGAGGGGGTGGGGGTATCGACGGAGGCGCTGGCGGTTCATTTCCATCACACGCTTTGAATAAAACACAACCAACTGAACGATAGGCGTATGAAAAAAAAAGAAAGACCAACACTACTTTGCTACAAATAAAGTTTTAACCATGTCTCATACTCGTTCTGCAGCATCACACGCTATTCCGGTATTAGGCATTATCTTCAGTGCTCATGTAAAATATAGTATTGGAAAGCATGGGGATGTGAAAGTACGTTAATCCTGTCGATCACACCTAATTTACTGGGACTGGTACCCACATACACTTAACAATGTGCCTCATCCCCATCCCTCGGCAGCGCTCATTTCAATCCATATAATTCATTTTGTAAACTGCCATCCTGCCCTCTCCTCCATCAACTTGCTATTATTCCAGTAGAAATGGTTAGCCAAATGAAACTCAGCCTTGACCCGTAGAAGTCCTAACTATTGCTTAGCCATGCACTTTAAGCTAATGCACTTCAATCAGACAATGCAGCACACCCTTCTATTCACCGTTTAGAGCGAAATAATTCAGGTTAAACAAATTCCAATTCAATTCAATTTATTTATTTTGTTTTGGTACTCCAACGGAGGTCCACAAAACACACTAACAATTTAAAAAGACAAACATTGCATACAGTACAAAATTCCTTCCTTATACATTACTATAACATGATATCAAACGTAATGTGAAATGTGCAAATAATGCTATAGTACGTAAAACAATCACATAACCAGCCAATAAAATTTCTTGTATACATACTAAGTAATGTGCAAATGATGCAATGAATACATGAAACAATTAAATAGCCAACCAGTTGATATTAAGTCGAAACCAGAGTACTGCTGTTAGACAAAATTCTAATAAATAGGCAAAAATGTTCAAAAAAATTGGTATATCTTAAAACAAACCATTTCATTCGGGGGTGACAAAACCAGAAAACGTGCATCCTGAGCAGAGTGAATATTAAATTTGATAAATACTGGTTTTAAAAACACTCGCCTGGCACTTTGCAGTTTTGAACATACAAATAAGACATGATTAAGATCTTGGATTTGCAACTGGCACAGTTCACAAATTCTCTTCTCTCTACTTGTTTTATCCCAGATACCAGTGACGTCTCTTAAAGGCAGCAGATTAAAACTCAGTAGGAGTATCAGCCTTCTAATCCCATGAGGAATATTCCGTTAAATAAGGCTGCGGTTTAATCCCCAATGTGCTCCCACTGACCGCCACGTTACTGGGCCTGGATTTACTTAAGGCAATGTCTCTGGCTAAACTGATAGGAGATCTAAATTTCTTTAAGAACTGTTTCAAACCAGATTTAGGCATTGGAGAAGCGGGAGTTAAACTAAGACCAAAACTGTCAATTGCACATAAAAAGGACCTAAAAAATGTGGATTGTGCTTTTAGATTGCAAAAGATTTCTGTTCTCAGAGCAGCCCTAAGAGTACCCTCTTCCCCTAAACAAATTCCGATCTACAGCTCCACATCCTATTTTTAATGTGATGTACCTCAACCTTGACTAGAGGCACCAAATGATTATACGACTATGAGCCAAACAACTGTTCTCGTCATGCACCTCGAACACAGCACTTGATTTACCCTTTTTATCACTTTCAGAGACTTGTCATACTTTATATTTGTCACATCCGAACCCGTGAGTAGAAGACTTAAAGTAGTGTGGTAAATAAATAAATAATACCTCTATTTTTGGATGAATAAATGAATAACAGATAGCTCAATAAATAAGAGTCAAGATTCGAGGTAGTAGGAGTTTTGCAGGTTTAATACAGCATAAGGACAGGAACAGGACAACCTGCATAGGAATAGGATGGCAGGGCCCAGCAGCTGCTGGGGCTGGATCTGGGATGAGCGCGCTAACATTTAATAACACGATCATATATACTAAAACAGTTGCATTACAATACATACGATAGGCGGAGCAGTGGGTGTGGTCAATAGCAGTCGCGAAAGATAAGGGTGAAAGTGGGTGTAACAGAGGCGTATACATAGACATGTGATGCAAACGTAACAGAATATGTCATGAATGGGGCGGAGACCATGGAGGGGGCTACCTGAGGAGCCGGGACCTCTAACCTGATGGTGCGCGCAAACTGGCAATGACGTATTACTAGGAGAAGCTGGGGGCTTCGAACTCTGTGCTAGGAGCAGAGACTGAAGTCTGGAGAGTCAGGGCGACATGTACCTAAGCAGTATCTAGTATCTGATGTTTAGGGAACATGTTGATATGAACTAAGAGTCAGGAGGGGAGAGGCTAACGGACTCTAAGACTGGAGCATGCATTATTCTATATGTAGTGCGTGATGAAGAATATTAAATGACCATTAAATGCAGTATTTCTCTTACATGGAGACGTAAAGGCTAGACAATGACGGAAACTATTGATGCGATTCAGTAGCTTTAGGAATGCAGAGAAGGAGGACTGAACTGATAACTGGAATCATAACATACTCTTGGCAGACTCAGAGGCAGAGCCAGGCTGAGCCGGGCACTGCGAGGCAGGAAGTAAGTGAAGGGTCGAGGATACAGGTGGGGGCTGTATCGCTCCTCAGCGAGGCTTCAGGAGACAGGAGACAGGAGCTGAATCTGGTGTCCAGGCCCTTCTGAGGCCTAGAAACGGGGACTTTACAATGGAATAACGTGCACACTGAGAAACGTGGCAACGTAACTTTACATAGGCCTGTTCTTCAGGTCTACTAAAGCGGTGTACAGGGGCTATGTGCAGAGTCTCACATGTTCGACTCCAGTCCATGTACATTCACGCTTCTTCACCCCCATTGCACCCTAACCCCGTCACATGGGGGCAGACTTTGAAATTAGAAGACTCTTTTGAGCCCACACAGAAGGGTATGAAAAAAATAAAATAAAAAGTAAAACCAATAAATTTAAACTTACCGCCGGTCCTGCGTTGCATCACGTCTCCGAGTCCTCTCTCACAGAGTGACGTTGGCACATCATAAGACTGGAGGCGGCTACTCGACTAGATCCTGCGATTTGATAGGGCATCGGGCGAAAGTACGTCACCGCCCGACAGGAACCTATCTTTACACTCCTGCACTACACTAGGCATGCGCAGCATACCTAGTGCAATGTCAATGGAGTGGCCGTGCAGAAATGAAAGCACCCTCAGCTCACACTTGCGCAGTCGGAGTCTGCTGGACTCCTGCTGCTCTCGCCATCGCCTGTGTGCCTTCCCTGTGAGTTTGGTGTTCACCATGATGACTCATCATGCGCACGCACCGCGGCTGTAGAAGCACAGGCCGGAAATGTAAACAGAAGAATTGCGTCTGCTTACATTTCTTGCTGCCCGTGATTCTGTTGCTGATTTTGCCTAGTGGGGCACCGCCCCCGGCGCCCCTTTAGACCAGCCGCCGCTGCTGATAAATATCAGTTACTTTAAGGCAGTGTTCTGCATCAATAGGCGTGCAATGGGTGTTGCTGGGGGCGTTCCCAGCAACATCCATGGCCTTTTGACACTGCCCCAGATTTACAAGAAATCGTGAATCTCAGGCAGTGCCAAAAGCTTACGCCTCCCCAGGGGAGGCGTAAGGGAGGTGCAACTGGGAGAAACATCTTTATTTCTCCACTTCTGAGACGCAGCGGCGGCAGCAATCATGCGCCATGTTGCGCTGTATTTACAATGTGACGCATCTAGGGAGATGCGTCACATTGTAAACCCCTGCGCCACATGAAACTTGCATCAGGTTTCATGTGGGCGTTACAGTGCAGGTTGGACGTTCCCTCGCAAGCACGCCTCGTAAAAGTGATGCAGTAAAATCTACAAGATTTCACTGAGTCACTTTTACGGCCATGCTGCGTCAAAACCCTGCCCCTGCTTGAAGCAGACCCAAGGATTGACACAGCATGATAGGCATAGGGCACCCCTGAGCCTTGCTGGAGCCGCATCGCGCTTGCGACACGACTCCAGCAATGCGCCACATTTACGCCGAGGGATGCGACACGCATCTGCCCATCCATGTGCCACGGTGCGCCTCATTGTAAATGCGGTGCATCAGTGGTGGCGCACGGGTGGGCAGATGCGTCGCAACTCTTCTGTCGCATCCCTGCTGATTAGCAGAGATGCGCCAGAAGTTGTAAATCTGCTCCACGGTGGCTTCCTGCCATTTTCTTTTGCCGTAGGTGATGTGCAGCAGGAAGCCTGCTGCGTTTCCCTACTGCAAAACCTCATAAATGAGGCCCATAGTCTGTGATGTAACAGGTATTATAACTATAGATATTAGCGTGATTTTTATTTCTTCTTTCATTTATTGCAAAGACATTTTAAACCAATATTTATTTTTAATCATTTAAAATTATAAAATAATAGATTAGAAAAAACAAGACATTTTCAGGTAATGAAGTGTGTGTGAAATAGTAGCTATAATAACTGCAAGTCTTGTATGCCAACAAAAGATGTTTGTTTACATTGTACAGTCATCTATGCACAGGGGGAAAATAGTACTGGCAGATTCGACAGAAGGAAAGGAGTGGACAGAGGAGTCGAGATTCCTGTAGATCAGTGGCTTTTAACCTGTGGTCCATGGAGGCTTGGGGTCCCCGAGCCTACTCAAGGGGCCAGCGTCTGTTATACAGAAGCAAATAATATTATAATTAATACATTTACATTATGAAAGTACATACAAATAAAAAAGCAAAATGATAAATGTAAACTCTTGTTTTATATTACATTGTTAATTAAACAACGAATTACGACATGTGAGCATTTGTTTGCTCTAAGCTTAGTATTGTATTTTTGTGAATTGTTGTGTGATCCGAGGACCCTGTCTTCCAATAATGACTCAGTGGGGGCCCCAGGATTCGAGGAAGGATTCAGTGGGGGTTCAGAGAAGTCAAAAGTTTAAGAACCGCTGCTGTAGATGACAAACATGTGCAGTCAACATGCACCTCTGTTTCTTCCTCTATTTCCCAGACCCGTTTACCTTTCCTCTGTATTTTTGTCGGAGTGGGAGGTGAGACCCGCTCTTAGAAAATTGATCCGCATCACTCTAGCAGCAAGCAGCACTTAAGAAATTAATACCTGTGATCTTCTTATCAGTGGGAAAAGGCAGCCCTCTGCGGAGGATGCACCATGCGGCTATGAAGGGCTGAGTTAGCCTCATCATGCTAAGAGTTCATTGTGCAGGTCCTTTGGAGTGTGAACAGACACAGCAGACACTGCCAGCATGACACTGAACATGGATCACAGGCTCAGATTGGCGTTGATGTAGCCTGCTCTGGAAATTCTTTTGCAGACTGAAATTTTCTCTAAGCAATATTAAGAAATCTTTTATCAAGTGGAAATGAGAATTTGGCCTAAGCGTGTGATGATTCCAATAACATCTGGAAATCTTGAAGACTTGTTCTACAATCTCAGTCACAGCTTCATTCCAACATTCACACACTTTATAGGCAAGTCCAGATCAAGGCCCGGTTAAAACCACATAGGGGCAGATTTACAATAAGTGACGCATCCCTGCATATCAGCAGGGATGCGCCACTTATTGTGCGCCATGCCTCTGCCACCCATAGTGCGCTGCATTGTAAATGCGACGCACCATGGGGCAAAAACGGCACAGATGCGTGACGCATGGTGGTGCATTGCTGGAGTTGCGTCGCAGCATAGAACTCTGGGGGCCCTATGCTGTTAATGCTGCGTCAATCCTTACGCCTGCTTCAAGCAGGCGCAGGGTTTTGACGCAGCATGGGCTCAAAAGTGACTGAGTGAAATCTTGTCGATTTCACTCAGCCACTTTTAGGAGGCGTTCCTGCGCCGGAACGCCCCCCCCTGCGCCGGAACGCCTCCTAATGGCGCAGGGCTTTACAACGTGACGCATCTCCCAGATGCGTCACGTTGTAAATACCCCGCACCATGGCACATGTTTTGCGCTGCCGCTGCGTCACAAAAGTGATGCAACGGCAGCGTAAAACAGGCGCAAGGGGCTTGTAAATCTGCCCCGTAGATTCTGTTTTAGAGGATATTTTCAAGTCTCTCTTGACTGTGTCACTGTCCATCTACGTCTACACAGATTCCAAGCAAGAAGCATGTAGGTCACTGGAGCAGGCATATGGATCGACTTGACCTTGGAGAGAGAAGGACCCTAGATGTCTGGTCCAGTACTGGTCCCTGCAGAGATCTCCTAGCGCTAGAAATGACGGGCAAATTGAAAAATGACACAACCTCTATTTTAATGGGATCACACAGCCAGATTCTCAGGTGTTTTCTAAATTTTCTAAAAATGGGTTTGTTGATTAGTGAAGGTGGAATGTGTTCAATAGTTTGGATCAAAGTGTGTTAAAAGATGTACGTGCCCATTTGGTAGATTTAGTTGAAGCTGATCTAAGACTACAGCTTGGTGGTGTAATCAAGACACTGACATGCAATATAAGGAGGTTGAGCAGATCAATAAATTCTATGCATGATAGAGAAAACATGAAAACCCACTCTCTTTTTTAACGAGGAGCCAATACAGAGTTTTAAGTTTTCCTGGGACAGGTTCAAGTGTATGGATATATTCTGCTGTTAAGATATGTTGTAATATCATTGTAGGCAACATTGTTGAATTGGAAAACAATTTTCATCCCGTCTTGACCAATGCCATCAATAGATTTAAGTTGTTTGTTGTCACTTTCCCAATACAACCTAGGAAAGTGGTTCCTTCTATTGCATTTCCTACAAATGGTACTCCTTGCCTAACAATATAAGCTGTTGGCTAAATGATTACTGCTGCCACAACTGAAAGATTTCATTAACTAACTTCTGGGTTTAATCTGGTCTTATACATTGTGCTATTTTTAATTTTATGTATTTTACTCTCTTGAATACCTTAGGATATCAAATGCACACAAATTGGATAAGCCTATAAGCACTGTAATCTAATGTACTTCACATTCTTGTTTGCCTTGGATTTCCTGAAGAACGTATGATGCTGAAGCGTCTCCAAATTGCAATTACATTTTTGAGAATATTATTTTGTATGCATTTAAATCTCCTTCTTGCACATCATCAGGGCCTTCTGTTAGTAGTGTTTTATAGATTTTCCTAACATGAGTATATAGGTTATGTAACAGAATATCTTGTTGCCTAACAGGACTCAGGGGCATATTACCAACAACTAGCGATAATTTTTGTCTCTAACTTGTTTAGAGACAAAAATTATCGCCGCACATCGGCGATTTTTATCGCAGATAAACCTTGCTATTAGCAAGGTTTATCGCAAATGCGATAAAAAATGCCCGCAATGCATGAATATCGCTGAAAAGTCAGCGATATTCATGCATTATCGAGCAAATGCTCTTAGCCATGTTATCCACCTCCCATTGGATAACATGGCTAAGAATGCTCAGGGCAGGTGTTAGCTTTTGGAGATATTCGCGCTTAGCGCAAATATCTCCAAAAGTTGGTAATAGGAGATAGCGATGTTAGCGACTGTTTCCAGTCGCTAACATCTTGGCACGCCCACTTTGCATATCATTAGTGATAAATATCACTGAAATGCAAAGTGGGGCCCATGATGGTCGCTATCTCCTATTAGCTGTCGCTAACTGGTGTTAGCGACAGCTTGGTAATAGGGAGATAATTTTATCTCCGCTTTCTTGGCTTTTAAAGCCAAAAAAACGGAGATAAAACCCCTTGATAATATACCCCTGAGTCTTTCCCTGCCAATCACTATCAAATATGACTCAAACATTTTAACCCATTTCTGTCAAGGCAAGTTAGACTTGCCAACTTTGTTTGAAAAAGGCAGCAATTGACTCATGTTTGCTGCAGCCATGTTGAAAAAACTATAATATTATGCACTTTCCTGCACTGTACATCGGTGTTTAGTCAAAGTGTTCAAGATCAACCTATCTGAGTTATCTAAATTAAAGGAGCATGATTAACAAGATTATCTCAATTAACTTAGTTAAGAATGCAATAATGACGCTTACTTGAAAATATGTTAGAGTTCTTTCCGTAAACAAGGATTCTTATATACAAATATAATACACATATAGCAAAGCAACAATGAGACAAGTTTCCTTTAAATAGAAATAGGGTATCATCGTTGAAGCTCTGTTCCATTACTCCAAAGTAATGTTACTTTTTAGATCAGCACGAGTTGGCTGACGATATAATATTTGAAAAGTATGGAAACAAATTAAATACTGCTGATTGAGGTGTGTGTGCCACTGTCAGACATAGAACTAGAGAAGATGATTTCTGAATGATGTTTGTGTCACTTGTGGTAAGGTGAAAATACAATTGTGGTAAGGAGTGTGTCTCACCATGACACACAACTGATATTACTGGAATTGGTGTGTGTCACTGCACCACAAAACTTATTTTGTAAGACATTTTGAGCAGTATCATCAAAATCATTTGCTGTTTTCAGTTGCAAATGGGCATAATAATATTTCCTTTGCTTCCCCCAGACTACATACATTTTGTTCTGATTATCCAGGAGTTGGCAAAATCTGAGCATGTAAACCCTCAAAAAGGCCTGTCTCAGGCACTGTCCCCTCCCAGCATGCGGCTTAGTGGGTGCGCCTCCGCGTGTCAAACTGTCAACAAGGTACAGCGTGTGAGGGTGGAACACACCTCCCTGTGAGTCAGGTCCACTTCAAGTCTCTGCCTTGGAAGTGGACGCTCATCAGGCTCGGCCAGATGGTCGCAGAGATCCTGGAAGCTCTGCGGCACCCGTGGAGTCTTTAGACATCTGAGCTGCCAGTAAACATCTCACCGAGGTCTGGTGCCTTCATGTACCACAGGAGGACTACTGCTGTCCTCTGTTCACATAAGCTGGCACAGCTCCTTGAAATCTGTATTAAATAAATGAAGGTAGGCTGCAATATCAAGATCTGCTGAGGATACTGTAGTATTCTGGGTTTAGTATTTATGTTACTGCACTTCTCTGCATCTAGCTACTCAGCCAGTGTGAGTGTTCCAGGTTAGAATGTGAGTGTGATTGACATGGATGGAATGCTTGTGTGACTGGTATGAGGGTTGGCAGTTGGAGTATGGGCTGAGTAGCTAAGAGGCTGCTCCTGGTGGGGCTGCTTGTTCCAGAGTTATACTTCCTATTATTCTGAATATGGCTGAATAAACCTACTTCTATACTCAACTACATCTGCCTCAGCTACATCTCTTCATGTATGTATGGACTCAAATACTACATTATTCTTGGCGACGATCTGGAGACTTTCCTGCGCAATATATGCCTATTTACAAGAGATGGGAGTAACCTGCAACTGAAGTGGAACAAGCATCTATCATCTAAAAAGTAAGGAACCTCTACAAGCACGTGAAGTAGCCCTACCAGTGCCGAACACATCAGGCAGCCCTGGCAAAAGCGTGTTTTCAAGTCAACTTAAACATGGTTTCTGCGCAGAAAATCATCACTGAAGCTGCCTACGTGGCGCAGAAGGTACTACATCGTCTTGATGTCTTAAGCAACATTTTACATCTACTCCTTTTGGAAGCATGGAGTGTCAGCGAAGTACTTATGTGGAACCAAGGTAATTGGTGTTTGTCTGCGTTAAGGATCTAGTACATTGAAAATGATTTTCTATTTAACAAGATGTTAGAGGTGTACGCATCCTTACTGGCGCTTAACGTGGATAACGTGTTTCTGCCTGCTTAACTTGTCTACAGCTGATGTGACAGTTGACTCGTATGAACTTTTTGTTTTACCAAGCGTTTCTCTGCCTAATTGGGAGGAGGCCGTTTTGTGTTGATTTCATCGTGATTTTTGACGATGTTTTCAAGTGATTCAGCTGGATTTGCTAACTCGACAGTTGGGTTTGTTTAAAAATTAAAAAAATACATCAGGGAACTCACCTCGGGCGCTGTGCCGCTCTGAGCACCGCAACGGCTTTCTGTGACGTCTACACGCGTGTTGTGGTTGGCAAAGTGAGACATTTTGGTTGGCAGCGCATCAGCGAGTGTCATGGATGGTCTAGGAGGACGCACAAGATTGGCAGAGCATCTCAACGTGTGACGTTAGAGCCGGCCATTTTGGTCTAAAGCTGTAACCATGGCATTCTAGTCTTTTCCTCGAGATGCGGCGCAGAGGTGGTTGCTGTTCCGTTCGTCACGACACTGCGTGAGGAGGCTGTGCACACCTATTCAGTTTTGTCTACATATGCGCTCAAATTGCCCTCCGACTTTTCAATTCATCTGTTGTTTATTCTACCCAAGTTTTTTGGTCTTTATCACCCATTTTCAAGCATCGTTTGAGCCAAGTATTCTTTCTTTTCTGGAATCTCGCCAGCAACAAGGTACTGTTTCCTAATCTTCTTGTTTCAGTCACTGGTGCTTGAAGCCATTTCACCTGCAAGCTTCGTTCAACGTAGTACAATTTGAGTTTGTGGTACAATTTATTTTGCAATAGCTCCTGCACCTTGCTACATCAAGTTTTTCAGCTGAGTTTTTTTTCCACGTTTTATTTCAATCTTCTATGGGCATTATTCCTGTTTCAAAAGAACTTGGTTCTGCTGCCAAGTGGAATTTTCTTGTACCTTACATCTTGCCTGTCCATCATCCCGGTGACAGGCACACCTATGACTGTGGTTAATGTTTATGCTAATTTTTAACTTACTGTATGTTCAATTTGGAAATGTAAGAAACGTGTTATTTTAACTTATGATGGGTTCTCTCACCCTTATGTCTACACTGCATTATGCTTGTGTCACTTTTCATGTGTTTGCGCATAAGTTGTTTAGGGTTCTCTCACCCTCATTTCGCTACTTTAGTTTGGTACATATGTTCTCCTACACATGTTTGCGCAAGTTTTTGTTAAGGGTTCTCTCACCCTCATTTGCAATTTTATATCCCTATTCTTGGGATGGATTTAGGTTGTGATCCTATTTCCCCTCATGGTTTTACCATTAGTAACCCTCATGTCTGGGTTATTGGGTTCTTGTCTTTAGGACTTTTGCCTTCTCTACCTGTGTTGGACACCTTGTTGTACGTTTTTGCGTGCATGTCGCACTGTGCGAATTTCTCTTTTGTGTCCAGTGTGTAAGACGCCATGTGCATCACATTTTCGTTAGTGTGTGTAGTCATAGTTTGGCTCACTTTGTCTTGTGTAAGCTGGTTGTGCTTCACTTCTTACCTATGTGTTGGTTTGACACATTGTACTGCACCTGTCCGTGCCGCGTGTGTGCTTGGGTCCTGTCCCTTGTTACACCTTCTTCTTTTTGGTTATGGGTAACCCCGTATTTTCTCAGTTCCTATCACGAGGAGTGGAAATTTTGCCACATTGTGCTGCACCTGTTCGTGCCGCGGGTGTTTTGGGGTTCGTCCTTTTAACACTTTCGTTCATGGGTAGCCCCATATTTTCAGTGTTCCTCCTATGAGGTGTGGAATTGGTTTGCCACATTGTGTTGCACTATCTTGTGCTGTGTGTGTTTTCTGAGGTATGTCCCTCAGTTACACCTTCATTCATGGGTAGCCCCATATTTTTCAGTGTTCCTCACATGAGGAGTGGAATTGTTTTGCCACATTGTGCTGCACCTTTCCGTGCTGCGTGTGTTTTCTTGGGTTTGTCCCTCGTTACACCTTCACTTATGGGTTAGTCCCATGTTTTTTAGTTCCTCTCTTGAGGAGTGGCTTTTGTTTGCCACTGTCTACCTTCGTGAAGACGTTTTCTTCACGTTAGGTCTTGCTCACTGGTTGTTTGTGAGTTCGTCTCTCATTTCATTTTTCTTTTTCTTCAGTATTGAAGGAGGAGGATGGTGTCAGTGTTAGTATTTACTGTATCCTTCTTCCTTCTTTCCTGGCTTTTGTCTGTTTACCCTCTCGTGGTGTGAAGTCCTTCTCATCCCTGGGTTTACGGATAAATATTACGATTGTATATTTTGATTGTGGATAGTTTTCTTCTCCGCTCTCAGGTTCTTTTTTGTTTTCCATTTCGAGAGGGAGAGGATGTGTAGTATTCTGGGTTTAGTATTTATGTTACTGCACTTCTCTGCATCTAGCTACTCAGCCAGTGTGAGTGTTCCAGGTTAGAATGTGAGTGTGATTGACATGGATGGAATGCTTGTGTGACTGGTATGAGGGTTGGCAGTTGGAGTATGGGCTGAGTAGCTAAGAGGCTGCTCCTGGTGGGGCTGCTTGTTCCAGAGTTATACTTCCTATTATTCTGAATATGGCTGAATAAACCTACTTCTACACTCAACTACATCTGCCTCAGCTACATCTCTTCATGTATGTATGGACTCAAATACTACAGATACCTTTATGCATTTTTGAAAGCTGCTGAGTATAAATAAAAAATGGTGAATTGTACTTTTTGCTTGCGCATACCTCAGAAAAAATCTTATTATTGGCACACAGTCAAAAGCATTGCATAGGATTTTATTTTGTCCTGCTGAAATTGATGCGTCATGTAAAGATGATTTTAGCCATACTCATCTGAGTACAGGGCCATATTGGAGACATATAAGCACAGGGTAAGACGATGTTGCTTCCCCTTCACAGCTTGACTCTGCAACAATACTTTGATAATCAGGTACATGCTGCAGTTTCAAGAAAAGCTTCATTTATTTTTAAAAGCTGCCGCCAGTTCTTAATCATTGCACTTGCACTTTGAGGATTTTAGCTGCACTTTTGTGAACTGCATATTGAATTTGTGTTCCGTTTTCACCACGCTCCTGACTGCTGATTAGTCCAGGGGGAACCAATCAACATTGTGCCAGGAGGAGCCTTTTAAAGCTTCCCAAAAACTAAATGAAGGCAGCGGCATGGAGGCGTGCAGTGGGCACGCCAAAGGTGCACCAAAGGCAAACCTGTCTGCACCTCTCCGCGGCCGGCCAAGGCCAGGGGCCAGTCATTAAGCCCAAAAACATACCTACTCCTCAGAGGATATTAGACACCTCCACTCAGTAAGTTTTAAACCAGACCCCTCTCTCTCATGTACACTATATAATCCAGGGATATTAAACCACGACACCCCAGCCAGCCTCAGAGTTGATTAAAACTAGTAAACCCTCTACTGTACTGCTAGTCAGGTGCACTACCAAATAACAATTACTAATCTCAACACTCGATCCGTGGCCAAACATCACCTCATAATATTCCATTTACTTATTGCTCAAAACCCCGATCGGTATGTAAAATTGTCTAAACCTTAAGTATTTCCGTTTTATGTAACTGGGTAGATTCCATCCCAAGTATTCTTGAGCCTGTATTGTATATGTTTCAATTACTATATGTATATATATATGTTTATATTTCTCAGCTTGTAGGAGATCTGGGTTCCACTGCTTTATAGTCAGCGTATTACGTATTATATATATATATATATATATATATATATATATATATATATAAATATATATATATATATATATATATATATATATCTCTATATATATATATCTAGATATATATATACCGTATTTCGAAATATGTATGCTCTTTTATATAGGGAAATTTAATCACTGAAAACATTTTGTTTTATATGCTCACATTTTAATTTATTAATATTAGTTTTTTTCTTTTTTATTGTAATCAAATGATTAATAAAATAAAGTATTTTATTCATTCAAAGTCATGACATTTTTACAGACTTTCTGTAACTTACATTGTACAGCTACACAGTAAGCCACAACTTACAACAAAAAACAGCTTATTATTAATCACATAGGTAAAACCTAATGCATTTACCACACTTGTTTTAAGAGAGGCATCTCTGGATGGGGTAGAGTCATGTGGGCTGCAATCCTCTAATAGGAATCTCCCTTTTCCGTTAGTACATCTCCCAAATTAATTCCCGCTTGTGAATAGCAGGTGCACCATGATCAATGCTTTAAATGGGAAAAGGTAAGGGCAGTTACTCACTAAATTGACTTGTGAAGTAGGGGTGGGGCTTGGGGCAGGGCTACAGGCAGTGCTAAGGGGCTGAAATAGGGGGCGCACATTTAATGGGATTGATATTTTCTTGGTATGCAGATGAACATAATGATGCATAAGCATTTCTTGTATCCCACACGTACTCTTTTTGTCCTTATATGTACAAAAAGGTACAAATAATATTATCTTTCAAATGTTACATGTGTACAGATTACCTCCTTGCAAGGCCCATAAAAGACATTTTGCATATTTATGTTAAAGACAATAACCAATAGTGTGGGCAATTAAAGCAAATGAAACAACATAATCTCATTCTATTTAACAGACCTCATTTGTTAAACCCAGTACCCAGTGTCCAAAAACTTTAATACCCCTTACACCAACCAGTTCATCTGTAGGTAGGTTACTCTACCCATTGGTCTTTATATTTGCGGCCTCGTCCCAAGAATTAAACAAGTCTTTTTCCCATTAATTGCAGCACCAAGATTGACCAGGTCCTTAGCATTAAGATGAAACGTAAACACATTCTCTCAAACTGTCAGCATCTCACCCCTGTAAAAGATTCCCATTAGATGTCTTGTCACAGAAGTTATAGATTCCAGTCCACAGACTCTGGTTTTAACCTAACTACTCAGAAAACTTGAACAAAAAAATAGACACTTTCTAAAACAAAGATAACAGATTGAAAACCATGCCTGTGATTGAACCCATGCCCGACCTTCACTGCTGCAGGTGCTAGATCCCATGAGTCAACTTATCACCTTCAAAGATCTGCCTAATCAGGACACTGTGTATATATGTATGTATATGTATATCATTTTCTGGATATTTTTCTTTCCTTCAGCTGCACAGGTAAATAAAAGTGGTTATCCCTCTGTACGATTCTTTAGTCCCAGATGACTTGCACAAGCTATTTCCTTATTATACCTAAACATTTGTTTGGAAGGGCCCGATTCACAGAACTAACTTAAGACAAAATCCTGAACTTACTACCATTTTGGTATTCACAGAAGGCACTTAGTAATTTCGGTATTCACAGAAGGCACTTACTCATTTCGGTATTCACAGAAGTTAGGATTCCTAACTTTAGGACTCCCAAATGCCTTCTGTGAATACCGAAAGTCTTAAAATTAGGACTTTTCTCACTTTAGTAGTAGTAAAGTTAGGGCTCCTAACTTTAGGACTCGTAAATGCTTTCTGTGAATACCAAAAGTCTTAAAATTAGGGTTTTTTTCAGTTTAGGAGTAGTAAAGTTAGGACTCCTAACTTTACTACTCCTAAACTGAGAAAAATCCTAACTTTACCACTTTAGATATTCACAGAAGTCATTTAGGAGTCCTAAAGTTAGGAGTCCTAACTTTACTACTACTAAAGTGAGAAAACTACTAATTTTAAGACTTTCGGTATTCACAGAAGTCATTTAGGAGTCCTTTTTTTTTCATTTTAAATTTTTTTTATTTTGTTTTAAAAACATACAAGATAATTATAACAAGTCATATATATCAGTCACATAAAGTAATAAAGATGATATAGAATGACTATGAATATTAAATCAATTAGGAGTGAGGGGGGAGGGGAGAAAGGAAGTTAGAAAAGAAAGCTAGAAAAGAAAGATAGAAGTAGGAAGATAGGAGAAGGGAAAGGGAGAAAGAAAGAGAAGAAGAGAAGAGGGTACAATAATTAGACGGAGGAAAGAGAAGATAAATAGTTAGATAGGGGAAGCCAGAGAAGATCAGATTTAATTTTCAAGGGTACAGAAGAAGAAGAGGAGGCAATGGCAATTCGATGCTCATCACATATGAAATTCCACCAAGTGTGAACAGACAGTTTGGAGTTATCTTTCCAACAAGACAGAATAACTTTGAGAGCAAGAGCAATGAACAAGTCAAGTAATTTTGCACTTGATGGAACAATGTCAAGGTCATCGGAGTCAGAACCTAAAAATACAGTAGCAAACGATAATGGAACAGAAAAATGAAACATGCGCATGCAAATATTCCAAACAGATTTCCAAAAATGTAAAACTGAGGGGCAATCAAACAGTTGATGTTTGAGTGTACCAGCTTGCAAAGCACAGGACCAACAAAGATCACTGGATGATGGAGAAAACTTAGCAATACTCACAGGAGTAATAACAACTCTATGGTAGATAAAAAATAACGATTGTGTAATACGAGCAGCAACTGAAATCTTAAACAATTTACTCCATAAACGGTCCCATACATCAACAGGTAGAGAAATAGATAAGTCAAGTTCCCAAGCACTTTCAGTAATAGATTTAGGTCTAACCTGAGCATTCGACAATAATAATTTATAAACTAGGGCAGCTTTAGGTTGTTGCAGTGACAACAATGGATATAAAGGGGAGGAAGGAGATAAAGAAGGGAGAGTATCAAATGTAGGAAGGGTTAACAAGTGAGATGATAAAGCAGTAGTAATGATATTGTATTCTTTGATATAAGCGGCAGGAAGGTTAAACAAAACTTGCATTTCAGAAAAAGGAATAATGGAGTTATTAGAGAAAAATTGGTGAACAAATACAACATTCTTTTCTTTCCAGTGCTTGTAATAGAAAGATTTGCCCTTGTACTTAAGATGTTTATTATACCATATGCTAGATAACAAAAGAATTTGGAGAGAGGACAAGTCTTTGGCAAATGTATTATGTAATATTTTTTGGGAGTATTTTAATACAGGGTGTTTAGTCAGGAATGAACAATTGGACATAAAAACTGTGTGTTGAAAAGAAAAATCCTTCAGTAACGAGCGCTCAAATGTAATCCATTTAGGGACAGGGGTATCAGAAAAATCAAAAGCTAAGGAAAAGGATTGTTTAATAAGGAAAGCAGTGTGGTAAGTTTTAAAATCCGGGAATCGAACCCCACCTTCATTCTTAGGGCGTATCAATTTGTGTAGTGCTATGCGGGGGTGCTTATTGTTCCATAAAAACTTTGAACAAATGGAATTCAACCTAATAAAATATGAGTTCGGAATTTTCATGGGGAGCATGGAGACAGTGTAGAGTACATGAGGCGTGATCATCATTTTGATGGTGTCTAATCTGCCCCACCAAGATAAAAATATTGGGGACCAAGTCTGAAGAAGAGATTCAATTTTCTTAGTAAGAGAGGCAAATGTGAGTTTAAGGGTATCGACAAGCGAAGGGGAAAACCATATACCTAGATATTTGAGTTTTGAAGGACACCAAGCAAAATCGGTAGATGCAAGCATGTATTGGAAACATGAGGAGTTTAAGGGTAAGACCTCTGTTTTGGATAAATTAAGCTTATACCCAGAAACAGCAGAGTATAAACTAACTTCATTCAAAAATGGTGGGAGAGAGGATTCTGGATTAGCCATATAGACCAAGATGTCATCCTCATAGGCAGAGATCTTCATCTCAATGGCTGAGGATTTAAAACCAGCTATTAGAGGATTGGAACGAATTCTTTCCAAGAAGGGCTCAAGACAAAGAATAAAAAGTAAAGGGGAGAGAGGACAACCTTGTCTTGTTCCCCTGGATAAGGGAAAGAATTTGGAAAATTGATTATTTACAAAAATACTAGCCCGGGGAGCTGAATAAAGAAGTTTAACCAGGGAAATAAAAGAGGGGCCAAACCCAAACCATTTTAAGGAACGGAACATGAATTGCCAATTAATACGATCGAAGGCTTTCTCCGCATCCAATGACAAAGCTGCAAGGGGGGAACCATAATGTTTGCCATGAGAAATGCCATTTGCAAACATGCAAGCATTATCCGCAGCAAGCCTACCCTTTACAAATCCTACCTGGTCAGTTTTAATCAATAGGGGGATGATGGATTTTAGTCAAGAAGCAAGGATTTTGGCAAAAATCTTACAATCATAGTTTATCAGGGAAATGGGACGGAAATTCTTACAAATGGAGTGGTCCTTGTCAGGTTTGGGAATTATAATGATGAGGGCATCTAGAAATGAACCTGAGGCCTTCGCATTTGCTATGAAAGAGTTAAAGAGTTGGAGGAGATGGGGTACAAAAATGGAATGAAAGGTGGAATAAAATTCAATAGGTAATCCATCAGGACCAGGAGCCTTGGATTTTTTCAGGGAGTTGATAGCTTTAAGGATCTCTTGAGAGGAGATGTCTACCTCCAGTTGAGCAAATTCATCAGGGAGTGAAGGAGGAGGAGGGAAGTTACCAAAAAAAGAGGATAAATCATGTTCAGTAGGGTGAGTGTCATCTGTGTACAGGGATTGGTAATAATTGTGGAAAACATCTGCAATGTCTTCATCAGACGAGACAAGTTTGTTAGATGACTCATTAAGGATGGGACCAACAGATTTGCGTTCAGACTTGATTTTAAGATAATTCGCTAACATTTTACCAGCCTTGTTCTGACCCCCATGAAATTTAGATTTAATTTTCAACAGGGTATTGCAGGCCTCGCCAGTTGCAATTTTATTCAATTCGGATTTCGCTCTAATCAGATTAAGAAGGGCAGTAGGATCTTTAGAGGAAAAATAGGAGTGTTCTAAAGTTTTGATTTTGGTAAGTTGAGCAGCGTATTTAAGTCTATTGGTTTTCTTTTTCTTAGAAACATAAGAAATTATTAAGGCTCGTAGGGCCGCTTTAAAAGCATCCCAGTTGTTAGATGTAGAAGTATCAGTCGGGACATTAAAAGTAAAAAACTCAGCTATAAACTTTTTAACTTCTTCAACAAAAACAGCATCAGACAAAAGGAAAGTATTGAATTTCCAGCGGTTGAAGGTAGAGGAGGTGAGGGCAAGATCAAGAGTGGCAAAAACGGAGGAGCTTGGCGGGCATCCATGATGGCCGCGTGACCACAGCGCTCTCCGGACCCCCGCCACTCCCGGCATGATATCCTGACTATATCCTGATTAATTACGAGGACTCTTGTAGAGGAACCTGGGCTGATCCTAATGCTGTTTTTGGATTGCGAATTGGGCCAGGGGCACGGACGCTACGTCGACTCAAACTTTCGGGGCCCGCCCGGGTGGTGCGCCCGGGCCTTGGTGAGGCTCTGTTGCCGTGTCTGAGTTGAACAACAGCGGCAGGGAGATTCGACTTGGGGGTCCCCCTCTTAACTTTCGGTTTCGATTCTGCTTCAGACTGCGTCTTCCAGTGGGGGTGTCTGGCCGGTGCTGAGTCCAGCGGCGCGAGGTGGCAGTTGCACCTTTTGCCTGCTTTGTGCCCTTCCAGGCCGGTTCACACCTCGATGTGCCCTCGTTGTTGACTTTTGGCTCCGACGCACTGTCCTCCTGTGGCCATTTTCACCAGGTCGCGCGGGTCCCTCGGGGACGTGGTCTCCACCATGACTGGCAGAGGGGACCAGGAGAGGCGAAAGACCAAGACACCCCTTCGCGGGGGCCCGGTCCAGTCTAACGTCATGGACCGGTACACGCAATCGAAAGGGTCCCCTGGAGCCGCCTTGCCTGGCCCGAGTGCGGTTGGACACCCTTCGGAGGCTTCGACAGAGCCGTCCCTGCAGGACATCATGGGCGCCATTTCTGGCATGAGGGAAACCATCGGTCAACAATATGAAGCTCTGGCCCACAAAATTGATACTGTGGCTATTGATGTGAACTTGATTCGGGCTGACTTATCTAAAACCAATGAGAAGGTGAAGTCATTGGACCTCAAGTCATCTAGTCTCACGGCCGACGTCTCGGAGATACAGACGGAGATCGGCAACCTCAGAAAGGTGAATGATTTCATGACTCAGCGCTTGGAGGATTTTGAAAACAGAGCACGGCGCTGTAATGTGCGTGTGGTTGGTGTTCCGGAAAATCCCGAACCGCATTCTGTTGATCTCCTGGTTGAGGACTTGATACAAAACTACCTTTCTCCATCTGGCTTGAGCAAATTCTTTGCGGTGGAACGTGCCCATCGAATTCCGGGTGGCCAGGGCAAGCCGGGCGCCCCGCCGAGGCCCATTGTTGCAAAACTCTTTCACTATAGGGACCGAGACGCTATCCTGCAGGCCTCGCGAGTTAAAGGCCCGGTGGCCTTCGAAAATGCCACGGTGAACTTCTACCCGGACTTCTCACAGCTTGTGCAGAGACAGCGTATGGGCTTCCGTGGAGTCAAGAAACGTCTTCGGGACTTGGGACTGCGCTACGCCATGCTTTTTCCTACCAGGCTGCGAGTTGAATACAATGAACGAACCCTTTTCTTTGATCGGCCTGATTCGGTAGATGACTGGCTGGACTCTCTGCCGGACCGGCCCCACTTGAATGAGCCCGCCGAGCACCCGGGTGGTGCCGAGGGTGGCGTAGAAAGTTGACTTTCTTGTTTGGTCCCCTGTCTCCGTACAATGTGATTTCTTCCTGGGTTCTGTACTTGAGTGCCTCTATTTTCTGTGTTTTCTTTTCTTCCTTCTTTCTGTCGGGGTGGCGGGTGGGACAGGGGCCTTTTCCTCCTCCGGGGTCTTTTTGTAGAACGGGGGTTTTCGGGCGACAGGCACACTGCATGTTGGGGTGGCTTTTTTGCTTACTGCAGGGGTGCAGGGTGGGGGGTGTTTTCTTGGATGTTGGGGGGTGGGTTGGTGGGGTGTTTGAGGTTTGTGTTTTGTTTTTTCAAGGTGACTCTATCTTGCTAATGGAATTTTCAATGTCATGCTCTTTGGGGGATGGTTCCTGCATCGCTTGGTGGGATGGGGGGTAGCGGGTTGAGGTTTATTTCGTGGAACGTCAATGGTCTGGGGGATCGTATAAAATGGGGGGTGGTGTTGCGATGCTTGCGACGTCTGTCTCCCGATATTGTTTTTCTGCAGGAGACGCATTTGGTGGGTAATACTTGTAAGGCCATGAATAGGTGGGGCTATCGTCTTGTGGCGCACTCGGGGTTTACCACGGGTTCCAGGGGGGTGGGTATCCTTGTCCGGGCCTCCCTTCCCCTGGCGATAGATGAGGTGATCCTCGATGATAGGGGGCGTTACGCCGTCCTCGTGGGACGATATGAGGGCCGGACCCTGTCTCTGTTTACCGTCTATGTGCCTCCCGGCCTGCAGGCCTCCACCTTCTCCGATTTGGGCCGAGTGCTGTTGGGACTCCCTGATGGTGCTCTTTTCATGGCTGGTGACTTTAACTCGGTTCTCTCCGGTCTGAGTGATCGTTACCCCCCGAGGGATACTCCTTCGGCCCAATTGTGGCTGGGTGGCTTTTTGGATACTTTTGGTTTGGTGGACGGTTGGAGACTTATGCACCCCGCTCAGCTTCAATATACTTTCCATTCTGGGGCCCATGGGAGTCTGTCTAGACTGGATTATTTCCTCATGCCAGCGGCACAGTCTTCGGCTGTTCGGGAGATTAGACACCTTCCCCGGGGCATCTCGGACCATTCTCCGCTCTGGCTTTGCTTTGATGTGGGGGTGGAGGCGGCGGGCCGGGTGGCTCCTATCAACCCTTGGTACCTGACCTCCCCTGGGACCCGTGGCCTATTGATTAAGTCCCTGGATAACTATTTTCTAGACAACGAGGGGTCTGTCTCCTCTGCGGTGTCCCTATGGGAGGCTTTTAAGACGGTGATTCGCGGGCAGGCCCTGTCTCTCATTGCTGAAACCAAGAAGGCGAGGAACCGGGAGGTGGTGGATCTTGAGATGGGAATACTTGAGATGGAGGCTGACTTGGAATCGACTGTTACTCATGACAAACTCCATGCCCTGGGTCTGAAGCAGTTTGCCTATAAGTCTCTGGTCACAGATGCGGCTAAAATGATGTTTAGAGAGCAACAGGGTCGGTTGTATGATGTTGGGGACAAAGTGGGTAAATTGCTTGCCTGGTTAGATAAGAAGGAGAGGGCGAATCGAGTAGTGCCTGTGATCCAGACTTTGAATGGTGTGAGAGTGACGGACCCAGTTGAAATAGTGGAATGTTTTGCGGACTATTTTCGTTCGGTTTACTCCCCATTGTCGGAACGTGATGCAGACGACTCTCGCCTCTTGCTGCGCGACATAGCTTTGCCCTGCCTCTCTGATTTGGAACGGGTCTCTATGGAGGCCCCGTTCTCTACAGACGAAATAGCGACTGCGATTCGCTCTCTCCGTTCGGGCAAGGCTTTGGGCCCGAACGGATTGCCAATTGAGTTGTACAAACTGCGTCCTGATAAGATTGCACCCTATCTTCGTACCATGTTTTCAGAGTCCCTTGAGCGGGGTGCTCTCCCTTACGACCAGCGCCTGGCTACGATCGTTGTAATTCCTAAAGATGGTAAGCCCCGTGATCTTTGTTCGTCCTATAGGCCCATTTCCCTGTTAAATGTTGAGCCCAAGGTTCTAGCCAAGCTCTTGGCTACCCGCCTCCTAACGGTCATTAGTGACTTGATTCATCCGGACCAATCCGGATTTATCCCGCACCGTAACACAGCTCTTAATCTGCGTCGCCTCCACGGAGCCATTGCGAGGGCGGGGCTTCTGACGGAGCCGGCCATTTTGGCTTCATTGGACGCCTCGATGGCCTTTGATACGATAGAGTGGCCCTACCTTTGGGCAGCTCTTGAGAAGTTTGGTTTTGGCCCGGGGTTTATCGGATGGGTGAAGCTGCTGTACACTGACCCCCTGGCACAGGTTGTGGTTAACGGTCGAGTTTCTGCTCCCTTTTCTCTCGGTCGGGGGACCAGACAGGGGTGCCCCTTGTCTCCACTGCTTTTTGCTCTCGCGTTAGAGCCGCTGGCTGCGTGGCTTCGCTGGGAGCCTTCTCTCAAGGGTATACGTTGGTCCCCAGACTTTGAAGACCGTGTTTCGCTTTACGTGGACGACATTCTTCTTTACCTTACTTCCCCGCGTAAATCTTTAAATGTCTTATTCGACGTTCTCACCTCGTTTGGCAACAACTCCGGTTTGATTATTAATTGGGCTAAATCCTGCATCTATGTTATTTCTGGTGATCTGCCCCCGTTGCCAACTAGATTTCCTATCCAGGTTGTTCAATCCGGCTTCAAATATCTGGGGATTTTTATTACACGGGATTCATCGCTCTGGTTTGAACATAATCTCCTTCCCCCGCTTCTTAGACTGAGGTTGGACGTCGCTCGCTGGCGTAAATTACCTTTGTCACCGCTGGGTAGAGCCGCCCTTTTCAAGATGATGTCCTTGCCGCGATTCCTTTACGCACTCCAGAATTCCTATGATGATATCCCCGCTACTTATTTCCGTGAGGTCGAGAGTCTACAAAGGCAACTGATTTGGGACGGGCGTCCACGCATTGCCCTGGCGAAGCTCACCATCCCTTGGTATGACGGGGGCATGGCGCTTCCTGATATCAGAAGATATTATTGGGCTACCCAACTATCTGCCATTAACCACTCCATGTACTCCCCGGGTCGGGATCCAGCCTTTGAAATGGATAGATTCCAACTGCCGGGTGGGGATTTTAATAGAGCGCTTTATTCTAGGTCGGCTGGGCGCCACCTTACGGGACCGACCAGGATTGCGGTTAACATGTGGCGCGCGGCGAATGTGAGCCTGGGATGGGATGATCGAGTGACGCTGGCGACTCCGCTTTATGCCTCTGAACGTCTGGGATGTCTCTGGACGTCAAAGGGATTTGACCGCTGGGACATGATTGGAATCTGTAGAGTGGGTGACGTGTATACGAATGGAGCGGTGAAGTCTTTCGAGGCTCTTCGGACTGAATATGACTTGAGTGATAGGGAATTCTTTCGGTATCTGCAGGTCCATCATGCCCTCGCTTCTGTTCTGGCTTCTGGTGCCGCCATCCCCGAGTCTTCCCCCCTCGAAGATCGTATCCTGGATGGCCATCTCCCCGATAGCACTATCTCCTTGATTTATAAGAAGCTGATTCACAATCGTTCTGACTTGCTTGTCCGCCTCAGGGAGGCCTGGGTCGGTGACGGGCTGGAATTGGATGACGAGGATTGGCAGTCGGCACTGTCTTCTCCGAAAGAGGTCGCCATCCCTGCTCGTCTCCGTTTGGTTCAGCTCAAGATCCTCCACCGGGTGTATGTTACGGGTCCTCGTTTGGTTGTGATGGGTTTTTCCCCGGATGGTTTATGCAAGCGCGGTTGTGGGATGAGTGCTACATTTCTTCATATTATTTGGGAGTGTCCGAGGGTGGCTGCCTATTGGTCTGAGGTGCTTGCGGTAATGACTGATGTGACTGGCCTTGCTTTGGGGCCGGAGGCCCGGAGATGCCTGTTGAACGTGTGGGAACCTACCGATTATTCGGTTGCCCAGACCAGATGGGCGACCCTGGGATATATGGTTGCGAAGCGGGACATAGCGCAACTTTGGGGCTCGCACAGGCCCCCCACTGCTTCCGTGTGGGAAGAAAACATGGACTGGTCTATGTTCCGCGAGAAGACCATTTACACGGCCAGGGGCAGACCTAGGGCATGGGCGAAGATCTGGAGTCAGTGGAACGCCTATCGTGGAGACATTTGTGCTCCTCCATTGGTTGAGGCCCCCGATGTTACCTTCTCTCCCTAGGCCGGCGTTCCTGAAATTTCGTATATTGTCCTTTGGTTGCTTGCCCTCCCCGCTGCCCCCCCCACCTTGCCTTATCCTATTGAGCATGACTCCGTATTCTTGATTAGTGGGTTTCCCCTCCCCCTCCTGGGCTGACTCCGTTTAGTATGCATTCGCCTTTTTTTGATGTTTGGTTTTTTGTATACATAAAATGAAAAATGCCTTATTTTGTTTCATAGTGTGGGCGACATCTTGTATCCGATTTGTGCCGGGCCACCGGAGTGGCTACCATTGTCTTTATCATATTGTGCCTTGATCTTAGCGGCCAGCCCGTGCGGTTGTAGGCCCATCTCTGTAAACCTGATTTTGTTGCTCAATAAAAGTTTTTAACCAAAAAAAAAAAAAAAAAGAGTGGCAAAAACGGGAGCATGATCTGAGATAAAAATAGATCCAATGTCAGACTTCTGGAGTGTAGGGATAAGAGATTTACTGACAAGAACATAGTCAATCCTAGAGCTGGTATGGTGGACATTAGAATAAAAGGTATATTCAAGGGAATTAGGATTACAAGTTTTCCAGGCATCAAATAGAGGTCTGGAAGACATAGCCGATTGGAAACATTTATGTGTCTTATCAGGACGAAATTTGCTCGTAGAGAGTCTGTCAGAGAAGGGGTCCAACCATTGGTTAAAATCACCAGCTATGACAATATTAGGGCAATCAATGGATGAAAGGAGAATTTTAATAGAGTTCCAAAACTGGGGATCAGGGCGAACCGGGCCATATACATTCAATAAGACCATAGTTTTGTTTTGGATAACAACTTTAGCCATAACCCATCTACCTTCAGCATCTGACTGTGAGGAGAGAATTTGGACATTTAAACCTTTATGAAATAAAATGGCGACACCACCTTTTTTTTCAATAGCAGGGGAAAAAACCACTTGTCCCACCCATTGCCTTTTTAGTTTAGAAGACTCAGCATCTGAACAGTGAGTTTCTTGAAGAAATACAACTTGAGAATGTAGCTTGGATAAATGAGACAATACCTTTTGACGCTTGACGGGGTGACCCAGACCACGAACATTCCACGTTACAAAGTTACACATGATGAGAGGATCGGGAAAGGGAAGACATCTGGAACCACCACACTGCAGGAGGACAACTACAAGGGGAGGTAATGCAAATAACAAGACTACAGATGAAACAAATGCCCAATAAATAGAAACCAACATGAAAAAACAAATGTGAGCATAGCAAAGACAGCATGCCAAAAAACACGGAAAAAGAAATAGAACAAGAACACGTAAAAGAAACTTGCGCAAAGATACGAAAGGAAGAATTGAAAAAAAGAGAATAGAGCCAGACAAAACTAATGAAGAAGAGGAGAGGAAAGGAAGGGAAGAAAGGAAGAGAACAAAGAGACAGATCAAAGCAAGAAAGCCAGATCTGAGAGGAGAAGAAACACCAAGACATCGAGGACGAGGATACGCCGAAGGGAACACAAACCCCCCACGGAGCAACAGGAGAGCAAGAGGGCAGAAAAAGAAGATGAAAAACATAACCTCATGGAGAAACTGAAAACAGATACAAAACATCAAGAAGCGAAAACAATCGCAAGAAGCGCATCAAGTGACAGCAAGACTAGGATGCATATAACAGAATCAATCATTCGTGTCCATAGTAGGAGAAGATACACTTTGAAGATATTCTCGTAGCTTCTGAGGATCATCGAAGGAACGGGTACGGCCATTATGAGTGATTTTACACAAACAAGGATGGAGTATGCCGTATTGGATGTTCATGTCCCGCATATGAGAACGAAGGTTCAAGAATTCCTTGCGACGAGCATTCGTTGCACTGGACAGGTCTTGAGAAATATAGATATTATGGCCTGACCATGTGAGGCGGCGTTTAAGTCTCGCAGCTTTAAGAACAGACATTAGTTCAGTAAATTCAAGGAAGAGAAGAATGATCCCACGAGGTTTGGAAGGATTGGAGGTGGGACGGCCAAGTCGGTGAGCTCTTTGGATATTAAGAGGGTGTGACGCAGTTTGGAGCTCAAGAAGGTCCTGAAGAAACTTGCGAATGAAAGATACCATGTCCGGCCCCTCAAGATTCTCCGGAATTCCATAAACGCGTAGGTTATTCCTCCTATTATGATTTTCAAGGTCTATTTTCAGCTGCTGGATTTCCTTTTCCAGAAGGGGGATCTTGGTTGATAAATCTTGAATGTTGCTGACGCGCTGCTCTAAATCCGTAACCTTGTCCTCCATGACGACCCATCTGTCCTCAATTTGTTTGAGTTTTTCATTGGTAGCAGACATGAAGGGTTGAAGACCCCGAACCTCCTGTAAGATGGAGTCTAACACAGGGTTTGAAGAGGTACGAATTGGAGAGGGAGGGTCGTTATTTTGACGTTTAGGTTTCGTACCTGTGTGAGAGGACTTCAGGTGACCTGCATCATGAGCCATGATGATGATATAGGGGCAAACCAAGGATATATGAATAATCCAGGTACTAATTGTAGCGAAATGCGACCCTGTGAGCAAATAGCGAGGAGCCTACGAGGAGGAGAAAGGACTGAAAGCCACTGTGTAGTAGGAGGAGCGCACAGGAGGTGCAAACTGGGCAAATAGTATCAAGCGCAAGACTTGACTAAGCCCCCACAAAAGAATATGGTAGATAATACAACAAGCGTAGGGGAAAAAAAGAGTCCAAAATATGAAGACGTTTATCGAGGAAAACACCACAGAAAAGTCACGGAGGAATTCCCAGAACGCCGCAGAGGACAACAGTAGGACCTTTGAGTCACTTCTACACACCTAAAATGGCCGTCCCACCTGAGGGGAAGAAGCAGGCTTAGCTATGAAGTCACATGGTAATAAAAAAAAATCCCAGTGCTGGAAAGTAAAATTCCATTCAGGGCATACCTGAGCCTTGAAGAGCTAATATATCGTAGCTGAAGGCAGCCTCCACATGGGGCTCTGTGGTGAAGAATGTCTGTGAGGAATGCGAGCTCGGCGGCACAAAATGGCGGCCGCTCGCTTCCCGATGCAGCCAGAACAAGAAACAGTCGGAGCACCCTCGGAGCTGCCTCAAAACGCTCCAAAACGACAGCAAAGGAAGCGGACCATATTCCGCTACTGCAGGGCGGCGAATTCCGGCATCAGTGTCGGGAAAGAAGAGGTCAAAACTTCATCCGAGCCCAGTGCTCGCCGGAGCTCACACGGGAGCCGCCATCCCGATACGGCGCGCAAGCCACGCCCCGTCATTTAGGAGTCCTAACTTCTGTGAATACCGAAATGAGTATGTGCCTTCTGTGAATACCAAAATAAGTAAGTGCCTTCTGTGAATACCAAAATGGTAGTAAGTTTAGGATTTTGTCTTAAGTTAGTTCTGTGAATCGGGCCCGAATTCTTTAAGAGTGGTTAACCCTCTGAAGTAATTGCCACCTAGCAGACATCACCCGGCTGTACCTGGATGGCAAAGCCTTGCCTCAAAGATCTTTCTTTACTTGCAGTAAAGGCAGATCCAGACCTGGAGGCAGGCAAGGCTGGCTCAGCTCGAGGTGCTCTTGGAACCTCAAGCCCAAAATGAGCCAAGGTTTGTTGCTACATTTTTCTGCCACCCAGACTCCAATCATATGCCGAGATATTTAAAGGCAAAATTGTGAACTCTTGGGCTTATAAACAAAGCCCTGTGCTGCATGTGCTTCACTTTTAATATGGTAAAGAGTGATGTACCTGCGGTGCAAGGGGCTTGTAAATAAGCTCCTTTGTTCTAAAACAGGAAATAGAGAAATCTCCTAGTGGCTGAGTTGCACATTGTGAAACCAAAAATCCGGGATAAATCCCTGCCTCCCCGCTTCACCAAATAGTGTGATCCTAGTCATATATTTTACCTCATCGAGTCTCCTTTTGTTCATTATATGTGAGCTCAGGATGCATGCTCTACAAGCAGCTCTTTTTTTATGTAATAGACCATAACATAGCTTCATCAATAAAAATAAAAACAGGTCATATATAATGCATGGGATTATGTAATCCCTGTATAAACGCCATTATCTAATTGTTTTATGATCAGCGACTTGTGACGCCCCAACACTGCCTACTTCCAGAGTCAGCAGCCAAGGTGAAAGGCTGGTCAGGCCAAGGAGCATAATTGAAGCAGCTGTTAAAAGTAATTAAAATGGGAACTTGCTTTTCTTTCTCCTGCTCTATTTTTAGCTTACCATGACAAGCAGAGAGAACAAGCTTATATTTTCCACTCTTTAGATAGTTACAGGAAAGCTAGAATCTACACATTCGGAGCTAGTGCTTTTTTAAACTTTCTATTGAGCTGTTTCTACTATCTGTTTGCAACAAATAACTAACAGGTTTTTGAGGTGTTTATTAATTTTGCACTAGAGTTTTTTTTTCATGTTTGCATACATGCTCGCTCTTTAATATGAAAGAACTACGCACCAAGGTTTTAAGTGGTTTGTGAGAGAATTGATGGTGACAATGTGTTATATTGAATAAAGTACCATCAGCCTCGATCCTCTATATGATTATGGAACTCCTCACTGATATGCAATATCCCTATAATGTACGGGACTTTATTCCTTATCTAACGTACACATGAAAACTGACTTGCTCTTAGTTCACCAGTGGCATAGTCATCATGGTGGGAGCACGAATGTTTCTAAGTTCTTGTTTAAAAACTACTACTTTAATAAACTCCATTCAATGCAGTGATATATCTCCTGTACCAAGAAAAAACTCTTTCACGTTACACAATACTCTTTTTTTCAATTTTGAAGAGCTTATCATATTTTTACATCATGTTTGTTGGTTGGATTACATGCCTGATGTTTTGGAGGTTCAGCTCGTGCACAGGGTCTTAAAGCCAAGCCAGATTCGCAGTGAACCTAATATGGATGGCGGTGTCTTGTAGACACCGCCACCATATTAACCATGTTTTCCGCCGGTCGACTCGTCGACCGGCAGAAAAGCGGCGGGCGGTCTTTACGTCCGCTGTGGAGCCCCCAGCCATCCTGATATGGCAGGGGTCTTTGAAGTGTGGATGGCGGGCAGATCATCCCAGACTGGACAGCAGTAGTCACCGCTGGCCCGGCTGAGGCTATCCGCTCGCCATCCTAATGGGCCCCTAAATTTTATCAAAATCAGGTGGAGGGAAAAGCATACATGGCAGTGAATGGTCCACCTATATTGGGCTGGAATCGTCAATATAATCCTGGGCGCAGAATTAAGTCGTGGTAGTTGAAAATCTAATTCTTAAGGATATTTTGGAAGCAAATAAAGAGGTCTTCACTAATAAATTAGGAGAACTCAGAGGGCATGTGAATCAGGTTGTGGTCAAACATGATGCAGTACCCATTCAACACAGGCTGAGGAATGTACCCATTTTTGTACATTAGGAGGTCCATCAGATGATATGGGACATGGTGGAAGAAGATATAATTGAACACATTGAGACATCCAGTTGGATTTCTCCTGAAGTGATCAATGAGAAATCACATGGGAATCTGAGATTTTGTGTTGACCTTTGCACACTCAACCAAAATAGTGTGGTTGATAACTGCCCATTACCCAACATAAACAAACTGGTTCTGTTACTAAAGTGTGGCAAGTACCTCTGCAAATTACCTCTCAGGAGTGCTTATCCCTAGATTAAGTTGCACCACGACTCAAAAGCACTTATTGCTTAAAATACAATGAAAGGCATTTTCTAATTCACAAGGA
Organism: Lissotriton helveticus; assembly: GCF_964261635.1. NCBI lineage: Eukaryota > Metazoa > Chordata > Amphibia > Caudata > Salamandridae > Lissotriton > Lissotriton helveticus. The sequence goes on along the minus strand of NC_136064.1, from coordinate 50,625,734 downwards.
TGCCTTTTGGTCTTGCCTCCACTGCAGGAGTATTTCACAGGATGATGGGGGAGGTATTTAAAGTTTTAAGTAATGTTATTTACTTCCAGGATGAAATCTTGGTTTTGGTGACACAGTGGAAAACCATTACAACACCTTAAGATGGGTACTTGACAGGCTCAAGATGGAAGGTCTTACCTTACAAGAAGAGAAATACAAATTTTTCATCGAGGAAATTGAGTACCTTGGATATATGTTATCAGAACAAGGGGTTAGACCAAAAAGGGATTTGTAAGCAGCCATCAGAAAAGCTCTCTTTCCCCAAGAGAAAGGCCAGTAATGATAGTTCCAAGGGTTAAATGAGTGTACTATTAGAACTTCATACAAATTGAATGTCTCAGAAAGTTATTAAGAAAAGGTCATGGTTTCCACTGGGAACAATACAAATAAATGGAATTTCAGAACATAAAAGAAATGTGTGAAGTGAAAGTGTTAATACCAATTGATGTCAAGTGCAATTGGTTTGGGGGTGATTTTATCCTAAAACCATAGTGATAGTAAAAAAATAGTACCATTCGCTTCACAATCATTGTCTCAAACTTGAAGAAATTACTCAGTATTTGAAAGAGATAGTCTGGTGGCTGCGTGGGGTGTTGAGTACTTTAGGATCTCTGTATGGGGTCACAAAAATAACACTTCACACCAACCACAAGCATTTGGTAAGAGTGTTGTTGTTGAGTGGTGCAGGTAAAGGTTCAACACGTTTGGACAGGTTGGCTTCACATCTACAAGAATATCAGTATGTAGTTGAGTATATTCCAGGTTGGCATTATGTTCAAGCTGATTGTGTACCTCATTTACCACAAGACTGGCACGAGATAGACAAAGAATAGGTTCAGATGTATGGAAAAAAGGCCAAATGGAAAGTGTTTATGACGTAATGGAGTGTACCCAGGGCACAGTATCACAAGATGAATGGCGTGAGAGTATGGATGGTGATATAGTGTTGAAGAAAGTAATAACATTTATTATAGAAGGGGAAGGAAGGGAAAGTGAGGTGAGTGTTTCAGCTAGACCATTTGTAAAGATTTCAGAAGAAATGTCATTTGTTGCGAGGGCCATCGTGATGATAGGAGATAAGTGTGTTCCTGCTGAGAGTTTTAGGTACAAATTTATTAAGCTGGCACAGAAAGGACACTAGGAGAAAATTGTTGTTGGCCTGGCATTGGTAGTGATGTGCACGTTTGGGTTGAAAGATGTGTGGAATGCAAAGAAGGTGATACAAGCTGTCCTGCGAGAAACATTGGACCCTGGATAAGCACGGCATACTGTATGCATGGATTTTATTGGTCCAGTAGGTGCGGTTGGAGCAGACCTGAAGTGTGCACTTCTATACGTCCACTTGAAATGGTTGACTGTTAATTATTTTAGGGAAATCACTACTGCAAATACTATAAAAACATTATAAGAAATGTTTAGGGAAGAAGGTTTTCCTACAAAGGCTGATTACAGATAATGCAACACAATTGGTGGCAGTGGAAATAGAAAGATTCCTAAAATTCTGTGGTGTGTCTAATTTTTGTACTTCCTTATACAACCGACAGGCAAACAGAATAGTCGAGAAGTGTAATTGCATGGTAAAGGGTGTCGTTCAAATAGCGCTGAACAATGGAAGGAGTGTGCGCACAATGGTAAATGATATAGTATGGCTTATTGTACTACAAAGAATAGCGTGACAGGAAGGATACAGGGCAGTGGTCGGGCACAGAGTACTCTTCCTGAGATTCAGATGAGAGAGATAATTCCAAGGTGTCAGATGCCTCCAAAATAACTGCATGATAATGTGACATAGAGGGCTCTATGAGACTATATTGTGATGTTTGTTGTATTTTTTTATATCTTCTTTTAGTCTTATGCATAAATATATGTATCCGTAAATCGTTGGATTTAAGTTTCATTATTAATTTCAGGATAACATTTACTTGTTTTGTATAAAAGGAATGGAGGTGTTGTACTTATTAACTTGTACAATTATCTGTACATGGCACATTTGAAGAACTCTAATCTGGAGTTTGCTACCAGCTGAGGTTTCTGTAATGACAGGTACTCGGAGGCTGGTGAGGGAGCTCCATGTTCTTGACTACGAAAAAACATACATCCATATAATAAGAAGTGCAAAGATGTCTACATCATAAAGGAACCCTATGAACCCTGCACATTTCTGAAATCTGAAGACCCAGGGAAATCTAGAGTGGTGTGTCACTATGTTATTTTCTAACTCAGAATGTCTTGAGAACCTTCAACTTTAGCTAAAATCACACATTTTCCTCACCTTTCCATCAGGAAAAGCTTTGAAATCTGCAGGGACCCGCTAGATTCCTACCACCCTACGTTCATGCACTTCTCCCAAAAAAACAGTTACCCTATGAAGTTCCAAGTTCAAACAATAACCATATCTTATGTCTGATGTTACCAGACCGGTATATGATGTATTTCTTTGTTTCCAGATAATGCACACTAATACCATTTGTTGCTCCTACGCTATGGAAAACCATGCACTAATTAAATAAATATATCATGAACACTGCACTCAGTAATTATGTTGTAGCACATTATCCATTGTGTAATCCGTGTGATTTTGCTGTGTGACCTTGCTGTTGCATAGTGGTGAAAAGCAGTGTCTTACATGCTTATAGGGAGGGGTTCAAGACAGCTCTAGATGCTGTTTTCATCTTTGTTAAGTTTATGCGAGCATGTGGAGTGCCTTAAGTAGGTGCTTACCACACTGTGGGTTGTGAGCCCATATTTGGTGAGTCGGGACAGTCCAAGCAATAAATAAAAATGCCTTAAAAGTCTGTATTTATCATGTCACATTTGTTGCACTGCAAAGACAGAGGTCAAATGTCAGGCTATTTCTTCTGCTGCTTATTTTTTAACACAGAGACTGGTGTTTACGAGCTCCTCTCACTTTTCAATCAGAGAAAAAAAGACAGTGGATTATTTCATAAACCTGGTGGGGTACATAAAGTATAAAAAAAAAGCTGTACAATGTTGTTTTTTCCTAAAAATAAAAAAAACTGATTGAAAATACATGTAAATGAACTATACACATTCAGCAGTTAGGAAAGCAAAATAAAGCATAGATTTTATTTGTAATTCTGAAGTGTGATAGACACGAAGACTTTAATAGGATCAGAACAAATCAAGACACTGCACTAGGTGATGCACAAATAATACATGTTCACAGAAACCCCATTTTTGCACATTGGTCGATATGTATGAAATCTCAATTTCTTAATAGCAAATGTTAGTGATTCGCTATTAGGAAATCGCAAGCTGCGATGTACAACAGTGTGTTTGACACTGTTAGTGATTCGCAGTGGGTCCCAAAAGGACCAGCCTCATCAATATTGATGAAGCAGCTCGCAATTTGCGACCAACTGTGAATGGCTGCAATCATAGTGATGGTGGCCTGCTGGGGTCAGCAGACCACCATGTCTGTCATTGCTTTTTAAATAAAGCAATATTTTTTTGTAATGCAGCCCGTTTTCCTTAAAGAAAAACAGGTTGTATTTCAAAAATAAAAATGAAAAGCTAACTTTTTATTTCTTAAGAATAGGAACTGGTCTTTGGTACCACTGCCTGCTCTTAAAAAATGTTGAAGCCCACAATCACAAAGGGAAGAGGTTCCTTGGGCAACCCCTTCCCTTTGTGAATAGGAGAACTGCAAATGTTTTGCAACTGCATTCCCGGTCACAAAGCATTCCTACATATTTGTGCAACTCGCAATTAGGAAGGCACATCCTTAACATGCCCCTTCCTAATAGCGACTCGCAAACTTTATTTTGCGAGTCGGTGGTAGGTTCCGACTCGCAAAATAGGGCTCGGACATGCCAAAAAGCATTTTACCATTTGCAAACTGCCCGGTGGGCCATTCGCGAGCAATAAAATGATTCCTACATCATGGCCAATTGTCATTCGCATGTAATATAGTTTTATCTACAAAACTATGTCTGAGCACATTTACTGACCACTGCCGTGAAAAATATGCAGTCTGCAAATAACTATACGCTACCACAAACTTGTATTACATTAAAAATCACCCATCTCATATCCTTTAAAGGTAGTGGGGCATATTTGAAAGCAGATTGTGGTTCTAAAATGTTTTGGAAGCACTGCCTTAGATTCCTGCTCTCCCTGCTGAAATGGCCATTTCCTTTCTTTCCTTTGTTCAGTACATGGGAGCATTTGTCTGGCATTGAGTAATGTAAACACTTTCTGGCTGTGATTTCCCGTGGCAGCAGCCTTCAGTACAGTATTTGTTTTAGGCTATTAACTCTATGCAGTCTAGAGCTGCTGTAAGAGCGGTGGCATCTGTGCCTTTGATACTTGCTCTGGGAGTTCATGGCTGCCATATGCAATTAATGGGTACCTCTTTCTGGTGCCGCCCTCAGGACTTTTCAGTACTGGCAATATCCTGGAACAGATTAGGGTCCGCAGTGCTTAATTTGCAATGAAAGAGTGCCAGTGCCCAGAGCCCAGAGCCCAAAGTCTGCTCAGAAGCCCGTTGCCGGTGCTATTAAATGTCGGCATGCCAAATACCAGGGCAGAAGAGTCTTGAATTAATTTCAGGCCTCTTTAGTCTTTAATTCATTAGTGCCAGTCCCTTCTTTCTCCGCTTGTGATAGTTTTCTGTTTTTCTCTTCCTCCTTCTTTGCCATTTGTGTGCTTTTCCCTCTCCTGCTCTTGGTCAATATTTGATGAGGAAACATAAGTGCAGGCCCAAAGAAATGAGTGCCAGTGAGCCCCACCTGCAACCACTGGTTCAAATTAAGCTCTGAGGGCTCTATAGTTCAAGGGGTCTGGTACATTTTGGGCTGGGGCACTTTCGTTAGATGCTCTTTTTTACAATGCAATTGCCTCTACGTTTTTTCATAGCATGCAGGCTTTAGAATAACATTTCATTTCATCCCCATAGTTTAAGAGGTGTTGGAAGCACAATGGCATAATCCTCGACTCTGAGGTGGGAGTTTAGGTCTGAGTTCCATTTTCGCTACCAATCATTGTTTCCCACTTGACGCAAAGTGTGCCGGATGCATAAGTGCATGACTCTGGGTTGTTCCATTGCCTGTGTGCATTTTGACATGTTTATGCATTTCCAGGAGTGGGCAGCCATACAAATGGTGGGTTCAGGACCATGATGACATTCTTTTTCTGCGCCCACCAGATACTCCCTTCTGTAATCAAACAAGCATGTCTTCATATCCCTACCCAAGGAGCTAGGTGTTCCATTAGATTCAGCCAAAACAGAGGGCCCAAACACTAAAGTTTCTTTCTGGGGACTCAGACTGATTCTCTCAGTGGACCATGTAGCCTACTTAGGGGAAAGCTGCTCCAATTTCAAGCAGCCCTTGAAGCTTCTTTGCTTGCTAATCTTTAGGAAAGCTCAACTTTGCTCTACGAGTCATCCTGAAGAGGACTCCACTTTCCAAGAACTTTTCAAGGACTATGTCAGGGTTGAAGGCAAAGCATCAGCACATCAGATTGTCTAAAGAAAAAAGGGATGATATAGAAACTTGGGACAATTTCCTGCAGTACTTCAATGGGGCACTCATCTGGCTCCAACCAGCCACTTCCAATGCCAACTTGGAATTATACACGGATGCAGCTGGCAGTGTAGGGTTCTGGACAATATTTAATAGCAATTGATTGATGGAGCAATGGCCACTGCATTGGTATGAAAGGAGTCGAAAAAGAATGTAAAATTCTTGGAGTTGTATCCCCATACTGTGTACATAAAGATTTGAGGGAAGTAAATTCAGGTCCAAAATTTTTTTTTCCGGTCAGACAGCATTAGATGCCATTATCAATTTAAGTGCATAGACCCCTTTCATGCTAAGGCTGCTCAAGTTAGTCCTCTACCGCTTACAGCACAACATTTGCTTTACTGGCCATGCCTGTTCGGGGGAGGGGATTAATACCATTGTTGATGCCTTGTCTCATTTTAAGACGGTAGAATTTAGGGCCCTACTGTCAGATGCAGGGCAGAGGAAGACTCCACTTTCACAGGCCCTATGGAGGCCTGGTGCCCGCTTCTCCCAGTACTGATCACAGCAGCAATGGACACCAGAACAAAGAAGGCCTACCAGAAGGTGATGCAGCTGTTCCTATGAGGCCTGGTGGCAGCAGAACAGCTAACAGCTTTTGCTTCAGGGAATATCTTCAGATTCATTCAGGCCCAGAGAGTATTGGGTGAGTGATGTCACTGACCATGTCATGAGTGATGCAATATGTGACGTCATCAGCAGTGCATTGCACGCGCAAGTTATAGTGAGTCCAACTAACTATAATGTGGGAATTTCAATGGCTTTATGCGAGTAAAATTTCCAGCTAACTATAACTGGTGTGAAACCTATGTTTTTTTCAGTGAATATATATATATATATATATGTATATATATATATATATATATATATATATATATATATATATATATATATATATATATATATGACTGCTTTCTCTTTTGGCTCATGTGTAAGCTGCTCAACGAAGAAAGTCCTGTCCTCCCTGTTTACTTTTCAATGGTATGCTGCATGGTTACTTTGACTGTCAAAAATGGGAAATGGGGGGCGTGGTCAAGATGGTGACCCGATAAGACGTGTTCTCTGGTCTCTTCGCTTCCGCCCGGCAAAGCTTTGTTAAAAAAGCAGCAGAGGGGGGCCTCTGAGGACTGGGACCTCCCTCTCACGGTAGACACCCTACTGGAGTGGGGTTCATCGAGAGGTGTGCTCAGTGGCGGAGCACAGCAGGCCTGCAGACACTGAAAAGGAGCTGGTGCAGTGATGGTGGAGCCACCCTGAGGCCCGGGGAGCAGGCGTAACAGACGAAGTCAGTCAGAGGAAGGCAGTACTTGGATGCAGCGGCTAGCCGGCCAGTGCCTCCAGAGAGAGTGGAGATGGCCCCAGCGGCCCACACGAGGGCCCGGGCTCAGCTTGGCTTACACATGCCTGCCAAGCATCACTCATTGGGTGTGACACTCACGCATTTCAGTGTGGTGTTCCGCATCACCGCACTGAAATGCATTGTCACGCATTAATGCCACACTATGGAACTCTAGCTACCCAGGGTGCCATCACACGCTGCAGTCACCTGTGCACCGGCTTTCAGTGCTTCTCCGAATGTGGTGCCAGCAGCTGCTGGGGTCAGCAAGTTAATAGTTAAGTCCGCTCTCAGCTCGAGTTGCTGAGAGTGACTGCTACAATGTTGCAATGTTCTCCTGGCTGCATATTTCCTGCGGCGCCGCAGCTTTGACACTTATTAGCCGCCGGGGCCTGGTCTTCTGGTTTGCTAAACTATGGGGGGCTTGGGATAGTATGTGACCGTAGTGCTGCCCTCCTCACGTCCGGGGGATGAGGAAGTGAGAAAGGTGGGCCAGAAGCCGAAGCAGTGGGGGATTCAAACTGAGTTGAGGCATTGCTGACTTTCTGTCTGGGATGTGCAGCCCCGCAATAACCCCCCCCAACCCCTCCCCCCGGCGTTCACGTTGCCAGACCGGCGGGGACTCACCGAAAGGACTGTGGACACTGAGGGCCGCCCGCGCCGCTCATCAGAGGCATCAGTCATGATCACAGGTGCAAATTAGAGCGGACGGACCGGGACGACGACGCAGATACAGCAGACTCAACTCATCATTAAGTGTTAATTGGTCACAGTGCATCATGATGACGATCATGGCGCTCCGTTAGCTGAACTGCTGCTGATTCTTGTGCCTCGCACCAGCTGGGCCGCTGCACAGTGGAGCCTACCTTATGGCCATTGCTCGGCCGTCGATAGGATAAACTCACATGGACAGGCCGCAGCCTGGACTAATGCGGGCGCCGGTGGCAAACCAAAATGATTGCCGTGAGGGCTGCTCAGGCCCGCCTGAGCCTGCAATCTGCTGCAGAGAGTCACTGACGTCAGTCATGCAGCGCTGCCTGGCTGAAGATCCATCAATAACAGTTGGTAAGTAGACTAGTAACCACTTGCCACCCACTGAGTGTCTGTCAGTGTATGTTAATTATATAATTGCCAATGAGCGCGCTATCAGGCACATCGGTAGATCCGCGCCGACTAACTGTTCATGATGTTGTTGGGACTCCAGCCTCTCACAGGGAAGTTTGGCCGGCGGGGTCACGCCAGTCACTGACACTCGCATCACAGAGAGGGGTCGGCCCGATTCCTGAGATTGATGCCGGTAGCGGGGGTGGGGTGACATTGGCTTGCAAACTGTATTTAGTTTTTCTGTTGTCCGCTCGCAACACTAGGCACCAGTGTGTTGTTGCGGTTGTTGGGGCCTCACACCTCCTGTTGGGGCCGGGTCCCAAACGCAGAAGAGAGGCCTAGCCTGGAGTAATGCTAAGTTGCCCCATTTATGTGTCCCTACATTTTGATGTGCGAGTTCCCTCTGCCTTTCTACCCCGTTTCTGCATTAAGTTGTAGTGGCAGTCAGCCCATGTCTTTATACCCCTGTGTTTAAATCTCTCAAGCTTGCCCCAGTGTCAGTTAATCCATCTCTTTCTGCCTCCTTGTCTCTCACTTGGAGTGTGCATAGTACCACTGCATAGGGGCCTTTCAAAGCCTTCATATGCTCCCATTTAAACTTCACTGATGTCCATTTCACACAGTACAGTAATGCCTGCCAGACATTTCACTCCTGCAACAAAGGAAGCAGGAGTGCACTGAGTAACTAGTATATGGTTTCTCATTGAGTAAATGGTTGTACTTTGCCATTTTGATATGTTTCTATCGTCTTCATTGCTTTGATTTTCTCCCCAGAAAGTGTCACTCATACTCATTGAAATGTCACTCATAATACACTGAAATTATGAAAATGTCACACATGGCAATCTGAAACCTTGGCAGCTATGCTTACAGGCCTGATGAGATTGCGTCCTGCGGCCTCCTCCAGTGATTGACTGTGTGGGGCTAGGATCACCAGCACCTCCTGGCTCCTGTGCACAGCAGGAGCTCCGGAGGAGACGGTGGGGAGGATGTGGACAATACCCGTGACAGCAGCACACCAGCACTTGCTGGTGGAACATAGCAGGTTTGCCGGCCTGATTAAAGTGCTGGTGCTGGGCCGAAGAGGCTGTGATCTGGAGAACCCAGAGGGCCTGTGAGTGGGTGCTTCCGATGGAAGCAACAGATGAGGCCAGGTCGCAGAGAAGCAGAGCCTGGGGACTGCCACATGCCGACTCGCCCCACTGGTGAGAGTGGAGACGCCCTCAGTAGCCTACATGTAGACCCAGGCATTAGACAGCCTGCGAGCTTGTGAGGATTGTGCCTTCTCCAGTGGACAGCTGTGTGGGGCTGGGGTCGTTGGGCCACTAGTGGACAGGCCGGACTGGCCATAGCGGGCATCGGGCATTCCCCCGGTGCGCCGCAGGGGTGGGGGCCGTTTTTGGGCCCTTGAGGGCCGTTTTTGTTCCAGGGCCGTTTTTGCAGCATAGCTGCAAAATCGGTCCTGTAACAAAATCGGCCGAAAACCGGCCCCGGCAAAGCTCTCAGCCGCCCCCGAGTGGGGAGGGGGCCGGCCGAGCACTTTGCCAGGGCCGGTTGTGGTTCCCAATCCGGCCCTGCTAGTGGAACCAGGGCAGGAGACCGGGAGGAGCCTGTGGGGAACAAAACATATACCCCACTACAGGTACTGCAGGGAATCCACTCCTTAAGCAGCCCACAACATGGCAGTGAGCAGAGGCAGAAAGACCCCCCCCGGAGATATCTCATCCTGGTGTAAGCGGCTAAGGCATCGACAGTCCCAAGCGGGACCCCAGAAAACTCATGAGTCCGCAGCGACACCATATTTGCAGCATAAGTCTTGGCCTGAAGATCAAGAGGCCCGTGCCTCACTCCTTCTCCTGTTCAAGAGAAACTCACTGCCCCGACCTAGTGAAGGTGGAGGACCGCATTGGCCTAGCTGCATATTATTTCTGAAGCGCAAAGTCACTCACTGGGTGGTGCTTGGCACCGAGCATTGTGGTTTGGCCCCCGAATATATACTGGGAGACATGGAGGAGCACCTCCAGTGCAGGGCAAAGACTTGGGCAACACCACCCACCTGAGATCAGGGGGGCATATCAGAGGAGACCCCAGATCAATAGCAGAGACGGTCCCACGGGCCAACTAGGTACACTACTCACCTGCCCTCCTGGCCTCACTGTGAGAGGTTATGGTGCCTACTTCGGCCTGAAGGCACCAGAACCTTGCAAGAGCTACCAGCAAGGGACAGAAGGACAAATCAGTTAAGGACATGTTGCTTAAACTGTCTTACACACAGCCAGATGGGAAAGTGGACATACTATCGAGTTTTAGATATTGTTCCGCAATAATAATCAGTTTAAAATATTGCTGTATATATTATCGATTTGCTGTGGTGCATAAAATATTGTTGTTAAATATATCAATTTTAAAGATATCGTTATTAAAAAATATCGATTTTGTAAATGTGAATTTTTTTATATAGTATGTAATATTATAACAGAACATAACATGTGTATTTGTAGAGAGCATGTTGACCACTACGGGTATCTTGGTGCTGAATAATTTAAAATTAATTGTATATGTTTTATATAAAAAATGTTTTAGGGGCGGGATGTTGGGTTTATAGGGGATAAGGGTGGGGAGTGTTTTAAAAATTGTTTTTTTTTTATTAATATAAATGAAATTTTAGGAGCAGGATTTTCTTTTTATAGTGGATAAGGGTTGGGAGTGTTATATAAAAATTATTTTACAATTTTTAAAAGAGTTTTAATTTATTTTAAAATTGTGTTTTAGGAGTGGGATGATGGGTTGATAGGGGATAAGGGTGGGGAGTGTTTTAAAAAATAAAAAATGGAAAAAGATAGTATTAATATTAATGAAATGTAAAATTGTGTTTTAGGAGCGGGATGTTGGGTTTATAGGGTACAAGGGTAGGGAGTATTTTGAAAATAAAATTTAGAATTTTTAAAAGATTTCTTAAAAATATATTTTAAAATAGAAGGAGTGGGATGTTGTGATTATAGGGAATAAGGGTGGGGGTGCTTTAATATAAGAAATAAAAAAATAAGAATAAAAAATGAGGGAGGTTGGGGCTATAGCTGATGAGAGGGGTATTTTCAAAATAATTTTAAAGTTTTAACATTTTAAGTTTTTAATATTATATGAAAAAAGATTTGAGAATTGTGATATTTTGTTAAATGTGTAAAATAATTTTGTTGAGTTATGTTTACATTTTAAAAATAAATTTAAAAAGAATATATCTAGGGATAATCTTTGACACTCAACTAATTTTTTCGGCACAGATAAACAGCCTTACCTTGTCCTGCTTTTTCCTGATAAAACATTTTAGAAAAATCTTCCCTTTCATTGGCCAGGCTTTGCAAAAAACAGTGGTAGTTGGTCTTCTGCTGTCTAAATTAGACTACTGTGACGCGTTGCTTTTAGGGATTGACAAAGCCCAGAGTAACAAACTACAGTCCTTGCAAAATGCAGCTGCCAGGCTACTGCTAATGATCCCCAAGGGCAGCTCTACCTCAAAGGGTATTATAGCCCTCCATTGGCTCCCTATACAGCAATGGGTGGAGTTTAAGGCCTTATGCACTGTCCATAAAGTGCTCTATGGGGATGGGCCAAGGATATGCAGAGATTATTCAGGCCCTATGTTCCAGCTAGGACATTAAGATCCAGCAAAGCTTGCTTTATGCAAGTAGACAAAATTAGGAGAGCCAGATGGGGTGGTAAAACATTCTCCCATCGTGCAGCTAAGTTGTGGAATAAGTTGCCATCTCCTTTGCGACTGCAACCCAATCACAGAATCTTCAGGAAGTTTCTAAAAACTCTTTTATTTTCACAAGTATAGTTGGACATTTGGGTGACACCCCTCACTTACACTAGCACCAAGAGAGTGTTTGCATTTGTGTTCTTTATAAATGTGTTTCCTATCCTATCCTAGTGTCCAGCGCCTCCCCTGAGTTAACAGAGTTTGGAGTGTGAATAGTACATCATATATGTTTAGTGTCCAGAACCTTCCCTGAGTTAATACAGTTTGGAGTGGGAATAGTAAATTACATATGTTTAGTGTCCAGCACCTTCCCTGAGTTAATGTAGTTTGGAGTGGGAATAGTCAATTATATATGTTTAGTGTCCAGCACCTTCCCTGACTTCTTAAGTTTGGAGTGGGACCATTAGTATATATATGTTTAGTGTCCAGCACCTTCCCTAAGTTAATGGAGTTTGTATTGGGAATACTAAAATATATATGTTTAGTGTCCAGCACCTTCCCTCAGTTAATGTAGTTTGGAGTTGGAATAGTACATTATATATGTTTAGTGTCCAACACCTTCCCTTACTTAATGCAGTTTGGAGTGGGAATAGTAAATTATGTATGTTTAGTGTCCAGCACCCACCCTGAGTTGATACAATTTGGAGTGGGAATAGTTAATTATATATGTTTAATGTCCAGCACCTTCTCCTGACTTATTCTAGTCTTGAGTGGGAATAGTAAATTATATATGTTTACTATCCAATGCCTTCCCTGACTTTTTCAAGTTTGGAGTGGGAATAGTAAATTATATATGTTTAGTGTCCAGCATCTTCCCTGAGTTAATACAGTTTTGAGTAGGAATAGTAAATTATATTTCTTTAGTGTCCTGCACCTTCCCTGAGTTGATACAGTTTGGAGTGGAAATAGTAAATTATATATATTTAGTGTCCAGCACCTTGCCTGACTTAGGGCCCGATTATGATTGCGGTGAATCCGCATCCTCCGGGCCGGCGGAAGCCACCGCCGGCCCAGAGGAAGCGGATTCACCGCTGCGGTGTGTGTGAAGACCCCCCGCCAGATTAGGATGGCTGGGGGGTCATCGCGGATGGGGAGACCGTCCGCCGCTTTTCCGCCGCGAGACCGTGGCGGAAAAGCTCCAATATGGTGGCGGTGTCTATCAGACACCGCCAGCCATATTAGGATAAGCCAAGGGACATGCCTTTCCACGGCGGCAATGCCGCCACAAAGAGGCATACGGTCTTTTCTTTGGGGGCCCGTTGCAGGCCCCCAGGGTGAAGGGGGGTGGGGGTGCACATGGGGGGTACCTATGGTACCCCCCTGCATTTGCATGCACGAAGCGGCAGGCACCGCACGGTGCCTGCCGCTTTGTGCATGCAAATGCACTGCTTGCAGTTTTAACATTGCGGCGGGTGCTGCTTCAAGCAGCACCCGCCGCAATGTTAAAAATACAGGATGTGACCGCCAGGGTGGCGGTGACATCCTAATTTGCACGGAGGGACCGCCACTGCCCCTGCGGACGGTCCCTCCACCTCTGGGGTGGCGGACGGACGCAGGTCCGTCCGCCATCCTAATAAGCCCCTTAATGTAGTTTGGAGTAGGAATAGTATAATATATATAGTGTCCAGCACCCACCTTGATTTGATACAGTTTGGAGTGGGAATAGTACAATATATATGTTTAGTGTCCAGCACCTTCCCTGACTTTTTCAAATTTGGAGTGGAAATAATAATTTATATATGTTTAGTGTTCAGCACCTTCCCTGATTTATTATTGTGTAGAGTGGGAATAGTAAAATATTAGGGCCCCATTAGGATGGCGGGCAGACCTCAGTCCGCCCGCCACCCTAGCGGTGCTGGAACCAGCCGCCACCGCCAATTAGGATGCGACTGCCACCCTGGGGTTGCATCCGGCATCTTTAACAATGCGGCGGGTGCTGCTGTAAGCAGCACCTGCCCCAATGCCAAAGAGTCATGTTGTGCATTGCCATGCACAATGTGACAGGCACCACGCAGTGCCTGCCACCTTGAGCATGGCAATGTAGCGAGGGTACCGTAGGTATCCCCAAGTGCAGCCCCCTACCCGCCACCCCCGGGGCCCACACCGGGCCCTCAAAGCAATTCCCACCAGCCTTTCCATTGCCGCCATGGAAATGCCTTTTTGCAAACCCATGCTAATATGGATGGCGGTGCCTGGTAGGCCCCACCACTATATTAGTGCCCCAGTCCACCCGGCCGACAATCGTAATGATTGCCAACCAGCGGAAATGCTGCGGAAGCAATTTCTATCTGCTGCAAAACTGGTGGCGAACGTCACAACATCATAATGGGCCCCTTAGTTCTTTATTTTGTAGTAAAGTTAATGATACAAATCTATGTTTAAGTGTTAATAGTATGTTATCAATGTGTATTGAAAAAATAATATATGTGTGATATATAATTTAAGATAATTATTTTATTGTAAATACAGAAAACAACAATTCAGATACGGCCAGATGTAGGTAAAATCAAATTTGTGAATCCTTAATAGTGATCTTTACCGATTCGCTATTAAGGACTCGCAAAATTGAATGTAGGTAGGAATCGTTAAAATATTAGCTATTCCGTAATATTCAATAATAACAAATTGCAAATTGAGATTCGCTAATAAGGGATACCTACTCATTCATTCCTATGGGCTAAGAGGCCCATAGGAATGAATGGGAAGATATTCACTATTTGTGATTCGCTATTAAAGAATTACAAATAGCGGGAGCTATTTCAATGGTGCAAAGGTGTCAAAAGGACACCCTGTTGCACCACTGAAATGTGCATGTGTACACATGTGGCACACATACATGCCCTAAGGGCATGAATGTGTGCCACATGGCACTTTAAAAAAAAAAACAGTGCTTTTTTAAAGGAAGTCGCTAATTACCACCAACTTGAAGTTGGTGGTAATTAGCGATTCCTTAAGACTAAAGTGCACTTTCTTTTGTGCTACTTACATTGCATTTAAGGAATTGCAATTTGCGATTCCTTAAATGCAAGAGCAAAATAAGGAATCACAATTTTGTGATTCCTTATTATGCTAATAGGTTTAAACTCACCTACATTGCTCGCAGCCAAAAAGTGATGGCAAATGCTGAAATTCTGAAAGTTTCAGCATTAGTGCTTGCTATTTGGCCACCTACATCTGGCCCATAGTAATTAATATTTACTATATTTTTATTTTATTTTAAGGGTCAAGCAAATAAATAATATGCATTTTGTTTTATTAAACATTTTTTAATATATATGTTGTCATAAAGAGGAATAATAAATGTTTTGCTTTCATTGCATATCTAGTATATATTTAAAGATAAATATATAATTTTTAAATATAGCATGAAACAATTTTAACTTTTTTATAATGTAGAACTTGGTAAATATGTACATTTACAAATAAAAGATGTAGTTGTCCACTAGTTATATGTATTGTATATGGTAACAGTTATAGAATATTTATTTACCTTGTGAATGTGCATTACATAATAACATACAGTGTACATTTTTAATAACATTCAGTTTTTTACAATTTCTCATTGTATAACTTTTTTATATTTTTAGAATATTTTGTAATGAATAATTTTATATTTGTATATTATTTAAATTGTAAATACAAATTAAATCTTGAAGGTAAGAAAACATTTTGAAAAAGAAAAATATGTTATACCATTTACACATTTTTTCACATTTTCTTGCAAGAATTATACGTTTTTTACATCACACTGGTAAGTTAACATATTTTATTTTAATGTAATATAAGAAATATTATTTATTTTCCAATATTTACTATTATTCTTTAACATTTCTAAGTCTAATTTAATTACTCTTAGGCTTAATTTAGGTGTAGGGTGAAGGTAGTTAGGTAGTGTATAGTGCATGTTTTTGAGGCGGTTTATTTGGTAATTTTACGTATGCAAAATGCAGTTAGTTCGTTGGTAGGTAGGTGTTAGGGTATGTATTATATGCTTAAATATGGTTAGAGTATGGTGTTATTAGTATGTTTATGTGTCTTTTTTTAAAGATTTTATTGTGTATTTGTGCTGGAGGGATTGTGTTTTTCTTACAGGTTTTTGTCTTTTGGAAGTTGCTGTTGGGAGAAGCATGCCTTTTTGTTTTTATAGGAACTGTGTATTAGTTGTTAGTAAAGTAATAATTATTTCACAGTTCCTTTGTTTTCCGGGTTTTCCTTGAGCGTTTCTTTTTTCAATTACATTTTTTGTTTTTTTAATGGTTTGGAGTCTACGGATATGTTGTCGCTGGATTATATGTTTGACAGTTGTATTTTTCCATTGTTTTGGGGTACTTTTAAGTAAGTTCTGGGATTTTTACACTTTTAAATTTGTTTATGGCAGTTTGGATTCAAAAGTAAGTCATTTTTTTTGACGTTTTAAATATATAAAATATATTTATTATTTCAAATCGTTTTTAATAGTCAGTTAAAATTAATTGACATAATATTAACATTTTACATCTTTGCAAAGAAATGTTTATTTAAGAAGTTATTGCACAATTATGATTTTCCTATGTTTTTGTAGAACTATTCTAAGGTAGGGATTTAGCTATTGTTTCTAGATATTCTAGCCCTTTAATGTTTGGGTCGGGTCGTACTTTGTAGTGTAGGTGCGCAAACATTGTCTTAGTCTGTTTAGTTAGTTTTGGACCAAGCTGTGTTACAGACTGTTCAAGTCTAAGTTGTTGTTAGCGTTTCTTCTTTTTGAAATGATTGTGGTAATTTATATAGTGTTGGTGGGGTTCTGCCTATTGTGGTTTGGAAAGCATTATGCCATCCTTCCACAGCATTATTAGTTGTTCCTTCTTTGTTTAGGGTACTGTTATATACATTCTACCATGGCATGTGGTATTTGGGCTATCTCCTGTGTCCAGATCTGTGTAGCCTTGCTACCCAGGTGTCCTCGAAATAGTCGAGGAGTTGACTTAGTTTACGTTCATTTGTTTGATATTAGGGGCTTCGTATTAAGAGATTGAAGTGTTCTGCTACATCAGTCATTGGGATAGATGCTAGTGCAATTAGTTTTTAAATTTCATATGCAAAATTGCTATTAGATGAATATTCTACACTGAGCGTAGATGTCTACAAATGCATTGATTAAAGTGGTAATAGCAACCTTTTATTGCTGTGTTAGGGTAGTTTTTCAGGATGGCTTGTATCATTGACTGTTCAAAGTTTATGATAATTTTTTGAGGATAGTAATTATTAGTTTCTTGCTTTACTTTTGTTAAATGTTCTACATAGGGCGTGGTTTATTTGTTTGGTAACAGGGTATATATAAAGGGGATGTTGGTATTGTGATACAGTCCATGGATTGTATATAATTGGTAAAATGGTTTGGGACATCCATCATCCATGTCTCATAATTCTGAAGCTTAAGAAAGTTTGTGGAAGTTGCACATATAAGAATTTGTTTGTTAGATTTATTGTCATAAAGTAGAAATTGCTCTTCATTATGACTTACAGTGAGTTGAGGTGGTAGTTGTATTTCACTGAAAGTTTTTGGAGTAGGTGAGGTGGTAGCAGTTGCTTTTTTTTTTGTTCTAGCTATTAGCCTTTTCAATGTTGAGACAGAGGGAAACTGGCCAGTTAAATGTTCTGGAACTCTGGGGAGTACATATTTTAATACTTCAGTAGTTGTTTTTTGAGAGCTAGTGCTAGCTTCTTTCAGTTTCTAAAGCATCTCTCACTTCTATTTCTCCTATGTGAGGGGGCTGGGTATGTTCCTTAACACGTAACACAGTAGTTTCTTTTTTGTAGCCCTCTCATAACATGCATTTGAATAATATTTGCTGCATTTCCAATTAACTTTGTTGTCCTTTTCTCCTGGGTGTAGACATGTCCCATATAACATAATACAAATGTTCCTTTCCGGGAACTTAAAAATTTGGCACCTTCAGTCATTCTGATGTTCCAAATGCTATGAGAAATGTATATAAAATATATACACCATTATACTTACATGCTTGAATATGGTGAACGTTTTTGATGCTGAGGTTTTTCTGTTTGTGCTTGCCTTTAATGTTTTTTTCCATTTCCTGTGGAAGAAAAATGTACCTTTTAATAAATGTGTTTAACAGCATGTATTTCATAACTTTGCAGTTTGTGTGGTTAGTGGGTGATTTGGGTTGAGATGTTTACTTGTTTTAATAGTTTAATTGAGATTTATACTTACGTATTTGGCAAGGTAGTTTTTGGATGATGTTTGAAGGTAGTTGAGTATGTGTTGAAGTTTCTGTAGTGGAGATGTAATTAAACGAAAATATAGATTACATATGTAAATAAGTGTTTTACAATTATTTCATGCAGATTTAACATTAAATAGATATTTTACTTACTTTTTGAAGTTGTAGTCAGAGCTTCCAGTGTTGCAGAAGCAATTCGGCAGAGAATCCCCTTATTCCTGGTTTTGTTGCTGGAGCATAAGACAATGGTACATTTTCTTTTGTTTATATAATGTTTGTTTAATTGTAATCTTATTGGGTTATTTTAGTTGTAGTTTTTTTATGGCTGTTACTAATGTTTTCAATTAATTTGGCAGTTTTTTCCTATTATGGGAATCACAAATTAATGTTCAAGGTGACTTTCTTCATAGGGACTAATAATTTAATGGCTGATTTTATCCGGCTCGAAATTTGATTGGCGGCTACGTTACTATCTGACTCCAGCTCAGAGATTAGTCAGTGAGAGCTACTCCTTCACCTCTTTTTACGTTTATAGAAAATGTTATTACCATATGATCTGACCAGGGAATCGGCAGGATTTCTGATATCTTGATCTTATTATTGGAGGTAAAAATCTCATCGAGAGTGTGGCCTGCCGCATGGGCATTATGCTTGACAATCTGCTCCATGGCTAGTGCATTGGTCAATGTTACCGTGCCTATGTCTGACCTCTTTTCTAGGTGCACGTTGAAATTGCCCAGAACAGTAAAATCTGAGCCCTTCACACTGGATTCCAGAAATGGGTTAAGCAATTGTGTCAATGGTGTTTTAGCCCCTGGCGGTCGGTAAATTAAAAGGCCTTCAAACGTGTAATTATTTGTGACTTTACTCTGGAAGAATAAGGTATCACATTCTGGAGTACTGCCCTGGTCCGAGCCCTTAGCCCTCAGTTCATCTCTAGAAAAAATAGCCAGCCCCCCCCCCGGTTCCCTTTTCTGTCCACCCTAATAATGAGTAGCCTACAGGGATGGCTAGTGCTAAATCTAAATCTGAGGCGTCATCAGCCCAAGTCTTGGAAATGAAGAAAAGATCAAGATTGTGAGTTTCTATCAATTCGGCCATTTCTGTATTGTGCTTGACTAAGGACCGAGAGTTGATTAGCCCAGCCTTAATAATTTTGTCTTTTATCCTGACAGGGTGAGAGTGTGCTACAAAGCCAGCAGATAGTTAGTGTGTCTCTATTGCTCTTTATCGTCTGCAAACTGCTGGGGGTAATCCCATGGACACAGGCGCAAATCCAGAGGGGCAATCGCTAAGGCAAGAATATTTTCCTGTTTAAAGACGTCCTCCTATCACCTGATTCACTCAGTGGGCAAATATTTTGTCTGGTTCTCACTATACTGTGAAACCAAACGGAAAAAACTTTTCAAAAGAATAAGAATGGGGATGTAGATGCATCGCCGGGTTTACCATGGCCAAATAGGTGGCAATGGGGTGGAGACAATGAGTTTTGAATGTGGAATCTGGAGTTCCATTCCCGGATTCCCCGCTTGAGAGAATGGTGTGATCTTGGTAAAGCAGATCTAACTTCGTCTTTGAGGCAGTGCTTGATGTAACGGTGCAAGGTTCAGGTGCCGGAGTGAAATCCTGTGGTTCTGGGCAAAACAATATTTAGCGGGACCACAGCCATGTAAATCTCTCCATGCCGGTGAGGTGGCGTAAGTCCTTGTATATTGTAACGGGTGAGCAGGGAAGGTTCTCCGATACCATCAGCTCGAGTAGGTGTTAGATAGAACTGAGAAAAGACAACTAATGACACTTGGCGCTCTTTGGGTAAAAAGTGAATGTTAAACAAGCAGAATTGCGAAGAATTACTAGTGTCGCTAAATGATTGGAGCTGGTTGAACACAGGTTCAGGATCTGTCTCCATCTCTTATTCTGTTTTATTTGGGCCGGCGGCTGACAGTGCATCCTACTGCTATTCTGAAGGGGTATATGGCGATGCTATGCTATATTCTATATGTTTTGGGTATCTCTGGGTTACAGGTCATAGGCTGCAATTCACTGGTCATGGGGCAGGCCCCCAATTAAAGAAAGAGTAGGGGAGGTACTTTTGCTTTAGGAAAGTGGTGCTGTCTTTCAATAGTCTGGGAAGATGCTGTTGAACCACAAATCCCAACAATTACCAGTACAGATGGCATTTTTATTCCAGAAGAGGCAGGTATAGTTGCTCATGTTTTACTCCCTGTCATCATAGCCAAATACATTGGCTAACCTTTTGTCACGCTGGGATACCTTAGCAAAAGTTGTTATGGGATACATATGCTGGGCGAGAGACGCCAGCATGACGACACAGCCTCCGTCAGTGCAGATTACCGATGGGTTAGCAGACAAGAAGGACATGGTGATTCACCCTTGTCTTGGTTTAGGCGAGGTGGCGCACCGAGCGGCCTTGTAGGCCATGAGACAGCGTAAATTCGCTCAATGTCTACATATTTATTGGCTGGCACAGCACTTGGTCATCAGACTGTACCATTGTACTGGGGATCATCCAGGTAAGGGGCACATTAGGGCTTAGTCACCCCGAAACGATATGCACAAATTGGCACACGGTCCGTTAGGGTTTTTATCACACAGAACTTGGGGTGTCTCATTGGCCACACTGCCTGTGCATTGTGCTTTGGCCGGTTTGTTTCATCTTTTCATAGGGAAGAGATATACGGGTACAAAATTGCTCACAGCATGGCACATTAAGGTGGGCGCAAACCGGGTTGTTACCCATGAAATGTTTTATAATAAATGCTCTGGGCCTCCTGCAGCAGTGAGGGATGCTTCCTGAGTGCCTAGGACCTTAGGGTTAGTAGTGCTCCCTTCCTCCAGGCCCACTGGGCTTTCAGCAGAATGGCCACATACTCGAGCAGGTCAAATGGGGATTTCTGCGCAGTGCTTGTAGAAGGTCACGTACCATTAAGGGCATGGTTACTACTAAAGTTGTCCCAAAGTATTCGGGTCAAACTGGGGTGGAGCAGTAAGTTAAAAATAAAGCACAAACATTTGACATTACCAGTATTCAAGAAAGGGAAGGTATTGATACATATTGTTCCCCTCCTGTTCCCACTGTCTTGTCTGCTACCTGGTATACTAGCAGAAGTTTGGGAGGGCGAGACCTAGGGTAGTGACAGGCTTAATTCAATGGACACATCCAAAATGTTTCACATTTACTAATATGTGAAATTTTCAGCTGCCTGTACATAGTTTTATTCATTTGGACGGTATTATTAATTTAAATAATGGCTGTATTTACTAGAGCGACCAGTGGACGTTCACGCACCAAGGCATTTGCAGCATTGAGTGTTTCTATGCTGTAAAGATGTAAGGGTTAAATACGAGTGCCAGGTCCCACTGTGGTGTCAGCCAATTGCCATTTACAGGTTTAAAGGTGAGTTCAAAGGACACAGGAGGGGTCATGGCAAAAAAAACCTCGACTGATTGAGCTTTTGGGTCTGGTGGTGGTTTGACCTCATGATCTTAAGATCTAACTCCGGTTGTGTTCATTCAACCTTTCTTCTTTCTGTGGTTGTTGAAATGAATATCAGTAAGCGGGGTAGTTGGAAGGTGGGCTGCAGCTAAACATGAAACTGGGAATTTTGGATTTCGACACCCTTGCTGATTTAAGCATCTAGGGTCACAGCTGGGTATCAGTCACTGTGCATCGGATGGCAATTAAGTAAGCCTGGTGAGATGCGTAAGTCATCACTCCACAAAAGGGTTAAGGGCCAGATGTAGGTAATCCCCTATTACGGATTCTTAAATACCGAATCATACCGATTGGGTATTTAAGAACTGGCAATCGGGATGTAGGTGTATTTACCGAATCAATTACAGAATCGGTAAGTTTCGGTAATTACCGAATCGGTAATTGCCATTGATTCCTACGGGCCTTGAGGCCCATAGGAATCAATGTCAAATACCGAATCGGTATTTACCGATTCGGTAAAATTACCGAATTTACAAGGGGGACAGTGTGTCACTTTGACACCCTGTTGTACCCCTGATTCTGGCTTGTGTGCAATGTGACACACATACATGCCCTTAGGGCATGTATGTGTGCCACATGGCACAGGTGTGCATGCACAGATATGCATGTACACAGGAATTCGTTATTTACCATGAGATAGTATTTCATGGTAAATAACAAATTCTTAAGGGCCTGTGGCACTATTTTAAGTGCCACCTACATCTGGAATTACCGATTCAGTAAATATACCGAGTCAGTATTTTACCGAATCTGTAAATTTACCGAATCTGTAAATTTACAGATTCTGTAAAATTCTGGCCCCCTACATCTCAAAAACCAATTACCGGTTGGTAACGGCCAAAACCGGCCGTTACCGACCGGTAATTGGCGACCTACTTCTGGCCCTTAGTGTCTCCAATAGTGGGCACAATACATATATTCTTTCGAACCAGACTTGACACCATTGATGTTTTTATCAGGGTTTAGCAATCAAAGAAGTCTGTGCATATTGTCTGGTCAACAGGGCGAAGTAAGTGCACTCCAGAACCGAGGGTAGGTGACCTGTTGCTTCAGTTATGCTCAAACACCCCGCCCGGAGAGCTATACTAGCCAGGTTGGGTGGGGACCCTGTCAGACAACATATTGTGCTGCTGTCCCAATAATTGGGCAAACAAGGTGTCAAGCACAAAAGGTTACTATGTAAAAAGAACATTTGGCACGTCCAGTATTCAACATAATTAAATTTAGCGGAGCAGGTAATTTTCCACTCCCTGGGCAGGTTACCGGTTGCTTCAGTTATGCATAAAATTCCCCACCCTCATAGCCATAGTAGACAGGCTGGTTGTGGAAGCGCTCTTCTAAACAAGTGTGCTGCTGTTCCATAAATTAGGGGAACAGGTGTTAGGCACAAAAGTGCTAGAGGGACAGCAACCACAGATTTCAGGAGGTTGGAGCCTACATTAGCTTGAGGGGTAAAAAATCTATGGCTAAGAGTAAAACTCCCTCCTGGGTGGCCATCACATTCCTACAGTTCATGTGAGGCAGTCGAACAGCCCCGGAGAAGGATGAACAGCGCCAAGCGCAAGTTCCCAGAGCCATGGAGCTTTGCTTCAGAAGGCATAGGCTAATCCAGACGAGCACCAAAGGTGATTGTGAAAAGTTGGGGGTGCACTTGTCACAGGTGGGAATGGATCTGTTCCTACTGGAAATGAAGGAGGACCTAGAAAGCAGGTTGCAGGTGAGAAATTATCTGTTTTGGAGGGTGGCTCTGGTGGAGATGGGGGGCGCCTCCAGAGCTGTGGCGGAGTTACAGGGCGATTTGGAAGCAGATGGGTACAGAAGGTTACCTCTGCACGAGCACAATAGGGGTGCCAGAGCCAAATACCAGAAACCTCACGGCAGGTTCCTGGAAAACCACGTTGGCTCCCTGTTAGTCCTTAGGGCGGTTGGGAGCCTGACCAACCGGGTGCTTGCCTTACTACGCTCCACTCTGAAAGGGGCGTTAATAATAAGGGACCAATGTGTCACGTGATCCGGGAAGAGGATCACCCAAAAGGTGTAGCACTGATTGGGTTACCCACAGTGCTGGCTCATCAGGCAGGCAGGGCAGCATAGGTTGGTTACAGCTGCCTGCCCTTGGAAAGCCTGTAAGATAACCCACCATATTGCATACTTTTGTATGGATTAAACCTGCAGCAATATTTTCCCATAACAAAGATTGTGTATTTTTTTATTTATGCATGCTCAGACTGGGGGTGGGGATGTTGCCAATAGGGTCACTATGCAATATGCTTGCATTTTTATTCCTGAAAGAAAGCTAGTTGGTAACGAGTCTGTGTGTACCCTAAAATCTCCCGCAGGCTGCCTGTGACATATGTGTAGTATCGGCCCAGTGACGTCAACTGGACCAGTGGATTCCTAAAATGTGCCCCTCCCCCTAGGGGGTTTATTCATGTATGAACCCGTGATTTTAGGACAAAGAAGAGAGGTCTCCTGAAAAATGGACACGGAGAAGCAACCTAGCGGAAATACATGTACAATGGCACACGAGAACAGCTTGTCACAAAAATGTAGAGCAGAAAAATTCTCAAAATTTAAAGAGTCATAAAGCGGATCGATTCCGTTGATTTTTATTGTCAAAAATATATATTTTACTTAACCTTTACATGCATTAATAATTGCAAAAACATACAAAAGAAATTATGAGCTCCCTACAAGCTTGAACTCAATTTAAAAAACACACAAGCATATCCTCACGATTCAAATCATTCATACCCATCCGAACAACCAAAATACCACAAATTCTAAGCATTAAATGCAGATTTTAAGGCATAACTTAACTTGACTGATATCCAACTGCTTTCAGTGAATACATAGGTATAGATCAATGTATTTTTCTGTTTGGAAATCGATACAGATATCAGTAGATTCTACAAGCACTACTGGCAGGCAAAGCAGAGAAGAGAAATGATAACAACCAAGGATTGCATCATATTATTCCATTCTATAAAAACTCATAGCAATTAAGATAAAAAGGAGAAATAATAACACTGGATTGCGCAGTGCTCAGAAGAAATTACAAGGAACATTTTGATGTTTAAGTGATTCTAGACTAGTGTCTCGGATCAATCAGAAGTGGGAAGCATCGATCCCCCCACAGATGGTCAGGACACTATCTCTGAGCGAGGGAAGAGTGTTCATTCTTCGTCAGGACCTGTGAACTGTGAGCTGGATGACTCCAACTCCCTCATAAATAGCAATGATATCTCCGGTCTCTCGCAATCTGGCCTACCGCCCAGCCATGACACCAGGGGCAGCTCCTGCAGCGTTGTGATTGATCTGAGAGCTGTGACGCGACTCTCAGCCAGGGGCTGGAGGGGTGGGCATGTTCTCCAAGCAGGCTGTAATGAAACCTGCATGCAGAACAGGGAAGTGTGCATGACTGTTTTGGGCGACCCAAGAGGGCTGACCAAACAGTCTTTGCGCACTGGAGTGTTCTACCACTCCTCCCCGCCTCCTCACGCACTGCTGCAGCAGGAGAAAAAAATATGATTATAACATTACATTACTATCATTTCATTTTTTCCTTTCTTTGATGCTTCTGGCAGTGGGGTGACTCTCCTTTCCCTTAGTGAAGGAGCCGCCACTGCTCACACCAAATGTGGACTCCACAGAAACCCCACACCATGGAGTAGACTGCGCAGACGTTCAATGTCCATAGGGCTAAAAGGGCTTCAGCCCCCTCCCCCCCGTCGTGTGTCTCAGCCCGGGCTGTGTACTTGGCTGGGCAGTGTCTGGAGTCTTATATTTGGCACGCCCAAGTTTTACACAGGTCTTTAAAGACCATTTGCATATTTACATACATTTGTAAGCTGGTTACCAAGGCTTAGTTTTTGTTTCTGGCTCCAGTACCCCTGCGACCCCACTCTGCCAATTCCTTACATTTCTATTTTACATTTACTGCTGTAGTGTGAGAATGCATTTCATGAAAAGGAATATAAAGTAGGGTTCCAAAAAGAAAAATGCCATCCATGTTTTTTAAAGAGCCCACATAGGCCTCGTAATGACACTTAGGGGCCTATTAGGATGGCGGACGGACCTGCGTCCGTCCGCCACCCCCGAGGTGGAGGGACCGTCTGCAGGGGCAGCGGCGATCCCTCCGGTGCAATTAGGTTGTGACCGCCATTCTGGCGGTCACATCCCGTATCTTTAACCTTACGGCGGCTGCTGCTTGAAAAGGTAAAAAATGCATGTTGTACATTTACATGCACAAAGCGGCAGGCACCGCTCGGTGCCTGCCGCTTTGTGCATGTAAATGCTGGGGTGGTACCATAGGTACCCCCCCATGTGCACCCCCCACCCCCGATACCCAGGAGGCCGGCAACGGGCCCCCAAACACCAAAGACCACATGTTTTTCCACGGCGGAAAAGCCGCCGTGGAAAAGCATGTTTGAATGCACATCGTAATTTGGCTGACGGTGTCTTGCAGACACCGCCACCAAATAGCCCTCCACACCCTGTGGATCAGCGGCGGATGGACCTGCTGTCCGCCGCTGGTCCCACCGCAATCCCACCGCCATCCTAATCTGGCGGTGGGTGTTTTCTGTGGCCGCGGCGGTGAATCCGCATCCTCCAGGCCGGCGGTGGCTTCCGCCGGCCTGGAGGATGCGGATTCACCGCCATCCTAATCGGCCCCTAAGTAAGGTTATAAATAAAAAAGTTTATATTCATTTGTAATGTGACTTTTCTGTCTTTGATCCCTTTAATTATCAGGCAGGGATCCTTCAGGCAGCCCTAGAACACAATTAAAAGTGCTTTCTATTTATATTTGCTATTGGAAGTATGCACAGATAAGTGCTGAAAATGCAGCCAGGGGTGACTGTTGATTTTTGGACCGTCGGGGACATCAAAATAATGAGCTGGCAATCCTAATCATAAGAGTGGAAGTTTGTTGCAGGATCAGCACATTATTTATTTCCTCAACCCTCGATCCCTGAATAATGCATAATAACAATAGTTTAACTTATATCTGAAACCCTACGCCAGCCCTCAATAACATGCTGAGTTACTTCAAGTGTCTGGGAATGCTCCCTGCATTCAGAACTCACTCATCATTCTGGCCCTTCACTTTCACACTCACCCTGCACTCACAGCAATCACATTGCACTTACACCGTTCACCCTGCACTCACACTGATCACCATGCACTCACACCCTTCACCCTGCACTCACAGTGACCACACTGCACTTATGCCACTCACCATGAATTCACACCATTCTCCCTCCACTAACCCTGCGGCCACATTTGCACATCGTCCACTCTGCACTCACAGTGATCACTCTGCACTCACAATGCACTTGGGCCGTTCACCCTGTACCTCACCCTGCAGTCACACAAGCACACTACTCACCCTCCACCCATGTGACACTTTCCTCACCTGTCCCCCGTACTGCTTAGTCTGCATTCTCACTCAAACAAGCCCATTACTAACCATACATTCATTTGTCCTACTCTGCACTTACATCCGCACCCAAATTCATATGATCACCTCACTTACCCTGCCATCACTCCTCTCACCCTTCACTCACACTGTTGCATCGCTCACCGTGCACTCACATGGGCACTCCTGTCACCCACACAGCGCATAGGGTTAATGTGCCTGCCACAAAGAATGTGTCCCATGCTACTCACAGGACTGAGTGTGAGTAAACTATGAGTAGCCCTATAAAAAAATGAAATTTTTTCAGAAAGGGGCTGTATAGAGATGAGTTGCATTGTTGGCGAGTGGTAGTAAGGGAATTCATGGAGAAGGAGGAGGGTCACCAAAAAAGACTGTTGCACCCTGCGCGACCAGTGCTATGGCCAATCCTGGCTGGGAGCCTAGCCCCCCCGAATTTCGGGTCGAGTTGCACCCCTGACAGTACCAGTGTGCTCCCGTTCAGCTGGAGCATTTCTCCGTGTATTGCTGTAGCCCACATCCACATCTCTGATGAATAAAAACTCCACGTCTGTTCCATACCACATGGCCTAAAAGTTACAGCGCCCATCTACACCAAGCTGGCATTTCATTGGCTGTAATATTTGTCTATTGTTACAGACCACTTCTGAATATGACCCTTCCTAAACAACACCCGTCCATGGATCTACCTGGTTCTTCATCCTAATTTTTCCAGAGTTATAGACTTACTTCTAAGACAAGAATTCGTTAATCAACAATTTCCAAATGGAATTAATATATTGATCAAAAATAAACAATTCACCCACCCACTTAAACTCAATTACATTACTGTACCTGCAGGTCTTACCCCTTTTATGTGGATTGAATTTACTCTTTCAGCTCGAATTAATGTGTCCTCTTTAATGTTTTACGGTATACAACCTGTACAACGAAACTTTTACAACGACCTACCATTACAACGCAACTTTTACAACGCAAACTATTACAACACATTGCTCTGGGGGGCGCTCTAGGATAGGGAATAGGTTAATTTACTATCCAATAACCTTCCCTACTATCCACGGGGACTGGAGTTGGAATAGTAAATTAAACTATTCACTATCTAGCACCCCAAAGCGCTATGCGTTGTAATGGTATGCGTGGTAAAAACCGCGTTGTAAAGGTAGGCGTTGTAAAAGTATGCATTGTAACGTCATACATCCATGTTTTACTCCTTACAAGAACATATCTACCACTAACTAAAATTAGAAGTGAGAATTCAAAATATCAATAATTAGCTCTGTGCCTATGGAAGGGACTGATCATTTGCTGTTTTACAGACTATTTTCAACCCTAAAGAATTCTTGTCAAAAGGCAATTTTCGCTAATGCTATTCTTCCTCTGGTATCTAGACTGGAATCGATTCACCAGATTCCTTCTGAGATACGTCACTGGACGCCACTCTATTCACGAAAGCCTCGAGGCCAAGCTGCAGAACCAATTATGGTGCTGTCTTTTATCAGAACTGTACCCAGGATGTCAGCTGAGATTTCGAAACCTTGCAAGATCTCGCAACATCCCTCCCCAGGAGATTGCTTCTAATCTCTATGGG
The DNA here is from genome assembly GCF_964261635.1 of Lissotriton helveticus. Lineage (NCBI taxonomy): Eukaryota > Metazoa > Chordata > Amphibia > Caudata > Salamandridae > Lissotriton > Lissotriton helveticus. Next base: position 50,597,183 of record NC_136064.1, on the reverse strand, counting down.
GAAAAATATTTACTAAAACTGCACACAGCACAAGGGGGGCTGTGCTGCCTTGAGGGAAAGGGAGACAGCGGAAGTGTGTCTGGCCTTGTGCTGTGTAGCTGCTTTTATGTGTTAGTTCTTATTATAATGTGTGTGTGTGTGTGTCTCTCACATACCCTCGCTAATCGCACTGCCAGGCGCTGCGTCCCAAAGCTTGCAACCAGCACCTCTGTGGTCATTGACCCTGACATGAAAACAGTTACCACATAGAATCAAAAGAGTAACAGGCAGATTTACAAGCCCCTTGCGACACTTTTGCATTGCTGTTGCGTCGCTTTTTGTGACGCAGCAGTGGCATAAACAATGCGCTACATTGCAGCCCATTTACAACGTGACGCATCTAGGGAGATGCATCACCTTGTAAAGCCCTGCGCCACATTGCATCAGGTATAATGTATGCAGGATGGGTGTTTCCATGCAGGAAAGCCTCATAGAAGTGATGCAGTGAAATCTTCAAGCTTTCACTGCGCCATTTCTAGGACGCAACAGCGTCAAAACCCTACGCCTGCTTGGAGCAGGCGTTAGGAGTGACACAGTGTATTGGGAATAGCCCTCTCCGTCTATTGCTGGAGTTGTGTCATGCTTGCGACACAACTCCAGCAATGGGTGACTTTTGCGCCAATTCATGCGCCAGAATTTTGATGCATCTGTCAATCCTTGCGCCAAGGTGCGCTGTATTGTAAATACAGCGAGTCCATGGTGGCGCAAGGGTTTTGCATTGAGATGCAGGGAAACTGACGTATTTGTAGATATGCGTCAGTTTCTTGTAAATTTGCCCCTAGAACCCCTTCCAACCACACCCTACCCAGTGCAGCTTAATGTGGGGAAGCACTTCAGCGCCACAACATGTGGGTTTTAGCTGCTATAATTATTAATGCTTCAATAAAATACATTACTGTAGAGGAAAACTAGACAGCTGCGTTGGGTGTCAGCAGAATTTTTTTCAGGGGGGTCATAATTACAAAAAATTCAAGATTGCTCTGGCGGTATTATACCGGCACACGATCTTAACATCTTTTAAAGGACATGTATTGTATTGCATTGTAATTTCATTTATACAGCGCTTACTACCCCTGACGAGGCGTCGAAACGCTTTTTCGGCGAGTAGCACGCTACTCCGGGACCCATGGAGGATTACTGTTGAATTAGTATAGTGAAACATGCAAGTACATTTTAAGTGGTGGATAGGTTAGTCAGTTATTTGGATTTGGATTGATAGAAGGATAGAGGAGGACAAAGGTTTGTATTTATATAGCGCTCGTTGACGCACGCTATTCAGGAAGCCTATAAAGGATTAGTGATAAATCCAGGGTAGGCGAAGTGACCCCCCTCATGGATGCCCATGGCAGTCGGCTGTCAGTGTTTGGGATAGAAAAATCATAAGTGCAACCGCGGAAGAGCGTCTCCAGCATGAGTCTGTTTTTTATGAATAGTGTATTCATTTTCAATGTAGTTTACACAGTCCCTAAACAGGGTAAGTTATGCATATTATTGTATGATATCATATTAAAATATAACAACTGATGCATTTAGTACGGTCATAGGATTATTATTGACACAGCTACAGACTCCTGTAGTTCCATATAACACTATTAACATGACATTTAACACATTAGAGACCCCAGCATATAAATCCAGGGAGCATAGACGCAGTGTCATTGCCCAGAAATACAAGAAGGATCCTGGTTGATGGGGCTGGCATCGGCTTGCACATTTGCAGTAAATTGTCCTAGGGCTCTGTTGTGAAGATATTTCTACATATGATCAGTAAATATGTGTTTCCACTGTGAGAAAAGGGATGCAACACCCCCATATTTCATCTGAGTGCAAGAGAGTGCATTTCTTCACATGGAAAAATGTTATCCAGGTAGAGAAAAAATGCATGCATGCAGTGACCAACACAGATTTTACAAATCTAACCCCCACACATGGTCCCCCCAGTGGATTGTTCTGAGAGATACCTATGGACGGAGTGGTCCTCATTACCCACTGGCATCAAGAGTTCTTTAGGGTATTTGCAATATCCACACACAGAAAGACATCTGTATATATTAATGGATGAATCCCACCTAACGTAATTTACAACTTTCATAAATTGGATTTTAGTCCACATTTTTGCCATTCATAATCGTTCTTTGTGACCTTAGACTTTCCAAAGTGCTACTGTGCCAAACTCGCTTTCGGATGACACAGGTACATCCCCAGTTTGCAACTACCCATGCACAGTACCCTGCTGCTTCCTCGTGTTACACCTACCCAGCTGCTTCCTCGTGTTACAGCTACCCCTGCACAGTACCCAGCTGGTTACTCGTGTTACACCTACCCCTGCACAGTACCCAGCTGCTTCCTCGTGTTACACCTACCCCTGCACAATACCAAGCTGCTTCCTCGTGTTACACCTACCCCTGCACAGTACCCAGCTGCCTTCTTGTGTTTCACCTAGCCCTGCACAGTTACCGGCTCCTTCATCGTGTTTCACCTACCCCTGTACAGTACACAGCTGCAAGTGCCCTCACCGTCATCAGCTCCCCCTCCACATTTTACATTTGCCCAACAATGATTACACTGGCCACCTTTGTTTATGGGAAAAGAACTGCTGCAGGTTTATTCTTCATACAACAAAAGTATGCCATTTTGTGAGTTATCTTACGGGCGATCCAGGGCAGGCAGCCCCTCGCTGCCCCGCCCGCCTAATGAGCCAGCGGCACGGTGGGTCGACGCCGGGACAGTGCAGCACCTTTGTAGATCCCCTTCTGGATCACGTGATCATGTCTTATACTCCCGCCCCTTTCAGGGTGGAGCAGGTATGGCACAGCCCCGGTTGGTCAGGCCCCCCAACTGCCCGAAGGTCTAACGGGGCACCGTCATGGTTTTCCAGGAACCTCCCTGCGGCTCCCAGTCTTTGGCTCTGGCACCCTTACTGTGCCAGGCAGAGGTACCCTTACTGTACTCGTCTGCCGCAGAGGTACCCTTACTGTACCCGTCTGCCTCCAGATCGCCCTGTAACTCCGCCTGCAACACAAAAGAAAACATTAGAACGTCCAAATATACACGCCGCCTGCCCAGCTGCTGGGTACGAGGGTAGGGTGGGTGTAGCGGGGCAGGCAGGCAGCAGGACGACCGGCAAAGAGGCAAAACAGGAAGCGGCAGGGACCTAAGTACCCGGCCCGCCCCTAAGTGTCCCCTCCCCTGGACGCACGGCACAGGTGCACCCGCCCATGGGGAGGGGCTGGTGAGGCCACCGCAAGCCTCCCCCTCCTAAGGGACAAGGGGGTGGCTTCGACTAATGGGCAACTAGTGGGCTGCCCTGCTGATGTCCCCCTACGGATGACGCTGGCAGCTGCATTCCTCGTGTTACTGTACCCCTGCACAGTACCCAACTCCTATCTCAGTTTATACGTACACTGTACAATACCCAGCTGCTTCCTCGTGTTACACCTACTCCTTCAGAGTACCCAGCTCCTTCCTCAGGTTTCACCTACCCCTGCACAGTACCCAGCTGCTTCCTCATATTACACCTACCATCTGCACACTTACCAACTCCTTCCTTGTAATACACCTACCCCTGCAAAATATGCAGCTCCTTCCACAGATTACCCCTACCCCTGAACAGTACATGGGGGCTTCCTCATGTTACACCTACCCCTGTACAGTACCCAGCTGCTTCCTTGTGTTACACCTACCCCTGTACAGTACCCGGCCCATTCCTCGTGTTACACCTACCCCTGTACTGTACCCAGCTCCTTCCTCGTGTTACACCTACCTCCTGCACAGTACCCAGCGCTTCCTTGTGTTACACCTACTCCTGCACAGTAAACAGCTGCTTTCTCATGTTACACCTACCCCTGCACAGTTACCGGCTGCTACCTCGTGTTACACCTACCCCTGCACCGTACCCGGCTGCTTCCTCGTGTTACACGTACCCCTGCACAGTACCTGGCTCCTTCCTAGTATTACACCTACCACCTGTACAGTATCCGGCTACTTCCTCGTGTTACACCTGCCCCTGCACTGTACCCAGCTCCTTCCTCGTGTTACACCTACCCCCTGCACAGTACCCAGCTGCTTTCTCGCGTTACACCTACCCCTCCACAGTACCCGGCTTCTACCTTGTGTTACACCTACCATTTGCACAGTACCCAGCTGCTTCCACGTGTTACACCTACCACCTGCACAATACCCATCTCCTTCCTCATGTTACACCTACCACCTACACATTATCCAGCTGCTTCCTTTTGTAACACCTACCACTGCACAGTACCCAGCTGCTACCTCATGGTACACCTAAACTTGCACAGTACCCAGCTCCTTCTTCATCTTATACCTACCCCTGCGCATTACCCAGCTGCTTCCTTGTGTTACACCTACCCCTCACAGTACCCATCTGGTTCCTCGTGATACACCTACCACCTGCACTGTACCCAGTTCCTTGCTCGTTTTAACCTACCCTTGCACAGTACCCAGCTGCTACCTCATGTTACACCTACCACTGCACAGTACCCAGATGCTACCTCAAGTTACACCTAACCCTGCCAGTACCCAGCTGCTTCCTCATCTTAGGCCTACCCCTGCACATTACCCAGCTGTTTCCTCATCTTACACCTACACCTGCGCAGTACCCAGCTGCTTCCTCGTGTTACACCTACCCCTGCTCATTACCCAGCTGCTTCCTCGTGTTACACCTACACCTACACTGTACCCAGCTCCTTCCTCATGTTACACCTACCCCTGCACGGTACCGGGCTGTTTCCTTGTATTACACCTACCCCTGCACAGTACCCGGCTGCTTCCTCGTGTTACACCTACCCCTGCACAGTATCCAGCTGCTTCCTTGTGTTACACCTACCCCTGCACAGCAACGAGCTACTTTCTCGTGTTATACCCAGCCTTGCACAGTACTGTGTTTGTTAACGCGGGGTTTCTGGTCTCTAGTTACCTTACCAGATCCCTAATCATGTCGACTGAATCATTGGTACCTGTCATTGAGTAAAAGACAATCTACTACTAGGTTAGTCAATTAGGAACTTAAACCACTCTAAAGAACCACTTACCACTGGGAAAGGTTAAAAAGTTTTAATTCAAAGTCAAAAGTATCTGGAGATACAAACATCTCAGAATAAGATTCAAAAGGTATACAGGTATTAGTACAAAAAGGTACTCTCTGAATATTCTCAATCGGCAAAAGGAAATTATCAAAAATATCTCAAAGAACATGAGTGTTGCAAGAATCGCTGTGAGTTGCAACTTGAGAGTCATTTACAGAAAAGAAAAATATAAGTTAGTCTGTCCCTACACTAGACTAAGTGACATCCCTACTTAACAAGATCTTTACCTAAAAAGGTGTCAGCAGTGGTGACTTCCAAAGAAGATCACACACTTCTCCTATTCTCTGAATCAAGTTGGTTTCTTTCAGTTCTCTATCTGCCTACCCATCCGCTCCCTAAGGCTTCTCAGATCATCTGCCCTAACTCCACCCCGGGGGCTATCCCTAATACAAAATCACATCTCCAATAGAAACGCCCCTGGGGACGCCTCTCATGTGGTGCAGTTTTGAGCGGCAAACTCCATACTGGTGCTCCTCGGGACTCTTCATTAAAGTTGACCTTGCTTCCCAGGCTTCTTCTTCAGCGAGACAGTACCCCCTAAAATTCCTGAAGACTCCTCCAGGCCTGCGCCTGGCTCTCTTGAACAAAGGAACCGTTCATCATAGTACTGATTAGGGCTCCTCGCACCTGCGACAGACACATACACTGTGGGCCTCAAATTCCAACCTCCAGCATATCTCGGACCATAAAACATGTGTAAGGATTCTCAGTTAGTGCCTAGCACAACTTTCCCCTAACGAGCACATTTTAGATCAAAGAGAATGACTTGGTCTTTTCAGGCCTAGTTGATTTACATAAAGCGGGTCTCTGCCTTCTAAAACATTTCCTTTCTTTGGTTTAAACAGTATTTTAACTAACACGTATTACTATAGTATAATGCAACACATCTATATAAAACATATATTTCAATTCTATGATTAAATACTTCTAAAAACAATGTTAACCACGTCTCACATCAGTTCAGCAGCACTTTATCTTTACTGTGAATTGCCCTTCGGCCCACACATTCTCATTGGTTTGCTAGGTTTCATTTCCTTTACACACAATCACTTAACATGAGAAACGTGAAGTTTCACATCATTCTAACATTTCTACATTAGTTTCCATACTGCTATAAGTACCTCTATGCTAGCTAAACACTCTTATATAAGTTCACTCTATGAATATGACACTCGTGTGCAATAAAATTTAAACTAACACTACGTGCTTGTAAATATGGTGTACTTATACATTTTTCAGATTTGTGCTCTCTCAGTCCCCCCTTTGATGACTTTCAGGAGTCATCACCATCAAAACACCATCTCTAAAATGTAGGATCTTTCAGACTGAAGTTGTTGCAATACTCCCTCGTTTCATTGTCTCTAGAGCCTTCAGACTCTTATATTGTGTATCCTGCATCGCAGTCAGTCTTTTCTCCTGTTCCCTCATGGATCTCTGCAACCTGCTTGCTCTATACCATTGGTACAGTCGCACCAATCCCCACAAAGTGATTACACAAATCACAATTATGATGATGGGTTTCAATATGTACCAAATGATACCCTTTCCTAAATTGGAAAACCAGCCTCCAACTTTACCCATTCCTTGACCTACTTTTTCCCATACATTTATCTTTGTCAGATCCTCAATCTCATGATGAATCGCAGTAATATTTCGTATGTACTTCTCTAAAGGTTTTGAATTGTCTGGAATGTAAGTGCAACATTCCTGGACCTTCAAAGCCTTACAGACTCCGCCCTCCTTGGCTAACAGAACATCTAAAGCAAGTCGGTTCTGAAGAACCATTGCTCTTATCGATTGCATCTCTCCCTCCACCAGCATTAAGGATCTAGCAGTACTGGCAGATAACCTATCTACGACTGTAGCCAATCTTCTAATTTTTATGTCATTCAGTATCAATCCCAAGAGAGGGAATGCAGCACCGAATACATCCCCAACTACCTCTTCAGCACCTAGATCTCTTCTCCCTCTTGTTGGTATTCCTCTCTTTGTCGTTTCTAAATTCTCACCATGGTATATTTTGGGGAAGACAATTGCTAAATAGCATGATCCGTACCAATTATCTGGTAGCTTCACATATGCATTTCTTCCACATACAAAATATACATTTGGAATTGCTTGCATCTCCTTCAAAAAGTCTTTGGAGTAGTACTCCAATTGGAAAGCATGTTCACAACTGACTTGACCTACAAACATATTCTCATAATAGGAGTAACTTCTGTGAATGCACAGTTTCCCCCGTTTCTCCTTGTCTAAAGCAATTGGACCAAGGCTACCCTTTCTTTGATGTATCCTTTCTTCCTTGGTCCAGTCTGTTTCCCATTGTCCTGAAGCTTTTAGAATCTTTTGCCTCCTATATCTAGTATCCACCTGCCCTATAAACTTTTTCTCAATTTCTGACACTTGACAAGTCAGATTATTTCTTCGGGCATGTGAGGTATCTAACGTTTTCCATGGAATGAAAAATGTCTGTAACCTGTCTTTGCACTTGTAATAGTCCCACTTATTCAGATGCTTATAATTTGGGACCTCTGGCAATGTCGAGTCAAAATTTGAGAAATAATACTCGAACCCATCTCGTCCATAGAATATGCTCAACAACAAACTACATGTGATTCCATACGTCAATGGAAGATGATGGTATCTGATACCCTCATCCACAGAAGCTGGTAATTGCATACAAACGTAGCAATTCTTTGCCTCCATGACATCAATGTATTCGTAGAGCAACTTGGCATAAGCATTTGACCTAAAGTTCCCCTGTGATTCGTCAACATGTAATCTTTTGATCTCAGCATCTAGCAAAGCCTTTTCTTTCTCAGTGTTTTCTCCTTTTACCCCAGCAACAGTGGTAGGCTTTTGTGTTGATGATTTCTTTGTTTCTGATCTTGTCTTTGTTTCGTTCTCATGTCCCACTATATATGATATAGTAACTACTAAAACTATAAGAGAAATCACTACCACTAAAAGTGTGCCTACTATGCATTTTGCCCTGCGGTTCGGGTTGCCAGTCTCCATGATCTCAAACAGTGTAGCTCTGTTTGTCGTTCTCAGCAAAGTCCCTTACTTCTTCTCAATGTCCTTTTTGCTTTGCACAAAGACTCCCTTCATTTGAACCACAATGTCTTTCTTTGAACCACACTTGGAAGCTGACAATTCTCTCCCGCAAGAACAGTCATTAAGTTCTGTAGCAATAGACAACTCTAGCCCTTCTCCATCCACTAAAATGGAAGTCCATAGTTTCTGTCTTCTTACTTTTGGCACTAGGTTATCCGTTTGATCTGTATTAACAAATGTTCTTTATCAAAGTCTTTTTAGCAATCTGAAACTATGCGTGTTCCCAGAAGTTCCACCACTAGCTCAAATATTTCCATACGGAGAAGGACTCCCTCCAGTATTGGACACCTTGAACAGCAACACGGAAACTCAACAGTCTCAAATATCAATTTTCTTATTCCGCTCAGGAGAGGAGGATAGACGATGTTGAGTGTCAGCAGTCTTTCGACCTCCAATCCTGGCAACAGGAATCTTACTTCCACTGTGATGATTGGTTCAGTTCTGGTCAGGGTCACTTCCCTCACCCTCCCAGCTCTGCGTCCCTCGGACATCTGCAGCGAGGTAGGTCCACTCAGGTGTAGAGTATCTTCTGCTAGGCACTCGTACTCTCCTTGATCTCCTTAGGCCCTCCTGCTCTTGGTCCGATACACCATCTTCCAGATCCGAATCTTCGGATATAGGAGCAAGAGTTTCTTCTCGAGCTAGCTTCAGGCTCGGCCTCTTTCTTCTTTCAGGCCAAGTAGCTGCCCCACTTCTTGTTCTCCTATTGCTTTCCCTCCTGCTCGGTTCCTGATCACTCTGTTCCTGATCTGTTTCCAAGTCACATTCACAACAGCTCTCTCCTTCTGTTGCAGCTTCAGTTTCGCTACCGCCTTGCCCTTCTTCTTCTGGATCTGCAACGCTCCCAACTTCTTCAGACACCCCCACGGCTTGACTGATCCCCTCTAATGGTTCACCATCTTCAGCTGAATTCTCATCCGTGAGAGGAGCTGTTTCTTCCAGGGGTGCTGGAACTCTTCGGGTGTGGGAAGCGTGTATCCAATTCGGCAGGCCTCCACACTTGACAGCCGTATTCGTGGTCAGTATGACCTGAAAAGGTCCTCTCCAGCGCACGTCTAGGCAGTTTTTCCGGACGTGTTTCTTCACCAGCACCCACTCTCCTGGGCACAGGTCATGACACAACTCTCTTGAAGATGGGACCTCAGCAGCCTGCACCTGGAAGGACACAGAATGAATGGCGTCAGACAGTCCTTTGCAGTAATCCAGGATCAGGTCATCTGTAATGTTTAATAATGTCGCAGTTGGTACAGAAGGAAGCCTCATTGCCCTCCCCATCAGCACCTCGTGTGGAGAGAGACCTGTCCTCCGGTCGGGTGTGCTGCGCATGCTCATCAACACTAAAGGCAAAGCATCTGGCCAACTCAAGGAAGTTGAAGAACACACTTTGGCAATTCGACACTTTAGTGTCCCATTTATCTGCTCCACAATTCCTGAAGCCTCTGGTCGATAGCTACAGGGCAACTTCTGATCAATGTTCAATGCGGCACAGAGCATCTTCACAATTTCACTGTTAAAATGTGTTCCTCGATCAGATTCCAGAGAGCCTGGCACCCCGTAGCGCGGGATCAATTCTCTAAGTAACAGTTTTGCTACGGTGAGTGTATCGCACCTACGTGTAGGGTATGCCTCGACCCATCTGGAAAATATGCATACGACCACCAACACATACCTAAGGCGGTAGACTCTAGGCATTTCAATGAAATCTAATTGCATTCTGTTGAAAGGCCCCCCAGACCTCCCAATGTGACTCATGGTAACTGGTGTTCTTTTCCCTACATTCAGTTGCTGACATGTGACACATCTCCTACAGACTGCTTCTGCTGCAATCCTGAACTTTGGGCAATACCAAGTTTGCCTAAATACTCTCAGCATGGCATCCCTTCCTAAGTGTGTTGGACCATGTATGTGTCGTGCCATTGGACTCACTAATTCCTCTGGTAACACAGCTCTTCCATCTGCTGAAACCCAAAAATCCATTTCACTTCTCACACAACCTGCTGCTTCCCAGGACCTTTTCACTGACTCAGGTGCATTTTCTTGCATTTGTTTCAGATCTTCCCATGAATCTACGGTCTCTAACATCATATTGACTTCCGTTTTTTCCTTTGCCCCGCCTACTTCCACCTCCGTGAAAGTATACCCTTGCTCCGCACAATAGCGGGCAACTTCATCTGCATATCTGTTTCCTTGTGACACAAAATCTGTATTTTTAGTGTGAGCTATACACTTGACCACTGCAATTTCAGCTGGACCTTGCAATGCTTCTAACAGCAGTCGTACAAATTCCCCATTTCTGATTGGCGAACCAGAGGAGGTCATGTAACCCCTCCGAGACCACAATTGCCCGAAATCATGAACTACACCGAAACCATATTGGCTATCGGTATAGATGGTGACTCTCTTTTTGCTACCTGCTATACAGGCACGTGTCAATGCAATGATTTCTGCTACCTGAGCGGAGTGTACTCCTTCCAGGCAAGCGGCTTCCACAACTCCAGTAATGGTGCAAACAGCATAAGCTGCTCTCAACCGACCAGTATCGTCTCTTAAGCATGAGCCATCAACAAAGTAAATTTCATCAGGGTCTATCAATGGCTCATCCACAAGATCTGGTCTGGGCTTCGTGCATAGTTCAGTCACATCTAGGCAATCGTGATCTTCACATTCTTCGCCTTCTATATCATTAGGAAGTGGCATCAATGTAGCAGGATTCAAGACCGAGCACCTCTTAAGGGTCACGTTCTCTGCAGCAAGAATAACTTGCTCATAGCGCGTGAGCCTACTATTGGTCAAGTGCTGCGTCTTGGTCCTTGTCATTAACAATTCTACCGAATGCGGTACATACACCACTAATTGATGTCCCATTACTATGTTCTCACACCTCTCAATGCTGACACCTGTTGCAGCAACGGATTTGAGACATCCGGGCAACGCTGCGGCTACCGGATCTAATGTAGCCGAAAAATATGCAACTGGTCTACGGGCATTTCCGTGTACTTGCACCAACACTGATAACGCACATCCTTCTCTTTCACAGCAGTATAATGAGAAAGTCTTCTCATAATCTGGCATTCCCAAAGCCGGAGCACGACACAAATCCTCTCTCAGTTGTAGGAACGCCATTAGGCACTCGTTGTCCCATGGTACCGGATCACTCACCTCCTTGTGCGTCAGTTTCTGTAAAGGTTTTGCTTTCAGTGAAAAGTTAGCTATCCACTGTCGGCAGTAACCAACCATTCCTAAGAACATCCTAACTTCTCTCTGTGTCGTTGGCGCATTCATTTTCATGATGGCCTCTATCCTGTCTGGAGACACCTTGCGCTTCCCCTTCTCTATTCGGTGACCCAGATACTGTACTTCTGTCAGACAGTACTGTAATTTGTTCGGAGATACCTTATGTCCATTCTCAGCTAAATGATTCAGTAAAGCAATGGTGTCTTCCTTACAAGCTTCCTCTGTTTCTGACGCAACAAGTAGGTCGTCTATGTACTGGACCAGAACCGAGTTCTGTGGCAATACCAGACTTTCAAGGTTCTTCTTCAACAGCTGACTGAAGATCGAAGGGCTATCTGTGAACCCTTGTGGGATTCGACACCATGTTAAGGCGCGATCTTCCATTTTAAATGCGAAAAGATACTGACTGTCCTCATCTAATGGGATGGAAAAGAAGGCTTGACAAAGGTCTATCACTGTAAACCACTCAGCTTGGAATGGTATTTGAAACAGTATCACTGATGGATTCGGTACCACTGGACAACATGAAACCACAATGTTGTTAATCTTTCGAAGGTCCTGAACTATTCTGAACTTCCCACTAGGTTTCTGCAAACCCATAATCGGGGAGTTACATGGACTACCCACGATTTCTTTCAGTATTCCCTGTTGAATCATTGAATCAATCACAGGTTTTATTCCTGCAATCGTTTCCTGGGACAGTTTATACTGAGGCGTTCTTGGAAATTCAGCGTTTGGTTTTATCATGATCTTCACTGGTTCCACCCCTTTGATCAGTCCTATCTCTTCCCCGGTAAAATCCCATACTTCAGCTGAGACAGCATCTCTTAGGTCACCAGGAAGGTCTTCCACAGTCAGAGTAGGATACAGTTCTATACATGTTCTCTCATTGGCAATCTTAAAGGTAGCATCATCATCTGCGGTCTGTACCTCCACACCCTGAGGGGTGCAGTATATGGTGCAATTCAATTTGCACAACAAATCCCTCCCTAACAGACATACAGGACTAGAATCACATACCACAAACTGATGTTCATTTGTGTAATTCCCTATTTTCACTGACACTGGTTCTGTCAAAGGACTAGTCATTCTTCTATTTGCGACTCCAACCACCTGAATTGTTTCCCCCGACATTGGTAGGTCAGGAACCACTGCTGATCTCAGAGTTGATCGAGTAGCTCCAGTATCCACCAAGAATGTCATCGGGCACCCTGCTACCTCTGCCTCAACAAATGGCCCTCTCTGATCTACTTCTAGAACTGCCCCGAGGGTACAGTCCTCTTCTCTGTTCACACGTTGACCGGTCATTGGGTCAATGTAATAACATTTTTCTTCTTCAATAAAAAGAGGCATTTGTTTATAGACTTATCCCCCTGTCGCGATCTTTGGTGGCTGTGGAAACTGAGCTCGTGGAGCCGAAGTCCCCCCTTTGACCACCTTGCTTCCTGGGACTGTCGCCCTTTGAACTGGAACCTCCTGAACTTCCTGTTCTAATTCTAGTTCTCCACTTTCAGGGTTAAAGGGACACTCGCGTCTCCAATGTCCCACTTGGTGACACTGGTGGCACTTTGTCGTTTTCTTTAAAGTGGCAAAATCTATTCTAGGTCTCTGACTTTCTTCACTATCCTTGTTCTGACCATTCGACTTCCGTCCCATTGTCCCCGTTCCCTGTTTCTGCTGTCCTCCCTTTCCGGCTGACTGCATCTGTACCACCATCAGCTTCTCCTTCATTTTCTTTGTCTTGGAATCTATCTCATCGCTACAGTATCTGGCATACCTTAAAATTTCATCTAGTGGTTTGTTTTGCCAACAAATTAAATGTTGCTGAATCATCAAACAAATATCAGGTCTCAACCCCAAAACAAACTTTGACACAAACTGCCCTATATCTTCGGGATCCATTACATCGAGTCCACTGTATTGTTTGAATGTTTTCAACAACCTTTCATAGAACTCATGAACTGTCTCCTTTGGTTCTTGTCTTGTTCGGTCTATTTTTACCCAATCTATGTCCTGGGGTGGTACCTTATCTTTCAGCCAAGCTATTACCCTTTCATACTTTTGCATGACAATTTCAGACGGTCCATTTGTCTGAGCATCCCTCACTGGTTCAGTAGTTGGCCATTCAACACTAGTCTTGCACGATGTCCACAAGTCAGATGGGACCACAATGTCAAACAAAGTGTTCAAATCAATCCACAATACTTTCGAGATCTTTACAAACCTTTCTACCTGCCTATACCACTCTACTGGATTGTCCCTTAACTTCGGAAATGAGTTGGTAAATGCAGCTAAATCTCTTCTACTCCAGGGCCCTCAGGAGACGTCCCATTCGCACGCCGCCTAACAGTTCCCCTTTTGGACCATCTCTCCTCCCATTTGTCCAGATCCCTCCACGCTCTTATTCCTGCTATTAGTTCCCTTATGTGTGTCTTTAACCCTGTAGTTCTTTTCTCATCTAAGTCTTGATCTGAGTATTGTAACCTATGGTTACTCTGTAGGGTCTTTGTTCTGGACAAATCTACCATGTACCTGTCTGCCAGTTCAGACAGTTTCTCATGAGTCGCTCTCGCCTTTCGAGTAACATCTTTCGCTATGAACAGCAACTCATCTTGTTCATACAAGTCGATCCTTTCTAAGGCCAACGTACCATCTATTATCTCATCCAAATCAGATTTTAAACTGGTGACATCAAGTCTTTTTGTCCTTATCGTAGCTTTAAGTATACCATCTCTAGGGGGTCCATTTCCATCTTTCCCATCCCAGCTCCGAGTCCTACGTCTGGGCTCAGGTGAGTTACGTGGAGTCCTCCCATGCTCCCACCCCTCCAGGTCCCATGCTGTTCCGTCCTCTCTGGGTGGATGATGAAACACTCCATTGTGCCTCATAGTCCCACCTTCCCCTTCATGCCTGGATTCTCTGGGTTCACGGTAAGACATTCCATTACTCCCCCTTTCTTCACAATTGGTCTGTGACCTCTGATCACCCGATGTATGGCAAGATCTTTCATTGTTCCCCCTATTCCAGTGTTGCACATTCTCCCCTGGCGCGTGATGAGTGCACCTAAACCTATCTCTGTATGCTAGTACCATTTGGTCTCCACCCTTTTCAAAGAGCCGAGACATCTCTTCACACTCCATGCTTCTACCATCTCTCTCCTGCTGGTCCCTCCCATCATTAGGACGTATTACTCCTCTGTTCTCCTGGCTTTGACCCTCACGTCCCTGACTGCTTTCGCTAGCCCCGCAGTGAGATACTGTCCCATTGCCTCGATTTCCCCACTCAGCTTCTGCTCTTGACCTATTGCTCTGCGTTTCTGCGGACCCATCCCATTCTCTCAAGTCAACTCTTAACTCTTTAAAGGATTTCGGACGTGGTCCCCTTAGGTCCATCGGTCCTCTTTGACCCCCCTGCTCTGTTGCGGGGCTCACTGTCGGTTCGAATGGGGTGTTCCACGTTACCGGTCCTGGCAATTGCTTCCAGGCATTTGTCGTGTTATTCCTCCTTTCCATCTCAACCCTTTCTCTGTCTAACCGTATCTGTTCTTCCTCTCTCCCATTCTCTGGGTTGTAAATCGATACTATGGGTCCTATGGTAACGGGTACTTGGAGAGCATCTGGCAATCTACAAGGTTCAGCCCTCTCTGCGGTTGGCGTTTTCTGTACCACAAACCTTCCGACTACACTCTGTGCTGTACTATGTTGAGGTGTCTCCCCACCTTTGATAGGTGTCCATTCCGATATAGGAAGTGGTACATACCCCTCTATGGCAGCCCCATCTTCCCTTGCGAGTCCTCTACTTTCAATCTCCCCAACTCTCGGAGGCGGTCTATCCATCAGTAATCTATTTATCAAGTTGTCCTCCGAGTCGCTCTCCTCATCTTCTTCCATGAGTGTCTTTTCACCTGCCACCTCTCTCACTGTGTACAACGTATCCACCTCAATAGCCTGTACCCTCCATCTCTTGGCGTCCTCATCCCATTTGGAATCTCGCACTGCTCTTACCGATCGCGTCAGCCTTTCTTGACGCCTATTCAGATTCCTGTTGTGCGCCGCCCTAATCCATGTGTTAAGGGCCTCAAACTGGGTCGGTCTAGGCGGGGGTTTCAATGCGGACATGGTTGCTTTTAGCCGATGTAACACCTCTAACTTAAACGTCCCATACTTTGGGAACGACATTTCCTCATTCCCTTCCGTAAGCTTGTTCCAATCCCCAATCCATAATATAGTGTGCAGCCCAACATTCGCTGCCATATAATGAGCTGGTGTACCCTCTGGCGGTGCCTCTTGCCCGTAAAAAGACTCTCTCCTTTTTCTTTTAAAAATATCCTTCAAACATTTAAAACACTTCATTTTCAATCTACTAGTTTCTGTTTTCTCCGGTTTGTTTACTTCCTGATGACAATCCACCAATCTCAGCACTGTTCTTCGCTAACTGGCCTATCAGAGCGCGACTTCTCACTGACGTCGCACCAGCCGCCCAATCCCGTCGCGGCTCTTCACTATCCACCCTATCTCAGCGCGGCTCTTGCCGACGTCACTCGTCCCCCTTCGCAGCAGTTCCCCTCCTTTTTCAGCTCGTCTCGGCGTTTATGCATGCGTCCCATTCATACTTCGAAAGAAAAAAATGATTACTTCCGTCCAAGCGATCAGTTTTCTTTGACTGTACGCCCACAGTCAATCTGTAATTGTCACCTTAGCTGGCGAAATGTCTTTCCGTTTACGTCCAGACAATCGCCTTCTCTGATAGGTTACTTACACACAGTAACTTTCGACCAGCGTCCGTTACTCACACACTCACTCTTGCACTCCCCCTATCTCGGTTCTGCGGCGGTCAATGGTACCTCATGACCTCCTTACTCTGGTCGACAATTACTCTGGATGTTCGATACACCCGAACCACTTAAGCTCTACCCCGAACTTAAGATTTTACCAGGTTGCGCGCGCTCACAACCTTCTCACAATCACGCTACAGGCATTCAACTCTGCAAGACATTACAATACAAATACAACACAAAACACCGCAATCTGTTCACGCATGACCCTTGTTATACTCACTCTCCTCCGATACTGCTGCTTTTCTCGCACCGTCAGCACCCTCTTCGGCACGCGATTCTTCCGCTGCTCATCTCTCGATGTCTAGCTCTAGGGGCCTTGGGGTAAGCTAACCTAGTCTAGATTACCTTCCTCAAGAAGATAACCATCCTACACTGCAACCAACTGTTAACGCGGGGTTTCTGGTCTCTAGTTACCTTACCAGATCCCTAATCATGTCGACTGAATCGTTGGTACCTGTCATTGAGTAAAAGACAATCTACTACTAGGTTAGTCAATTAGGAACTTAAACCACTCTAAAGAACCACTTACCACTGGGAAAGGTTAAAAAGTTTTAATTCAAAGTCAAAAGTATCTGGAGATACAAACATCTCAGAATAAGATTCAAAAGGTATACAGGTATTAGTACAAAAAGGTACTCTCTGAATATTCTCAATCGGCAAAAGGAAATTATCAAAAATATCTCAAAGAACATGAGTGTTGCAAGAATCGCTGTGAGTTGCAACTTGAGAGTCATTTTCAGAAAAGAAAAATATAAGTTAGTCTGTCCCTACACTAGACTAAGTGACATCCCTACTTAACAAGATCTTTACCTAAAAAGGTGTCAGCAGTGGTGACTTCCAAAGAAGATCACACACTTCTCCTATTCTCTGAATCAAGTTGGTTTCTTTCAGTTCTCTATCTGCCTACCCATCCGCTCTCTAAGGCTTCTCAGATCATCTGCCCTAACTCCACCCCGGGGGCTATCCCTAATACAAAATCACATCTCCAATAGAAACGCCCCTGGGGACGCCTCCCACGTGGTGCAGTTTTGAGCGGCAAACTCCGTACTGGTACTCCTCGGGACTCTTCATTAAAGTTGACCTTGCTTCCCAGGCTTCCTCTTCAGCGAGACAGTACCCCCTAAAATTCCTGAAGACTCCTCCAGGCCTGCGCCTGACTCTCTTGAACAAAGGAACCGTTCATCATAGTACTGATTAGGGCTCCTCGCACCTGCGACAGACACATACACTGTGGGCCTCAAATTCCAACCTCCAGCATATCTCGGACCATAAAACATGTGTAATGATTCTCAGTTAGTGCCTAGCACAACTTTCCCCTAACGAGCACATTTTAGATCAAAGAGAATGACTTGGTCTTTTCAGGCCTAGTTGATTTACATAAAGCGGGTCTCTGCCTTCTAAAACATTTCCTTTCTTTGGTTTAAACAGTATTTTAACTAACACGTATTACTATAGTATAATGCAACACATCTATATAAAACATATATTTCAATTCTATGATTAAATACTTCTAAAAACAATGTTAACCACGTCTCACATCAGTTCAGCAGCACTTTATCTTTACTGTGAATTGCCCTGCGGCCTACACATTCTCATTGGTTTGCTAGGTTTCATTTCCTTTACACACAATCACTTAACATGAGAAACGTGAAGTTTCACATCATTCTAACATTTCTACATTAGTTTCCATACTGCTATAAGTACCTCTATGCTAGCTAAACACTCTTATATAAGTTCACTCTATGAATATGATACTCGTGTGCAATAAAATTTAAACTAACACTACGTGCTTGTAAATATGGTGTACTTATACATTTTTCAGATTTGTGCTCTCTCATGTTCCTACCTCATGTTACACCTACCCCTGCCAGTACCCGGTTCCTTGCTCATTTTACACCTACCCCTGCCAGTACCCGGTTCCTTGCTCATTTTACACCTACCCCTGCACAGTACCCTGCTGTTTCCTTGTGTTACACCTACCCCTGCACAGCACCGAGCTGCTTCCTCGTGTTATAACTAGCCTTGCACAGTACCGGGCTCCTTCTTCATGTTACACCTACCCCTGCGTAGTACCTGGTTCCTTGCTCATGTTACACTTACCCCTGAACAGTACCCAGGGCCATCACCAGTGCTGTCAGAAGCCCCCACCATAGCAGCTTAAGCAGGGCCTGCCAGTGGCCCTGAAAGGTGCTGATCTGGGTCTACAAAAATATTCATTCGCTTTTTATTGGCATCTTATATCTGCAAGTATGCAGACAATATGCTAATAAATAACTCTGCAGAGAAATATCATGAGAGAGGGTTGGGATCCTTCAGCTGGCATGCACACATGGAAGGTAACACATAAACAAATTATATATGGGAAAACACAGATATGAAAACAAAGAGCCTGCGAGAGAAAGATATGAAATAATTAATTATTTGGCTTCTCCCTTGGCCATTACTCGAGTGGCACCATGCTCACACAGGCAGCTGCACTGACACGTCTACGAACCTTGACAACACTGTCTGTCCTTACATGTCAGTATCTTGCAATGATCAATGGAAACACGTGGCCAATCAATGCTCAAAAGACTGCAGGCCGCATCAGGGGGTTTATTCGCGCACACAGCGCACCTACACGAAGGAACGCCGCATTTGCAGCTTTGTAACTGAGACGCCAGTATAAACAGATTCGTGGGCAGCAAATTACAGAAAAATAAGATGGAAATGAAGTGCTAATTGGCCTCATATCCCTGGCTCCCCGGCAGCGGAGCAGCCTAATGAGCCGCGGCGCGAGGGAGCAGTGGGAGAAGGGTGAGAGGTCACAGTCACAAGGCCTGCACCTTGGTTTCGAAATACAAATGTTTAGCTCATTTACATCAGTTTATTTTGTTTTATAATTATTGTACCTCTGGGGGGTGACTTAATTATTTGAGGCATTCCGTTGTTAAGGACCAGGTGTGATTTTTTTTAACACTTTGATGCCTCGCTGCCTCTTGGGTCATCCCTGTTTGTAATGGCGCATTGTTGCATTTTAAGATGTAAGGTCATGTTCTAGTTGAGGTGCCTTTTACAGATCTCTGCTGATATCACAGGAGCGTGATGCTGATCTGAGGCTGCCCTGGCAGGGATAGCTGCGGCCAGATAGTCGCTGATGAGATGAGTTATGAAAACTGTAAATTGGTTCCAGTAAAATACCAAAGCTGAGCTCTGTATTCCGGGCTGAAATGCCATTCATCAGTCCTGTATGAACGTGGATTATCATTTGTGATGGGCGACTGCCCTCCCAAGGGATTAATAACACTTCTGGTAGGGTAAATTCTCATATTCCCTAAATAAAGCTGAGCTCAATACCGGGGTAGCAATCTGAGCTAGTTGGAGGTGTGCTGGTAAAGCCTATAGACTTTTATCTTGGAATATTGACTACATTTGCCAAAGGCAGTAGGCCTTTATTAGCGATAACTTGACAAAGCCAGTTGGCATGCCTTTTGAATACTTGAAATCCATAGAGATTTTCCATGTGGTCTCTTGTAGATAAGAATATGTATGAGACTCGTGGGAGTAGTTGCCCTTGTGACATTTGTTAGTAATAATTTGTATGTACATTAAAGTACTTTTGCATTTCAAAGGAAAACCACTGGCTGGACAAGGATTCATTGACTAACTGCCGCTCACCTGTGAAGGGGGTTCAGAGCCCTTTGACCACTTCTTGCCGCACCCGCTTCGCGGGTGCCGCTACGCTGTGTGGGGACACCTGGAGCTGCTGGGAGCCGTCGTTGCTCGCTGCTCTGCACGCCGGGGACTGTGGTGAAAGGAGAGGAGGCCTTTCGGAGCGGCGCTGCAGGGACTCGCTTTACCAGGAGTCCCTGCTCGGTAGTCCACCTGGTCCGCTCTGCCTGCCTGCCCCGCCCACAGGACCCAGTGTGGTTAAAGGGCCTGCGTTCAGCCTACATCTTGGGACGCCTTGCCTAACTGCCGCTTGTAGGAAGGTGGATATCTGACTATGGTTACCCCCAAACTTTTTGCCTGGTGTTTAGCTGGTTTTTGACATAGTTGGCCTGGGATCCTGCTATTCAGGGCCCCAGGCTAATTGCTCTCTCCTTAAAATGGACTCCATGTACCTTAGGTACATACACAATTGGAACTGGCTCACCTTATTGGCCCCTGTAACAGTGTACCCAGGTACCCAGGGCATAGGTGCTTCCAAGGCCTACCAGGGGCTGCAGCATGTATTGTGCCACCCCTGGCATGGCCTCCATATTTGACACAACTGGCTGATCACTCAGCTGGGGTAAGTCGGTGTAACCACCCCTTACTTAGGTGTAGTATGCCTATACCTAACCTAAAATGGACACATATGTTCCTATCAGTCACTCCTATGGAAGGCCTCATCAATCCTGGAGGCAGAGTGCTTGGAAATATGTGAGATGGTGCTCTGGCATGAGCTGAGCCTGTCTGCAGCTTTCGGAACCATGTCCTTTAGCTGTTTCATGATATTGCCATACCATATACTCTTAAGTGCATTATGAACCTCGCGGTTAAATGCTATCTTGGGTTTGGCTTTATCAAAACATGTCGAGTAAGGTGTCATACGAATTGGAATACTACCCCCTCGCCAGTTCTGGCGACGGGGGTAGCATTCCACCCTTCTAGAGGGACACGACATGTACCTAGCCTGAACCCCGGTTAAAGTTAAACAGAGCCTTAGCATCACAAAATGGATGCTGCCACCACAGACACAAGTCTGACCTCCTGCGTCTGGGAGTCCTTCCAGCAAGGGCAGCTTGGACAAAGGGTTTCCTGCCTGGGGAGGTGCTAGCACCACTCCAGACAGGATTTTGTGTATTGGGTAGGACAGGGCTGAATAGAATCAAACATGCCTGGGGCACACAAGGTGTCCCTGTGCATAGGCCAGTTCAAACCGGTGCTGGGGCTTTCCAGCCCCAGTCCTGGCACGAAACTGGACAAAGGAAAGGGGGTGTAACCACCCCCCTTCCTGGTTCCACCCAGAGGAGGGACCTAGTAGGTGATCCGGCCCCCCAGATTCGAATAAGAGTGGGAGCTGTGTCCTGAGACTTCAGATCATCCTGAATCAACTTGAAATACAGAAGAAGACTGGACTTCGACATTCTGCTGCACAGAAGACGGAAGAGAATCTCCCTTGTGGCCAAGGAGTGACCACCCTGTGAACACAGGCACCAACCAGCAACTCGACGTCTGTTTTGCCGCCGCCTCCCGCCGGAGCCCGAGCCCAAAGCCTGACAAGACCCAGACTCCCAGACTTCTCACCGCCCGATCCACAGCCCCTGCAAAGAAGGGACCCGTGGAGGCACCGAGAGACGTGGGACCGGACCTCTTGAAAGACCCCCGAGAAGCTGACTGTGCAGCATCAGAGGCACCCTCGATGCTGTGCTTTGGGGTTTGAGAAGCCCCAACCTTGAGCAGCCCTTGCACCGAAGATCAGCCCCCCAGCATCTCCACGATCTGCGTGGGGCCCTTTTGCACTGTGCCACTTGACGCGCCATCCCGGCCACTTGCCACGTGGCTAGCGGCCATCTTGGCAACAAAACCTTCAACTTACACTGCGGGTCTGGTTGCTCCAGATTTGCCCTCGCTCCTGTAAAAAGGAGCACCTGCTCTGACCTTGCTGGTCCGAGTAATAAGCCTTTTTTGATTCCTGCATGGCTTGCATTAGCCAAGGCCTGTTTGCTCCAATCAAGTTGCCGACACCGCCAACAGCGAGAAGCCTGCGTGGGACAGCTCGTGGCAGACTCCTGGACGTCATAGACCCCTCGTGTCCACGTGGCTGCAGAGAGAAGCTACACCTCGACGCCTGTTTGCACCCGACATCGCCTGGTTCCACTCTGGTTCCACGGTAGTCACTGGCTAGTGACTTTGAAAATTGTCCCCTCTGCTTTCAGGTCTTCACCTCTTCAGATCCACCCTTGGATCCACCGGAACTCTTCACCCCGAGTCGCCTGCAGCATCTTCAGCTCCAAGCACCATTGACCTGCGTGACGAATCCTGACACTACTTCGACCCTATGCACCCGCTTCCTGTGGGTGAGGTAACTCAGCTCCGCCGGTGTTCCCACACTGGTACACACCTCTAGTGTCTGTGTCTAAAGTTTCATCCTTCTAGGTCACTCGGAAGGTTCCTTTTTAACTAACTTTGTAACTTTTACGCACCATTGACATTGCATTGGTAAAGCGTGCACTTTCCGCACTGCACCCGAGTCCCGCGGGCCTTTCCCGACTTCTTCACTGCTAGTCCCGAACAGCTCCAGCGATTCCCCAGGCCCTAGGCCTCTTCACATTCCCCATAGTGGTTCTTATACCACTATTTTAGTATATGGTTTAGGTGGCCCCTAGGGCTCATCCAAAATTGTGCAACTTTTGTGTATTTAAACTGTGTGTTGTTTTAACGCATTTGCTTCTGTGCTCATAAAGAGTATCAGGGTGTGCGGGGGGTGGAACAGCAACGACCCGAGAAGCCGGAGCTGCAAGACAGCTTGTTGCGTGCGAAAGAGGTGGTGGCAACTGAGACGGAGAGATTGCGGTGCTATGATTATAAGTTGTATGCGGTGAAAGTGCATGAGGAGCGAGATAAGGTGGGCACGCTCCTTGCGAAGTTGGCAGATCCGTCCCCTAGAGGATGTCCGGTTATGAGTGTGCGACAGGAGGATGGGGAGGTGGTTTATTCACAATCAGCGGTCCTGGGGCGCTTTCAGTCCTACTACACGGGTCTGTACGCCAGCCACCTCGAAGTGGAGGCCACGGACATTGGTGATTACTTAGATCAGATCCCTTTGCCGGTGTTAGGTGAGGAGGACGCCCGGGATCTGGGGGGCCCCGTCACCCTAGCGGAAATACGAGGGGCGATTAGTCATATGGCACGGAACAAAACCCCTGGGGTGGATGGACTGCCGATCGAGTTCTACGCCAAATTTATGGAAGTGCTGGCGCCCAGACTGCAGGCTGTGTATGCGGAGGCGAAACACTTGGGGCGGTTGCCTGACTCTATGACGGAGGCGCTGGTTGTGCCCCTGCTGAAGCCGGGCAGAGATGCCTTAGATGTCTCTTCTTTTCGTCCGTTGTCTATGCTAACTGTCGATTACAAGATTCTGAGCCGGATCTTAGCCACCAGGCTTTTACCACTGATGACCTCTTTAGTGCATAGGGATCAAGCGGGATTCATCCCCTCTAGGAGCACTTCGATGAATATCCGTCGGCTGATTGGGGTCATTGATAGTGCTGCCACGACGGAACCAGGCCCGGTAGTGCTGACGGTTGATATTGAAAAGGCATTTGATAGCTTAGAATGGGATTTTTTGGATGGCGTGCTGTTGAAGTTCGGGGTTGGGGAAGGGTTCCGGGGCTGGACGAGAGTGCTATACTCGTCGGCTAAGGCGCGGGTGCGGCTGGGGACCTTGGTCTCCTCGGTTTATCCGGTATGTAGGGGCACAAGGCAAGGCTGCTCGCTATCCCCTCTGCTCTTTGCCCTTGCGATGGAACCGCTGGCGGCGCTGGCGAGAACAGGCGTTGTTTTCGACGGGATTGCGCAGGGACTTGACTCGCATTATATTTCGTTATACGCCGACGACTTGTTACTGTACCTGGCGGACTCTGGAAGGGCTCTAGAAGGCGCGGTGGACATGTTGGGCAGGTTCGGGAGGCTTTCGGGCCTCAGAGTGAACTGGACTAAGACTTGTGTGTTTCCGTTGCGGAAGGCCACGCCCTGCCCGCTGCTCACAAGGCCGGTAGTGTGGGAACCCTCTTGTTTTGTTTATCCAGGGGTGCGCATCGACCATGCCGCGGCAGACCTCCTTGAGGGGAATGTGGGGCGCTGTATTCGAGCGCTGAGAGGCAGTATGGACTTCTGGGCTTCTCTCCCGCTATCTGTCCTGGGCCGTGTAGCACTGTTGAAAATGGTGGCACTCCCGAGGCTCCTCTATTATTTTCGAACGTTGCCGGTGTGGATACCGCAGGGTGTCTTTCAAGAGCTGAAGACGTTGGTGACTGGCTTTCTTTGGGGCCATGGTCGCCGACGGGTGGCATTGGCCACCTTGATGCGACCCAAATGTGAGGGAGGGATGGCTGTCCCCGACTATGAGCTATACTATCTGGCTGCGCAGCTCCAGGTCCTGACGCAGAATGTGGCCAGAGAATTCAGGGGGCCTGAAGATGGCCGGGGGGTCGGCATTCAGAGGCATGTCTTGTCGTCTATCGTGATGCAACAGAGACTGGCTAATAGGGACCTCACGATGGAGGAAAGGACATTTAGATTGTGTTGGAACAGGAACCTGAGGAGGGCTGGGAAGCGCCGGCCGTACGCACCGGAGATTCCGCTGGGTATGCTCACTGCCTTACCGCACGGAGGTGATTGGTCCCGATTGTTAGAGTGGGAGGACCTGGGTTTGCAGATGGTGGGAGACCTCTATGTGGACGGGACGATGGCCCCGTTCCAGACCTTACAAGAGCAATTCGGTCTGCCGAGTGGTACCTTCCTGTTGCATGCGGCGGTTGTGGCGGCTATGCAGAGGCATTGGGGGGGTGGATTGGCTGAGCCGGAGGTGACATTGGTGTGCCAATATGTGGTGATGGCAGCGGGCACCGTCAAGGCGGTGACGTGCCTCCACAATAGGATGTTAAATGAAGGTCTGGCCCCGTTAGCTGAGTTGAAGTCGCGTTGGGAGACCAGCGTTGGTAAACAAATTCCGGACTCCGTATGGGGTCAGGTGCTACACAGGACCTGGAAGGGGACGAGGAATGCGAGATTCCAACAGGTGCATTTTTTCGTGCTCCATAGGGCATATTTGACCCCGGAGAGGTTGCGCCGACACTTCCAGGTGCTTGATGCCATGTGCCCACGATGTCTAGAACCTGAGGTGGATCTTGACCACATGCTATGGGGTTGTCCGAAATTGGGGGACTACTGGTCTGAGGTAGGGGACCTCTTGAATGTTGTCACGGATCGGGAGGTAGACTTTGACATGGCCGCTTGCCTGCTTCTCTGGTTCCCGCACACCAAAAAAACCAAGGTAACGAGCAAATTCATTGGGTTGGGATTGATACTGGCGCAGCGTGAAATCACTTGGCATTGGAAGTCCAAAGAGGGGCCGTCTGTACGGAGGTGGAAGAATGAACTGGTGAAGTGGTCGGGTTGTGAGAGTGTGTTAAGAATGCGCCAGGCGACTAGAACTGGTAACGAGAAGAGTCTGGAACTGGCACGGTCTTGGGAGCTGGTGGTGCAAGCGTTAAGGGACTACCTAACTGCAGGCGAAGAAACTGACCAGTTATAGGCAGGGATTCCGTGTGACTACTTGCTTGTCGAGACTTCCTGATAGTTGTCACCTTAGAGCAGGAAGGAGATGGTGGAACCCGCATTGGCTGCAGTTGAGGGGGAGGGTACTGGGAGGGTGTTGTAGGAGGGGGTGGTCTGCCGGCTAGCGGCAACCTCCCGGTACTGGAAGGCCCGGGAGGGTACTCATGATGCTTAACTGACATGACATTGGTGTGGCCTAGGACTAGATGGAGAGGGTGGGTTGGTTGTTTTGGGATAAAAGCAGAAACGAGGTACTACACTTGACCTGTGCCCCGGATGGGGCACGCACCGAGGTACCTCCAGTGCACTGACTCATTGAAGCGCCGCCCAGCCTCCGGGATGTGGGCTAAATGGCTGTGTATTGTGTTACTGTCGCACTGTATGCTGGATGCCGTTGGTATCTCGGTTGGCCTGTTGGATATGTTTATTCCTGATTCTGCAATAAAAATATATTAAAAAAATAAATAAATAAATAAAGAGTATCAGGGTTATTTGTAGAAATAAATCTATATATATTTTCAATATATATCTGTGTGGTGTCCTTTCATTTGGTATTCAAGGGATTGTATATGGTAAAACAGCTTGCTTCACATGCCTTTACAGAGTTTAGCCTAAGACTGCTTAGTCCATGCTACCCCTAGGATAGCTTGTCTATAAGGTTGACTTTACAACCTGCACCATAAGGGTTGCTTGGCATGGTACAAGGTGATCACTAGAACTAGTGAGCATCATATACCAGGCCAACTTCTCACATTGGTGAGCAGCGGATTGGGATTTGAGCTTGCTGTTGTTTTACCATTACAATCTTTGAAAATATCATTTGAAAGATCATACAGGTACCTGATAGGTACACTAAAACAAGACT
Organism: Lissotriton helveticus; assembly: GCF_964261635.1. Classification (NCBI taxonomy): domain Eukaryota; kingdom Metazoa; phylum Chordata; class Amphibia; order Caudata; family Salamandridae; genus Lissotriton; species Lissotriton helveticus. The sequence continues at coordinate 50,570,680 of NC_136064.1, read as the reverse complement.
AGATATACTTAAGTTCTACTGAACTTAGTTGTTGTAGAGGATATGGAGTAGCACACACAGCCTACAACTACTAGATAGGTTTTGTAGGAAAACACAAGTGTAGGTAGATTGCAACACATCCACCACACTAGAGCAATGTCTGGAGCAGAGGGATCCACTGGAACCACCTCTGTTGAGAGTGACCCTCCAAGGGCACCATCCAAATTTGCTATCTTTCCATTTAAGGAACTGAGGCAACTGTGTTCCATGAGAGGAATCAAAACAGGTCCTACTCCTACAGCAGGACACCTCAGAGAGCTGTTAGACCAGTCTGAAGCTCTAAAGAACTCCAAACCAGGCACCTCAGGGACTGGCGATGGAGGCTCTCCCACTGAAGATGATAACCCTGATGCCCCTACCCCTGTCATTCAGATAGATGAGGAAGACCAGACCCCTGGGAATTCTCAGCCTGAGGAAGAAGAAGGGGAGGAGGTAGAAGAAAATGAGTCTGATGATAGAGATAGCCAGGTGTTAGTCAGCAGGCTTAACCAGGCTAACCTAAGTTTATTTGGGACTGAAGGTGGGTCCAACCCATTCAGACCCCCAAATGGACTTAACCAGGAGCATAGGAGGAGAAGGAGTCAGGTGAATCCAATACTTTCCATGTTTCTAGAGGTTCTCATGGTAACTCCAGAAGGGAGTTCACTAGCCCTCAGAGAAGGGAACATGAGGCCAAAATGAGAGAGGCTGAACTTAGGATCCAGAGGCAAGAGTTAGAAGTTGCCCTGGCCAAAGAGAAACTTGCTAGAGCAAGGCAGCCTAGAGAGAGTGGATTAGAATCCACTGGTGGCAGCACTATCCCTAAGGATAAAGACAGGTCCTATGACAATAGAAACCTGAGTAAGATTGTGCCCCCCTACAAAGTTGGGGATGATATCCACAAATGGATGACTGCACTTGAGAGAGCTTGCAAAGTACAGCAGGTCCCTCAGGAGCAGTGGGCAGCAATCGTGTGGCTCTCCTTTGAAGGTATAGGCAGAGACAGACTCCTCACAGTTAGTGATGGGGATTCTAGAAACTACCTGGTCCTGAAGAGTGCTCTGATTGATGGGTTAGGCTTAACCACTGAACAGTACAGGTTAATGGTCAGAGACACCCAGAAGACATAGACTCAGGACTGGTCTGAATTTGTTGAATGTGCCACTAAGGCTCTGGAGGGCTGGTTGCTGGGAAGTAAGGTTACTGACTATACAGGATTGTATAATTTAATTATGAGAGAGCAAATCTTAAGTAATTGTCAAAATCAGCTTCTACATCAGCACCTGGTTGACTCTGATCTGACCTCCCCCCAAGAATTGGGTAGGAGGGCAGACAAATGGGTCAGAACCAGGATAAGGCCTAAGAACCAGGGTGGTGACCAAAAGAAAGAGACTACCAAGCCTCAAGAGAAGGGTGGGGATAAAAGTAAGGAAAAGACTTCCCCAAGGCCCCAAAACTCCAAGGATGGGGGTGGGTCCCAAGACACTTCTTCAACCCAGAAAAAGCCTTATTGTCATGTCTGTAAACAGGTTGGGCATTACAAAACAGACAGCTGTTGTCCCAAGAATGGCAATAAAGAGAATATACCTCCAAAGCCAGCTCCAACACCTCCTGTTACTGTCAGCAGTAATCCCCCAGGAAGTGGGAGCACACCCAGGAATCTGGGTGGGTTTACTTTTGGAGGACAGGTGGATTCTGGCCTAACCAGGTCCCCTACCTCAGATACTCTTGTCTATGAGACTGGCATGGGGTTTGCCAATTTCACCGCTTGCCCAAATACTTTGAGCAAGTATAGACAGGAGCCCCTCATCAATGGCTTGAAAGTTGAGGCCTTTAGAGACACAGGGGCTAGCATCACCATGTTGGCTGAATGTCTAGTCCCCTCAAGGCAACTTTTACCTGATGCCACATATCAGGTGACCAACATTGATGGAATAGAAACCAATCACCCCATGGCAGTAGTAAATCTTAGCTGGGGAGGTGTCACTGGCCCAAAGAGAGTGGCAGTGTCATCAAACTTGCCTGTAGATTGTCTACTAGGGAATGATTTAGAAATCTCAGCCTGGGCTGAGGTGGAACAAGAAACCCATTCTAAAATGGTGAATCTCCATGGAAAGGTTAGTGGGGCCGTGATTGCTACAGCCCCAATCCAAGATGTCCTTCCTGAAAAGGTTGGTAGGGCTGAGCAAACCTCAGCCCCATCTTTAGCTAACTTCCCTCCTGAAAAGATTAGCAGGGCTGTGATGGTAACAGCCCATACCCAAACTGAGTCTCCTCCTGAAAAGGTTGGTGGGGCTGTGATGGTCACAGCCCAAACTCAAACTGATACATGTGTTGTGAAGCCTGAAAAGATGGATCACTCCACACAAACAGAGAGCATTGAGGAGGAAGAGAAATCTCCCTCCCACCAGACTTTAGGAAAGGATCAGCCTCCTCAGGGAACTGATCTTACCCCTGATGAAGGAACTGTCCCAGAGGTTGTTGGGCCTGGCCTGACAGAGCCTCTGATGACAGTGGACCCTTCTCAGGTGGGACCCAGTCTGGAGCAGGTAACCTGCCCCTCTCTACCTTGCCTTAGTCAGCCCAGGGCTGCAGAGGACAAGAAGGACAGTGAGCCCCACAGGGCCCCCTGTCAAATAAAGCACCCCCATCAACAGATTAGGGGCACCGAAACTAGTAGCCCTAGTGAGGTGAAAACTTTAAGAACTCCTGAGGGAGCCCCCTTAAAAGTAGTTAGGGACCTCCCACAGATGGATTCTGTTGGGCACAGCCAAACCTGGGACCCCAAGGGCCCAAACCTGAACTGTCCCTCCAGTAAACCAACAAGAGGGACCCAGCCTCCAGCTTTAGGTAGCCAGAGGTTGACCCTGAGAGCACAGTGCAACTCAGTCAAAGAAAGAAAGGCACACATGGTGGAGAGTGATTGGAGGAAGCTGAGCCCTACAGAGGAATCTCACTTCGGTACTCCATCCCAACACCAGCCTTTAACTTTGCAAAGACACACCACAGGTAGGGATTCCCTATGGTGGAGACCCTCAGATACCCTTAGGGTGAGGGATTGCTTAGTGGACCATGAGACAGGGGGTAACCAAGCCAGAGCTGGTACTTCCTTATATGGCCACTTAGGCAATATAGGCTTACCTGGTCAAGGATAGCCTTATCTCCTTTAGTTTGGGGGGGGGGGGTTATGTAGGAAGGTGGATATCTGACTATGTAACCCCCAAACTTTTTGCCTGGTGTTTAGCTGGTTTTTGACATAGTTGGCCTGGGATCCTGCTATTCAGGGCCCCAGGCTAATTGCTCTCTCCTTAAAATGGACTCCATGTACCTTAGGTACATACACAATTGGAACTGGCTCACCTTATTGGCCCCTGTAACAGTGTACCCAGGTACCCAGGGCATAGGTGCTTCCAAGGCCTACCAGGGGCTGCAGCATGTATTGTGCCACCCCTGGCTTGGCCTCCATATTTAACACAACTGGCTGATCACTCAGCTGGGGTAAGACGGTGTAACCACCCCTTACTTAGGTGTAGTATGCCTATACCTAACCTAAAATGGACACATATGTTCCTATCAGTCACTCCTATGGAAGGCCTCATCAATCCTGGAGGCAGAGTGCTTGGAAATATGTGAGATGGTGCTCTGGCATGAGCTGAGCCTGTCTGCAGCTTTCGGAACCATGTCCTTTAGCTGTTTCATGATATTGCCATACCATATACTCTTAAGTGCATTATGAACCTCGCGGTTAAATGCTATCTTGGGTTTGGCTTTATCAAAACATGTCGAGTAAGGTGTCATACGAATTGGAATACTACCCCCTCGCCAGTTCTGGCGACGGGGGTAGCATTCCACCCTTCTAGAGGGACACAACATGTACCTAGCCTGAACCCCGGTTAAAGTTAAACAGAGCCTTAGCATCACAAAATGGATGCTGCCACCACAGACACAAGTCTGACCTCCTGCTGCTGGGAGTCCTTCCAGCGAGGGCAGCTTGGACAAAGGGTTTCCTGCCTGGGGAGGTGCTAGCACCACTCCAGACAGGATTTTGTGTATTGGGTAGGACAGGGCTGAATAGAATCAGACATGCCTGGGGCACACAAGGTGTCCCTGTGCATAGGCCAGTTCAAACCGGTGCTGGGGCTTTCCAGCCCCAGTCCTGGCGTGAAACTGGACAAAGGAAAGGGGGTGTAACCACCCCCCTTCCTGGTTCCACCCAGAGGAGGGACCTAGTAGGTGATCCGGCCCCCCAGATTCGAATAAGAGTCGGAGCTGTGTCCTGAGACTTCAGATCATCCTGAATCAACTTGAAATACAGAAGAAGACTGGACTTCGACATTCTGCTGCACAGAAGACGGAAGAGAATCTCCCTTGTGGCCAAGGAGTGACCACCCTGTGAACACAGGCACCAACCAGCAACTCGACGTCTGCTTTGCTGCCGCCTCCCGCCGAAGCCCGAGCCCAGAGCCTGACAAGACCCAGACTCCCAGACTTCTCACCGCCCGATCCACAGCTCCTGCAAAGAAGGGACCCGTGGAAGCACCGAGAGACGTGGGACCGGACCTCTTGAAAGACCCCCGAGAAGCTGACTGTGCAGCATCAGAGGCACCCTCGACGCTGTGCTTTGGGGTTTGAGAAGCCCCAACCTTGAGCAGCCTTTGCACCGAAGATCAGCCCCCCAGCATCTCCACGATCTGCGTGGGGCCCTTTTGCACTGTGCCACTCGACGCACCATCCCGGCCACTTGCCACGTGGCTAGCGGCCATCTTGGCGACGAAACCTTCAACTTACACTGCGGGTCTGGTTGCTCCAGACTTGCCCTCGCTCCTGTAAAAAGGAGCACCTGCTCTGACCTTGCTGGTCCGAGTAACAAGCCTTTTTCGATTCCTACGTGGCTTGCATTAGCCAAGGCCTGTTTGCTCCAATCAAGTTGCCGACACCGCCAACAGCGAGAAGCCTGCGTGGGACAGCTCGTGACAGACTCCTGGACGTCTTCGACCCCTTGTGTCCACGTGGCTGCAGAGAGAAGCTACACCTCGACGCCTGTTTGCACCCGACATCGCATGGTTCCACTCTGGTTCCACGGTAGTCACTGGCTAGTGACTTTGAACATTGTCCCCTCTGCTTTCAGGTCTTCACCTCTTCAGATCCACCCTTGGATCCACCGGAACTCTGCACCCCGAGTCGCCTGCAGCATCTTCAGCTCCAAGCACCATTGACCTGCGTGACGAAACCCGACACTACTTCGACCCTATGCACCCGCTTCCTGTGGGTGAGGTAACTCAGCTCCGCCGGTGTTCCCACACTGGTACACACCTCTAGTGTCTGTGTCTAAAGTTTCATCCTTCTAGGTCACTCGGAAGGTTCCTTTTTAACTAACTTTGTAACTTTTACGCACCATTGACATTGCATTGGTAAAGCGTGCACTTTCCGCACTGCACCCGAGTCCCGCGGGCCTTTCCCGACTTCTTCACAGGCCTTTCCCGAACAGCTCCAGCGATTCCCCAGGCCCTAGGCCTCTTCACTTTCCCCATAGTGGTTCTTATACCACTGTTTTAGTATATGGTTTAGGTGGCCCCTAGGGCTCATCCAAAATTGTGCAACTTTTGTGTATTTAAACTGTGTTTTGTTTTAACGCATTTGCTTCTGTGCTCATAAAGAGTATCAGGGTTATTTGTAGAAATAAATCTATATATATTTTCAATATATATCTGTGTGGTGTCCTTTCATTTGGTATTCAAGGGATTGTATATGGTAAAACAGCTTGCTTCACATGCCTTTACAGAGTTTAGCCTAAGACTGCTTAGTCCATGCTACCCCTAGGATAGCTTGTCTATAAGGTTGACTTTACAACCTGCACCATAAGGGTTACTTGGCATGGTACAAGGTGATCACTAGAACTAGTGGGCATCATATACCAGGCCAACTTCTCACACCGCTCACCTGTGAAGGGGGTTCAGAGCCCTTTGACCATTTCTTGCCGCACCCGCTTCGCGGGTGCCGCTACGCTGTGTGGGGACACCTGGAGCTGCTGGGAGCCGTCGTTGCTCGCTGCTCTGCACGCCGGGGACTGTGGTGAAAGGAGAGGAGGCCTTTCGGAGCGGCGCTGCAGGGACTCGCTTTACCAGGAGTCCCTGCTCGGCAGTCCACCTGGTCCGCGCTGCCTGCCTGCCCCGCCCACAGGACCCAGTGTGGTTAAAGGGCCTGCGTTCAGCCTACATCTTGGGACGCCTTGCCTAACTGCCGCTCACCTGTGAAGGGGGTTCAGAGCCCTTTGACCACTTCTTGCCGCACCCGCTTCGCGGGTGCCGCTACGCTATGTGGGGACACCTGGAGCTGCTGGGAGCCGTCGTTGCTCGCTGCTCTGCACGCCGGGGACTGTGGTGAAAGGAGAGGAGGCCTTTCGGAGCGGCGCTGCAGGGACTCGCTTTACCAGGAGTCCCTGCTCGGCAGTCCACCTGGTCCGCGCTGCCTGCCTGCCCCGCCCACAGGACCCAGTGTGGTTAAAGGGCCTGCGTTCAGCCTACATCTTGGGACGCCTTGCCTAAATGCCGCTCACCTGTGAAGGGGGTTCAGAGCCCTTTCACCACTTCTTGCCGCACCCGCTTCGCAAGTGCCGCTACGCTGTGTAGGGACACCTGGAGCTGCTGGGAGCCGTCGTTGCTCGCTGCTCTGCACTCCGGGTACTGTGGTGAAAGGAGAGGAGGCCTTTCGGAGCAGCGCTGCAGGAACTCGCTTTACCAGGAGTCCCTGCTCGGCAGTCCACCTGGTCCGCGCTGCCTGCTTGCCCCGCCCACAGAACGGTTATATAATTGAAGGACAATCCCGCGGCGCGGGAGTGCGCGGGCCGAGCCGGGCGAAGCCCGGGCAAAGGGCAGGCAGTCTGTGGCAGTCCGGGGCTGGCCAAGGCTGGGCTGGTACACCCACCTGTCATCTGCTGCTCCAGGCTGCAAGGGTTGGATTACTACAGGTATAGGGTGTTACTACGCCCCCACAGTTACTACCAATGTCCACACGCTCGGGGAAAATCTTAAGGGGAGGGGAGAGGTGGGGCCCAGTACCAGTACTATTGTAGGAACCATGGACCAGTTTATTACACGAGTAGCTGCAGTTATTGAGAAAGAAATAGTAATGACAGAGCGCCGTCTCTCACATGATCAGCTCCCCCCCAAGCGCTCTTCTCTGGGCTTATTAGCCCAGGCTAATTCTCCAGTAAGCAGCTCGGTTAAATTCTACCCCACCCCCTCTACACCTGATCAGCTACGAATTGCTTCGCTAAGGGATAGTATCGACAGGCTGGAGAACCTGGTAGCACCATCCATTCCCACTTCAGTAGTTGATAGTGGTCAGGACTTGTGTTCCCAGGAAGTCCCAGCCTCTTCACCTCGCCCGGTATCCCCTCCAAGTGGTTCTGGTTCTGGTTCTCCACACCCACACCCAGTGGGCCTACCGGTGCTGGCAACCAAGAACCCGGCTCTTGCTAAAAGGAAAAGGATTGTTAGCCCGTGTAAAGGTAGCTTCTTCAAACCATACAAGAGATCGAAGAAGCCTGGAAGTAGGGGTACAGGAAACACAGGAGGGGAGGGCCTAGTTATGGAGAACAACACCACCGAAAAAAGAGGAGGCCATTCAGGCACTAAAGCTAAGGAAGCATGTGTAGTTCCCCCTTCTAATCGCCAACTGGCTGCAAGTCCCAATCCGGTAACACTAGCACAAATTGAAAATTTTTTGAAAACACTACTGTCCCCGATAGCTGATAGAATAAAGGGGTTAGGGGAAAGGGTGGACAGGTTTGAACAGGCAACCCTGGACAACTTTTTTTCAATGAAAACCCTCATCAAATTGCATTCTAGGATGAGGGAGGATGGACAGGGAGGGGTAGGTTGCAACGGGGCGATTTCGGATTCTCCGCAGACAATCCCTATAACAACAACCACAGCAAATACAGCAACTCTGCAGGTGACTGATAATGCTCCTGCAGTATGCGTTGTGGATACCCCAGTGAGGACTACCCTGATTGCCCAAGCACCTATGAATATCCCTAAACCCCCTAAAGCCCCGGCGACGAAGTCTAGCCAGGACAAGCCGCCGGGTGGGAAGGTCTCTGGCAATATCATGAGCATATCGAAGGGGCAGGATACTGGCAAGGGTCTTGATCGGGCATGCCCAGTTTCAACCTCCATTAGTATATCCAGACCCATCCATTCTGAAGTTTCTGTGCCAAAAACTGTCCCAAAGTGCCCCCCGGTAAACCTGCCCCCTGATTGCCATCCGTATGTTGCCATCCTTACAAATGTACCAATCTTGAAGGATGAACAATACGAATCGCACCAAGCACTCAAAAACAAAACCTTACACTGGTTAAAGACCAACAGACCACTTCCTAGGGGTGTTGATGGGCTGATCTTGGGAGTAAGAAGAGTAGGGTGGGTGGGTTACGGCAAAAAGCAATTTGAAGGGGACTGTGTGATAGTTAATTTCAAAGATAGTAGAGCAGCGCAAACTATTTGCAACCATAGAGATATAATTGGGGGTCCCAGTATTGGTGTGGTAGATTTGACCTACTTCTACCCAAGGGCTGTTGCAATCTCTATTTGCCCATATCCTGGAAGGGGTTGGAGTAATGGTCCATCTTATTCCGTTAATTCTGTTGGTCCCCAGTTTCACCCATGTGCTCCCTGGCCTGGGTCTGACTGGTGCCCTCCAGGATATTGAATCGATGTCCACCATGGGGAGGCTTCACGGGCCCAGAGCACGGATGTAGCTAGCGCAGCCCTTATGCCACCAGTAGTCGGCGACATTCGCTCGCCGGGCCGGTGGACCCTATTTCTGTATTGGGTGACAACGAGTTCCATGGGAGATTAAGCAGGGACAGTGGAATGGGAACCCTGGATCAGCTGGAGGGTGGAGATGGTCCCGTACTTCGCGGCGAGTTAGCTGTGGCGGATCCAGTTCTTAGGATTTGCAGCTGGAACGTCGCGGGTATTGATAGGAAGTTGGGCCTGCCGGATTGGAATACCTTTGTGGAGGGTTATTCCATCTGCATCTTCCAGGAAACTTGGTGCAGGGAGCCCTGTCACAAGGTGGGATACTCAACCCACTTTGTTCCAGCTGTTCCCCAGGTGGCAGGGAAGGGACGCCCTTCGGGTGGCCTCCTTATCTGGGTCGCGATATCGCTAGAGTGTAAGGTAGAGGAGCACCCCACCAACTCTCCCGACCTCCTTAACATCACTTTAAAGGATTCCCAGGGTGTCCTGCTTTTGGACATCTTTAACATCTACGCTAGAGGAACGAAGGGTGGCACTCAATCGGCCACCATTGCTCTCTTGGAAGGATTGCTTAGGCAGCGCCCCCACAAATCCCACATCTTGGTGGCGGGTGATCTTAATTGCACGTTAGAGCCCCTTGATACGGATGATGTATTAGGCACAGACGAGGAGGACTCAAGGAGGGGGATTCCGGTTCTGGCCTTGCCCCCCATTAAGAGGTGGACCCAAGTGGCTCTACAGATTAACTCCCTCAATATAGAATTTGACTTAAGGGCAGTCAATGGGAGATCCAAATCAGATCTGAAAGGGGCACACACCTATAACAGGCCAAATCATACATCTAGAATAGATTACATTCTTCTCGATGTATGTCTTTGGGGTGCCCTACGGGATATGGAGATCAAGTCGACAATTGAGAGTGATCACAATCTCCTCTCCCTTGTCCTCTCCCCCCAGTGGCTTAAGGGTAGGGAGAACCCCCCCCCCATATGGCCCCCAACCCCCAGGCTGATACTATTTCTAATTGTGGCCGATGGTTGAAGTGGGCCAAATTTACCTTATCCCCAGAGAAAATGGCAACCGTAGGGTCCTTCCTGCTTGCAGCTTTAAATAAATTAGATTTGTCTTCCCAAGTGTTTGAGGAGGTCTCGCTGACCTTTTGTAACCTAACCAGGGAATTAAGTAATCTGTTTATCCTCCCTGGTAGGTGTTCGAGAGCTAAAATCAGGGAGAAACCGCCTATCAAACAGGGATGGTACACAAAAAAATGCAGGGCAATGAAAAAAGCCTTGGTGGGAGCAGTTAAATCTAAATCTCAAATAGCTATCAGGGTGCAAGGAAGGATTATTACCGGACCATGAGGGCAGCGAAAAAGGAGTGGGAGGAGAAGTTTTGGGCGGACCTCTTGGCAGCTAGTATAGGAAGGGACGCTAGGGGTTTTTGGAGTATGGTTAGGAACAGGGATAGGCCAGTTGCCACGCTGGTCACTTGTAATATTCCTGCTCAGAGTTAGCATAACCACTTTGAGGCCCTTTATTCCCTCCCTGATGGGGTCATTGGCGACTCTCTGTCCCTGGGGGTTGAAGCAATGGTTGGTCCCACCGATGTCTTCACCGCCAAGGAGGTTGAAGCCGTAATAAAGACCCTGGTCCCATTAAAAGCTGCAGGACCAGATGGGATTCCCGGCGACCTGCTACGAGCCTATCCCAAAGAATGGGGCCACCTGGTTGCTTCCTTATTGAATGCAATTTTGGGGGGAGGTCCTGTACCCGACTCTTGGAAGGGGGGCGGAGGTTGTCCCGATATTCAAAAAGGGATGTCGGGACAGCCCTGCCAACTATACGCCCATAAGCCTTATTGACAGAAGGTGGCAGGGAAGGCGATTCTGGGGAGGGTTCTTCAATGGGTGGATGACAACAAGATTCTGTCAGACCTCCAGGCGGGCTTCCGGTTGGGAACTGGTACTATAGAACAGGCCTTCAGACTAATGCTCCTGCATTGGAAGGTGGTGGTGCTGGGCAAGGGCAGCCTTTATCTGGCCTTTATAGACCTGAAGACTGCCTTTGACCTGGTACCAAGGGAGGAATTGTGGAGGGTCCTGCAGAACATGGGGTTGCCCCCCTATTTTCTGTCGCTCCTAATTAAACTACATTCAGGGAATTATGCGCAGGTGAGGTGGGGTACGGGGGGGGAAAAGACCGATAGGATCCCGGTGTGTAGGGGTGTCCGCCAGGGATGTGTGCTAGCCCCCACCCTATTCTCTTTGTATGTGAATGGGGTGGTGGAGCACTTACAAAAAGAACCGGCTGATGCACCCTCCTTGGCGGGCATCCGGATCCCTACCCTGCTCTTTGCAGATGATACTCTCCTCATCTCAAAGACCCCCCAGGGCCTGCAAAAGCTTCTCGACCGTTTCCAGGAGTTCTGTTCCCTGAGGGGACTGGTGATCAATATCGATAAGACTAAATATTTGGTCATGAATCCCCCCAGGAAACTAGGGCGTCCACCGGTCCTGAATGATTGTCCACTGGAGAAGGTAGCGGAGTTCGATTATCTGGGAATCCGGCTTAGTGATTCCATGAGTTGGACTCCGCATATTAAAAAAATGCTTCTCAGCCATAAAAGGGTGGGTGGTGCGTTACTTAGGGAACACTGCTCTTCCCCCAAACATTGTATGGCCCCTGTTATTGATATTTATAAAGCTAGAGGGGTCTCTGCTGCACTATATGGGGCAGAGCTGTGGGGCACTTGTAATTTGGAGGTATTAGCCAAAGTGGAGAGCACATTTTTGAAAGACCTGATGGCTCTCCCCTTGAGCACACCCACAGTTCCCGTACTATTGGACCTGGGATGTAGGTCGATTGTGGACCAGGCACGACTACGGCCCCTGTTGTTATGGGCTCGTTTGTGGAGGGTTCCCGAACTTGCCTCATACGCCGAGGGCCTGTCTGAGGTGATGGTCATGGGAGGTTGGCACAGGGTAAAGTGGTTGAGGGATATTAAACGCCTTTTGGGGGAGCTGGGATTGGGCGAAGCATGGGTTACTCGATCTGCCCCACCCATAGCCACCCTGAAGAAACTATTCTGGGATTGGGTCTCTCTCAAACTTATTAGCAACCCACGCCACTGCAATTCCACGTCAGCTTTTTTACGAATTAAAGACGTGGTGGCCTACGAACCCTATCTTGATCTGGTTTCCATCGCATTTGACAGGGCATTGTACTTTAGATTTAGGGTGGGTACTCTCCCAGTAGGCAAATTGCTATCTAGTTGGAAATCGACCTCCCAGTATTCCCCCTATTGTGCCCTATGTTCCACGCGGGTGGAGACGGTTGCTCACATCCTTTTTGAATGCCCGGACTATTGTAACCCAAGGAAGCGTTGGCTTAAACCAGTGTGCAGATCATTTGGCACCCGCCAATATTCAGTGGCCCTACGGATTTTATTAACAGATACTTCTGCCCTTGTAGTTTGTGGCATCTCAAAATTTTTAAAATGGGCTTGGTTGATCCGTTCAAAAAGGCTTTCTGTATCAATTTAATTAGTTTTTAACTGTATTTATTCGAATGTTTTTATCGTCTTTTTAATCCTTTTGAATGTTTTGTAATGTACAGTTGGTGAATGCCTTTGTCTTGAAATATTTGTTGTTCTTACTGCTTTTAAGATATTTTTTATGTATCGAAATAAAGCACATCAACCAACGACTATTATTTTGCGCATTGAAGAGATCTGAGCTTCCAGTCCACAGCACCTCCCCAAGAAAGCTCTGGACTGCTCTGCCTGGATACCCTGTGAGCCAAGTGATGAAAGAATAAGTGCTCCCCACTTTTATGGTCTGTGGTACAGAGGACCTTGAACACCAAAGTTCTCACCAACCACCCCAACATAACATGTGTATTTGAAAAGCACACATACCACCCAAGGGTATCAAGGTGCTGAATAAAAGATGCTTGTTGATACCTAACTCTATGGTGTTCATTTTATCATCCTCAGAAGGATGAAAGGCTGAGTGGATCGACTGGGATTTGAACCTACTATAATGAGGTCAAACACAGGCCCCTGCAGTGGACGCATTCGTCCACCGAGCCACCAGATCCTGCACTCATGCAACCATCCTGCATTCACACAGGCATGCCCCTCACCCTGCATTCACACTGGCACACCTTACTCTATGCCCTAAACACCTTACTCCATGAACTGACAAGCCCCTCAGCGTGCATTCACACTGGCACACCTTACTCCATGCACTGATACACCCTTCAGCGTGCATTCACACTGGCACACCTTACTCCATGCACTGATACACCCTTCAGCGTGCATTCACACTGGCACACCTTACTCCATGCACTGATACACCCTTCAGCGTGCATTCACACTGGCACACCTTACTCCATGCACTGATACACCCTTCAGCGTGCATTAACACTGGTACACCTTATTCCCTGTTGTGACATGCCCCACATCCATGTTACAAAGTATCTCCCTTGTTATACTACGGGGCAGTCTTTCAATAGTGAAAACCGAAATTGGCAGTATCTCACTTGCAGGACATGTCACAAACATCTGCACGTGTCTTACCTTTTACATACACTGCACCCTTCCCAGGGGGGTACCTTGGGCCTACCTGGGGAGTGTCTTACATGCACAAAGAGGGTTGATTAGGGCCTGGCAAGGGGTGAGCACCTGCCAGGTCAGCATGGCAGCTCAAAACTGCGCACAGACACTGCTGTGGCTGGTCTGAGTTACATTTGCAGGGCTACTTAAGTGGGTGGCACAATCAGTGCTGCAGGCCCACTAGTAGTATTGGATTTATAGGCCCTGCCACACCCTGTACACTTTACTAATTACTTACCAGTAAATCAAATAGGCCAATCATGGAGAAGCAAACATAATCACAATTTACACAGGGAGCACCTGCAATTTGGCACTGATTCCTGAGGAATTCGTTTCCTAGGGACAGAACTGTTTTTACCTTCATTGTTTGATAACCGTATGTTGGAGTTTTGTTGTTTTGGTCTTACTTAGTTTAGATAAAGATACTTTATTTTTCTAAACTGGTGGGGTGTCCATTTGTGTTTTTGTCACTGTGTTACTGTGGATAATATACAAATGCTTTACACATTGCATCTGTGGTTTAGCCTGACTACTCTGTGTAAAGTTACCGTAGGGAGAGCACAAGCAAACGTAGGTGTGTACTCATCCTAACTAGAAGGTATGGTCCCTACTTGGACAGGGTGTATACCACTGCCACCTAGGGATTCTCAGTTCTAAGATCCGTACACTAATATACCATTCACATGCACCCATGTTCATACATTTCCAAATACCACGTTCTCACTGACACACATGGCAGCCATGTCATAGTGCCTCTACTCAAATTATCTAATTCAACACATAGCATCTAGCTCTATGGACATAAGCCTCAAAGTCAATGAAGTTGGGTGTGGGGGTGTCTAGTAACACTGCACAAGTGGCTTGACTTTCGGTGGCTTACAGTGATTTTCCCTGATGAAAAGTAGCTCTCACTGCAGAAAAGTTTGAAGACTCCTGATCGAGCATCAACAAATGATGCAACAAAATGTAACACAGCACAATATAACTGCTACAGTATCAGTGATGTTGATTTGAGATGAGACCTGTCCACAAGAAAGGATGGTGCACTCTGATTGAAGTCAGTCAGGAGATATATGTTATCCAAAATATCTTCTTTTGATTAACGTAGTTTGTTTTTAAAACTGGCACAAAGCCAACACGTTTCGTTCACTACTGCCACAGGAATTTCGTCAGGGCTTACTCAAAATTAAAAAGAACAGGTATAATCGAAATAACTCCAAGGTCCATTAGGGTGCGATGTCACCTATAATGGTCGTCCAGTACAGACAGTCCAAATATACCTCAATATATCTCAAGCAAAGTTGTCTCGTTCCAAAGTAAATATATTAAATGCGATGTACTACAAAGTTAAAAAACGTTGCTCACCCTGGTTCGAAGGGGGCACATGTGGAAGATACCAACCAGCAATATCTTTGGGTAACTCAATAGAATTTCCACAGTGTGACTCCCCAAGGCACACAGAAGTCCTCAGAAATCAATAGGACTTCCTTGGCAATCCTGGGTAGTGAGTATGAGTGCTGGTCACCCACTCCACTCAATAGAGCTGTGCGGGTACCACTGTGACCTGGAGGCCTGATGGAGAACAGCTCACCAGGTCAGACATTTTGCCGGGAGAGCCGTTGAGGTTCCCCTGGTTTAATCCAAGGCTTTTCCAAATTTTAAATAGAGTAGGGTTCCTGCAAGTTAGGTAGGGAAGGATTGCCATTGATTTATAGTAATTCACTCACTCTTGCAAGCTTTAAATACTCCCCACGCCCACACACTCCACTACATTTTGGGACATGACATCATATGGGGGAGAGAGCTCATTGAATAGGCTTGTACCCCCCACCCCCACCCTCCAACCCCTTTTTCAGTAAATGTATGTATTGCGACTTATATAGCGCACGTATCACCCGAAGGCATCAAGGCGCTTGCCTTGGGAACCCGTCCTGGCTTTTCCCTGTGAGATAACCCCTACTGGGTATCCCCAGGGTGAAAGCCAGGCATCCCGCAGCAGGTGGGCCGCCGTAGTGGAGATTAAGCAACTATTGCCCAGAGTTCCAGCGTGGGACCCCATGATTAGAATAAGCACCGAGGCGAGAATGATCGAGTCCGTGGACATTTTGGGCTCAGGACCCTGCCGCGTCAGGAATTGAACCCTGGTCCCGGGCCAGACCTCTGCATCAGGGTCTGCCGCTCTAATCAGTGAGCCACACTCCTCCAATCAGGTTACATAATCAGGTTACCCCACCTACTTTTTTAATCAATTACAATTTGTTTTTCAGTTCATCTTACTTTATAACTTTGCATTATTAATCACCTTTGCTAATGCAATGTTCCATGATGTATGTACATCAATGTAATGACCCATGATGTAGTGGTTAGATATAGTTGGAAGACACCAGCAGTACTCTTACTTCGCAAAACAATTTGTGGTGATTTTCACACTATCATTTAATTGTATTTACTATGTCCATGGTAGTTGTACCTAAATGTAATCCCAAAGGATGCCTGAGGCAGTCTCAGATGAGGCCACCTGCCTCACCGCTTAGCCCACAAAGCCATACTTGGGGGCATATTAGCAAGAACCTCGGTAAATTTATCACCGTTTTAGCGGCAGGAAACTCCTGCTATAACGGCGATAATGGGCTTGCTAATATGCGTTATGGAATTCCAATTGAAGCCCAGGTTAGATGTTCTGCACATCTAACCTGGGCTTCTATTGGAATTCTCAAGGGCATGCTATCAAGCCCATGATCACCGTTTTAGCTGCAGTTTTCTGACGCTAAACCGCCGATAATTTTAACGCCGTTCTTGATAATATGCCCCCACATTGGAGAACTTTGTCTCTGATTTGTGGTGTTGCCTTCAGCCGTGACTAACTGTAATGAGGTTTTAATTGTAACTAAACAGATCTAGTTAAAGTTCAGATCCCGTAGCCGAGGTCGATACGACTTACCTCGGTGCAGGGCCGGGGCAGGTGTTGTTTCTCTGCACCTGGGGTGGGTCGCATGAGCCTGCACACCGCCTCTGAAGCCCCTAAACACACTCTGCAGCCAAGGTTACTGTAGTAGCTTCCCTTTAACTTCATGGCCATTATCTCTACCTGTATTCCTTCTGATGTCATTGTCATAGTTACAGAATCCTACTGTTTGAATCCCTGGGACCTGGTTGTCAGTTCCAGGAAGCTGTGGAGACATAAAGTCAATAAAATGTGTGTTCCTGTGTATTCTTGCCTTGAGTGCTTACTTCAAATTGGCGACGAGGACTGTCCCTGTCTCCACTCACACGTGCGTGTGTGTAACTGTTCCTGCGTGTCAAGTGGACTGCTTTGTGACAATTTGTTTACTGTTTCCTGCGTGTCAAGTGGACTGCCCTGTGAAAATTCTGGGACAAAATATCTTTAATCTGTGGCTTGGTCAAAAGAATTCATCTATCTGATGTACATTGGATTTTATCATCAGGAGCGGCTACTTATTCCACATTTAAATACTTTGTTCTGGGTGAGCATTTTTAAATTATTTGCCTGATATTATGGTTACACCAACAATTGTCTTGCTTTAAGAGACATACCGTGGATGTTTGCGGTCCAAGCTTACTTAGTTACAAGTTCTTTAATTTGTTTCGGCTTGTCCCGTGGTCTGGCAGCACAGTGACCGTTTGGCTTTTGTTTGGCCGAGAGATCCTTCTGCTTTGGTGTGCTGGTCCAAGTGATGACGCATTGGAATCCTCTGTCAGTCTCAGCACAGAGCACCAAACGTTGTCAAGGGTGAGAGTGCGCGTCGTCAAGGGTGAGACTGTTCCCTTTCTTCTACGCATACCTTTAGTGAACAGTGGATAACGTGTCTGCGCATGTGCTGTGCTCTTCTACTACAACATGTGCTGTGTTCTTCTACTACTGCGCATGTCATCGGAGAATTGAGGGCAACGTGTCATATCTTTGACGCTCCTCACTCTGCGCATGCGTTATTCAAGCAAAAGTCGCGTTTCAGGATTTGGAGTTTCTCGATTCATGAAGAGAAGTCAACGTGCGTAAGTGACTTGTCCATTATTTTATTGGACCTTCATTTATTTTTATGTCTGCTAGTATGCGCATCGTGCGTGAATCTATTTGTCTGTCAGGCGAAGATTCTTACTCCGTTTGATCCTTCAATTGAATGTGTTCTGTCTGTAGATGCTAGTATTGATGGTCTAGGGGGAATGATTTCTCAAGTTAAGTGTGGTAAAGGGTATACTGTTAGTTTTGCTTCTCGTGCTTTGCGGCCCAGTGAAAAAAACTACTCTGTTATTGAGAGAGAGTTGCTTGCGTGTTGTTGGGCTGTTGAGCGTTTTAAGTGTTTTTTGTGGGGAAAAACTTTTAAACTTTTCACTGATCACAAGCCCCTTGATCCTTAACTTGAGGGTAGAATTGTGAAAGATCATACTCCTAGGATTGCTAGATTGAGTGCAAAATTACTTCAATATAATTGTAAGGTTGCTCACATTCCTGGTGGGAAAAACACTAGGGCCGATTATCTCTCCAGATCGCCTTTACCTTTAAAAAAGGATGAATGTTATGAAGAATTTTATGATGAATGTTTCATCGCAGCTGTGAATGCTTGTCAGTTGTGTTGTTACTCTGAACAAGATTGGCTGAAGGGTATGGAATCCGATCTTTTGCTCAAAAAAGTTAAAGAGTTTATTTTCTCTGGGTGGCCTAAAGAAAAACATCTTCAAGCAGACTTACATCCCTTTATGTTTATGTTTATGTTTTGGCAATTTTTAAAGCGTGCAAATACCCCAAGGGTGTCTCGGCGCTCACCAGATCAGATGAAGGCTATAGCAGATCTTAAAGTGGGAACAGACAGGTTTTTAATTTCTTCCTGAAGCTAATGAGGGTTGGGGCAGTTTTGATGGTAAGAGGGAGTGAGTTCCATTGTCTAGCTGTGGAGATCACAAAACATCTGTCACCCCAGTTAGCTTTCCTTGTGCGCTGGACATTGAGCAGATGAGCTGAGGATGAGCGAAGAGTTCTGGGGTTTTCGAGAGGACGGAAGGCATCTTTGAGAAACTGCGGGCCTGAGCTGTTCATGGCTTTGTAAGCCATGTACAGTGCCTTGAATTTTGTGCAGCTTCGGACGGGAAGCCAATGAAGCTGTTGGATGTAAGGAGTGATGGAGGTAAACTTGGGAATGCCCAGTAATATTCTGGCTGAGGCATTCTGCACCAACTGAAGCCTATTAAGAACTTTTTCCTGTGCATTGAGAAGTAGGGCATTACAATAGTCCGTTCTAGCAAATATGAGAGTGCTGATCAGAGTTTTACCAGCTGAAGTGGGGAGGTAGGGAAGAAGCTTCTTGATCTTCTTCAGAGTGAAAAAGGAAGTGGAGACTACCGAGTTAACATGATGGTGGAAAAGCAGTCTGTCATCGAACATGACTCCGAGGTTGCGGACTTTATTGACAGGTTCTGGTGGAGGTCCCATTTCATTGGGCCACCATAGGGGGGACCAGACTGGTTCCAATGTCCCAAATGTCATTACCTCTGTCTTTTCAGAGTTCAATTTGAGGCAATTTGAAGACATCCAGGAGCTGATGGCGAGCATTCCCTCTTGAAAGTTTGCTGCAACTGTCGGTACATCTTTATGTACAGATAGAACCAGCTGGGTGTCATCGGCATAGGTTGTGAGACTAATGCCGTAGGACTTAATCACCCTCGCTAAGTCCGAAACATAGATTGCTGAAGAACTTACGTTCGAGGGGGAGGGCATGATTATGCGAGGTGACAAATTTGTCCCTCCTGGGTCACTTAGGAGTCAGATTATCTGTTACGGTCATGATGGACATCTTGGACAAACCAACACGAAGAAGAGAATACGTGTGGTTTATTGGTGGCCCTCTATGGATCGCCAAATAGGTGATGTTGTGGAAGGGTGTGTCACATGCTCTACTAGTGATAAAGTCATCAAGGTCATTTCACCTCCTTTACAGTCTGTTGATCGTCCTGAGGGTCCTTGGTTAAAATTAGCTATTGATTTTGTAGGACTCTTTAATGTCCTGCCAAGTAAATACAAATTTGCTTTAGTTGTGGCTGATTATTTTAGCAAGTGGTGGGAAGTACATTTTATGACAGATCCCAACTCTCAAGAGGTACAACATGTGCTGTGTTCTTCTACTACTGCGCGTGTCATCAGAGAATTGAGGGCAACGTGTCATATCGTTGACGCTCCTCACTCTGCGCATGCGTTATTCAAGCAAAAGACGCGTTTCAGGACTTGGTGTTTCTCGATTCATGAAGAGAAATCAACGTGCGTAAGTGACTTGTCCATTATTTTATTGGACCTTCATTTATTTTTATGTCTGCTAGTATGCACATCGTGCGTGAATCTATTTGTCTGTTAGGCGAAGATTCTTACTCCGTTTGATCCTTCAATTGAATGTGTTCTGTCTGTAGATGCTAGTATTGATGGTCTAGGGGGAATGAATTTTCAAGTTAAGTGTGGTAAAGGGTATACTGTTGGTTTTGCTTCTCGTGCTTTGCGGCCCAGTGAAAAAAACTACTCTGTTGTTGAGAGAGAGTTTCTTGCGTGTTGTTGGGCTGTTGAGCGTTTTAAGTGTTTTTTGTGGGGAAAACCTTTAAACTTTTCACTGATCACAAGCCCCTTGATCCTTATCTTGAGGGTAGAATTGTGAAAGATCATACTCCTAGGATTGCTAGATTGAGTGCAAAATTACTTCAATATAATTTTAAGGTTGCTCACATTCCTGGTTGGAAAAACACTAGGGCCAATTATCTCTCCAGATCGCCTTTACCTTTAAAAAAGGATGAATGTTATGATGAATTTTATGATGAATGTTTGATCGCAGCTGTGGATGCTTGTCAGTTGTGTTGTTACTCTGAACAAGATTGGCTGAAGGGTATGGAATCCGATCTTTTGCTCAAAAAAGTTAAAGAGTTTATTTTCTCTGGGTGGCCTAAAGAAAAACATCTTCAAGCAGACTTACATCCCTTTATGTTTATGTTTATGTTTTGGCAATTTTTAAAGCGTGCAAATACCCCAAGGGTGTCTCGGCGCTCAACAGATCAGATGAAGGCTATAGCAGATCTTAAAGTGGGAACAGCCAGGTTTTTAATTTCTTCCTGAAGCTAATGAGGGTTGGGGCAGTTTTGATGGTAAGAGGGAGTGAGTTCCATAGTCTAGCTGTGGAGATCACAAAACATCTGTCACCCCAGTTAGCTTTCCTTGTGCGCTGGACATTGAGCAGATGAGCTGAGGATGAGCGAAGAGTTCTGGGGTTTTCGAGAGGACGGAAGGCATCTTTGAGAAACTGCGGGCCTGAGCTGTTCATGGCTTTGTAAGCCATGTACAGTGCCTTGAATTTTGTGCAGCTTCGGACGGGAAGCCAATGAAGCTGTTGGATGTAAGGAGTGATGGAGGTAAACTTGCGAATGCCCAGTAATATTCTGGCTGAGGCATTCTGCACCAACTGAAGCCTATTAAGAACTTTTTCCTGTGCATTGAGAAGGAGGGCATTACAATAGTCCGTTCTAGCAAAACTCTGATCTAGCTGATCAGAGTTTTACCAGCTGAAGTGGGGAGGTAGGGAAGAAGCTTCTTGATCTTCTTCAGAGTGAAAAAGGAGGTGGAGACTACCGAGTTAACATGTTGGTGGAAAAGCAGTCTGTCATCGAACATGACTCCGAGGTTGCGGACTTTATTGACAGGTTCTGGTGGAGGTCCCATTTCATTGGGCCACCATAGGGGGGACCAGACTGGTTCCAATTTCCCGAATGTCATTATCTCTGTCTTTTCAGAGTTCAATTTGAGGCAATTTGAAGACATCCAGGAGCTGATGGCGAGCATTCCCTCTTGAAAGTTTGCTGCAAGTGTCGGTCCATCTTTATGTACAGATAGAACCACCTGGGTGTCATCGGCATAGGTTGTGAGACTAATGCCGTAGGACTTAATCACCCTCGCTAAGTCCGAAACATAGATTGCTGAAGAACTTACGTTCGAGGGGGAGGGCATGATTATGCGAGGTGACAAATTTGTCTCTCCTGGGTCACTTAGGAGTCAGATTATCTGTTACGGTCATGATGGACATCTTGGACAAACCAACACGAAGAAGAGAATACGTGTGGTTTATTGGTGGCCCTCTATGGATCGCCAAATAGGTGATGTTGTGGAAGGGTGCGTCACATGCTCTACTAGTAATAAAGTCATCAAGGTCATTTCACCTCCTTTACAGTCTGTTGATCGTCCTGAGGGTCCTTGGTTAAAATTAGCCATTGATTTTGTAGGACTCTTTAATGTCCTGCCAAGAAAATACAAATTTGCTTTAGTTGTGGCTGATTATTTTAGCAAGTGGTGGGAAGTTCATTTTATGACAGATCCCAACTCTCAAGAGGTAATTAGATTTTTACAAAGTTTATTTGGTAGGGAAGGTTTTCCTAAAGAAATCGTGTCAGACAATGGCGTACAATTTACTTCAAAAGAAATGTCTGGATTTTTAAGTCAATCTGGGATTATACACCGGCGTGTTGCACTGTACCACCCACAGGCCAATGGTTTTATTGAGTGCAATAATCGCATGTTAGTTGAGTGTGTTCAGTGGGCTGTGTCTGCCAACATTGACATCAGGGAAGCTGTACAAAGCATGCTGTGGGCAATTCACACTACACAAAGCTCTGTCACTGGATCTAGTCCCTTCGTACTACTCAGAGGCAGGGAAGCTTCTTTTCCCGCATGGATGAAAAAGTGGGGTATGTTGTCCAAAGTTTGTGAAACTAAGGTGGTGAAAGACAAAGAAATTCAAGGAAAGAACAGAGTGTTTTCCAAAGGGATGAGCGGAGGTGTGGAACTTTTTGATTCTAAAGTCAAAGTTGGGGATTGGGTCAGGAATAAATCTCCTCACAATGTTCCTAAAGGATGGTCTAAATTTGGTCCTCCTGTTAAGGTGGATGCGACTTCACGTTTTGCTCTTAGAATCAATGGTAAAAATTGATGGAATCTTTCAAGAGTGTATAAGATAACCGTGAAGGTTGTGTTGCAGTTGGGGCTTAACTCTGAGGAAAATGCTCAATCTGATGTGCAAAACAAGGAGAGGGAGATGAGCCGCAGAGATGTTAATCCTATGAAATATGTTACTCCACGTAGATCTGGCAGGGTTAGTGTTCCACCAGATCGTTTGAATTTGTAATGTTCTTTTTATTCTGTTTTGTCATTACATTTACTTCTTCACCTGTTAGTTATCTTTGTGATTTCTATTTTATTTTGTTCATCTGAGTTTTCCTTGCTGTTCTGTTCTCTCTCATTCGTCTTTTCTTTCCCTGTTTTTTTCTTAAGTTATTTTTCCATTGGAAGGTAGGAGATGTTGTAGTAGTTTCCCTTTAACTTCATGGCCATTATCTCTACCTGTATTCCTTCTGATGTCATTGTCACAGTTACGGAATCTTTGCTGTTTGAATCCCTGGGACCTGATTGTCAGTTCCTGGAAGCTGTGGAGACATACAGTCAATAAAACGTATGTTCCTGTGTATCTTTACCTTGAGTGCTTACTTCAGTTACACCCCAACACCCCAAGAAGACATGCACTTCATCAGCTTGTATCGATCAGAGCCGAAGCATAGTTGCAGTGAGCGGCTTCTTGACTGGCCTCTGGGCACTTTATTGATTATATAGAAGAAACGAATGCCTCGTTTGAAATGCGGTGGGCTTCTCTGTTCATTTTATTTGTGCGTGTTTCTGGCCAGCAGGTGCATTCATTTTATTATTTTATAATGGGCTGCACCTAAGGACAAGAGCACAATTTAATGAAGGGAGAGGGAACCGCGAGAGGATGGACAGGCAACACGCGGTGAACACCAGTGCAAGCAGAGCGATGGAAATACATTATAAACAATATTGCAGCATAACACAGATTTTATGGAAGCATACCGTCCAATCAGACCAGCATTAGAATTCTTCATAACGTGAATTCTCTGGTAATCTACAAAGTTACCAACGCTGACACTTTGTAGAAGTCGGTTGTAAAGAGAAGTGTCATGCCATTTTTTTGTAAAATACACAATGCCAGATTACACAAATTGCTCTAGTGCAGTATAATTTTGCACCAACATTCTGGATTAAATGTGATGCAGTGATATAAAATAGTTGTGCACGGATGTTTGCGCCACCTGACAAGCAAAAACGTCATTTGCATGCTGAAACGAAATGAAAAAAAGATTTATAAAGCGCAAAAACAAATACCCGAAGGTGTCTCGGCGCTAGCTTGTCGGTCAGCTATGCCATGAAGCCTAACTAGATAAATCAGAGATTAAACAGCCAGGTTTTTAAGCCTTTCCTGAAAGCTAACAGTTGAGTTTCACCTTTTAAGACTGGGGGAGAGAGTTCCAGAGTCTGGTAGCGCCAACCAGAGAGCTTCTGCCACCCCAGGTACTTTTCCTGAACCTGGGGATAACCAAATGGTGGGCATGGGCAGAGCATAGATGTCGGGTGGGAACAGATCGTTGAAAATTCTGTTTCAAAAAGATGGGTCCTTTATCATGTGCCACTTTAAATGCTATGCGGAGAGCTTTAAACACAATGATGAGTGCAAAAAGACATTACTAGCAGTTGGTCTGCCCAAACAGTGATGGATTCGTTATTGCACACTTGCACCAGTTGCAGTGCACTCTATTTTATCTGGAATACTGGATGCATAATTGCCCTAGCTTCAATATAATCTACACAGTAGTACCCCAGGATGGGGCAAGAATTAGATGTGATTTGTCCTAATGCATTGGAAATCTCTGAGGTCTTTAAGTAAAAATCTGACCACGTTGAAAAGGCTATAATTCCGCCTACTCTTGGAACATGTGCCTGCTCTGAAGGAGGGTTTTATAACAATGCATGTAGATTATCACACTAGAGACAACAGGGGCTAAATCCATTTAACCCACTTCCAGCAAGGTACTTCCTTTGTCCCAGAGGATGGGGTCCATGGGACATAAACACTATTGTGCACGCCCGAAGAGGACGGGGTCCTGCACATGAAGGATGTGTGCTCTAGGAATCAGCATGGTGCAATTTCGCATAGGAATACAGGGGCTTATTTATGATCCAGTTTGGTGCAAAAGTGATGCAAACCTTGCATGTGATTTATGAATCCACGCAAGGCCACTTTGCGTGTCCCTGAGTGGCTCCATAAATCTGGAGGAAAGCAGCGCAGCGCAAATTGCAGCGTTGCCTTACTGTGCCCGGGAAGGTGCTGAATGGGCGTTGAATGGGTGTACCCACACAACTCCCATGGTTTTTGACACATTCCCAAAGTTACCAGAACTAGTAAACCTGGGAATGCACCAAAAAAATATGCCTTGCCAGAGAGGCGTAACGAGGAAACATATCTTTATTCCTCCTCGTTGTTTCCTCTTTCATGGTGTGCTGCATTCTGCAGCACACATAGAAAGGGATATGTGCCTCTCAGGATTGTTTTTGTGCAGGAAAGTGCCACTTCCTGCACAAAAACAATCCTGGATACAACGCAGGCACCCTTGCTACATGGCACCAGTGCAGGGGAAAAGGCAGGAATGTGCCGTATTGCCTTAAATACGGCTCATTCCTGCCCTTTCTCTGTCTCGCAGCGCAGCAAGGTGGCTTGCTGCGCTGTACTGCGTGACACTCGCGTAAATAGGGCCCACAGTTCCCAACTCCACATAATTATTTTTAAAACTACAGGTATCTGTAGTCTTAATGCATAGCAGGGACCACTAGGCTAAATCAGAGATCCTGACATCCCCCACTTTAATTAGCAGTGTCCTGAGTGGGCTTCACAATCACAGTCACATCTCACAGATCTCAGTGCATGTATTCTGACTGTCTAAGTACCGTGAAGAGGTTGATATCGCCCAGTGGCATGTTTAACTTTGAAGTGAAGCCACAGTAATATGTCGACATCTCAGTCGTCAAATACCCCGACCCATTTCCCCCACATGCGATGAAATTTCTCGGGACACCCCCTGGCTACGTATAAAGGCCTCTCCTGCGCAGCACACCAATCCACCCCCCCCCCCCCCCCCCCCCCGGCGCCAGCGCCCCTGTTATTATCATTTTATTTTTGCTTTTAAACTGCTTCGAGAGCAGTGGGGTGACGCTCCTCCGCCTTGGCAGCTCTGGAGCCAGAGCTGGTTTTCAGATGTTCCCACACTTCCTGATAAAAACGTCTGGGTGGAAATTGCAGATCTTATCTTTGGGATGGGTCTAGAACAGGGATTCATTTGCAGTAAGACAGTTGTACACAATGAAGGATGAACACAGCTCCAGTTGCAATCTTAAAACATGGTTGTTCCAATCGCTCTTTCAGTAATTTGGTTGTATGTCAGTTGTCTACTTCTTGACTAGCGAAGGAAAACTCTCTGAGTAGCTGTGTGCCTAATAAAACGTGATTGATTGATTGCCGTGCTGCACAAGAGGGCAGGCTGATCAAAGGAAATTGTGTTAGGACTGCATTAGTCATTGCACTAATCACAACCTTGTGTGCATTTTAAAATTGACCGCCCACCACCAGCTCTTCAGAACACAGCTGGACATTCAAGAAGACAAAAAGGGGAGGATGAGAGGTTTGCTCTCTCTGTCTTCCAGTGTGGAAAACTGAGATGTGACCTGCTGCCAATTTGTACCAAGTGAATTGGAAGAATTCTCAAAGGATTGGGCTGGCTGTCCGCCTGTTGCTTTAAGTTCAGATAAGGCAGGAAAGAGCACTTCTGCGAAAGAACCTAACCCATCGACCAGCTGGACAGCACTGTGCTTACGCTCTTGTTTGCGTGGGTGATCGAGCATGTCCACCAACACTGAATGAAACTTAGTACTGTACATGGTTCCCTGGGTAGACTGGGAACTTCAGAATTGACCTAGAGGAAGATATCCTCTATCTGGTGGAAATAGGAGTCTAGGCTGTCGCAAGAAGCATTTGTATAGTGGCCTGCCACCCCCTTGGATCTAGGACTGGAGTCAAGGGATGATATGAACCCATTGAGTGCACTGGCATTGAAGGGAACTGACTCTCCATGCTCTCCTGGCCTCTGTGAGGAAGAGCAGTGCTGGGGACGGCTTTCAGATAAAGTGCAAGAGCGACTTTATGTGCCCACTTTTATGAACCTGTGTGCATTAAATGACAATTTCTTCAACTATTCGTATTTCTGATCTCCTCATCCCATTTTTGTTATATTGGTCCTGTTTTAATCATTATATATTTCTGCTTTAAATATATAGGTTCTACAATTGGTTTGCATTGTTTCTTGACTTTAATATTGGTTTGATGCTGCTTAAATATTTATGTCACCATTCAGGAAAACAAAACGTGCTAATCACAAGCCCAGGTTTTCCTATTGAACTGTCTTTTATCTGAAAATGCATTGTTTACTAACTTCGCAGGAGTGCATACCTGACTCTGCCTTAAGTTATTACCTTAGAAGCACAGAAGAGACTTAAAAAAGGTTCTTGAGGCGAGTAGCGCGGGGTCACACTGGGTCAGTGTAACCAGGTGCCCTACAAATACAATTAACATAACATAACATAACATTCCCAGGGAAGTCACCTTTGTGGTACAATGTTGCCCAAATACAAAGCTGAAAGAGCAGGAGCAAAAAGTAGATCAGGCATTGCTTAATTTGAGCCAGTGGTTTCCGGTGACTTAATTGGCAGCACCAGCACTTATGACAGTCTGACATATGGTAGGCTGTTTGTCTGATTTAGTGTGAGCACAACAGTTGGGTACTAATTCAATATATGTTAAAAACGACTATTACCTGCCGCCCATGCTAATCTTATAACTTTGGGTGCCTGTAATCCTGAATTGGCACACTGCAGGAGTGTGATGATTAGTAGCAGGTTCGCCTTTGTCATTGGTAGCACAAGGGGGGGGCAGTGGGTGGTGCAAGCTGCAGTGGCCTCCTGATGAGGGCCCTGACCCATAGGTCCTCATTTACAAGAAATTGACGCATCGCTGCGTTAAAGCAACAATGTGTCAGTTTTCTTACGCCTGTGTGTGAAATATTTGCCCCACCATGGATGCGCCATATTTACAGGACACCCGACTAACACGAGGTGAGCTGCTTCCGTAAAAGCCGCAAGGACCGTCTCTAACCAAGGGACTTAATACAGACTTGTTATTCGTAATTAATTTTCTCCCAACTTCTGAAATACATTTATTTTACCACTGAAACTAGTTTACACCGATGACCTGGAACTTTCATGTTCTATTTCTTTAAGGGTCTCCAGTTCAAATTTGAACACTTTTGTCCTGAAGATGGTCTTGTAGATGACTACACAAGATAAGACCGAAACTACGAGACTCTCAACCCATTTTCACGTATATTTGTATACAGGAGTTGTTCATTGTATGTTCAATGATAGTTTCCTTTTTCCTGAGGGCATGGAATAGGTTTTCACAAAAGTATTCATGAGACAAGATAGCTGTAAAAAAAAGTGTCCATCTCAGTTGCTTTTGTATATGTGAAACGTTCTCTGTACCCACTTATGTGACACATTTTTACATAAATTTGTATCCAAAAAGTATACACCCATTCTGTATTTATATTTTTTGCCCTCTTCCTTCGTTAGATAGATTCTTTTGGAAATATTTTGATTAATTCTGTAATTTATTTGAAAAGAGGCCGGTTAATTAGGGCTCTAATAATTTGTGATCTATCCATTAACTTATCATTTGAAGAAAATCCCTTGTAGGCATCATTACCCGGTGCTACGTTCCCTTTACCCAAGCCTCCAAGGGTTTATTGGGTTGCACATTTTTTCTTAAAGTATTTAAAATGCGGTGCACCATCATGCAGGGTATTTTGGCGCATGGCTGGAGTTGGCATCAAACTGACGCAACTCCAGCAATGAGTCAAAATTAGAGGCGACGTGTCAGTTTTAAGTGACGCATCGACTACTGAATGGGGACCAATGTGATGGAGCGTAAAAAGGTGACAAAGTCACTTTGCACTCAAACATATAGGATATGACACTTACAAGTGGGCACAGTGCCCAC
This sequence comes from Lissotriton helveticus, assembly GCF_964261635.1. Lineage (NCBI taxonomy): Eukaryota > Metazoa > Chordata > Amphibia > Caudata > Salamandridae > Lissotriton > Lissotriton helveticus. The sequence goes on along the minus strand of NC_136064.1, from coordinate 50,542,296 downwards.
TTGTATGTGTGACATCAGCACATAAAGTCACACATTGTGACATTACGTGCATACCTTAGGTGGCCCACTTACCTCGTGACTTGATTGCATTTTGCAATAAAGTCACTACAGCTGATGTGGTCCCTTGGGTACAGCCAATGCATCATCCCTACACCTGGATTTGGCAGGTGTAGGGATTGTGACACATTGGCAGTGCAGCTAAAGGATGAACCATAAAAAGAAAATGTTGTAAATACCATTGCAGCATTATGAAGGTAGGCGCTTCCGACGGAATCCAAAAGAAAGATACAGTGCACACCAATTTCTTCTTCCTTTTGATACTGATCAAATGTATGTTTTGAGTCGCTTGCGGGCAGCCTGGGCAAACGTGATCCACCCTGGTTTCACGTGTTTGTAGATTCAACTATGGGGGGAGCGCGATTACACTCCTTTCCAAATGCTTGGAAACGAGTGTAATTGCGCTCCCCCCATTGTTGAACTTCCGACGGAATGCCTACCTTGCATAAATTAAAATCTAAGGCAGTGCAGACGATTTTCACACAGCCTGTCGAAAAGTGACACATCTGCATCCATGTAAATATAGAACAGACGCAGAGCCGCCGTTGAGTTAAAAAAGTGATTCAATGGCGGCTCAAGGAGGCGCAAGCGGCTTGTAAATCTGCCTCTTAATGTTTTACAAATTAAGCCCTGAGATCAGGTATGCCTCGTGGGATCATTTGCTTGACTCTGAATGTCTAAAGTACAGTAGTAAGTTTTGGGGCATCATCAATCAGCCATTTTTTGCACAGGCTGATGCTCCTTCTTTAGTGCATCACATCAATAAAGTTAGTTGGATTCCTCACTTTGAGGGTGTTTATAATGGGAGGCCAGATTTAGTTAGCAGTGTGGAATTGAAGCCGCTCAAAACGTCCTTCCATCTCATATTCACACTGGACAAAGTAAAAAAGATAATTTTGGGCTTGTCCAAAACTAAGACACCAGGACCTTATGGGATCCCTCTTGATCTTTATTTCAGTGACATCCACACATGGGCCCCCTTCCTAACAGATATTTTGAATGTTTGTGTCAAGGAAAGCCCATCACTCTTCCTGGGCTCCTTCAGTCAATATTTCAGTCTTTAAAAAAGTGACAGGGATAGGCCACAGTGCTGCCGGCCTACCCGCCCGAATGACTCCGATTTTAAAGTTCTGGGCGGGGTGGGGGGCGGCATATTGGCTATATTATCAGCTTGGACCCTGGACCACAGCATGCTATCTGATCTCTAATATGGCTTCAGACCTGGAAGGTCAACTACAGATCAGTATTTGATCCTCTATTTCATTCCGAATAAATGCACAATAGCTCAAATTGGACCTTTTCAGCTGGCCTACATGGATTTGACTTTGGACTTTGACCGTGTACATCGTGATAAACTGTGGAGGATTATCCTGGATATGGGGGTTGACCAGGACATAGTTTACTTTTTGAGAGATCTCCATGCCCACACTGTTCCATCAGTCAGATAAACCTGTTATTACCATTGCACATGTAGTTTCATAACCAGGCAGGGGTGTATTTTGCCCTCTTTCTGTTCACCTCATACATAAACAAATTGGAACAACTTCTCATTGATGTGGGAATAGATTGTCCACAAGTAAGAGATCAGCCCCTACCAGTCCTGTTTTATGCGGGTGATGCAGTACTCATGACTAAAACTGCTAGGGGTTTGCAAGCCAGATTTGTGGGTTTTATGGAAGAACTAGACCTGAGTAATCACATTAGCAAGTCACATGTGATGGTAACTGGCTCAAGAAACACAAAGACACAAACCTTTAAGCTAGGAACATGAATTCTTACAAAAGTAAAAAACTTTCCCATATTTGGGTGTCATGTTCAATGCTGATTTTTGCTAGAGCCCTTTGTTAACTTGGAAGAAGTCTAATTTTACTAGGATTAATGCTTCAGTCTGGAGGTTTGCCTCCAGATTGGGTAGGAAGCAGATTAGCGCTCTGTTGCATGTTAACGTGCTAAAAGAGTCTCTAAAGTATCATATGTGAGTGACATCTGTGGTTATATAAAGCATGATTGCCTTAAGGCGGTCGAAAATAAATTTTTGAGATGTCTCCCTAATGTTCGCCAGAGAACCCCCTCCTATATTGTAAACCAATAACTAGGTGTAAGTTATCTTACTGATATAATACCTCCCGCCCTCTTTTATGTTGCGATGACATATGACTTAAGATGCACTTTTAAAAAGAGTGTCTTTGCAGGATTGTTTATCCCTTCATTTCGCACTACGAATTCATTGGCTTAAGTATAACAAGGAATCATTTTAGAATCTAGGAAGGGGGACTTGTTTACATGTCCGGGTAAGATTATAAAGGCAGGCTGTGGTTGGATTAGTAAAAACTATTTAATGCAAAGGTTACTAGAGAGAGTCTGTGGCTATTCAGAAGATGTGGGAATGAGGTTATCTGTTGTTGAAAACTATCTCATCTACAGACCCTTATCTCACAGTTGTTATCTATAACCCTGTTCGATTCTCGTTGACCTGATTTAGGTTAAACATGTTGTCCCAGTTACTAGCACATCCCTGGGGCTGGCAAGAGGCATCCTCTCTGTCACCTTGCGGCAGTGACCACGTGTCTCCCCAGGACACAGCATTTTTCCTTGTTATGTAACTTTTTTGAGATTCTGAGGTTTAGGGGCATATTATCAAGAGGGTTTATCTCCGCTTTTTTGGCTTTAAAAGCCAAGAAAGCGGAGATAAAATTATCTCCCTATTACCTAGCTGTCGCTAACACCAGTTAGCGACAGCTAGTAGGAGATAGCGACCATCTTGGGCCCCACTTTGCATGTCAGTGATATTTATCACTAATGACATGCAAAGTGGGCGTGCCAAGATGTTAGCGACTGGAAACAGTCGCTAACATCGCTATCTCCTATTACCAACTTTTGGAGATATTCGTGCAAAGCGCAAATATCTCCAAAAGCTAACACCTGCCCTGTGCAGTTCTTAGCCATGTTATCCAATAGGAGGTGGATAACATGGCTAAGAGCATTAGCTCGGTAATGCATGAATATCGCTGACTTTTCAGCGATATTTATGCATTGCGGCAGTTTTTTATCGCATTTATCGCCGCAGCTCAGCGGTAAATTTTTGTCTCTAACCAAGCAATAGCGATAATTATCGCTATTGCTTGGTAATATGCCCCATTCTTTTTTATGTTGCTAGTATCTGAAAAGCTGCTGTGAGATCAAGCAACTCGATGAGGAATGGATTGTAGTTTTGCACAACTGCAACGCTAACTGATCATGTATGTATTTTAAATGACATTATCTGTTAGCTTGGATTTATCTTTCTGTATTTACCGTATGCTATCTATGCTTTTATGTTTTTTTTAACTATACCCGAGTAAAGTCTTCGAATTTGAACTCAGAAGCTCACACCCAGACAAAACTCAGCCAAGGAGATCAACGGTCTTGGCTGGCCCACTTGTAATGTTACCCAGAAATTCCATCTCTCTGATCAACTTCCCATAATGCCAGCATAATCCCTGACACCCCCAGAGATCCTGTCTGCTGCACAGCTGTGGCTGACCTTCAGAGCATCTACTGGTGATCATGGGAGGGCGCAAAAGTGTAGTCTTTGTCTTTTCATCTCCTGTTCCAGAATTTCCCGCACAAGGACATCCTGAAGAAGGAGAGGAACAAAGTTCCAGGACTATTTGTAGTTGAAACCTGTCTTATTTTCACCATCTATCAATAATTTCTAAACTCTTGAGCACCCTTAGTAGAATTGATGTCATCTGCCATGACACATTCCATGTTACACATGACGGTACGTATATTTAGAGCAGCCCATGAGTCCTGCACCTTGTACACCTTATTTGAACTGCATCTTTGACTAGGTTCTGAGGAGCCATCCACATTTATACCAGAAACCACACCTTTGCAAAGTGCACCAGTTAGTTCTCTAAAATCCCAGATTTCTGACCTTCCAGTAATAGCTCACCCCACTTCTCTAACATTATTTGTTTCCCTATTTGTTGGCCTTCCCTCCCTTGCATCCTAAAAGACCAGGAAAACTCTTCAACCTTTGTTTGATAGGCATGTAAAATATTTAGAAACGTACATGACCTTGCCAAATGAAATACATACTTACATAGCTTGACAAGAAGTATCCAGTTCTAAAAAATTTAATTTGTGCTATCTGATAAAATGCAATACCAACAAACAATAAAACGCTGCCACAGTGCTCTGTGTGTAGTAACTATTTATGTGGCATGCATTGAGCACTAAAATACAATTTATGATGTAGCCAAGCACTAAAATGGCTTTGATTCACCAAAATGCCAGGGGTAGCAGAAGTGACACCACATACACTTTGACCTTAATCACATCTCAGAAAGTGACATCATTTGACCCATGAGCATGATTTGTTCCAGGAAGGCATGTCACATGATCCCAACATCACACTCACACTCTTACACCATTTTACTGTCATTCTTATTCATTCTCACACTCACTTGCATTTACTCCTAATCTCACTCCTACTCACTCACACTTACTAAAACTCATGCCCAGGTTTCGTAGCGCTTTGCATAGTGTATGATGAACAGTCTAAATATCGAATTTAAAATATTGAGTTGCCAAAATATCGAATTTTAAATATCCAGTTGCCAAAATATCGACTTACAAATATATAGTGGTGCAGTATATCGAAATGCAGGTAAGAAATATCGTTTTTAATAATATCTAAGTCAGTAATACCGACAGTCATAGTATAGTTGTTAAAAATATCGATTTTTTTGCTTTAAGTGTAAGTATATGTGTTAAAAGCATGTATTATTTTTGTAATGTATATTTGAATTTTTTAAAAGTAATAAATTGTATGTTAATTATTTTTTGCGTAATTTAATGTCGTAGCGGGTTGAGGGTTTATAGGGGAATAGGGTGGGAAGTAATTTAATTATAATATATATTTTTAGAATTATTTAGAATTAGTTAATTATATGTTAATTAGTTTTTGAGTCATTTAATTCTGAAGTGGGTTGTGGGTTTATGGGGAATAGGGTGGGAAGTAATTCAATTGAAATTAATTAATTAATTAATTATTTTATCAATTAATAATTTTGTATTTAATAAGTTATATTAATAAATAAGTAAATTAATGTATTATTAAATAATCATAAATTGATTGATAACAATTAATAATTAATAGGTATTTATGTTCATTGTGTCGATTGTTTTTATTAATTTGATATGAATTATTAATAATTAATGTGTAAATATGTTAATTGTGTACTTTGTTTAGGAGTGAGTTAAGGGTTGATAGGGGAGTAGGGTAGGACTTTCTTTAATTTTAATGTAATTTTTATTATTTTTTATATTATATTTATTACGTTATTTTATTGTGTTATTTTGTGAATTAATTTATATTTGATGGTTATTCATGTTATTGTTAAATGTAATTAGTTAAATAATTAATTGTTAATTTGTTATTTTAATTTATTAATATTTTACAATATGGTAGGTGACGTTTATAGAGGAAAATGGTGGGAGGTAAATTACATTTTAAAAATAATTACTTGTTAATTAATGTTAATTATATTGCAGGAGTGGGTATACTAAATTATTCCCCCATGCTATCCAACACTTTCCCTACTGTTACACTTGGTGGAGTGTGAAAATTAAATTATTCCCACCCGCTATCCAGCACTTCCCCTACTGTTGCACTCACTGGAGTGGGAATAGTATTTTTTACCCTCACGCTATCCAACACTTTCCCTACTAATGCACTCACTGAAGGTGAAATAGTAATTTTTACCTTCCCGCTATCCAACACTTTCCTTACTGTTACACGTGGTGGAGTTGGATTGTACATTATTCCCACCTGCTATCCAACACTTTCTATACTGTTGCAATCACTGGAGTGGGAATAGTCATTTTTACCCTCCCGCTATCCAACACTTTCCCTACTGTTGCACTCACTGGAGTGGGAATAGTAATTTTTACCCACCCGCTACTCAACACTTTCTCTTCTGTTCCCCTCACTGGAGTGGGAATAGTCATTTTTATCCACCCGCAATCCAACACTTTCCCTACTGTACCACTCGGAGTGCAAATAGTTATTTTATCCCCCACGCTATGCAACATTTTCAGTATTGCTATATTTAATGTAGTGTAAAATATTATTTTTGAAAAAAAATATTTCTTTTAATGTTTTAACTTATATATAATTTAGTTTTATATTTATATTATAGGTTTATTTATATATATATATATATATATGTAATTATATTTTAAATTAAGTTTTTAACATTTTATGATTAAAAGTATTTATTATTTTTTAATATTATTAAGTTAATACATATAATAAAGAAAATGCATGTTTATTTCTTTTTTCCATCACATTTAATATTTATTCATTTTAACGTGTTTAAAATATTTCTAGATATGTTTTACTTAATTATATTTATTATTTAATTAATGATATATTACTTTTAAGACATTTAAAAAAATCGATATTTTAGCAAACTATATTATTGACAACGATATTTAGGATTCGATATTTTTCTGTTTACCTGTTTGTAGAGAGGAAGTCCATATTCTGGCACTCGATATTTTTACCTCGATATTCTGGCAGCTCGATATTCTTCTCCTCCTCGATATTCTGTCAGTGATCCATGCTTTGCATAGTATCCCAAAATAATGCACAATTGGGTTATGCATTGCTTTGTATTATTTTGCGTCAAGTGGGTATTCTATGACCGTTGCATAGAAATTCTATGACCGTTGCATAGAAATCCCATGCAACCACCCCTGGGCCTTCACACAAATTCTTATCTACAAACACAATTTGCACCAAACGTTTAAGACACTTTGAGGCAGGCATAATGAAAAGAAATATTTTTATTTTTCATTTTTCTAATTTACAAGTGTGCTCCTTTGTACAGCTCACATTGAACGTGGGAATAGCATTAAAGCGTAGTTGTTATACTCAAAGAGAACGCTTCCATTACTAAACCTATGCTTCAAAGACGCACATATCGTTGCACCATAGTGCAAGGATGGTGTGTGCATTTGTGCGTGGCTGCCAAAAGAGCAACAGCGCACAGGGAAGGAAACAATGTACCTTGTCTTTTGTGTTTCACTTTGATGCAAGGCAGTAGAGCATCCTTGCTGCATTGTTTCCTTGCATCAAAGAACAGAAATTCTGGGGCTCATTCTCACACAATCTCACTCGCTACCTGTCACTGACCCTCACTCACTTTCACTCACACATCCCTGAACTCTGTTGTGCCCTGCCAGCCTGACGACGCGAGGACGAGGAATGTGGAACTGCGAGCAGAACGTGCAGAACGTGCGTAGATCCGGCGTCTGAGCGCAGAGCTAGCTGATCGACAAGCTAGTACGCAAGGACGCTACAGCAAAAACACGGCAGCAAAGAGGCTGCGGATCCAGGGAGAATGCGGAAGAAGCTGACGATTTTTTAGCTCAAGAGCGTGAACAAAGCCCGCCCAAATTACAGAGAGACGACAGAGACCCCCCAGAGCCCGCCTTGAACTGCGTGCACTGCCCGACTCAACTGGGCGCGATATAGCGGTTCGGCGGGGGGGGACAGGCACAAGCACGGGAGTACATGTACGGGAGCATCATTAGTGAAGGGGCACCCGAGAAGAAACCTGTGGATAAACGTGCGCAGGGCAACAAAACCCAAGCCCACCAGCACTGCGTCCCAGTGCAGGGAAGGAGATCTGAAGGAGACCAGAAAGAAAATAAGCAAACCAAAGTGCTGCAAGGCATGCTGGCAGTTAAAACGGCACAACAGAGGTAAGTGAATGTGAAAGTGATTGTATGAGGGAAAGTATATAGTACTCCCCCATTCTAATAATCATAAAGTGTGAACTGGGAGTACATAGGGAATAACAGCAGCAACACCTGAGTAAAAAGAGACCTAAGAATAAAGAAGGATGGCCCGGAAAAGAAACCAAAAGTTGCGCAAGGAAACTCTCGAAGAAAGTGCAGAGAGGAGTGAGGTAAGGGATGAATCAAGGAATTTGGAAGTGAGCCAGGAAAGTCAGGCTTCTGCTGAAGATAATAGCAAGGGGCGATGTAAGAAGATGAAAGATAAAAGGGCCACAAAAATAGCTCTGCAAGCCAAAACAGGTTGCACCTCAACATCTAACCAGACAGATAGCACGATAGCTTCTAAATCAGTAAAGAATTTTGTAGGGAAACACTAAAAAACCACAGAGTTACCTGTAATAAACGTGGAACCTGAGGAGGAGCTCCGGGCGGAGAAGGGAAAAAACGCAGGCCCGGAGGAGGAGAGTCGGATGGGGAAAGACATGGGAGGACACCCAGAGGAAGAAATTGAAGAAGAATTGGGGGACCCCCTGCTGATAAATCTCTCCCTCCTTAGTCAAAATCTCCAAATGGCAGAACCACGCCTCTCATCATCTCCTAAACTTTATTTCACCTCAAATTCTGGGAAATGAAAGGCTACTGGGAAATGAAAGCCATGGATCAAGTTTCGTGTGGGGGCTTCATCCAACCAAGTAATGCATCAGCAGGACGATTCAAGGAAAGGAAGCCAAGATATTTCGTGAGGGAACAACCCACAGGACCCGGACATATCTGCAACACCCACATCATCCATGATGGACATATTACTGATGCTACAGAAAACATTGCAGGGAATCTTAGAAGTAACAATGCTGAATAATGGAGTTTTAAAATCGCAAAAGGTGTTTTTAAAAAAGATTGAAGAGGTGCTTGTAGGAATCAAGGGTCAGATGCCGCATATGTTAAGACCAGTAGCCTCTCCCATGCCCATAGAACAAAATATAGTGAGCGAACCGACTGAGGTACAAGATAATGTACATATATCTAAACGACCTATGCTGATAAAAAAGCGTTGCAAATATGTATGGGTACTCACTAAAAGCAGGGCAGGTAAGAAGCCTGCCTTAAAAACAATAATCAGAGGAAAAGGGAAGGAAAAGGAGGGCGAGGAACAGATAAGTCTAAATGCCTCTGCCCTGACCTATGTACCGAGCAGACCCCCGCAATAAAATAGAGGAAAAATAACACTTCAAGGGTACAAAAGAGGGTCAGAGTAGTAAGGGTTTATACGAGATATCTCCTAAAACTAAACCTGTAAATCAGAGAGTAAACCCATCCTAAGGGGGTCAACACAAAATACATCAGAGGATTGGTAACTTAGATAAAACATCACAAGCCCACGTCTTAGTAGGAGTGGAAAGTAAAATGAGGCCCCAAGGGTGGGCAAAGGGTAGTCAGATAAAATCAGAAACCCCTAGGATTGTATCAGAGGTGGATAACAACAAATGGGTGTATCTGGAATCGGCACAAGTGGGACAATTGGGAAAGAAACTGAGGAAAATGAATCCTTTGAATAGGGCTCAGATTCTGACCGCCTTTTCCAAATGCATAAGCCTGAGGGAGATTGGCACAAAAGACCTGAAACAGGTGGACTTCATAGAAAACACGTCTGGCAAGGAAATAACAAAAGTGCTACTCTACGCGGATCTGGTAAAAATGGCAATTGTAAAAGCCACTAGCGAGATAATACAAGCAGGAATAAGGGAAATTCCTGAGAGGGAAGTAAAGGGAAAAGTAATCTCGGGAAGCAGCTTTTCAAAGTACCATGCAGGTCTCGGGAGGAGACAGGTGAAGCTTTTAAGAGACAACATAGAAGATGGTAGCCGCCTGAACATAGCAGTAAATAATACAGGAAAGGATGACTCATGGGATAACTGGAGTCAAAGAAGTGATTTGGGAGAACCCTTCGAGAGGTACATGGAGGGAGGGGGTGAAGATGGTGGCCTAAGTGAGGTAGAATAGGATGGATGGGTGTTGCATAGTTTAAGTCTCTTGACATGGAACGTAAATGGATTAGGCAATGAGTGTAAACAAGAGAGTATAAATAAAGTAGTAAAAAAGGTGGAAATTGCCTGCCTACAAGAGACTTGGACCTGCGACGAAACCCCCTTCATCGAGGGTTACTTACAACTAAACCGACCAGCTGAGAGAAAAAGAGCGGGCCGTGCATCAGGGGGCTTAATGACCCTAGTCTCAACAAAAGTACTAAGAGACGTAACCCACCTAAATGTGAAATGTAAATGGCTACTGGCTTGTAGATTAGACCTTTTAATCTTGGAAAAGAATTTCGAAATGGTGATTGTTATAAATGTATATATGCAGTGGGATAATGCGGCAGAGTATGCGATTGAGATGGGGTATTTTAAAGAGGACATTGACTCCCTACTCGAAAAATATGCATCAGATATATTGATCATTATGGGGGATTTCAACCATAAGCTACACTCAAAGAAGGCTGATCTCTGGAATAAAGAATTGTTGGATGCCTTTAGAATAAATTATGCTTGTTTCTCCGTATGCGATCCCTCGAAACAGGATCTGGAATTAGCAAATCTGTTGATGGGGAAGGGCCTTTTCTGTCTAAATGGAAGAGTTAAAACAGAATGCCCGGCAGGGAAGCCCTTTAAAATAGGGGCACAGAACTGTCCAATTGACTACATTTTTATGTTAGCTTGGAATTTCCCTCTAGTACAGGAATTCAAGTTACAACAAAGCGAAATCAGTGACCACGCGCCTCTGCATTTAAGGATACATGGGAAAGGTGGGAGACCAGAGAGAAAGTGATCCCCCAAGAAATTGATTACCCCAAACGAGTGACGACAAGATTAACTGAGGAGTATCAAGAAAAACTAAAGGCCTTTCAACTGAAAGTTGAACCAGAAGATCTCGGGAGTAAAAACCTCGAATGGTTTATAGAAAAGATAGCCCAAGTAATTCAGTGTCTTAGAATAGAACTAAAAAAGGATAAAAGAAAGGGCACAAAAGTCCCAGCTAGCCGAGCGAAATGGTTCTCTATTGACTGCCAATCTAAAAAAAGGGAGATAAGGGCAGTATCAAGAAGACAAAGGAAAAACTACACTAAAGAAAGACAAAAATATCTAAATGAGTTGAAAGCTGAACTTAAAAAAATGGTTACTGATGCAAAAAGGTCATACAAAGAGGAATGTTGGATGGATCTGTTAGAATCAATTGAAAATAAAAATCTAAGAACATTTTGGAAACTGGTAAAGGCAGCTTCCGGCCCAACAGATGGAGAAATGAAATGTGTCGTAGGTGAAGCAGCCTGGGAAAAGTATATCAGGGAGCTGTATGGGGCACGGGATCCCCAAAGAGCCAATGAGTCCCAACCCTGGCAGGAAATATCAGAAGACTTAAAGCTAGATTTTAACGAAAAACAAGTAGAAAACACAATAAGGGAAATGAAGTTAACACGTGCTGAAGGGCCTGATAATCTCCCCGCAATAATATTAAAATCAGAGCTTAAGTGGTGGGCAAGATTTTTCTCCCAGATGTTCCATATAATATTAACAGAAGGCTTAATGCCACTGAATTAGAAAGGCTCTATATTCAGGCCAATCCATAAAAAAGGTAGTATGGACGGACCACAAAACTACAGATTGATCAACCTCCTAGATATAGGGGAGAAGGTATTCTCAAAAATTGTGTTAAATCAACTAAATACATGGGTCGAGGAGTTTTCAATTATACCTGTTGAACAGGGAGGATTTAGAGAAGGTTACTCCACGATAGACCACTGCTTTGCACTATGGGCAATGGCGAGGAAGTCAACGGAACAAAATGGCAAGTTTTGTTGTTGTTTCATTGACTTCCGAGCAGCATTCGACTCAGTAGATCGGGATTGCCTATGGGAAATCCTTACCGAGAAAAATATACCTAAAGACCTGTTGACGATAATAAAAGAACTACACCAAGGTAATTGGGCCCAGGTAATTAGGGATACATATAGCAAATGGTCTGAGACAGGGCTGTGTTTTAGCCCCACAGTTATTCTCCATTTTCCTCTCTGATCTACCCGCCTGTTTAGAGGTAGAGGGTAGCGCAAGCCCAAAAATGGATGGGAAAAAGGTGCCATGTCTTTTATGTGCGGATGAACTGGTAATAGTGGACCAGACTGAGTTAGGTCTCCAAAGAAAACTGAAATCTTTTAATGAATACTGCGTAAGAAAATTTTTAACAGTCAATTTAGACAAGACAAACATTTTATGCTTTAGGAAAAAGGTAATTAAGTTTAATTGGTTTTTAGATGATCTTAAATTGGAAATGGTTAATGAATATCGATACCTAGGGATGTGGTTCGATAAGACACTAAGCTGGCACACTCATTTAGAAGCCCAAAAAGCAAAAGCATACACATCAATGTCCGGTCTAAAAATGTTTAACCGGGATTATGGGGATATGTCCCACCGCCCATCACTAAAAACCTTCAGTGCAATGATACCCCCACAAGTCCTCTATGGTGCAGAAATCCTTTATTTGAGCAGTAAGGGAGTCTGGGACCTGGAGGAAGGGAAATGTTTGAAAACCCTTTTATCCCTCCCCCAATCCTCGATGGTTCAAGAATAAGAACCGAAATAGGAACAAAATCTTGGGGTGTGCAAGTACGAACAACGGTGGTTAGATTTTGGAAACGTTTAGAAAACGTAAAAGGCCAAAACATTGCACAATGGTGTAGGAAAGAGGTTCAAAATAGTAACCTAAAATGGGCAACATCATGCAGGGAAAAATGGTGCAGGCATGTGGATGTCTAGAGGTGGAGCTGTGCCAAGAATCCCAACAAATAGTTTGTACCAAGAGCGATTTGAAAGTAAATGGGCAATCAGTTTCTAGAAGGGTTGATATGGAATATCTAACTAAGAAAAAATTTGTAGAATTTATGATGCATTCCTGGTCAAAGGAAAACTGGTTCCCCTACCTGGATATCCTACCAAATCGCTGGTATAGGCAGGAGATACTGAGGATCAAAATTGGGATCAACATACAGACACATGCTCACAGATGCACATGCTCTCTCTCATCTAAACATTGTCACCCGTAAGCACGCACACAAGATACATTTAAAACCATTTTTACTTAGCACAGCTGCAACCAAAGGTCCTGTTCCCCGCAAAGGGGCCGATTCTGATCTGGGTCGGAAATCACTCCAACCGAGCCGGATCCGGGGTGTTTTCCGACTGATCTGGACTCCTGCAGTCCGACCGAGCGAGTACGATGCGGCCGTATGCTTCCGTCGGACTCCCATTGAAGTCAATGGGAGGCGGACGTACAACGCCTCCATGGGCTCCCATTGACTGAATGGGTAGTTCCGGACAAGTGCGCCCCCTACAGTGTATACCAGTCAGTGCCATCCGCACCGTACATGCCTGTGTGGATGGGTCTCCCCCTGTCCGAGCCGTAAGGCTGCGGGTAACAGGGGGCCCGATACGGACCGCCAAAGTCCAGCTCCGGGAGCTATTGTGAGCCGGAAGCTCGGATTCGATCCGGCTGTCCGAATCGCGCATTGTACTGGCTCGGTTGGAATTCGCCTCCATTGTGCGCCACGGTTAGCTTACGGCCGAGACGTATGGAGCGGTTTGAACCCGGAAACGATTAGGCTGGAGATTTCGCGCTTGTTCGCATGGTACTTCGTCCTCCGGACCCGTGTACAAACCAGATGGAAATTCAGCCTCCGAATCAGACCCGCTGATCCCGAACCCAATTCGGAGCCCTTCCGACCGAGATCGGAATCGGCCCCTAAGTGTGCTCTATGTTTTATTACATTTCAGTTAATATTAGAATAGTATAAGTATATCTTACTGCAAATTTCATGAGCTAGGAATATAATAGATGGGAGCCTGCAGACCGTGTCTAAAAGCCTGTTTCTAATTTAATTTCTCTTATTATTTTGTATTTGTGACTTCACAATACCCCTTGTCAGAGGCACCAGTCAAGGTGAAAGGCAGCTGCAGTTTAAAAAACCTAAACAGGTACTGACTCTCCCTTCTTCTAATGTTTTTTTTTTCCTCAAATGAAAAAGAAATTAGTAAAAAGAAGATATTTAAGGCAACATATTCATTTTTTTCCTTGCTGTTGGTTATTAACTAAAAGATAGCATTTCTTCAGACACATTCTGAGCTACAGCATTTTAATCTGATTTCCATTAAGCTGTTTCTAATATGTTTTTGCAAAAATTGCTAACCTAATTTTGTTGTGTTTAATTTTAGTTTGTATCACAAAGGAGTAATAAACTAATAAATTAGGGAGTTCTTAATATAGGGACTATTAAAGATATTTAATGGATCTTTTGTTACAAGTTGATCAGCCTGGTATTTTTGTTTAGTGACATTGTGTGCTTTGCATTGTAGTGTTAGGGGCTTTGCACTGTGATAACATTGCACTATTTGGTATTTTGAATGGTATTGTTTTTCTGTAAATACTTGGAGGCATATTTATGAGCGGAGTTGTGTCTCTCTTGCACGATGCAACGTGATGCAAGAGTGATTCAAGAGCGATGCAAGTCTAACACCTTGGCTGCTTGAGTTCTTCTTCTGCTGTGCTGGACCACAATAGAAACGGGTGTGGTCATGACGAGCTCAGCTCATTATGAGCCCTCGAGAGGGGTACCTCATGACGAGCTGAGCTCGTCATGAGCACTGAAGGGGCTAAAATACGATTTATAAAGCCATGTAAGGCCACCTTGCGTGGCCCTGGGTGGCTACATTAATCTGGAGTAACTCAACACAGTGCAAATTGCTGTATTGTGTTGCCCTGCCCTGGGAAGGCGTTCCATGGGCATTGCGTGGGTGTTCTCATGCAACTCCCATGGTTTTGACACATTCCCAGATTTACCAAAATTGTTCGACATGGGAATCTCAATGGAGGCGTAATGAGGTGAAATATCTATATTTTTTCTTGTTACTTCCTCTTTCCGCATTCTGCAGCACACATAGAAAGAGGAATTTGACTCTGTGAATCATTATTGTGCAGAAAGGCTGACCCTTCCTGCACAAAAACAATCCTACATACTACACAGGCACCCTTGCACCAGGTGCAAGGGTGCCTGTGTAGGCACTAAGCAGTTAAAATGGCACCAGGGTAATTACAAAGCCGGCAATGCACCGTATTCTTTTAAATACGGTGCATTCCTGCCCTTCCCCTGAATGAAAGTGGAGATCCAAGTATGATCTTTAAGATAGGATAAACTACTCACAATCGATCATAGATTATAAAATTCTTATAATGGAAGAGAAGAGTAAATACTTACCCAACATAATCCTACAGTTAAAGAACTCCGCCAAAGAATTATTCTCTGTGGTAAAAAGTCTAGACAAAGTACCGGATTTAAAAACAAATGGAGTCAGAATTTTTGCAACTCTACAGTACATTTTTTCAGAGCAAAGTGTAAGGAGTTTTTAACACCTTCACTACTAACAAATCAAAAACTACAGAAGCTCAGACAGTAATTGAAACACCTCATACTTCCAAAGTGCTGGAGAAGTTTTTTCTTTTGGATAAGGAACAGGTTTTAAAACTGGTAAAGGCAACTAAATCAGGCTTGCCCATAGACCATTGTTCCTCACTTGCTTTACAGATGTCAATAAACCCCTAGATTCAACTCAATGTGGCTTTAGAGATGCACATAGACTGCCTTGATTGTGGCATCAGTAGATTTGAGATTTAGATTGGACGAAGGTGGGAAGGCCGCCTTGATCCTATTGGCCTTCAACACAGTCTCTCCTAATGTTCTAATTGAAGGGCAGTTTGAGGTCGGAATAAAGATGCTGCTCTCAAATTACTAAAACATTTCCTCTCAGATAGGGATCAACATGTGGTGATGGAAAAATGGACCTCAGACTAGTTAAGTTTGCTATGTGGGGTACTGCAGGGCTCCTCGCTGAGCCCAACCCTTTTCAATCTATATGTCACCCGACTGGCACGGCTCATTAGATCATTTGGTTTTTCAGTTGTCTACTACACTGATGATCCCCAGATAATTATCTGGGTTTCCAACAACAAAGAAGAAACAGCTGAACGTTTTAACACCTGCATGAATAATATCAATGATCAATATCAATATATTAATCGATGCCCACAGCCATGGGATCCTTAAAATCACCTGTGAGAAAGGTGAGTAATCTAGGGATTATCTTTGATGATATATTGACCTTCAAAGATCAGATCAACACCATAGTCTCAACAGTCATTTTCACCATAAAATGATTAGGAAGATCAGTCCCTTCATACTATCTGACCTCAAGAAGACAGTCATGACCACTCTGGCGCTATATGGAGTGGGTTATGGAAATGCATAATTTCTAAACATCCCCAAAAATCTCTTGCAGAAAGCACTGATGCCACAAAATGCATAATCAAGACTGCTACAGGGCAACCCCAAGTATCAGTCAGTCTGGCTCCCAGGGTCTGGTCAAACTATATTGGCTACCAATTGATAAAAGAATCACATTGAAATCATTATGCCTAGCCTTTAAAATACTATGTAATGTTGGCTCAGTCAACTTGAGACAACGGTTCACTTGGTATACTCCCTCAAGAAATCTAAGATCAGCCACTGCCAACTTCTTGGTGGTACCCAGAACTAAAAGAGCTTAATTGTCGGGGAGAAGCTTCGTTGTAGGAACAGCTAAACGGTGGAACTAGCTCCCCTTACCAATATAAGAGAGTCCCAATCTATTGTCCTTTAGAAGATCTCTAAAAACCTGACACTTTAACAACAAGTGCCAGCATCTTTTAGCATCCTGTATTATGCTTATATTAGAAGCAGCACCAAGACGCCCTAGATTACTCGAGTGATATACAAAATAAAAATAAAATCAAAATAAAATCACACAATCCAGCAAGGTGACTTGCTGCGCTGCGCAGCACGGTATTCTCAAAAATATGCTTCTTGATATTTTGTGTTATGTATAAACTCACATGTCTCACATAAACACATATGCTATATTAATTCCATTTATATGGTGGTGGTCTCTTCAACAAGCATTAATTGTAAGCGGTTATCTAATCTCTTATCTTTTATGTTTTGTTTGAATGACACTAATGAGAACTACTGTTGCAGATAAAAACATTTATTCACCGCGGGACAGATGAATGTACATTGGGTTCTCTACAGGTGGTCACTATTTGCACACCAACTTCTAGCAAATACTATGGTATTTTTCGTACTAATTTATCCCTTCACAAAATACAAAGTCACAAAATGGAGCCACTATGATTCGCTGTCATCTGAGAGGCAGTGACCTGCTAGGGTCAGCAGACCAACATGTATGTGAATGCTGTTAAATAAAGCAATCTTTTATTAATGCAGTCCATTTTCCATATAGGAAAACAGGAAACGCTTAAAATAAGAGAAATGTCTGTGAAACTATTTTTTACTAAGCAGTTGCTCCGCCTAAAAAATATTTTTTGACCATTTACAAAAGTAAATGTGTTACCAACTCCATTAAGGTGTCGGTAAACTATTAATGATATGCAACTGCATTTGGTTGCAAAACATTATCCATAACATAGGGAATCAGTACTTGGAAAGGATGCCCTGAATTAGCTCTTTCTTTATAGTGATTCCTCCTTATTTCCCAAACCCATTCATGGGATTCTGTAACATGTTACTGAATTGCTAAGTTGGTCTAAAAAACACATTTTCTTGTTACAAACCCCTCGATATACTAAATCGCAGGGTTTGTGACAAGAATCTGTATTCGCACATCTTGCACAAAGTATGCAATGAACATGAAGGAGCAAGACACCAAAGATTTAAATGGTTTGTGGGAAGGGTGATGGTGTGACCAGATATTATAAGGAATAATATACCACCTGCCGTACAAGGCAACTAGGATTCCACAGCCTTACAAAATAACTTAGCCTTCCTTGTTATTCCTCAATATGATCACCAAACTCCTCTTTAACTTGTAATGTCCTCATCCTGTACGAGAGTAGGTACTTTATTCCCTATATCTATACTACTATTATAAAGAGAGAACTTTGAACCTTTGAGGCGGGAAAACTCAGGAACCACAGCACCAATCCAAACACCCGATACATCGTTGTAATTGTCAGGGTCTGCAGATGGACATAGGCTATATAAAAAAATAAAATATACGTTCTTTAAAATATTTACGATTAAAAAAAAAGTAGTCCCTTGGAAGTAGCGCCGGCGGCAGATTGCTCTGAAAGCTGTCAAGGAGCGAGCAGTGAAATGGATGCAATTAAACGTGCTGATCTGAACTTCGTGTGGCTTTGCTTTAATTTGGGGCTTCCTGTTTAGACTTTATGGATATCGGCTGTTTGCCCAGTCGAGAAGCGAGGCCCACCTTACGAAGGGTTCATGCAGGCTCTGAGAAGGGGCTTGCAAAGACGGAACGAAGACAAGAGCAGCTCCAATGCAGGTGGTGCTGCCTTGAGCACGAATTCACTGCTGCAAAGCACAATCTGAGGGCTTACAGCGCTTTACTTTACTCCACTTGGTGAATACTTGGTTCAAATTGCAAGGACTGTTGAGTGGCCCCACTGTGGGAAGAGGGCCAGCGTACTACAAGGCACAGAAGGCTTTGCGATTTAGCCACGCCCACTGTGGCAGGTGCCAGTGATTATATGAGCAGACGCGGCCAAAAACTGCTCTTCCAGCCCTTCGTGAACAATGCCTCTGAAGAAAGGATTATTTCCTGAAACGCGTCAGGCTTTACATGTTCAAAGATTGCTCTGAAAGCTGTCAAGGAGCGAGCAGGGAAATGGATGCAAATAAACATGCTGATCTGAACTTCGTGTGGCTTTGCTTTAATTTGGGGCTTCCTGTTTAGACATTATATATATATATATATATATATATATATATATATATATATATATATATATATATATATATATATATATATATATATATATATATATATGTCTAAACAGGAAGCCCCAAATGGGCTAATCCCTGACTGGAATATTTACCTCTCTACGAGGAGGCCATAGTATATGGTGTAGAGACTACACCCATGGAATGGAAACTTAAATGTCACTTGTGGACTGCAGCAACCCAGCCTGTCTATATACCCTTTCAAGAGGGGGAAAACATTCTGTATTAATATTAATAAATCATCACTATGTAGTCCTGTGGTCCACAAGGTATGTTACATAATATTTAAAAATGGGGTATATAAAAATTTATTTTCACCATGGCCCTGCAGTGTCAAGCACCCAAATCTATTTTTAATGGGGAATACCCTGGCTGTCCTATGAAAAAACTATACTACAGTTTAAAATATTAATCTGTATCTCAGGTTTGGGACCAGCTAGAAAGGTAATTCAACCACTTTTTCATGTTTATTAAAAACCCAATCAGTGATAAAATCAGAGTTTTAATAAATACTTAGGAAAGATAAACTTAGAAAGTTAACTGTGTCCTGCCTGAAGCTTTACCTTAGCTCTCCAGTAGCTGTCAATCTAGTTCTAGACATCAATAAGGTGTGTAAACTGCTGCCAGAAGAGGAATAATGACCTGGGTGTTGGGGTTGGGGTGTTCTTTTCCTTGCAGACCAGTTTGAGTGGGACTGGCGGCCTAATTCCCTTTAAAGAGGTCTGGTCTGCCACAAGTAAATGTCAGGTAACACCAGAAGAGGGCCAGCTTTTGTGACCCTAGTCAGACAGGCACCAAACCCAGTGAGTGAAATTCTACCCCCAGTACCAGTTATGATTGTCCACGGAAGAGAGAATTCTGACTACCCTGGCCACACTTCTAGTTAGGCACACAGGGTCTGCACAAGAGAAGGGTTTGCTCAACTTGGATTTTGAGAATTAGGCATACGTTCATAGTGTTTGCAGTAGGGCAAACAGGAAAAGTGGGTAGAGTTGCATCTGGAAATGTTTACTCCATTATTCAGGGAGGAGCTAGGAGTCACCCCCACCCACCAGCTGGTGTCAGTCATAAATATGGCTTTCCTCTCAGAAACACTTTCTGGACCTGGGAAGAAGCAAAGCACCACATCTGCTGTTTGACACATGTGAGGAGACCTGAAGGCCAGAACCTGCTATTATTTGTACCCAGCACAAAGAAATAGACTCCAAGGGTGAGTTGACTGGCCTCCTGTGAGGCTACAGGAACACAACAAGTTCCATGAGGCCTTTTTCCTGAAGTGCCCGCTGATCACTCACAGAACTGGGCAGGACCATGGTCTTGGACCTCCATCATACCCTGAGAGTCTTAAAGTGCCTTCCCATTAGGTCTGGAAGACTTAGAAGTAAACTCCTGTGGTTGCTTCGGCACCAGAGGAAAGTTTTGAACGTTTTGAAAACTTTTCCCCCAAAGCTTTGTTTGGACCGGCAGGAAAAAGTGTCTGACCAGCAGTTACACACAGTCAGATTGGATTTCAGTTTCATCCCAAGTGGAGACCTCCTCACCTCTATAAAAACAGCTAAATCCAATTCTGAATTGAGACATTTTCAGCAAGAAATCACAAAAGCTCCAGAGCATCAGTGAGATCAACCTTCCTAGGTATCAGGCTTTCGGTTCCACGGTTGCGGCTAGTTTTAGTGGCTTCCTGAACTGGGAGCATTTTTCAGCTCAAAAAAGACTATATCTCTTTCTAAAGTGAGACTTAGAAACTTCTTTGAACTTTTTGACTTCCAGATTTTCAGCAGGAACAATCCATTTGGTGTGCTTTACCTGGGCTTCATTGCAGTCAGCCTGAAATTCCACCCTGGTCCCAGTCATCCAGAACCATACACTATCAATGGCACTTTGCTTTTTCTTGGTGCATTTTTACTTAAGTCTTTAAAAATTCAGATCTCCTATTTGCTCTATTGGACGTTTGAAATTTTGATCTTAGTTTGCTTATTACATTGTTTTTTATTTTTCTAAATTAAAGTAATATTATTGTCCCATTGTGTTTTTTTACATTTTAATAGAATGGTACTTCTAAATGCTTTACACATTTTCTTTAAGCTAAACCTGTCTACTCTGTGCTGCCTTAGCTACCAGAGATTCGGCTATGTTTAATTTATCATAACCTTTGACTAGACCTAATAGGTTAGGGAATGCATTACTCGTGGTCACCTTTCATCCACCCTAATTAATAATTCACTTTCTTTCAAAGATTAAAAAAGCAATAAACAACCCCTCCATTCTGCCTGATGAAATGGTGTAGGGAGGGCCCAGGCAAAATAATGGTGAATTCCTTCTGCCAGCGGCAGGTCAGACAACCTCAACATCAGAACTAGATGACAATACTCTTTGTGTGAATCTCACATTGCCGCCCATGCAAGCAGAGTAACTGGGACCCCTTCACTGTGATAGTGTGAAAGGCTGCTGGGGTGAACCCAATGAAGGCATTAGAGCTCTAGAAGGAAACATTATTATATTAAGAGATTATGTTTAGAGGCTTTGTGAACAGTGCAACTATCCACTGGGGAGCCTGATGCTAAGATCAACATACAGTAATCTAACTGTACCCAAGAATCAAAAGGGAAACAATGGAATCTCCCAGGCTTTAGCGCCTTCCTAAAGGAGAAGAGGTTAGGGGCAAAATAAAGCTAGCACTGCAAAGAGTTTCAATGTTTGCAACCCAAAAGGCAAAGTAAGAAACGCCAGCTCTAAGGGCCTTATTCTGATGTCGGTGGGCCTTCCACTGACAGGCTGTTGGTAGCAGGCCCACCGACATATATAGAGGTGATCCGACTGCCGGTTTCAAATCAGGCGGTCGGAGGCATTGGGCTGTGGGACAGACTGCTGCTTCTTTTCGACAGGCTAAAGGAGCCCATCCAGGCAGCTATTTGACCGTAATACCCACAATAGGGGTGGTGCCTGCTTAGGCACCGCTGTAGGTATTACACTACCCGTTTTCCTCTGGCTTTTCATGGTGGTCCAATTGGAATAAAATGGCAGACAGAAAGGGGCTCTGAGGGCCCCTAACGTTGCCATTGCCCTCCCGTGCCTCCTCTATAGGCCTGGGGGGGCACAAGTGGTGCCCCCCATACATCTATGCACCCTGTGGTGCATGACACACAGATGTTTGAAACTATGCCTTTTTCAACTGCAGCTTGTGCTACAGCACTTTTCTGTGCTGTAGTACAAGCGGCAATTGAAAATGTCATATTTTCAAACACTGTGCTGGCGGTTGCATTGGAATACGGGAGGTGGAACCTCTGACTACTAGTCGGCTTGTTCCATTTCCAATGCAATGCTGGTCGGACGCTCATCCAACCAGCATCATAATGAGCCCCTAAATTCATGACTCTTGGGCAAGGTGAAGAAAAGACAGAGTGCAGCTAATGTGAGAGCTGGTACAATGAATTGCGTCTGCAGAGAATGCTGAGGCTACCCTCATAGATGGTTTTCTAGCAGATACAGATTCTCTTACATTGAGCTGATTCGGTGCTGTATTTAGGCCTAAAACCGGACTGGGAAGAATCTAAACATCCCGTACGTTCGACAAAATTGGAGAGGTGGTTATTTACATGTTTTTCCATTAGTTTACTTGTAAATGGAAGGAGTTTGATTGGGGCGGAGATTGGAAAAATCCGTCCAAGGAAGTTTAGCATTCTTCCGGATAGGCCTAATCTGGGCAACTTTCCCCTCCAGAGGTACGTGTCCCTCTCTAAGGGAGAGACTGATAATGGATTGCATAGGATAAGACACATTTTTAGACAGAGAGGGAAGAATTCTAGCAGGAATGTGATCGGCAGGAGAGCCGTACTTGATTTTATTAATCAATAATTCAACCTCATTCAGCAAGATTGCGGGGAAAATTCTCCAGTAGCTGAGGTTCCATGGAATTAAGTTGGTTGGGGCCCTCCTGCATCTGTATCATACCTCCGGATCCAACGATTTTTTCCTTAAATCAAATCTATCTTTTGTGTGAAGTAAAGGGCAGTGTTGTTGCATAAAGATTGTGACGGGCCTCTAAGCTTTCACAGACTACCGGATTGATGAAAGATTACAGGATCTGGTACAGGGTTTTAGAAGAATTGCCAGCCTCCGCTTGCTGTGTAGTGATATACAATTTCTGTGACGTTTTTTTTTTTTTTTAAATTTTTTTTTTTAGACCTTTATTTGTACAGAAAGGATATACAAATCTGGGCCTACAACCAGTCCGGCCGGCCACGACACGATAGAGCAGTCAAGAAATCCAGAAGGAAAATATACAGAGTCAATCATAATCTAGCGCAATCAATACAGCCCAAAAAAGGGGAGGAGGGGGGGGGAAGGATCTGGACGGCCCGCAAACAGGAACAAAGAAGGTTAATTTTTATAATATTACGATAAGGAGTATAACAGGCTCGGCTACAGCATAAATGAATCCGGGTTCCCAAAGCAAACCAGTGGCTACAAGAAAGCTAAAGGGCAGCAATGCGGAGGAGTGTCACTACAGTATACATCAGTATGAAAACAGATGTGGTTAACACAAATCAATATTCAATTAGACTCATCTTATGCACATCCACCACCCAGTAGTACATTGGAAACAGAACAAAGGAGCCGGAATATTGACATCACTAGAACTAACCCGTCATACTAACCTTTGGGAGAGAAAAAAGGAGAAGGGGAGGGGAAGGAAGAGGGGAAAAAGAAAAATACAGACTGAAAGAGAAGAACGCCGCGCCGATACAAGTACCCCGTAGCAAGGACACATAAAAGAGCAGGATTATTATCAACGAGGAGGGGATGGGAGTCGCAATTGAAATGCAGCATAGCCACAAGAAGGAGAGCAGCGATGATACAGACCCCACCCCAATCAAACCATGGGAGGCAGGGACAGACGCGGCGCTCCTATAAGAGACACAAAAGGGCCATAGAACTAAGGAAAATAAAACAGCAGATAAGACCCATCCCACCCATCCCACCCAGCACCCCTGCAGAAGGCTACGGCCTACCCCCCCAGCAGCGTGCCTGTCGCCCTAAATCAGAACCCGAAATGTAGTAGAGACAAGAGAGAGAAGAGGAAGAAAGAGACAAAAAGAAGGACATGAAGACAGAAAGAAGTAGGAGGGAGGAGTAAAGGAGCAGAGACAAAACGGTCGGCCTCAGCCCTCCGCCCAACCATACAATCGTAATACGTTTAAACGAAAACGACACAATCTCGAGCGTCATAGAACTTACAAGGGGGTCACCTACAGCACTATGTGTACGGGCAACTGCGCCACGGATCTGTACACCAGCAATCCACCGGGAGCAATGTATCTCACCCCAGGCCTTTCTTAGCCACAATTACCACCCACCACATGGCAGCGGGAAGTGAGCAACTCGGTGCGGGGCAATCACACGAATGAAAAAAGTTCCGGTAAAAACGTGGGCCAGGGAGGTCAATCCATAGGCAATAGAACAAAAGTCCGGGTATGCAGTTCAAGTGTCCCAACAATGTTAACAAGGGCAGTAAAAGACAGGAGTTCAGTCTCGCCGTTCGGGAAAGCGGGGGTTCCCCTGCAGTACAGAGACACGACCTCATCAAGGCAAAGATATGCAGCAGTCCACCATGCTTCTCGGGCACTTGGGTAGGATCGGGCCCCAGCACGATATCCAAGTCCCCGAACTCCAAACATTGAAGCGCAGGAGGTTCCAAAGCCACTTGCTTACAGACCTGTCGACGGACAGCGGTAGTTACCCTCGTCACGACCGAGGGGGGCGAGGCAGTGGCATCACTGAGACGAGAGGGGACCATGAAGAACCGTCCATCTAAGATGGCGGCGGACCGCACCGATCTCCCAGGGGCACCGGGGGCCAAGGCCGCATGCAAGGATCGTAATGCGTCAAGAACGTCGCCAATTGTAGGCTCACGCACACATGTCCAGGCCCCCGTGCAGTCCAGCAACCCAAGTCCGCCGTCTTGAGGATATCCACGGCTTAGTTCGACGGCCGCCATTCTGTAGTTTCAGCCTTGTCACCCCTCTCCTCGACTCTCGGATCAGTCCCACAGATGCGGACCCCCTCAGGTACTAAGGGGGTCACGCTAATGGCAGCCTTGGTGCAGAAAGGAGAGCCGCCAAAGTCTGGGGTCCGCCTGTACTATCGCTGGCGTGTCTGACAAACAGAGCCCGGGCGCGAGGCTCCAGGGTGGATGGACGGAGCAGCGGCGGGGGGACCCCTTCACACGATCAGTCCTCGGAGCACCGCGCCCCGCACCAGCCTCACGGTCGCCAAGGCAAGCCCGGATCAGGACCACCGGGATGCTCGCACAATGGCCTCTCGCCAGTGGCTCACTCTCTCGGCCGGGGCCGACGTTTACATCAACGCCAGGCTGGGTCCATTAGGCGAGGCCCCGGTCTCATCACCGCGGAGGCCCCGGTCCCTCCGGGGGCACAACTTCGGAACCGCGGCACGCAGGAGCCTCCAGGTCAGACGGTGAGTAGGAGCAACACGTTACGTTTCTGTTTCTTCTCGAGTGTGTCGTCTCGGGGCAGGATATGCAGCAGGATATGCGAGTCAAGCCGGAAGGCTGACGGAGCCGAGCTACAAAGCGACCATTACGATCGCGAGCTTGGCTCCTCCCCCTCCATGACGTTTTATATTTCTATGATAGCTGGAAAGAGCCGATTGAAACTGCCCTTTATCTGTATCATTGTGGGAGAGACGCCAAGTTCTCTCTAGTTTCCTACATTGTTGTTTTTGGACTCGCAGTTGGGTAGAAAACCAGACTGCCTGTGTTCGATTAAAATGACTCAGGGTAGCTTTTAGTGGTGCAATACAATCAATAGCTGTTAGAACTGCTGAATTGTATTTAGACAAGGCATCCTTGATGTTATCAGATGTCTGAATCTAAGGTCTCTGAAATTTTGTTTGAAAGCTTTCCTCTGTGACTTTCTTCCACTGCCTGTGGAGGAAACGTATTGGAGGTTTGGGTTTATTTAGGGTCACGAGGTCCTGAACTGAAAACTCGACCACCGAATGATCTGACCAAGAGAGTTGTTGTGGGGGACTACACTGAATTAAAGAAGAATTTGAAAAGATAATGTCCAGGGTATGTCCCGCTAAATGAGTTGGGCCTTTATTAAGCTTAGCCAAACCTAGCAGAGATAGATCATTTAAAAGGGTTTGTGCATCAGAATTGGTGAGACGTTCACTGTGGAAATTAAAATCTCCCAAAAGGAGAAAGTTTTCACATGTGTTCACATATGGGGCTAATAGTTCAACCAATTTCAAGGAAAAATCAGCAATGGGTCCCGGGGGGCGATAGACTAATGCCCCTTTCCAGCTAGTTTGCAGGAAGGATTCCATTCTGAAGATCAATATCTCCATGTTAACATCCTCATATTAATCCAGAATGGAAATCTTAATTCCCTCTTTGTGCACAATTGTAATTCCTCCCCCTATGTTTGTGGTTCTATCTAGTCTAATCATCTTATATCCTTCTGGGAGTCCTAATGTTATAGCGGGAACACAGTGCGGTTTAAGCCAGGTCTCCGTAAAAAAACTCAGATCAGGTTGGACTGATGACAGCAAGTCCCACACCTCAGTAGCATGTTTGGGCAATGAATGAATATTACATAAAGTATTTGTCCATCTTTTCAATGTGGGAAAGATTGGTTCAGCAGGGTTGACTAGGCTGGGTCTGCTGGGGAAAGCTCAGCCTGAAACCGACAAACCCGGCAGGCAAAAGGGCCTTCTACATAGGGCCAGATATCCTGCTGGCATGTATGGAAGGAATTAATCTGAAGTTTTATGAGTTGTTGTCTTACGTAATATTTATGTTTAGGAGGGCTACAATGGACGGGCAATTGGCCAGAGTCCCTGGCTCCTAGCGACGATCTGGCGTGGACGGGCGCAGACGGGCTTGCCTTTGGCGCGCCTCTGGCACACGCGTCCGCTGCGCGTCTGCTGGGTCATGTTCATTTTATGGCCCTCCCTCCTGCCCAGACTAGAGCGCTGACCTGCCCCTCAGTGGAACCGGAAGTGTGGCTAAAGCCTTCCCCGCCCTCAGTGCAGCGGCACTAACTGCGGCGTCGGACCGGGACGGGAAGGCAGAAGGACAGAGCACCAACACTACAGGTATGAACAACCTCTACAGTCCCCTTCAAAACTGGTTTCAAAAGATAAAAAGTAATTTCTGCATCAGCTCTTCTAGCGGTCACGGATAACATCAGGATGACCCTAAACAAGGGTCATTCTATGATTCTAGGGATTCAGCTGGACCAGGTACTTACTCTGAAAGAGCATGCCACCCAAACGGCTGGGGCTTGTTTTCACACAATAGGCATACTCCGTCGAGTTTTCCCCTTACTACCGGACTCTTCTCGGAAAACACTTGTCCAGGCACTTGTACTAATTGGCCTAGACTATTGCAACGGCCTGTTAGTCTCTGCCAGTGATGCCTCACTGGCAAGACTACAGGTGGGTCAGAATACGGCGGTACGGTTGGTCCTTAATGTTCCCCCTAGGACTCCTTCCCGCCCTCTTCTGATAAAATTGCACTGGCTCCCCATCCGTCAAAGAGTCAACTTAAAAAGTTGCTGCACCATCCATAAGGCCCTGCTTAACTCAGGACCTTTATATCTCTCTGAGAAATTCATGTCATATGCCCCCTCAAGATCACTCCGTTCAAGAACCAAATCCCTGCTGGTAGTGCCACGAGTAAGAAGAGTAAGATTGGGAGGAAAGGCGCTATCCCACCCTGGCCCTCACTACTGGAACGAACTCCTGCTGCCTCTGATGCAGTGTCTAGACCATCTACATTTTTGAAAGCAGCTGAAGACCATCCTTTTCCTCACTTACTAACTCACTAGAGTTATTCCGCCACCCATATTTCGCTGAAGCGCAGAGATACCCCTTCGGGGGTCAATTCTAGCGCTATACAAACAAATAAATAAATACATTGAAAAATGTTGTTATTAGGAATCCAGTGAAGAGTTGGAAGATGTTTGGAATTAGGTGCCCTTGGTGATCAAGAAATATTCTGGCAGCCGTATTCTGAGTTAGTTTTAGGTTATGGAGCTGGAATTTAAGTAATGAAAAACAAAGTGCATTGCAATAGTCAAGGCAAGAGCCTAGTGTTGTGCAAATGACGGCAATCAAACTGTATTAGAGGTAAGACCTTGCTCAAGAGCTTTAAAAAGAAAGAAAACAGACAATGAGCTTTGTAGCAACCTCCCCAGCATGGGAGCTTGTAACAGACCACACCACAAAACAAGCTCTGGTTTACATGCAACCGTTAACTAAATGTACTGTGGCATTAATTCTGTGGAATCACAGAACTATGCTTCGGACCATAGAACCTTTTTAGGCAGGGAATAAGTTATCCTACCACCTTAGTTCCCATGAGCCTGGGACTGACTAGGTATAGTGTCTCACTTGCCCTCCTACTCACTTACAGAGGCACAAGTAATTAGACACCCCAGAACACCACACTCCTGACCCTCTCAGGAATCGCACTGACAGGACACACCCTTTTGCTCTCACACTCGTACTTGTCCATAATAAGTTCTGACAGAGACACGAGGAAATTTTAAAACGTTTATTTCAGCTATCATGCTCTAGTATGTAGTATATTTGCCACAATAAGTAAGATGATGCCTAACACAAATACGGTCAGCATAGTAAGCCATCCAAAAATATTGAAAGGAGCTGTCATGATATTAGACAGGACAGACTAACCCCCTACCCTTCTACAGAAGCAAACTGATTATATATCAGAGGATCTCTGATTGTTTGCAGAAGACCCCATAAATTAGCATGCACAGATGAAAATTGTACATCTCAGGTGTAGTCGCAATCTCTCTCTGAAAATCTCTATCCAAGTGTGTGTTTGCATGTCTGAGCATACCAATATGACAAAGAGTTTGTGTTCCCAAACAACAGCTGCATTTGTGTTTTATGTGTAGGTGCTAAAGGCTGACCAGAATATCAAGTGGTATTGTTGTTTGATGCTGTTCAGACAAAATCTCAGGAAAGAGAAGAACGCAAAAACACCAGCAGGTTCTGTGTGAAAGTACAGCATGGCACAACGCATAATACGTTTACATAGTAATGTGCGCAAAGCAGTGTGCAGCCTGCAACGTGCTCAGGCTAACATATGGAAAACAATAGGCATAGACAGGACATATGACAGTACTGCGTCACAAACTTTTTTAACCACACCCAGCCACACCCATCAGATTAGGACTGGGAACACCATGCAGGAGCACTTGACCCAACACCTACGAGGCCTTCACTGGCTCCCCCTCGAGAAGAGGGTCTCTTTCAAACTCCTCACCCACGCCTACAAATCCCTCCATAACATCGGACCCAAATACCTCAACGAGAGAGTATCCTACCACGTACCCAAATTTTCACAGCACATTGTTAGTAAATGAGTGAATGTTTCTGGGGGGTTAATCCGAGAAGGTTTTTATTTTCGCCAAACCCTGCTCCATCAGCAGCGACACCTTCAAATTGCTTTTCACTTACAGGAAACTGTTGAGAATGAACTAGAAACACCGTTAAAGCATGACATCGTTGAGCGCAGTACTGGTCTGAGAACGTGGGTTTCATCCATTGTGGTGATGCCAAAAAATTACAGTGAATGTTCAGTGCCCTTCGGTGTTGATATATAACAGGCCAACAGAGCAACCGAAAGAGAAAGCCATCCAGGCCCACACATTGCGTGCATGATCACACAGCTGAATGGCGTCAACATATTTTGCCATCTTAATATGAACAAAGGTCACCATTAGTTTGAACTGGTAGAGAATTGTAGGTACATTACTACTTGTTCAGATATAAAAGACTAAGTTTTGGTGTGCTGTATGCTGCAGAAATCTTTCAAGATGTAATTTGTCGAGTAATTCAGCCTGTCACTGATGATATACTGATGTTTGGGGCTACACGAAAGGAACATGATAAAGCTCTCTCACAAATATGCTGTATGCTTGCTGATGCAGGTCTCACACATTGGGCCTGATTCTGATGTGGTTGGGAAGGCCTCCTAATGGCATTTGCTCTTTCCAAATCGGATTGGGAACGTGTATTCCCGATGAGGGCCCAATTACGATGCGGTTAGGAGCATATGCTCCCATTGAAGTCAATGGGAGTCCAACCAAATCATATCTGGAAGCATCCAGATGCATCGTACTCTGTCAGTCGGACTCTCCCAATCCGAGTGGGTCAGCAACCATTTCCAAACCGATTTGGCCTGAAAGCTTTCCAACCTGCATCAGAATCAGGCCCTAAATGCTAAGAAGTTTGAATTTCACAAAAACAGATTGAAATTGTTTGGGCATATTTTCTCTGAAAAGACAATGACACCTGACCCCAAAAACGTACAACTTTGTCATCTACTTGCCCTCCAGAAGATGTGGCCATGCTGCAATCCTTCTTGGGCATGGTCAGCTACTGCTCCAGGTACATTTGTGACTTTTATAAAAACAACAAATACATTCTTGCGTCTGGAGGGCCGTTACAGGCAGAAGAGAACACTGGAGGTATTCTTTAGAGGCTACCCACTGCAGAAGTACTTTGTCTGTTGTCATAATATCGAACAGTAGACGGCTGTTATTGTTATTTTAGGGACTTATTCGATAGAAAGAAGATTGCATGAAATAGTGAAAGGTCCGCTTCTGAAACTTTGGTCTTACATCTTCAAAGGTTGAAAGGGAAGTCCTCTTCCGAAACTTTGACTAGTATCCCCAGAGGAGTATTAAGACTTCCTTTAACTTGATTGAGAGTAGAAAAGCACTGGACATTATATTACTAGAAATAAAAAAATCTCTTTTTGAATAATGAAATTATCTCTTTTACTAGTGGAGCAGACAAAGTAGCATTGTTTTGTGTTGTTTCTAACAAGAATTTAGTTAAGAAAACTTAGAAATACATTGGTGTATTAACTTGTAAAGGGAAGGTCAGTAGCAGGAGTAATACTGACGTCACCAAAAGCTGCGCTCACATTGGTCAGGCAGTGGGTGCATAGAGAGCCGTGATTGGATGGTTGCTGTGAGTGGTGCTGGTATTGGACGAAAAAGAAGGAAGAAAGTCTTGCAAGTAAAAATGCAACTCTGTTTCGATTAAGAGAAACAGGACAGTCTGAAATGGTATGCCTGATAAGAGAAGTTCCAGGTGGTGGATGTGTTCAGGTTCCTTGGTCAAGACAGGATATATTATCCTTTACGAATGATCTTCCCAAGTTTAGGACTCTTAAATGCCTTCTGTGAATTTCGAAAGTCATAAAGTTGTGATTTTTCTCAGTTTAGGAGTAGTAAAGTTAGGAGTCCTAACTTTACTACTCCTAAACTGAGAAAAATCCTAATTTTAAGACTTTCGGTATTCACAGAAGGCATTTAGGAGTCCTAAAGTTAGGAGTCCTAACTTTACTACTACTGAACTGAGGAAAATCCTAATTTTAAGACTTTCGGTATTCACAGAAGGCATTTAGGAGTCCTAAAGTTAGGACTCCTAACTTCTGTGAATACAGAAATGAGTAAATGCCTTCTGTGAATACCAAAATGAGTAAGTTCCTTCTGTGAATACCAAAATGGTAGTAAGTTTAGGATTTTGTCTTAAGTTAGTTCTGTGAATCTGGCCCATAGTACCTTGTTGTCCAATAGTGCCAAACCCAGCAGTGATTCTTTGTCAAATTCCTTGTGATGCAGAATGGTACACAGTGATTGATCTGTGTTAGTCATTTGTCTTGATACCATTACATCTGGATAGCCAATATTTTTTTGTTTTCTGGTTCAAAGACCATGTTTTGGCATGGTGGCAAGTTCCTCAAGGATATGCAGAGAGTCATTGATCATGTCCGAAAATTGAGTGTTAGTGCAGTACATTGATGACCTGCTAGTGGCATCAAGAACAAGAGATACGTTTGCCTTACCGAATCATTTGGCAGAAGGAGGGCATAAAGTGTCATCAGCAAAATTACAGTTTTGTCAAAAAGAAGTTCAATATTTGGGATGCAAAATTGAGTAAGTAGTTAGAAAATTAACACAAGACAGAATTACTGTGATTTTGCAAATCGGTCCTCCTAAGAATCAAAAAGAAGTTCAACGTTTTTGGGAATGGTTGGATACTGTAGACAGTGGATCAGTGGGTTTTCACTGATTCCAAAACCTTTACAGATGTTGACTCATGAAGATGTGGTTGATCCGATCAAGTTGGATGAAGAGTGTATAAAAGCTTTTATTGAATTGCGAGATAGTCTTTGCTAGCACCTGCATTTGGAATGCCAGAATACACAAAAGATTTTGAATTGTTCTGTTGTGAAAGAGATGAATGTGCACTTTCAGTCCTTTCACAAAAACCGAGAATGGCACGTTGTTCAGTGGCATATTTTCTGCTACTTTGGATTCAGTGGCGGCAGCATTACCAGGCTGTTTCAAAGCAGTGGCTGCTACCTGTGTGAGTCTAGAGCAGAGTGAAGCAATTGTTATGGGACATCCAGGGAGGATTTATTGAATGCATTACAAATTACAAAAAGATTGCTGTGGTTAAATGTTCAGCACATACCTCAGGAAATGACTATGTGACAAATTGAAACAGATATGCAGACCAAGAGGCTTGTTTCTGTACACAAAATTCCATTTCAATCAACAGACAGATGGAGAAAAAAGATACACATTGCCACTTGATGTTTTCTTCTTTGGAAACATGGGCATAAATTAGACAGTTGCAGGAAGAAGCAAATGAGGAAGAAAACTTGGATAAAATCATGCTGTAAAAAGAGAGCAGAAGATGAAGTGAGGGTGTATGTTGATAAAAACCCAGTAATTCCAGATTGTTTACTCTCGCAGATGGCAAGGATGTACCATGGAATTGCACATGTTGGAAGAGATGCGATGATCAGACTCTTCAAGCAATCGTGGTACAATCCAAAATTAGGGTAATTGCAGAGAGTCTGTGCCAAAGATGGACAGTCGGCCAGCAGCAAAATCCTGATAGAAAGACAGTTGTTACTTGGGGTCAAATTGGAAAAGCAGCAGGACCATTTACTAGCGTGATAATCTATGATTTGCACTTGATAAGCATTTATTTCACATTATGTTTCGATAAACATTATAAATTACACACTATGGGCCAGATGTAGGTGTCTAAATACCGGTCGGAAACGGCCGGAAATACCGATTTTCGGCCGTTTCCGACCGGTATTTGGACATTGGTATGTAGGGCTTTGAAAAACATACAGATTCGGTAATTTTACCGAATCGGTAATTTTACTGATTCGGTAAAATTACCGATCGGTAAAATTACCGAATCTGTATTTTCTTATGTAGGTAGCACTTTAAACAGTGCTACAGGGCCTTTAGAATTCGTTATTTACCATGGAATACTATTCCATGGTAAATAACGAATTCCAGTGTACATGCACATCTGTGCATGTACACCTGTGCCATGTGACACACAGACATGCCCTTAGGGCATGTCTGTGTGCCACATGGCACACAAGCCAGGAACAGGGGTGCAACAGGGTGTCAAAGTGACACCCTGTCACCCTTGCAAATTCGGTAATTTTACCGATTCTGTAACTACAGAATCGGTATTTCCCATTGATTCCTATGGGCTTCAAATCCCATAGGAATCAATGGGCAATACCGATTCGGTATTTAGAGAATCGGTAAATACCGAATCTTAACGATTCGGTATTTACAGATTCTGAAATACCTACATCTCCCCCATTCATATTTACCACTTCTTAAATACTGAATTGGTAAAATTCGGTATTTAAGAAGTGGTAAATAAGAATTACCTACATCGGGCCCTGAGTCTGTTAATATTTAGTAGTATTGATGAGTGTATAATATTGCTATCAACTATTCAACTCCCAAAGGTCAGTCGCCACAAACATATTCATTATAAGGAGAAATGCATGTTCAATTTTGTATTTGGTAAAGTTGGGTATAAACTTGCATCACACTGAACCCAGCGTGAAGGAATTAGTTGGGTAAAGTAAATGGGCCTTTCTTTGTGTAGCAATTATTGAACCCAGACAAGTCCATGCAACTATGTTGGGAATTGACTCAATATTTCAGAATGAGCATTCCAGTTGTAGTTAATAGAGGTCCCTTGTCAGCAGCAGTGCTACAACTTTATAAACATGTATTTGACAAAGGACCTGGGAGCACATGAATCTGAGCTTGCACTGTCGTTTTCTTGGGCTGCATAGTTGCCAAAGTTTACACCTTGGTACTTGAAGGTGTTAGACGTGGTATTGGAGAAAGTTCTTTATACTTTTCTGCTGGCAAGATGTTTCTCGACCCACCACTGTCTATAATGAAAGTTGCAAGGCAACCATTCAACTTGAGAATAATTTTAGGACAATGTCCAAAGGTTGCTTCATGTGGCGATTCTTTTCAGCCTTATGTCTTTTCAGCCAATCGTACATGTGTATGTCGATCTGTGAGTGACATCATCATTACACATCCATTTTCCTCATCATCACTCGATGACATCAATGAATCATTGGATGATGGATTTGACAATGATCAACTTTGTATCTTTTCTTATTGCCTTATTCAAATTTGCAGTTTGGTCTTGTGGGAGTGACTAGAGTGCTTCTGGAACTTTCTGGTGTCCATCTTCTTGTCTCTTTGTGACACACTTAGGAGCATATGTACAAGGACTTAACACCACCAGAACGTCACTTTTTAAGATGTTCTGGTGGCATTAAGTGCTTTGCCTTATTTACAAGGTGATGTTAAGCCACTTAACATGGCT
This sequence comes from Lissotriton helveticus, assembly GCF_964261635.1. Taxonomy (NCBI): domain Eukaryota; kingdom Metazoa; phylum Chordata; class Amphibia; order Caudata; family Salamandridae; genus Lissotriton; species Lissotriton helveticus. Next base: position 50,507,795 of record NC_136064.1, on the reverse strand, counting down.
TAGCATAGCCTTGTAAATAAGGCCCCCTTTCACACTACACTTAGCTTGAAAGAGGCAGGCATTGGGTTTTGCGGTGGACGTTCTGCCGCAACATCCACTGATTTTAATGCCGCACCCTATTTACAAGGGTGGTGTAAATATGGGGGAGTGCCAAAATTAAGACCAATAAAATCTGGTGTTAAAATTGTGAAATGAGAAGAAATTATGAATTTCTCCTAGTTGTTTCTGTTTTCATGTGTGCTGCACTGTGCAGCACACATGGAAACTGCAAATTGCCATGAATTGTTGTTTATGTGCAGGAAGGTCTTCCTACCTGCAATAAACAATCATTCCCCCCAACACAGGCATCCATGCACTATGGTGCAAGGGTGCCCACGTGGAGCTAGACAGCTTCATTTAGTGCCAGCACTAGGGGAAATGCAGGGATGCACTGTATCATAGTAAATACGGTGAAACCTGTGTTTTCGAACTGACCCGTCGTTAGCAACTTTGGAGCTAACCCGTGCTCGCGAATTCATTATACATATGCCCCTTAGTTTCTCTTTCACTTTGTAAACTGCTATGAAATGGTTTTCCTCCCTACAGCCTTTGCATATTTTGTTTGGAAAGGAGAATCCACAGTGAAACACAATCTCTTTTTCTTTGGACACATCGCTTGGTGGGCGCCTCTGCCTTGTATTTCTGCTTACTTTTCATGCTCAATGCTGATTCATTTTGGGTTGTTTTAGCTTCCATATCAGCAGCACCTTGTTGATTGGCACCTTCGTCAATTGTCGCAGCCATGATCACTTTTTTCAAACTGAGGTTTTCTCTCAACATACATCGTCGGAATGAGTCGGAGAGGCAACCATCAACAACTCTAAGATGCCTGGCTTCTTCATTATTTAATTCATTGAACTGGCCATGCTTTATAAGTGTATGAAATCTCTCAACGAACTCATCCATTGTCTCACCAGGTTGCTGTCTTGCTTGGAGGAAAGTGTAGTCGATATTCTGCATTGGATTAAACCTACAACATCTTTTTGATTTAACGGTTTGATATTTCACCAGGATTTGATCTTTTCTACATCAACTCTTTTACTCTGTCACCTGCAAGGTTCTTTAAGTCTTTGTTGAGCTTTTTGTCATCTGTTTCTTCTAATGCGTTTAAGAAATCATTAAATGATGCAATCCATGCAGTCTATCTTGCACCAATATTGTGCTTTCTGGCAGTATGAAATGGAAGCAGCGATTTCAGGAAAACGGCAGAGCCATAGCCAGCTGTGAACCACACTCACGTTGAGAGTAGGGCACTCTTCAGCACGGTCTGCTGCCCCCTTACATCGACTTAATTTATATCATCGCTAAGCCCCAGGCCGAATGCTGGCATCAGTGTTGGCATTGGCCGATCTGATGTCGCTGGCATAAGTGTCAAAGTGGCCAATCTGATGTTGTATGACCTCTTTTACATCTTTGGCTGTTAATAGCACAGGACATGACAAGTTTTGTAATCTGAGCAGAGTAAATTAACTTTGGAGAAATTCTGGTAGCCAAAATGCCATTGGAGAATAACTAGTAAAGTTGTGCTGTGGCAGACCCCATTGATCCTAAAAATAATTCTTGTATAATCTGCATAAGCCACTACCTCCACTTTAGAAGCTCAACTAGTTTTGTTGAAGGAACCATGTACATTATGGTAAGTTAGTTGCAGTTAATTAAACCAAATACATTTTGCACTTAAAATTAGAGAGTAAGTAAACAAAAACACTAATTTTGACAATAAAAATTATATTGGTTAATGACCGTTATTTGTGATATATTAATATGGATTCATAAAGTATGAACCAAAATTCAACAGTTAAAAAAACTAACAAAGCATAATATTCTTTTAAAAATATTTTAGAATGAAATCAAAGTAATACAAATGGATTAAGATACTGTGCATACAACATTTTAATATCTCCAGAGCGTAAAATGTAGACAGTGAGTAAACAGTAACTCTACAGCTAGTCTTCTAAAACTTTTAAAAATTATACTAATTTCTTTTATCCAGATTAAGAAATACTAACTGCAGAAAAACTAATGGCTAAACATATTTCCAAGGATCAGTCTACTGTTTACCCAGGACCAGCCATTGAATTGTGTGTAACGTAGGCTCACAACTCAAGGCTTTCATTTTAAAATACAGCATTCTGAAGACAGGATAACAGAGAGAGATCATCATTAATTCAATGACTGCCTTCAGTCTTATACAATGAAGTTAATATTTGATATTGATGTTTAATATTTAGTTTTTTTTCTCATTATTAGCCTGCCTGCCATGTCTACAGAGCCAGATTGGGAACAGAAATCAGCCCCGACAGATTGCTGCTTGGACAGGCCCTGGGAGAGGAGGGGTGCTAGTGAATAGCACCACTCCCGCTTTTGTTACAGGGAGCCGATATTGAGGTACTGCTGCAAAACCGGCACCCAGTACCAACCATGCCCCCATGGCCACAAAACCCGCCCCCACCCCTTCGGCCCTTTGGGAAAACTCTCGGTATGATTAACATGTGACTCATATGTTTGTTTACAAACTTAGGGGCATATCAACAAGTGTCAGCGATAATATTATCGCCGCTTAGAGCCCGTTTTCGGGTGATAATATTATCGCATTATCAACAAGGACACGCTAGCGTGTGTTTTCTTGCATTAGCGCCCCTTGTCAGCACGCCTCCCATCGCATCGCTAATGATATGCAAAGTAGGCGTGCCTGACAAAACATCATGGGTAAATATCGCTAACCCAGCTTCGTGAAATTAACAACGAGGGTTAGCGATATTTGAAATCACGTTAAGTATTCCTTAACGCAGGAATTTAACGTCTTTTAAATTTCTGACTAAGGCATACCTACCATGGGGGATGGATTGTGTGGCTAAGACCACAGGCTCAATCACTAAGGATATCGCCGTTTTCCATGGAACATCGCTGGAAAACCGTCGATATTCCATGGAAAACACCGCTATCACTGGAATAATAATAACGCCATTGCGCTATGCATTGTTGATACAGCACTAGCAAGGCGATAATTTCCAGCGATAGCTGGCGATATGCAATCTGACACTAAGAGCAACCAGCGATAATTATTGCTGCCGCTTGTTGATATGCCCTCTTGTGTTTTATACCTTTTATCACTCGGTTGGGCAATGGAACTCGATTCAGACTATCCGGTCAGCATGTAGACGCACTGACACCTGATTGTAGGTTCAGTAGGAGTATAGGGCATCTCTTCCATGACTCCTAACCTTTCTGTTCACTTCACTTCACCGCACGATCCTGACGCGCTCCCGGATCCACTAGGGACCTGCATTTATGCGAAACATGTTGACCTAATTGCAGTTCTTAACACCTACTTTTTCACGGATATTAGAGCAGCGGCAAAATACTCATTCCTCCTCCACATTTGTTCTATGGAGGCTCTCCATAACTTCTGAATTTTAACCTTATGTTCTGGACCCCTGAATAAAATTAGGCTCTGGGTACCGCAAGGGTAATTTTAACACACTCAGGGCCAGATGTAGGTGTCCAAATACCGGTCGGAAATGGCCGAAAATACCGATTTTCGTCCGTTTACGACAGGTATTTGGACATTGGTATGTAGGGGCATGTAAAATTACAGAATCGGTAATTTTGCCGATTCGGTAAAATACCGAATCACCTTCCCATTCATTCCTATGGGCCTGGAGGCCCATAGGAATAAATGGGAAGCCCTTCACTATTACCGATTCGGTAAATACCAAATCAGTAATAGGGGGAGCATATTCAAGGGTGGCAGGGTGTCACATTGACACCCTGTTGCACCCCTGAATCGTGCATGTGTGCACATGTAGCGCACATACATGCGCTAAGCGTGTGTATGTCTGCCACATTGCACTGAGAAAAAAGCAAAAAAATGCTTTATGTAAGGTATTCGGTATTTACCACCAACCTGTAGTTGGTGGTAAATAACGAATCCTTAATGCTAACATGCACTCACTTGAGTACCTCCTACATAGCTTTTAAGGATTCGGTAATTTACCGATTCCTTAAAATAAGGAAACGGTGAATTACCGAATCCTTAACACCTGTCACCTACATTAGAAAAGGCTAAATATCGGTCGGCAACGGGATAATTACCGATTTTCGGCCGTTACCGACCGGTATTTAGCTACCTACATATGGCCCATTGTGTTTAGGTAGGGGTCGGGTTGGATATAAAAAGGTAGGCATATCTGGACTATTGTTAAAGAGGGCTATTTATTCCTGATTCCCTGGCCACAACTTGAACAATATGTGTTCTACTACAGCCACCCACACTGTTCGAATAGACAAATGGAATGCTAAAATTCTGTATTTACGACAAAACTGTGGTACACCCCGAGCCATCTTGATTGAATCAAAGCTGGTGTACCGGAGTCATTTCCTTTATTAATTAAGAAAATTAGGTGGTGCTTTTTGTCATAGAAATTATGGTTAGGCTCTAGAAAGCTAAAATGAGAACAGATTTTCTTTGAATTCTCAAATATCTACCTCAATCATTTCAGCAAAACATTCTGACATGCAGAGAGAAACATGTACTTTTAACATCAGCAACAGCCTGTCAATTAACTCCTTACTGATCAACTATACATTTTAACACACATTTCTAATGAGCAACTTGAGTGATTACATTCGGAATGATGACAAAGTATCGCACACCTGATCACATTCTTTTATAACCCAAAGCATTTCTTACAGAGGATACTGGAAAAAATGAAAAAAGAGGGGTCGCTTATGTCAGAGAAATTGTGGTTAATGTTCTAGAAAGCTAAAACGAGATCACATTTTCTAGGAGTTCTCAAATATCTTCCTTATTCATGTTTGTAAACTATGCTGATATGCAGAGTCAAACATGTACTTTAAACACCAGCATCAGTCTGTCAGTAAACTTCCTAGTGATCAACTGCAGCATCATTACAGATTTCTAATTCACAATTTTGTTTACAGACAAAAGTGAGGCACTCTTGAACGCCATTTTGTTGGAATGGGAACTGTTTCATTTAAAGCCTATCCAGTAGTAATACAACATTGCTATGTTAATGCAGGTATAAAACCTGAGGGTTAAAATGTGAATAGGGGTGTGGGTTTTCAGTACTTCAAGGCATAATGTATTTTTAAATGGTGTAAAATAGCTAAGGAGAGAGAGGGCTGCATTAGTACAGCATTCCTTTTCCACATTTATTTGCTTAGTCTACCCACTGTTGATTAACAGCTCCCTAATTTTAGAATACAAACGTTTGCTACAAGGGTTAATGTAATGTTACAGTTAGGTATGGACAAACACCTTAACCTACATAAAAGTACTCCAGAAATTCACTGAAAAAGTAAAACCAAAGGTACAGGCAGCACTATCTGACAGCGCCTTGAGACCCTCACGGGTAAAGTAGCAGCGCTCTACAAATCCTGATTGATTGATTCAAAAGATATTATATTTCGATATGGAAAAAACTCCTTAACTTACATAAAACCCCTAGAATTGCATCAGGGAAGTGCATGGTGAACCCAGTTGCTGCTTGAGTACACATCAGACTTTCATTGCATCACAGCACCATATTTTCAATAAAAACTAAGCAGGTCATTACGATTGCTGACTGACTTAAGTCTGTTCGCCATCGTCACCGGGATTGGGACTGGCCGCCTATATGGCAGCGGTCCCGCAATTACAATTCGACCACCACTGTGGCGGTTGCATTGTGCATGTTTACCATTGCAGCGGGGGTATGTTGTCTGCAGCACCCGCCGCAATGGTACAAATGCATGTTGTGCATTTCCCCGCACTACGTGCCTGCCACATGTTGCAGGGAATTGTTGGGTGGCATCATTGGTGCCCCCCAAGTGCACAACTAAAATGCCCCTGGAAAAAGGGGTCCTGCAACGGGCCCCCATAGTACATCCCTGCCAGCCTATGAATGGCAGTTGAACCGCCATACACAAGCTGGCAGGGATGCAATATCCTAATATAAAATATAAAATCACAAATGTATGTTTATCATGTTTAAAAACATTGACTAATCTCATATGGTTCAAACATCAAATAAATGTTGAATATGAGTACTCTTTAAAAACTCGCTGTAGCGTGTTGGAGTCCTGGTCACCAATTTGGGACTGGGCCACTTTCATATCATGTACTAATTGCAAAGCAGGCATTATTCCAACACAGCACACACACAGGATCAATTTTGCTATTTAGAAAAAAAAAATGTTGAGTGCATTTTTCACATACATTCATTATTATACCTTCTGCTGACCCTGGAAGGGTGGAGCATTGCGGTGCTCTGGGGACCCTGAACAACTGCTGTGCTTGGGTGCCAGGGATCCCCTCCGTGCCTTGGAATAAGACTGCACCCCTGTCTGGTCAGTGCACACAATAGGGAAAGACAGACCACTGCAAGGCACTGAGCAAACCAAAAAGGATCAGTTTACAGCCTGCGGGCTGGGAGTGATAGGGGGCAGGCCATGGAGTGTGTATGGGGGGTCTGTAAGAGCTCTAGAATCCCATTGGTGCTCAAATACCTGCAGCTATTGAACAGTCAAGTGCAAGTGTACAGGCCAAGATCCCGTCAGCCTCCCAGGAGTAGACATTCAGAAGGTAGCGGAGAGAGGTCCTTGGCCCCTGAACAGACTGTTGCCAAACTGCAAGAGGAACTGGCTGTTCTTAAGATGCAGTTGACTGATCTCTTCACAAGTACCAACTGCCTGGAGAATCAAGTAGAGGATGCAGAAGGAGAATCAAGACTCTGCAATCTTTGATTTGTTGGCTTCTCAAAGGGGGCGGAGGGCCAAGTGCCAGAGCTCTTTTTGGAGAGGTGAGTGAAATCAACAGTACCTAATGCAAAACTGTCACCATACTTTGTGGTTGAGAGAGCACATATGACGCTGGTGCCACCACTGCCGCCGGGAGCACCACTCAGAATACTCATCACAAAAATGTTCAACTACACGGATGGAGACGTGATCCTAGAAGCAGTCAGGCAAACGGGTGATCCCAGTTTTGAGAAGAATGTGATCCAGATCTTCCCCGACTACACACAGAGGGTGTAGCAACTGTGATAGACATTAGGGAGAGTTAAACAAAAATTGAAGGGGATGGGATGGTGCTACATGTTACTCTACCTGGCGAAGTTGAAAGTAATCCAGGCTGGGTGTACTCTGTTCTTCACTTCAGCTGAGGCTGTATGAGATTGGCTGGACATACAGGTGGTGCCTAAGGGATCTAGTAACTGGACCCGGGGTCAGCGCTGGTCTGTCGCAGCTGGACCCCGTAGAGGAAGAAGCAAGGCAGCATTCCAATCTGCATTCCGGGTGGTAGTGTGTCAAGATAGCACCCTGGACCAACAGACATAGAGAGCAGCAGTATGGGCATTGGTGGAGGTGGTAACAGTCACTAACTTTGGAGGGCAAAGCCTGGAAGTGGTGGACGAGACTTCATACCTGGGAGAAGATTAATGCAGATATGCTGTGTGGTAATGCTTCTTTCTACTTTTCTTTTTTTCAGGTGAAGATTACCAGTGCGTTAACAATCACCGTGTAGTTGCCCCCTTAAACTACTACTAAGAGAAACATGACTGCCCCCTAGGCAAGGATTTCCCTTTTGTATGTGTGGGGGCTGTGTTCAAAATGTGGCTTACACACCATGTTACATAAAGACTGTCGTTGGGGAGAACACACTGTATAGACCGTCCCTAGCCCCCAATTTGAGTTGCTCTACTTTATTAGCCAGTGTTGGGGTATATGGGAGTGGGCGTGATACTCACTGTTTAGAGTTTTGTGGGTATCCAAGGTGTTTGGATAGTGTGTATAAAGTGCGGGTAGGGATAGGTTTGGGGCAGGCCAAGCCCAGAGACAGCTTTATCTTTGGTTAGCACTGATTGAAGCTGCTCCCACAATAAAATAAAACACAAGTCATGAGGACCTGAAAACAGCTCTAGGTACTTGCGGCACACTGCACCTATCCTTACAGGGGAAACATCCTTTACGATGCAACTTTTACCACGCAGTGCCTTTACAATGCAGGTTCTTCAACGCAAGTCATTACAACGAATTGCGCTGGGGGGAGCTCTAGGATAGGTAATAGTTTAGTTTACTATCCAACACCTTCCCTACTATCCACGGGGACTGGAGTTGGAATAGTAAATTAAACTATTCACTATCCAGCACCTCCCAACGCAAGTCGTTGTAACGACTTGCGTTGAAAAACCTGCGTTGTAAAAGCATGCGTGGTAAAAGCATGCGTTGTAACAACGTACATCCATACTTACAGGGATGACAATAAGTTGAGGGGAGAGGGGTCTTACTTGAAGCAATGATTGGGGAGGCATGCCATGTTCAGGTAGGTGTTTACCCAGAGGGTGGGAGAGGTTATTCTATTACGTTACAGTTCAAGGCAGCATAGGGAAGGTAACCATGAGTGTGGTGAGTTACAGGATTTACAGTCAGAGTGGGTCCTGGTAAGGAGGGGTGGGGGTGGTGAGGAGCGCAGACATGGAGTGGTTGTGGCCTCAACCCATTTGTCAACGTATCTCTGAAGACAAGGCATACACATCGCAATGTTGAAGGGGACCCACCTACTAGAGGGGGAAATGCAAAAACTCTAGAAGAAATGGAAGGGGCAGCTATACACTGCCACGTCACAGTTGATGACAGCAGAGCGACGGTAATCACAAGTTTGGTGAGTTACAGAATGGACAGATTTAGTATTACTGAACATACACGATTTGAGACGTGGAATGTTCGTGGCCTCAACACATTTGTCAACGTACCTCCGAAGACACAGCATACACTTTGAGATGCTGAAGGATACGCACCTAATAGATGGGGAAATGCAAAAACTGCAGAAGAAATGGGAGGGGCAACTGTGCGCTGTCACTTTTTCCACATATGTTAGGGGGTGTCTTGATCTGAAGTTGCTTGCGTGGTTACTCAAGAACAAGTGTACTTACCTGAGAATTCTTTCTTTAATACAACAGGATTTGATGGACCCTGCCAAGGAATCAGTTGTCAGTGGTCTATAGAAAGTTGCACAGGACAGGGGGTGTGGAGGAGTTTCTAGACCTGCACAGAGGGAGGATCTGGAGGAGCAACTCAGGGTGGAGGAGTTGATCGAAGCTATAGGAGAAATGGTGCAGTGCTGTGCGCCAGGACTGGATGGACTCCCAGTGAAGTATTACCAGATGTACTCTGCCTTGCTGGTCCTCCACCTGTTGAAGCAACTGTGGGAAGCTCAGAACTTGGGGATGCTACTGCAGTCCATTAGCGAGGCATTGATTGTTATGATACCTAAGCATGATCAGGCCTGACAAATCCTGCCTCATAGAGCCACTATCTATGTTAGGATTTGATACCAAATCCTATGTTCCCTTATAAAAGATTATGTGGGGTAGTGCTACACCCTTTCCAATGAGGACCAATGTGGGTTAATACCTGGCTGTGGGATCCATATGAATCTTAGGGGGATATTCTCAAGAACGTGTGATAAATATCGCAAAATTAGCTTAATGCAACTCTTCACATTGCAGTCTATCGCGGGAAATTAACGCTGTGTTAACGTCGCATTCTCAACACCGCGGTATCATGCAATAGGCTCACGATAGCGCATCAAATGTCCGCGATAAAGGCTACTCGATGCCGCAAAAATGCAAAACACAAACGCAAAAAATCTTGCGATGAGGCCAATCGCGATACAAAAAGCAGCAAAAACCAGTGACAGGCCTGCAATCCCCACGCATCAAGCGGGAAAAAGGCAGCATAAAAGCAGAACAAAAACAAAGGGAAACAAAAAGAAACCGCGTAGCATCATGATGCACCCAGACCGCATGCTGAGGTCAACGCGAACCCCACAAGCCTCACAGACCACCAGCAAGGAACAACTAGGTAGGGGAAGGCCAAGAAGAAGAGGCAGAGGAAGACGGAGTGCAGTATGCAGGAAAACCAGATCAGCGTCACGGAGGTGACAGAACGCTACCATCAACTGAACTACAATTAGACAAACGTGAATGCAGTCAGAGTGTCCAGGAGGTCAATGGAGGAGGCCAAGAGGTGCTGGTGTGATGTGAAAATCCAAGCACAAACCTGCTGCCAACAGGAAAGCAGAACGTGTGGAGACAGTGCAAGGATATGGGAGTCCGGACACAGCTCGATAGGACCTGACACAACATCAACAGGGTGAGTAACGACCAGGGTCTGGGGGCACGGGGGTAGATGGGCACAATGGCACACATGCACAATGATGTGTAGCACACTGCACAACCACAATGACTCTGGGTTATGTCCCTGATCCCCGTGGCACACAGCAGCACACACACATAGAAATAACAGCACATCAACATTGACGACAATGTGGTACAATGTGCAACCCCGACACTGCAGGACAGAGGACTCAAATGGGTCCGCTCATGCACAGAAACAGGCAATGACATGTAACATAGCAGGAAACTGTGAGATGGAAATGTACGCGTACAACCTCACATCTGTCATGTAGTCCAAATGTCCACTGTCCCGCATCAAAATCCAGCACCTCCCAAACACAATATCCATTGTCATACAGTCTGCATGCAAACAAGAACAACGTGCCAACATACATGTCAACATAATGTCAACATGCATCTCCCCTTCACATTGCAGAGGGACAAACAACATCTCCAGCAGAGCAGACCAGAGAACTCATCAGTGATGCTGGAGAGGACCACCACACCTTCAACACCAATGCCCTACAACAGCTCATGGACATCAAAGGCAACCCACTCCAGGAGCAGGGCAGCCAAGCTACATAAAGAAGACCTCAGCCCCTGCACAGACCACACAGCAGGAAGCGCCCATCAGCATGGCTGACTCCCAACACTTCTCTGAGGCACACATAGCATTCCAATGCGAGGTGTCAGAATGTCAAAAGGAGATGGCCGAACAGGTGTGGGTCGGGTCAGAGCTCATAGAAGCCGAACTAGATCACATACATGGGTGTCTAATTCCCATCAGGGACCACCTACACCCCACAAAGGGGACCCATACTGCGACATAGACAAATGCATTTGCACATTTCTTGTACTGATCCACGCCAAGGGCCCTGCAATTATCAGTCACATACCCACCTGCATACGATGGCCCAGTCCACCCCTCTTACGTATTGAGTGGGTGATGACAAAGCTACATGTCCAAGGTCCTACCCGCTGCCTGTGGTGACATGGTTGCATCCGCTGTCCACTACAATCCAAGTCGACATGGATATGTGTGTGGTCTGCATACTGCAGTCCGGCCATCACATCCACTTCACACGTGGCATTGTGTGCATTTTCATTCATGAGTCACTTGCCTCCTTCGAACATGCGTGGTTCCCACCTCTCCCCACAATCTGCTATTGTGTGGCTGAGGTGCCATGCCATTGATGGCGTATGTACATGGCTGGCCCTGGTTCCCACAGTAAGTTTTACTGTCGTGTCTAGTGGGTGGGCATGTTGTTTGGCATGTTGTATGTGAGTTTGTAACTTGTACATTACCAGTGTTGTGAGTTGCGAGGTGTGTTCATTTGGTACTTGCCAACGAACAGTGCATTTCCATGGGTGCCATCCTGGTTGAAGATGGACTGTCGGTAGATGTAGTTATTATGCACATTGCCTGGGTAGTTGGTGACAACTTTGGTGGAGATTGGCTGGTGGTCCACTGTTGCCTGCACATTGATGGAATGTGTGTGCTTTCTGTTGTAGTAATTGTGTGCAGTGTTGCCAGCGGGCACAAGTAGGACATGTGTACAGTCAATTGCCCCCTGACAAGTGTGGGAAGCCAGCTATGGCATTGACGCCTTGCTAGGTCTCCAGCTGTTCCTGTGCATTGTGGGAAAAGTATAGGTACTGGGGTACCAAGCTGATGATGGTATCCAAGTCAGTTGTGAGGAACTTGGATTGGGGTGGCTGTGAGACTCATCCGACTCTGGCGGTTGTTGGTTGGAAGGTACCAGAGGCCAATAAGTGCAGCACGGCCAGCAGCTTTGTCTGAGGTGGGATGTTGGTTGTCCGCTTTGGTGGTACCGTCAGCCTGTGGGCATGATGTTCAGGATGCCGAGGATGGTTGTCCTTTTGAGCCTATAGTAGGCAATGACATTCTCTGGTGTTGGGTCTGTGAGGTTGGTGCGTTTTCTGAAGGTCCACTATCTTTGTCTGTGCTGCCTCAGTGGTGGGTCAGTGGGGGATCCGGGGCTGGAGGTTCCTGGGGGGTGTGGCGGTGGGTGTTGGGGCTCCGAGATGCATGACCAGTGGCTCCATGGCATGTTTTGATCTTCAGGTGTGGCTCTGGCCTGGGCTCCCTTTTCTGGTGCAGGTTGTCGTCCGACTTTACACCAGGTTGGAGCGGGTGTTAATTTCCTGCTGCTAATGCACCTTATCACCTATGTTGGGTTCTTATCGCCAATCTGGCCCGTCGTTGAGAATGTTGCAGAATGGTGTTGTTGCAGCTTTTTACATGGGAACGCCTACTCTGCATCTCATTAACGATAGTTGCCGGGGTCATCTGTGGCGATGTTTTTTGCGGCTGCTATCGCAGGATAACTGGTGATATGTGCTGTTCTCACCAGATTGTTAATGGGGCTATAATTTTATCACCACTTTGGCTGCGATAACGTGCAGATAACTCGGAGCTAAATCCTGGAGAATATGCACCTTAGGCTGCTATCCCATGTACTGCACTCAGTAGATGGTGTGAACCTGAATGCTGCATTTGTGGCATTGGATATAAGAAATCTTTCAGAACTTTAAGCTGAGAGTATCTCTGGGAAGTGTTGTGATGTATGGGTCTAGGGCTGTGATTCCTGTCTTCAGTACAACTCCTTTATGCCCAGTCAGTGGCCAGAGACCGGACATAAAGTATACAATTGTATACCGGTCGACATGGATGTCCCTTGTTCCAGCTTCTCTTTGCCTTGGCGATGGAGCCCTTAGCGATAAGATTGCAGCGCGATATTGACGAGTGGGTTCTAAAAGTCAGAGATATCTCACATGTCTTCTCACAATACGCAGATGATGCCCTAGTATATGTCCGGGACCCAGCACAGTTGATTGGACTGCTAATGGAAATTATTATTTTGGCAGGGTGTCGGAGATGCATGCGTGTAAGCCCAAAACCGTGCTCTTGGAATCCAGAGTGCATGTTCCTGGGAGGAACAGTATCATCTGAATATGGGAAGGGTGGTTGAGGCCCTGTGGGCCTCCATTTGGTTCTGGAACCAGCTTCCAGTGTCTGTGATGGGCAGGGTGTCCCTGAGCAAAATGACGCTGCTCTACCTGTGCCTTTATACTTTGCATAATAAACTGTACAAAATCTGGAGATCCATGTTTACTGAATTAAATAGCCTTCCGGCTTCCCTGTTATGGGACTAGGGCACCTTATGTCACAATGCTCCTCACTGGGTGACTTTGACCTTTTCAGCAGATATTCTCCATAATAGATTTGGTGGAGTGTACAGAAGATGGCTGTATTAGGACTGGGAGCCTTCATCCTAACAATAATTTTATAACCATGGGTGATGCGCACAACTTATTTCAGGTGGCAGGAAATCTGGACAGAATTCTCTGCAGAGCCAGTGGAGTCACAGACACTGACATTATTATTAGACTCAGGATCCAGTAGGGGCTTCATCTCCTGTACTTATAAAGCATTAGGAGCTGACCAGCATACAGGCATGACAGTAGTGAGAGGCAGAGGACCACAAATGTGCCCATGTTGCTCATAGATGATGAGTGAAGGATGGCCTGTGTCCAGGTATGGATCATGGCTAGAAATGCTCCCTTCAAACTCACACAATGTTACTATTTTCACCGTACTTACTTTACGCCACAATGAATACATAGAATCTATGCCTCTCAAACAGGGGCATGTGCTAGATGCAGTACTATCCCAGCTACATTCCTACACATGGTTTGGGATGGTCATACTTTAAAGGAGTACTGGGAGATGGTGGTGCGGATACTCTGGGAGGCTACTCACATACACATGGACCTTTCAACTAGACACTGTCTGTTATGAGTCTTTCCATATCCCAAAAGAAAAACAAAGCAGGGTAGTAGATTTACCCTATTGGATTTAGTGTTAGCAAAGAGATGGCTGGCTATCCAGTGGGTGCAACCTAGACCTCCAGACATACACAAATGACTGTGTGACTTGAGAGTGGGCGGTGGCAGAGGAACAAAGGCTGACCCTAATGAACATGCAGAGAAGGCCTTTGAAATATGGGGGATATGGTAGATAAATTGGCAAGTATCGAACTACTGGGGGTGGACTCACCACCTGCCTCCCAGGATGCTCTCTCAGAGGGCCCCCGGTGGGGCACAGTGCTGACTGGGGTTCTAAGGAGAGACGGGGAGGTCCCTACGGTCTTGAGAGCGAGAGGACAGGCCCCCTATATGGGATTGAGGCAGTGGCCTCATGCCGCTCCTTCGCGTGCCAGGGGTAACATGTGCAACACAAGAAGTGACTATGCAGTATGACCGAAGAGTGGGGACTCAGGCTGCCCCTTCCCGCCAAACCCATGTGCCACCATGTGGAACCTGGAACCATGTATTCATACCTGAATGTACTGAGCTGCTACTAAGTCTGAAATATGTTCTTTCTACCTTTTATTTTTGATACCATTTATACTTTGTAAAGTTAAAAGGAGATGAACTGAGTGAATAATGGGATAGGGCTGAGGCAATGAGACATGCATGACATTGAGCATTCAGGGCAGTACTAGACTGGTGAGACCAGCCATGACCCTATGACACTATTTCTTACAGCACTGTGGGTATGGATCACCCTTGCTTGGTTTGATAACCTGTTGTAGCTGGTAACTTTTCCGTGTGGGATAATACAGCAAAGTGAAACTCAGGTCTATTTATCAGATCATCATAGGGACAATACACCACCATCGAGTGTGAGTGTAGTACCACTAAGCTATATCCTCAGCTGTCAACCCTTAGATACTGTGCCTTTGGGATGTCAAACCTACAATACATGTTTGCATTGGTTGTGAATGGTAGAATTCAGACACTGAATTGTAAAATGTCTCTTGTCTCTGCTTTATTGTATTGTTCTCTACCCTGACCAAAATCTCAAAAAAAGAATACAACAAAAAACTATCCTTTCCATGCAACTACTGTCTAGTTTGGTTACTCTCAATTTTCTACCAAAAACAAGTGCTGTAGCTTTCTGTGTAGGTGATATGAAAAAGTGCAGCCACTACTCTCCCTGTGACTCTGCCCCTTCCTAGACCCGGAGAACAACAGTCTGAGCCCCTTCCGCCAACATAGTGATCTACTGGTCCTTATGTTTGCAGCAACAGAGGAGAATGACACTGTGAGTCCTTGCAGACTCAGGATATACCAATACCTGTTATGATTATTATGTCTTTTCCATTCCAGATACACCCATGCTTGAGTTAGATGTGCCAGTCAATCAATCAAAATGCTGAATATATGTGACAATATGAAGCACATGTATTTCATATTATTATGTACTTCAACGTGATAGTCAAGCTCATGTGAATACATTTCCAGTAATTTAGGTAAATGCTGCAGCTTCATTTTTACAATAGCTTATTGATTTCTGAGGGTTTCTAGAAGGTTGACAACTACTGTCTCATTTAGTGCTGTTGTTCAAAAGAACACAGTCTCATAGACCAAACATATTTCAAAGGGTATTATGCCATTCAGTTAATTGTTTATCCTAGGATTGTTTTGACAACAACAGAATTAAGCTGTAAAAGTCATGCACAGAGAATGAAAAGTAGAGAGAAATCTTCACACCAGGCAGTACTGGGACAAGCCATGCAAAATCATATCTATGGTCACAGTTGAAGGCTGCGACGGCCGGAGGCACTTAGGGGTTTATTTACAAGCCCCTTGCATGGCATTGCGTCACTTTTTAAAAGGTAAAAAGTGACGTACCTGCGGCACAAGAGACTTGTAAATACGCACCTTAGATTGTATCACCAATTTATCAGTGCTGCCGACCCTGGGAGACAAGAATAGTAGACCATAGTCTTTTATTGAATACAGAACTCTATTGTGTTTTCGGTGTTCAGTTGTGTGCCATTTCTGAAACTCAAAATAGGTTTTATTTTGTCCTGTGCTTGAATTAGATTAGTGCTTCCAACTAGCAGACTGAGTGTAGGATAGCTACAGGTGTATTACAGCAATCATGTTGGAGTGGTATTATGCTTAGTTATTTATTCTGTTGGTAGCTATTTTATCTGTTGTCATTGTAGTTAGGATTTTGATTTAAAATACATCTTTAAATGTATCCCTCGTGTCTAGTGTTCTTGAGTGTGTTAATTCTAAATGAAAGGTGTGGATTTCCACTAATAAGCCCTGTTATGTCTCATGGGATCGTTTTTCATCTGAAAGATCTTGCTCAAATAGGCATCAGTGGGGTGACAATTAGTTATAGTACAACTGTTTTTAGGTCTCGCCTCGCGAATGCAGCGCATGCGGTGCATCGCCTTGGCGAGAATATTGTTGTCAGTTTGGTGCGCGAAGGGAGACAAAACGTGTCCGCGCCCGGACAGGCGATGTACACACGTAGGGCTGGCGCGCAAAGCACAACGCGCGCATGGTGTGCTTGTGGTTTCACTTTCTTGTCCTCCCTCCCCCACAGCTCCGACACAGGCACCCACTCCCTGTCTCCTGCTCCTCGATGTGCACGCGTAGGGCTGGTGCGTTCAGCACAACGCGCGCATGGCATGCTTGTGCTTTCACTTTCTTTCCCTCCCTCCCCCGCAGCTTTGACACAGGCACCCCCTCCCTGTCTCCTGCTCCTCAGGCCTTCCCGGAAAAGAGCAGTGCATGCGCACAGCGTCTCTTTGGCTCACGGCGCCCAAGGTTCCCCTTCAGCACACTCTCCGATCTGGAACCAGGCAGGGCCCTCTCACCCCAGCATGTCTTCGTTCTCCGGCCCACTGCCAGAAATAAACAAGCGGCTGCGTTGGCGTAATGGCGGCAGCTTGTTGTCACTGTGACTTTGTGGCTGTTCATCTCTTCAGTGATTGAGTTTTCCTTTGTGTTTATGCGACTGCTCCTCTCTATGGTTGTGACTCTGCACAGCACCTATGTGTGCTTCCTGGTAATACACATTGTGTGCGTGCAGTTGTGTATCTTTTGTGCCTTGCCTCTGCTTATCACGTGTGCGTTTCTAGTGTGTAGCTATGCTTCTGTGACGTCCCCTGTGCATTTGTTTGTGTGTATCTGTGACCCCTCGGTATGTATTAGAGTGTTTTGATGACTCACTGTGTGGGTTTGTGTGTCTGTGATTTCGTGTTTAGATGTGCTATTTTCTGGGTAGCAGCGTGTCAAATGTATCGCCCTGTGTGCTTGTGTGTGTTTGCTATTGTGTGGCTGTGCCTTAATAATAGCTGTCTGTAGTCCGGTGGTTTAGTGCCACACCTCCTCCCTTATATAATAAAATATTTGGGCGGCTCTGCAGAATGTCGATTATGTTGAAATGTTAACCTACATATATTACCTACAAACATAGCTTTCACAATAAATCCACAAACTTTTGTGTATATAAATTGCGGAAAACCTAAAACAGTGCATGTAGTGTTGTTTTTATTTGTTGTGTTTTTTCATACAAACATGATGACTTGAAACCCCTTTCGGAGAGCTCCAAGATAGCACGACATTGATCGTTAAAAACGTGACATATTAACCATGTACAATGTACTTTTGCGGGTGAGCCTTTCAAAAGTGCGATCCAACAGGGCCCACCCCACGTAGGTCCAGAGATCCTCCCCCAACCACCTCGCAGCAGGTTAGAGAATAGCTGCTGTGGGTGCAAAAATATACAGCAATGGTTTACATAGCAATATGCATATACACAGCAGCACACAGCAGAGTGGGTCTTCAGATACAAAGTGCCAGAGCGGCTTCCAAATCCAGTCTGTTCCCTTTTATTCAAAAGAGGAGAGCTTTCGCACAACAAAAAGCCATTGTAAGCTCGTGTTCTCTATTCACTTATTGATGGAATTCAAAAAACGGTCTGCACTGTCTTTCTCGGTTATAAATGGCCTGCTTTGAAATAGCTTTCTGTACAAAAATACAAATCGCAAGGGAAGATGGAATGCTTACATAGAATATTATAGTTTAGAGACTGGCTGACCTGCCATACTGGGAACACTTGTAAAGGTATACAAGAAGAGTCTTGTGGTGTAGTAATAGCATAATTTGAAGGAGGTGGACAGAGAACAGATAAATCAAAGACTTGATAGTATACAGTCAAAATTCTGGTACAGCAGTCAGACCATAATTTGCATGTATAATACAAGTAACATTGGGATCAAAGGGCTTCAGCAACCCCCCTCCCGTCGTGTGTGTCAGCCGGGGCTGACACAGCTTCCCGGGCACACTCACAGCCGCACCCGAGTACTTTACAGGTCTTTAAAAGACCATTTACTTGTGAAAGAGGTTTTCTTGTGTTTTCACCCCTTCTTAGAGCCCCTGCATCTCCACTCTGCATATTGCTGGAAGAATCAGCTCCCCCCCAATCATTTTTTTAGTAGACCACTCCCTCCTCCCCCCCCTCCCGAAATTTGACTCTACTTGCGCCTCTGGTCAGAGTGGAGTTTGGTGGGTGGAAACACTGAACAGTAGCCGTTTTGTAAAAAAGTAAGAAAACTTAACACCTATACATGTAATTTTATGAAGGTTAAAAACTGAAAAACAGTTCAGCATGCAGACACAAGCAGATTAAACAAGCATTTGCAATAAAATAGGTCTCTCATTTACTCGAGTTTAAGCTATTGGCATTTTAAAAACAAAAACAAAAAAAATGGCATTGTCATCTACAATGTCAATAGCTCAAAGTTGCGTAACTGCGAGACCTATTACACTGCAAATGCTTGTTCTCATTTGGGTTGTACAGAGTGCTTAGTGGCACGCGGTGTCGTTTTCTAATTTGGGTTGTACAGAGTGCTTAGTGGCAGGCGGTCTAGACAAACAATCTCTGTGCCTCTAGAAAATCTAGAGAAAAATAGCAATCTAGAGAACATATCATGCCTGCTGCGCTTGTAGGGCTTCATAAAAGTAGAGCTATTAGAAGATAGAAGAGGGGCCACTTATTTGTTTCTCCTGGTAGTTACAGTATGGCGCACCATGGTTCAGGATGGACAGATGCATGAGATGCAACACATCTGTTGACGCAAAAGTCACGCTTTGCTGGAGTCATGTCTCAATCACAACGCAACTCCTGCAATGCATGGGGAGGCCTATTCCTAATACACTGTGTCACTCCTTACGCCTGCTCCAAGCAGGTGTGGGGTTTTGACGCAGTGGTGTCCTAGAAGTGGCACAGTGAAATCTTGTAGATTTTGCTGCATCACTACTACAAGGCTTTACCACATGGGAACTACCACCCTGCATACATTACTCCTGACACAGGTATAATGTAACGCACAGCTTTGCAATGTCACATTGAAAATGGGCTGCAAAGTGGCGCATTGTTTATGCCGCCGCTGCATCACATAAAGTGACACAACGGCGGTACAAAAGTGTCGCAAGGGGCTTGTAAATCTGCCCCTATGTATCCAACGTGCGTGGGATCAAATACCCTCATACATTCAGCTATTAGAGGAGATTTAGCTGGCTACATCGAATTTTTTCGAAAATAAAAATACTCCATAGATTCTTTTACAAGTGATAACGAATAATCCTAACGAGTTGGAAGGAAAAGGATAATTGTGCCAAATTTCATCGTGCCTGAGAAAGAATATTTTTTTTTGCTGTGTTTCAAAGGATCTAGTTTTATTTCCTCAACATTTCCTATGGAATTTCGTGGGAGTTCGAGGAGAGGCTACAGTAAAGATACACAAATATTTCAATGAATATCATACTTTATTACTTAGAAATTAAAAAGATCCCTTCTGCAGAGTTACCTTTATTGCCTAATGTTCAGAGAGATCAAACAGGCATGGATTAGGGCAGACACGTAGTTCTAATTGCTTGTTTTTCTCTCTGCCTTGTTGCAGCACTAACCTTCTGGTTGTCATGAGACTGTACTTGGTACCGCTGTGGGATGTAGAGAAGACATAATTTAGGCATCCCAGCTATGGAAATATTTTCCCCAGTTCACAAAGTTGTTGCATCTTCGACTCCGCCCTCTCCATGACCAAGCAGGTCAACGCCGTCTCCGCTCCCTGCTTCAACACCCTCCGAATGCTCCGCAGGATCTTCAAATGGATCCCATCCGACACGAGAAAAACCCAGGCCCTCGTCACCAGCAGGCTGGACTACGGGAACGCCCTCTACGCCGGAACAATAACCAAGCTCCTGAGACGGCTGGAACGCAACCAGAACTCTTCGGCTCGACTTATCCTCGACGTCCACTGATGCAGCCACATCACACCCCACCTGAGAAGCCTGCATTGGCTCCCCGTCAACAACAAGATCACCTTTAAACTCCTCATCCACGCACACACAGCCCTACACAACGCCGGACCAGCATACCTCAACAACCGACTCAGCGTCTACACCCCAACCCAAAGCCTCCGCTCTGCCAACCTCGCCCTCGCCACTGTTCCACGCTTCCGAAAAACCACCGCCGGCGGTAGATCCTTCTCCTACCTCGCCGCCAAGACCTGGAACACTCTCCCTACCAGCCTACGACAGACCCAGGACCTGCTGGCCTTCAGAAGACTTCTCAAGACCTGGCTTTTTGATCAGTAGCAGCCCCCCTCCCCCCAGCGCCTTGAGACCCTCACAGGTATGTAGCGTGCTTTACACATGTAATGATTGATTGATTGCATTACTGTCGGGGGTCTCAGAGTTGGGCATTCAAGGGTTGGCACATCAATGGATTTCTTCCTTCCTGTCAGGTCGATCCCAAGGGATCCAGTTGGCTGATCAGGTGTCCAACATTGGCTCACTAACGTGCAGGGCCCACCATGGATCTGCGCTCTCTCCCGTCCTTTTCAACATCTATCTACAGCCTCTGGTGACTGCATTGACCCGCATGTGGTGCCAAGTATTCAAATATGCTAATGACACGCAAATTATCATCTGGATTGACAACTCCCTTACGGCCCACGAACGCATGCAAAACATACAGTCAATTGGATGACAGCAAACTCACTCAAAAGTAACCCAGACAGAACCGAGGTACTGGCCTTCACCACTTGTAACAACCCATGGAGCGACCTTTTTTGTCCACGAGAATTAGGCACCACTACCATGCCAGCCCGGGCCAAAAAAATCTTGGCATAAAAATAGATGCCGAGCTCTCCATGTCAAACCAGGTATCTACCGTGGCAGGGACATTTGTGGGCCTACTGAGACAGTTTGCGGAGACTTGCCCCCCTTCTCTCATTCACGGCACTACGGATAGCGTTGTCGGCAATGATTATTGCAAGGTTGGATTATGGCAACTCTCTGTATATTGACCTTCCTGAGAAGCTTCAAGAGGCCATGAACAATGCCGCTAGATTGATTTTCAGGCTCCCAAGGCGGGCACATGCCACCCCCTACTGCAGCAGCTGCACCGGCTCCCGATTAGCAGAGAGCCAGGTTCAAAGGTCTCTGCATAGCCCATAAAGCCATTAATGGCAAGGCCCCAGCCTACATTAAGGAGCGCCTCATAAACTATGTGCCAGCTCATACCCTTCGCAAGTCGGATGCTGGCCTTTTGGCCTGCCCCCGCTTCAATACATCCTCCAAAAGGGGCAGAGCCTTTTCCGTAATAGCCCACAACTTTGAAACAGGATGCCAGAAACCTGGGCAGGGAATCCACCCTTCTTCAATTTAGAAAAAAACCTCAAAACACTTCTTTTTACTGAAGCTTGGACACAACCTAGGCCAAGGTTCGGTGAATGCTGATGTGCTGAGGTTAGGCTCTCTCTCATAGCGCTTAGAGACCTGTCGGTGATTATGCGCTCTAGAAGTCCCAGTTAACATTAACATTAAAAAACATGCAATCAACGTTTTTCTGCAATGTAAGAACTCACTCTCCAAGTTCGTAGTGGTGGAGAGCAGATTAAATAATTTGGGAATTTCAGTCGAAAAAGCCTTTGATCCTACACTAACTTTGTGGGTGGTGAGCACTTCAATCAGATACTGAGTCTGAACAATAGGTCAGAGTGAGTCACGCCCTTAAAATTAACAGTAGATCTCATAGGAAGACCTTCTACTCATCATCTCTTAGGAGCCCCAGGTCAAGGGCGATAGCATCAATCCTTACTTCTAGTGCCTCACAAGTTCCTTATTAAGAGGCAGTATGCAACCTCAGATTCAGTCTCCATGCTGGGGTGCTAATGTGGGTGGTAAAGGTGGAGTCTGGCTAACAGCCCTAGGAGTTCCCATAATGTATAATCTCACCAGGCTAGATCATAAGGCTTGCAGAGCACCTGGATTGCCTAGTTAAAGCTTCACTTTTGGGATGCAGGCATATTCAGGGCCAGCACGTCTCTCTAGGGCAGACCGGTGTCATGTTGTGCATTGCACCACTGCTGTATCGTAGCCCTGCTCTTCTCCAGAGAGTGCCCCTGGAGTTGTCTAGCCAAACCACCAGAGCTGTTACTGCCAATGAAGTCACCATGGATGGCTTCCAGGGTATAATGAGTGCAGAATCAATGGTGAGGATAGGACAGATGGATTATGACCCACTTCATCAGCTGCCACTCCACCCATCACCCAAGGGGAAACCACTTCTGTTCATCCCATCTTCATCACCTTCGCAGGCATTTTCCCTTCTCCTTACCACCTAGAGAAGTTCTGGTCCCCAGAATGGTAAATGCATAAGGATTCCTAGTTTTAAGGTTTCCTCCTCCAACCATACATCACAAACATGACAAGACAGGCTTCATGGTCCACAGCAGCATGCACATGATCCCAGAGCTATGGTGATTAATATGATGCCCACAAATGAACAAAATTGGCATCTAAATTCCATTGCAAGAAGATTATGCAGATTATGCAGCTGATTATATTACTCCAAGCGCTACTAGAATTGGATACCTAGGGGATCATTTATTGTATGGTGGTCAGCGCATACCCCTACTATGCTGTCGATGCCTCTGTCCCCTGCTTGCCTAATTAAGGACCATCAGCAATATCTAGAGATCCCTTCCTGTCAAGTGAGGATATCTGGTATTCACTTTTATCCGTCTTGAATGCTAATAACTCTACCATATTTACAGCCCAATAGGCTTTCTTTTTGATTTCAGAAAACCAAAAGACTAATGTCTCCATGCGTGAGAAGCTGTCTCCCTGTCCATCAGGGACGTATTCACATTTTCTTTCCTGGATCACTATGTTACGCATGGAGAACATGGAAATGAAAAATGACTGATGGTCAACTTGCTCTAAATAGGGTCGGTGACCATCACTAGTATCTGGTGACCCAGTCGATGACCTTTAATTCGAATGAGAGAATAGTGAGTTAGGAGGATGGGGCATCCACATATTTAGCAGAACTCTTGCATGCATCAGTCTCTTAAGGAGTCCTATAGTATTTTCATTTATTTATTTTATTTATTTATTTTGAGAGTTTTATACAGCGCGAACAAGATCTTTGCAGATATCAGAGCGCTTTACAAGTAAAAATACAAAGTAAAAATACAAGGTACGAAGCGTATATACAAAGTAATATATGAGGTAGTTAGGTACAAGGTGCTAGTTACATGGGTAGGTCAAAGGACATGAGGTAGGTCACAGGTGTGGTAGTGTAGGTACACTGAGTATAGACAAACAATTGTGTCAATAGCATAAAGTGCAATAACAAGGAGCATATACTTGCTTAAGCGTGTTTAGAGTATTTAGAGTTTAAAGGTGGGCCTAGTTGAGGTGGGTGTGTGCAGGATGTATAGTCCCACAGGTGCGACAGTAGAAGGGAAGTAAGGATCGTTGAGGTGGAGAGGGTAAAGTGTGCAAAGTCAACCAGGTGCGTCAACAATATAACAATATACATAATCAACCAGGTGCATCAAACATTATAACAAAATACAAAGATTGAGCGTATACAATTACGTAATTCGATAATACAGGGTACAGATTCATGTGATACTCATGTGACATTCATAGTGATACGTAGAATAGGTCATGTGTATTTTGCCATGAGGATCGCTTTAACTTCATTCTTAAAGATTGTGTTGGAGGAGATGAGCCTTGTTTCAGGAGGGAGTGAGTTCCAGATCCTGGGTGCCATACCTGAAAAGGAGCGTTTATACGTTTTTTCCTTCCGAAATCTTCTAGGTTTCAGCAGAAGATTGCTTGTGCTCCTAGTAGTTCGGAAGCCACCCGAAATTGTCAACTTTTGAGTGAGGTAGGCGGGTGAATTCAGATGCACAGCCTTGTGTGTCATGCATGCGATTTTCAGTTGAATTCTGGCTTCAAAAGGTAGCCAGTTCAGTGATTTAAAGTCCGGGGAGATATGCGAGTGTTTTTTTGAGCCTGTGACGAGTCTCGCTGCGGCGTTAAGGGATGCTCTTAGGGGTGCCGTTGTAGTTAGGGGGAGCCCGCAGAGGGCGGTGCTACCGTATTCTATGTGCGGGATGACTATAGATTGTACTGCAGTTTGGAAGTCTTTGGCCGGAAGGAAGGGTTTAAGTTTTCTCAGGGTATTGATTTGGAAGTTCGCTCCTTTGGTTGCCTTGCTGATGTGCTGCTGCATGTTGAGATTGGTGTCAAGTGTTATGCCTAAAGATTTTGCTGAGTCTACTACGATGGGCTGTACATTTAGATCCGTTAATTGCTTAAGCCATGTTTGAGCCGTGGATATTTTAGCGGGAGGTGAGATCAGGAGGAACTCGGTCTTCAGAGCATTGAGTTTGAGGTGATTGTCTGCAAGCCAGGATTGGGTGTTTTTGATCGTGGTGTTCATTAACATCATTAACATTTTAACCTATACCGTGTATGTATCCGATATTTAATAGGGTTCAGTTACACTTTCTCATCAATCTATGCCCATTGTTACTCCTTTAAAAGTGAATTGTGAGTGGTTGAACATTGGGGTTTAATGTGGAGGTTGATACATTGGGTTGAAGCTACTTTTAGCAGTCGCCAGGAGTCTTTCCCTTGGAACACAATTATTTTTAAACAAAGGGGCATACTTATGAGGCCCTTGCATCATGCTTGCACCAACGCAAAGCCCCAAGTCATATTAATGAAGCCACACAAAGCCACCTTTCGTGGCTATGAATGGCTTTACATATACAGAGTCATGCAACGAAGCGCAAATTGCTGTGTTGCCTTACTCTGTAAAAGGGTGGCGTTCCATGGGCTTCGCGGTGGATGTTCCTACTCAACTCCCTTGGTTTTTGACGCATTCCCATATTTACAAGGACTTGTAAACTTGGGAATGTGTCAAAATCCTACGCCTCCCGAGGTGAGGCATTACGAGGAGAAACATCTTTTTTTCTCCTCGTTTTTGTATCTTTCTAGGTTCACTGCATTCTGCAGCACACATAGAAAGAGGAAAATGCCTCTCTGGATTGTTTTTGTGCAGGAAGGTGCCCCTTCTTCTACCAAACAATCCTGCCAACAACACAGACACCCTTGTACCATGTTGCAAGGGGGCCTTCGTTGGCGCTAGGCTACCGACACGGTGTCAGCGCAGAGGTAAGTACAGGAATGCGCTGTATTGGATAAATACAGTGTATTCCTCCTCCTTCCCTGTGGTGCAGGGCAGAGCAGGACGGTAAATTGCTGCTTTACGCTGCCCTGCGCCAACAATCCCATAAATATGCCCAAAAATTGTTTGCTGTAGGCTAGACTCTGTCACTGCTTCTGTGCATCATGAGCTGCTCCAAGCCCTATCTGTGTGCACGCGGCAGACTCTGACAAGAAGACCCTTTAAACCACACAAGCAAGATGAAAGACACCGCTTATCAGGCAGCTTCTCGGGTGAAAATACATTTTTCATGTGCTTCCTTCTGATGAGAGCATCTCTTGCTCTGCCTGCTCACTAGCAGCTCATCCATATGCATGATGCTGATGGGCCTCTTGGAGTTATCTATTACTCTTCTTAATGCACACTTTTGAAAATCAGTAGCATGAGTGAAAAGGATAAAGGGACTGCGGAGACCGATAACAGCCACTGCAGAAGATGTAGTAAGAAGAAACTAAAATGTGAAATGCTGACAACCCCACAGCGTCCAATGCAACACAAATCCGAGCCAGTATGTACGAAGCAACAGGCCAAGATCTTTGGAAAACATTTTTTAATTGAGTGTTCTTGTTTATTTCACCATAAGGGCGCTTCAAGGGTTTCTCATCACATAATACACAACACACAAGACATTGTCGTGACAGCCAATGTTTTATGTGCAACACTAGCAGTTTCTAAAGTCAAATAAAATGCACATTTCATTTGATTTCCAAACCCTGCGCCTTGACATTTCCTGGATCCTGCATTATTGATTATTTGTAAATAGCAAAGAACAACCTCTTGGATAGTCCTGCTAGGTACCAGGCACCCACGTCATCTGACGTAAGGCCCGCAGCCAGGAATCCTCAGGCCCATTGATAGGTACAAAGGCCTCCTGCTTACTCTGTGGTGGGGGAGGAACCTTGAACGTGGGGGGCGTGGGTCATAAACACCTGCCAGGGATGCCCAGACCGAGCGAAGCACGTGGACCTGACATCCCCTAGAACGGGTCCCTTCTCTCCCAAAAACAGATTTGAAAGAACTGAGAAACATGGTGCGTTTTGAAGTACAGTTCCCACATGAATTGGCAACAAACCCAGGGGTGCAGAAGGGGAACAAATTATATAATCCGAAATGTTCGCATTTATCCAATCATTTCCCAGCTTCGCATTGATAAACATTAGTTGTTAAGGTGTACCCCTAAAATTGATTGGTGGCACTCACTAGCCAAGCAAACTTTCCCAAATAGATTATTACAAAGCATAATGTGCACAAATTAAATACAGACCGACAGGGATCTATCGGTGTTATCTGGGCATGCATTTTCAAATTACAAATCGTTTTACAAAATATATGTAAAGTCTTTTTTCACTTTTGCATTTCACTACCTTTCATGGGCCTTATTTATGAAGGACTTGCGCTGCCGGTGCGTCACTTTTAACATGTGAAAAAGTGACGCACCGGCGGCGCAAGTCCTTCATAAATAAGGCCCCATGTATCCATCCTGCCCTTTTCAAGTACATGGAGGGAGCAATATAGAAGTCACAGATCAGAGAATAGCTAGAGCAATTTTATATGCTCTTGCAGCTGTGCTATCCATCGATTTATAGAGACCTACAAGTGTCAGGAAGCCTGGTGGATGGCATGGCTTATCGCAAGCCCGAGGAAGCAATTCTCCAAATTCACTCGCCCCAAGTCCATCTCAAGGAAGGAAAGGCTGGTGGTCCTTGCAGAGTGTATGCACTGTCTGGACACAAGCTATGAGGGTGTAGAGAATAAACTACGTGCCAGCACCCCTACAAAAAAACATTCAGCATTTCCCAGATGGCCATGAATTCCCATATAGTTTGGAGAGGCTGCACCCATCTTGCATTCCTCTGTATAACTCTCCATGTGGTCCATGGCATCTGTGTTGGGCAATTAAGATACTATATTGATGAGGTCAAGACCTTGCTTTGTGGATGTAGGCTTTCCTGTGTGTAGAACTATTGCTTCCCGATGGAGTTGTTGAAAGGACATTGGGAATATAGGGAAGTATTCTGAAAGTCAAGTCTTTGAACTATTTGAACATTTACCTTTTTAACTAGGGATTTTAGTCTCAAATTTATGGATTTCCGTAATTTTCTTTTGTTCCTTTTGTAAATGTATATTTCCGATTTATTGTTGTTGTTAGAACTGGGGGTCTCTAGTAGGCTGAGGCAGTCACCTTAGTTCAAATAGGGACCCTTGCTTTTAGTCAGGGAAAGGAGGGACACCCTTTTTGATAACCCCTGCTCACCCCCTGGTAGCTTGGCACGAGCAGCCAGGCTTATCTTCAAGGCAATGTGTAAAGTATTTGTAACCACACTCCTAATGACACAGTGATAACACCCCAAATGGACACCACACTGATGTATGAAAAGAGCGGTATCTTGATCAAGAAGAAAAATACGGTAAGACCAAACGATACAAATCCAACATATGCGTATTCGTAATATTTCACTTTGCCGATTATTAGGTCAACAAACACTTGTAGGTTCTTGCGGTATTAATGAACAGTTCACAATCTTCAAATGCAGTCCTAAAGCAAGTCTATGCAGTTCGTAATGCAGTTCGTTTTGTCAGACTGATGCTGTCGCAGGGATCCTACAAAACTGTGCATAGACTTGGAACCTCAGTAAGTTAGGGTGTACCAAAACTCACCTTAGCAACCAAAATCCCCTACCTGACTAGCTACAGTGTCTTATTGGCCATAACAAACTCCCAATACTTAGACAAACCAGAACATGGACTTAAAATACCTCAGGTAACGTGGAACACATGAACACTCTTTCGTGATACAATCATTTCAATTCAAAACAAGGAGTAAATGAGGACGCCAGCATATTTGAAATGTTTATTTGCTAATGCAGGGTTCTCAAGCACAGTATCTTAGATAATACCAGCAAACATATTATAAGAAGCAAAGTAATCAGCATAGTTACTAGTCCATAGAATGCAAAAGGTGACAACATGCTAAAATGCTGAAATGAATCGGGTTTAACAACACCTAATTCTCGTAATGCAAGAATAATGCAATCCTCAATGCACGTATTGAGGCAGTTTGTAATTTATTTATTTAGAAGTTTTATATAGCGCTGCTAGAACCCAGAGGTATCAGAGCGCTTACACGGGTAGGAAGGAGGTCACAATGAGGAACAAAAAACAAATGCATGAGAAAATCAAATCAACATATTAAAAAACTAGAAACTGCTTATGTCGACATACATTGCAGAGTACCAATAGAGAGGAGGTCATATTGAGGAACATTAAAGACAATTGCATTAGAACAACAAATCATCATGTGCTTATGTCAACATACATTGCAGAGCACCACTAGAGAGAGCAAGGGCAGTATACAATAGTGAGACCAGGAAGTGGAGATCAGATTTAGAGTGGTGGCGAGAGAATGGAAGAGGCAAGTGGACAGCGAGGGATGGGAGGCTAGACAAGCAACAGGGAGGAGGGAGGCAAAGGGGAAACATAGGTGGGAAGGGACAATGGAGTAAGAGTACTGAGAGAGTTAGAGGAGGAGGGAGGTAGGTAGGAGTGAGATCAGCGCCAGCAGAATGTGGTGAGGGGCGGGGGAGGAGAGAGAATGTTAAAAAATGAAGGGAGGAGGGGCAGGGAGATAAGTAGGGAGAAGGGTGATTTTAAGACTATCAGGTGTAGGATAATGTCAAAAGTTAGACTCCCTGTAATGCAAGTATAAAGCACTCCTTAATGCAAGTAATAAGGCAGCTCGTAATGCGAGAATAATTCAATCCTCAATGCATGTAATCAGGCAGTTTGTGTTGCAAGAATAATGCAATCATCAAGGCACGTAATCAGTCAGTTCGTAATGCAAGTATAACGCACTCATTAATGCAAGTAATAAGGCAGTTCGTAATGCAAGAATAATTAAATTCTCAATGCACTTAATTAGCAGTTCGTAATGCAGGAATAATACAATCCCTTATGCAAGTAATAATGGCAGTTCATAATGCAGGAATATTACCAGTCCAATCAACGCGATTAGCGCGGGCCCCAATAGGCTCCAACCACAGACAACAGTCTTGAACTTCCGAGGGCGGCCCGATACTGCCGGGCAGGTCTGGGCCGCTCAAGGACTCAGTGCGTCTAACGTGATGCAGTGGGAGAGAGACTGGAGCGCTCCTGTATTCCTCCTGCATGACTCCCCAGGCCACACATGCTTGAGGCTCCCGATCGGAGTCCAAGCCTCACCTGGGGGATGCGCTGCCTCGCTCTTTCTCTCCCAGCTTGTCGGACGTTCTGCTGGGCGCTTCGATGATGACGCAGCTCGATGCAATGTAACACTGTAGCCAGACAGGTTACGGTGCTGCCTTCTCTGTTGCTGACGATCTTGGACGGATTCCTCTTGCGAACAATGATCACAACCTCCTTAGCTTTACGAAATCCTTTAGCATGTTTCGGCTCGGCGGCGGTGATCTTGATCCACAATCTCAGTTACAATGACGGCTCGGGCCACAAACAGCTACGCAGCAGTGTGGATGATGATTCACGCTGCGAGGGCACTGCAACACGGGGCACTTTCCAACCAGCACCCCGGGCCCCTCAGTAGTCTCAGGCTGCACACGCACACGAACAAAGCGTCGCTGAGACTCGGTTGGGCTTGGGGTCACACTGTCCCGGGGCAATGCTTACGAAGGTCTCAGGCCGCAAAAAGCACACACACACAGCGCTACTGAGACACACTTGGAAACTTTGATGTTCCTGAGTTTCCACAACAGGGATCCATTTCTCCTCGGGTCCTTGGAGACAAGTTACTTCGGGACACAGCACACAGCAAAGTTCATTCAAGCAGGGGGAAACAGCACACAGCAAAGTCCCTTAACCCCTCCTTAGTTAAATCAGCAAACTCCAAGCCAGCCCCAGAACACACAGCAAGGGCCAGTCCTTCTCTTCAGCTGTTCTTCTTTGGCAGAGGTTCTTCTTGACCACAAAGTAGTTTCAATCCTTTTCAGTTTTGATCAGTCAAAGTCCAGGGGTTTCATCTCTTATGGTTATCCCCCTAAATGTCTTTAAAGTCTTTGTGTTCAGGGGGCACTGACCCCTGTCCAAACCAGTTCTGGGTGTCTTCCTGACAGTGGCACCTTCTTCCTTTGATAGTGGGGGTCTAGTTCCTCAATCACTCAGCAGGAGGCGGAGCCATTGTTTTATGGCAGCAGCCCAGGCCTCTTCATATCCTGGGGGCTACTCCTCCCCCATACACTCCAGATGCAGGTCCGCCTGTTGCTGTGTCACCTACTCCTCCCCTTGGTCAAGACGTTTCCCAAATCCAACCACATTCAAATCCAAACAATCAAACCACAATCAGGCAGAGACACACAGAATTGTTAGAACAAAAAAAAAAACAGCCACTTCTAAAAGAGTGGTTTCTAACCACACAATTCAAAAACCACCTTCACAAAAAGATTTGTTATTAAATTGCGAGTTCAGGCACACTGAAATTTCACCTCTGCATCTTAAGCCTATGAGAAGATAGGTTGGAAACATATTACACAGCCTTCCCTATTCTGTCCCATAGGGAAGATGGCCTTGCAACAGTGAAAACAAAATGGAGAGTATTTCACTGTCAGGACATGGTACATACTTCAGTACATGTCCTACCTTTCACAGACACTGCACCCTGCCCGGGCCATACCTTGGGTCTACCATAGGGGTGTCTGATGTGCATGAAAAGGGAAGGATAAGGCCTGACAAGTGGGTGCACTTGTCAGAACAACATGGCAGTTAGCAAACTGCGCGCAGGAACTGCAGTGGCAGGCCAGAGTTCTCTTTTGAGGGATACTTATGTGGCTAGCAAAATTAGTGCTGCAGGCCCACGAGTAGCATTTGTATTGCTCGCCCTGGCACACCTAGTGCACTTTACTAGGGGCTTTACTGGTAAAACAAATATACCAATCATGGATCACTAATCCATACTACTATATACAGAGAGCATATGCACTTTAGCGCTGATCAGCAGTAGTAAAGTGCCTAGAGTCCTAAAACCAACAAAAACAGGTCAGAGACAATACAGGAGAAAGGCAAACAGTCCAGGGATGCCACTGCAAAAAGGGCCAAGTCCCACAAAAGGGTTTATCAGTGAGGAAGAATGCAGATACCTGATGGTTTCTGAGCCCACATTCCCCTGTATATACATATTACCCAAAATCCACAAGGGCGGCCCTTTTCCAACTGGCCGCCCTATCATTTCAGGTGTGAATTCACCAACTGAACGCTTGTCAGAATATGTGGATGTATATATACAACCATTTGTACAAAATCTTCCTTCTTACATCAAGGATACGAAGGACATACTGGCTAAGTTTGAGGAATTCATATGGGCTGAAAATTAGATTTTTGTCACACTAGATGTCACGAATCTCTATACGTGCATAAAAAAGGAATTTGGCATAAGAGCACTTGAATTCTATCTGGGACAGAAAGCAGCAGAGCACCTGGGTCACAACGAAGTTCTGATAGAAATGACCAATATCATCTTATCCAAAAATGATTTCCTATACGATTCCACTTGGTACCAACAGACCCAGGGCACGGCGATGGGTTCGAGGTTTGCTCCCGCTTACGCCGGCCTTTTCATGGGCTGGTTTGAGCGGGAGCATGCCTGGGGCCGTTGGGCTGCACAGTGGACGGAAC
Source organism: Lissotriton helveticus (assembly GCF_964261635.1). Classification (NCBI taxonomy): domain Eukaryota; kingdom Metazoa; phylum Chordata; class Amphibia; order Caudata; family Salamandridae; genus Lissotriton; species Lissotriton helveticus. Next base: position 50,475,491 of record NC_136064.1, on the reverse strand, counting down.
ATGTGATCTTTTGGGGCAGGTACATTGATGACGTGATTATGTTATGGAATGAACCTGTCCCGGATCTCACAGCCTACTTTGATTTCTTTAATAACAACCCCTACAATGTCCACTTTACAATTGAATACAACACCAAAGAGATTAATTTTCTTGATGTAACCTTTTTTGTAGAAAACAACAAGATAAACAGTAGTACTCACAGAAAAGCCACCAGCTGTAACAGTACGCTACACTTCACCAGTGCACACCCTCGTCATGTCATTAATAACATTCCCTATGGGGAGATGATTAGGATGCGACGAAATTGTAGCACGCCAGAAACCTTCTCCCATAACATCGAGGAGACCACAAACCGCTTCCTCCCCAGATTTTGAACAAGGCACTCACGAGGGTTAACAAGGTATCTAGGGAATCCACGTTAACACCCTCAGAAAACAGGAAGCTTAAGTCCCCTCACATTGCATTTATCACACCTTACACAGATGAGAGTGCCAGAATTTATAACACTCTTCGTAAACATTGGCACTTGCTTACCTCTATACCCAGTCTACAAGGGATTGTGTCGGCTAAACCTAGGGTAACATACAGACGTGGCCCCACTCTGAGGAATATTCTCTGCCCAAGTTATATCACCAGGAATAAAAGAACAGATTGGTTGAGCAACAAGTTGGTAGGCTTCTACACATGCAGAGGATGCAATATGTGCAACCTAGGCAAGGACAAAACGAAGGAGTTTTGTTTCAATACCACACATAGGTATAAAATTAATCATTACATTAATTGTAATACTACCTATGTGGTTTATGTCCTAGGATGCCCATGTGGTCAAATTTACGTGTGCAGCACAAAAAGGGCCCTCAAAGTGAGGGTACAAGAACATGTAAGGGCACACAGAAATGGAGACCTGAAATATGCTATGACTCACCATATGCAGGATAAACACTTACCACAAGAGACCATATGGTTCATGGGAATAGATCACATCCCCGTCAACCCAAGGGGGGGGGGACAGGCTAGCAGCCCTGCGGAAGAAGGAGGCCATGTGGATCTGCAGGTTAAGAACGCTTGAATTTGGTCACAATTTTGATGATGAGATGCATCATTTCCTGTCATAATAAATTCATGAATCTCTGAGTGTTGGTCACAGGTTCCCTCATACTATACACATGTGGCTTTATTATTGACCCTGGTTGTCCTATTCTTTTCTTTGTAATATGATCATTATTTAAAGATGGATTATGTACACTTGTTGCCTTATACAATAGATCTTGGCACAATTTTCTATATCAACCTATGTTATTTCACCTATGATTATAGAAATGTTTGGAATGTGATAACATGTCTTGTTTGGTTTCTTGAATCTAAGTATCTATGAGATGGACATGTTCTACATGTATCCATTTTAACTATCCAAATGAGGACATTTCTGTGTGTCTCTACAATCATTTATGATGTTATCCTTTGTTTATCTAGTTGCCCCCTTATTTATCTCCAGCAAGTCCAATGCTTGTTTTTCATGCTTGTTATCGATCGCACAACATTATCTCAACTACATGCCTTGAATAATGTGAAATCTGTAAACAACCCAATAGGTGTAAATTTGTTATCATATCTGTCCCCCTTATGGACATTGTGCACTAGGTTTGTTATATATGTAGGTTTTTCTCATGATACTGGATGGCATGTGAAATTCTTTAGACATGGTAATACTACTTGACTTAATCTCTTTTAAGTACTTCTACGCCTCTTTTCTTTTCTCTGTTTTTGGCCCAGTCCCGTGGATGTCTTCTTTTTCACTAGATGCTCCCCATTTTGTTCGTTATTTGCATTCCAATTTGCATCCCTGTGCTTGGTTTAAAATATCGATCTTGATTCATAATATCCCCATTTACCCAGGTATATATTTTGGTTTCTCTATTTTGAATATAAATACATCTCCAAATCTTGATAAGTATTATGTCCTATACCATGCCTTTCAAATATTGCTTTTCGAATGTAATTGACCATTCCAATATAGCCGCTACCCTCACTCGATACTCTGTATGTTTATGCCAGGAATTGCAACCTATATGAGGATGTGCGTTTAATGTACCTATTCACTTTCGTCATCTTAAAAGGCACAATCTCGCTACTATATAATTGTTTGGCTCATTGTTTAAATGCCTTTCCTGATCTGTATATATCGCTGGCTCTACACTATGGACTCCTCTCCAAAATGGCGGCCGGTTAGCGTCTTGCCCACTTGCACATTTACGAAGCGGGTAATATTCAGGTGCACCAACTTAACTAATTAGATTGGGTATAAATATGTGCGCTTACGAGGCTCTTCACCATCAGGTGCTATACGGACTGGGGGTCGCAGCCACTGGACTTTACAGGATAGAGTTTGTATGTCGTCTTCTCTCGCGGTAAATTCTTATGCATAATGACAGCTGGCCTTAATTATTCTGATGCCGCTTTGACAATATGTCATTAGGCATGGTGACTGTGATACCATCATGAGTTTTGTTAAAGCAAGTCGGGAGGGATTTCTCACTGTCATTATACACTTTTCCGTAGGGGACACGCCATGTGTTACATGGTTTCCATACGGATCCCTTCGGGTTTTCTGTACATTACTCATTTCTATAAAGGGATGTACTACATCGAGAGATAATTTCCTGTTTATATTTTCGTTTGCTTTTTCTCTTTTATTTTAATTATTATTTCTCTTTGTATAGGGTGAGACTTTGCCAAAAAACCTTTTTATAAAAGATCCTTCATAAGTTGAGGCTTCTTGAATATTCTTTAAATTTACGTTTATATGGTGTGTTACACTGGTATTATCTTGCTTTTAGAATCTGGCTGAACATTGAGGAGAGTTTCTTTAAGACACATATCTACACCAGTAACTGAATACGTTATTTCTAAGCGCAGGTAATTAGGTTTGCCTTTGTAAGTTTATGTTGTGTGTTGCGACTCACTCTAGGTCTATTATTTTATGACCTTCCCTCTTCCTTCCTTCAGATCAAGGTGCACAACCTATGGATGGTGCACCGTGGACATACTTTCCCCTGTCTAAGATCATTTTAAACCCGGTTGTATTTCCAACATTTTATAGGTAAGGGTCACTTATTTGATTTATCATAATTTAATGGTCCTCATAGGTGTCGCTGTCCCCCCATAGGGAGGGACATATAACTTTCCAAGCACAACTTTATAGTAGGGACCTCATTAGGAGACTCTATTCATAAGTTCACTACAAATTAGGGATTAAAGCACTTTGAATGACAATGCTCTTAATAAAAACCCTCTTCCTTTGTAGTTAACTCTCAAGCCCATGCTCTTCATCTATCCTGAAGGACAGAAACAATATAAATCTTTCTCCGGCTACCATTGCTTTTGTTACGTGAGTCGCTTGTTTTTCATTAAGATGGTATTTCCTCCCTCCCTGGGTTTAGAAAGGGTGTTCACAATTCCGACTACACCCCCCCCCTCTGTTTCGCAGTGCATTATCCTTGCCAGATTGGCTTCTCACGTGTCTTTTATTTATTGTTCAATTCATTTGGGAATAGGTTTCCTTTACCGTCTCAAAATCACAACAGGGATCATCTTGCCCCTGCCTTCGCCACACGACTGCCTACATCGCCAAGGATTTATCACTCTAAACTTAGTAGGTTTTTCTATATTTTTCTTACCACCTAGTTAGGTAGCCACCATGTCTATTTCTCATGCCATACCCATCCTTTTTTCATGATACTTTTTTCATGATATTTTTTTGGGGTTAGCTTTACATCCCCCCTTCTCTTGTTGGCATAAGTTCTCATACTAATATGTTCTTATTTGTCTTGGTGATATCAGACACGATTGCAAATGTACAAAGTAAAAGTGACATAATGTTTTTTTATTAGTAAAAAAGGTACCTGTTTCCCTTGATCTTCTTTGGGGGTGGCCATGATTTCTTTAGTCCTTAAATGTAGCAACCATGTATATTAAATTTATGTGTTCTGAAACATTAACATTAATGTTTCTTTTTAATTTTGTGACTATTGCTGCTCGGCTGAGCTATACAATAGTTCATGATTTTAATTGTATGTTTTTATATGTTTTTCCTATGTAAATACAGCCCTGAAGAAGTCCCTTCCGGGACGAAACGCGTCGGCTGTTCGTTTCTTTCTATTGAAAAAATAAAGGAATTAATCAAACAAGACTTCTGGACATCACTATTTATGCCTGTACAATAAGCTTGTGGTCTTTAAACAATTGTGATATATGGTGCACCTGTGCTTATTTAAATAGATGTCATGTTCTGTTTAGGACTAACACTGTGATGGCGGGTGTTTTACCAGTGTGCACATAATTCCCAGTTAACCATTTATAAAGGGGAAGATACGATTGGGGTTACTTTGGATCAGGTGCATTTCTATGAAGGTTACGCCATCTGCCATGTTTCAGTAGTCCCACAAATGTATTATTAATTTCTTATTAATGCTTGAAACAGTGCTTTTGGCAATGAATTTTAGGGTTTTTGCTTTTTGATGCATTTCTTTCTTTTTTTTTCTTCTCCATCTTCAACTTTACTCTCCTTTGTTTTTCTTATTTCAAATGTATATTTTGCCCACCATAATATGTTTTTCTGTTTTTTGATTGATATATGACAGTTATTCATTGTTTTCTGTATTTTTTGGAAACATTTTTAATAAAGAATTGTGAACCCAAAAAATAAAAAAAGTCTGTCGGATTTTGCTCGCACTTAAGGTTAGCCTGTGATAGCATAGTAGCAATTTGTATATCACAACTATGGTTCAAATGTTATGCATTTATGATTATTGTGTAAGTTGTTTAGAGTTCCATTAATGTTCATATGAGTTGTCAATTTAGGAATTACAGGCTATTAGTGTATGTGAACTACTTTACATTGGCACACAAGTCAAGTAGAAACTGTGACTCATCTTCCATTGAGCGTTTAGTGACAAAACCTTGAGTTATAGAGCCCTAATTAACACATATCTGAGATACTCATCTGTTCTATGTTTCCTGTCCGGAATAACAAGTTTCATATTAAAGTACAGAGAGTTGGTTATGCAGAGATTTTACAAAAGTATATTAATTCCATGTTACAATTTATTGCTGGACCTTTGTGGCCAGTTATAAGTTATTAAAGATATCTCTTTTTGCTTTTAAACCAGACATTATCACATAATCCGTCAAGTATACAGGTGGTAGAGTTAATGGGTAAATCAAATTCTATATGCTATCTCATCCTTGTAGACATCTATTTGTAAGCCTCACCATGATAGAAACAGCCTATTATTTCTCAGCTCATCAAAGGAGGATAGTTATTGAATATAGAGATTCATTTCTAGTTGTGAAAAGGACTTTGATTTGATCTTTGCCAGGCGTCCTAAAAAAAAAAAAGAGAAATCACTAAATAGAGGTAGCATCAGAAATGTTCTAGCCTCATCAATATATGAACAGGGAAAGGACTTGAAGGGCATACACTTATAAACGTTATAAGATGTAAACGTTCTTGCCGCAACCAGCAGCAAAAGAAATGTTTTACATTATACATTTGTATTCCTCCGTCTATGTCACCTCAGCTGCATTATACCTAGAGCTAATCCTTTAAAAGTGATTTTAAAGAGGCTACATGAGAGAAACATGAGCCATTGATACATTTGAAAAATGCAAAAAGCAAGATACATGATTTATTTAGTGCAAAGGTCTGGAAGGAAGACTTTGGTAACTCATACTTAATTAGTTGTATTCTGTTTTTTGGTGCTCCACAAGGTTGGGCATCTTATATCTTGCATCAAAAATCAACCAATATCAGAGCAAGAAGATGCTAGTTTCGTAGATCTGACATTATGTGGAATTCTAGGAGTGTTTCTGCTGTTCTTGCTTCATTTGCGTACATGTTGCCGGATTGCACGTGAAAGTTGATTGTTAATGCCATTGGTGCTGGTTTACATTACAAAGCCCTGCTAAGTTAGCAAAGGAGAGCTTTTATTAATGCCTACTATATGCATAAATCCCTATATGTATTTTTCATGTTAGACATTTACACTATAGACCAGGGCATAAGTTAAAATGTTCTATGTATATTCTTGCAAGCACGTTTTTTCATATGAGTTTGCATTAGGATTTAAAATGAGTGTTCGTTTAACACATGTTCTTTCTCTTCTTGATTAGAAGCTTTAGATCAGGTGTCTCCACCAATCGATTGCGAGCTACTTGTAGCTTGCAAACACCTTCAGAGTACCTCACATCCTTGAGTTCATTTTTATGTTGAGATTTCGAGATCTGTCGTATCTTTTTTGTGGTATTACAGCCTGCCAACTACTTTTCATTTGTTTGGTTCAGTGTCCTTTAAATATCTTTGCATGCTAGTGGTAAATCCTTCCTCTTTTCCCTCCTTTTTGTCTTTCATTTCCTCCCATGGAGCACCAAATAAGTACCATAGCTTTACGCTTTGTTGTTTATCAATTCTTTGTGGGACTCAAGTTTTCTTCCTTTTCTGCCCGTGTTTACGGTTGACTGTTTTATTTGTCACTCACTCTATATTATCTCTTTAAGAATCATCGTGCCTTTAATTCATGCTCCTTTAATTTCCTTCCACGGTAGGTGAAAAAGTCCATCTGTTGTGCTCCGATCAGATCTGCGGCAACGGTGGTGCTCTGTTACTCGGTGAGTGCCTGCACACTCTGTCGTCAATTTCAATCGGCGCCCAGGTAGGTCCTTCTGACTTCCTAATAATGTTCACCATCTTTTTGACCCTTTACACACCCACTTTTTTTTCAGAATTTGACCTACTCCAACATGGCTGTCTCATTGTCATCCGATCAATTAGACTAAAACCATGACTTATACTGCAGAGACACCTTCCAGTGTCACACTTCCGGGTCTTGTCTGGTTTTTCCCTTTAAAGTTGGTCCTTTGAAGGCTCGAGACTATAACACAGGTTCTCTTCTCTGGTGTGCGGGATGCGGAACCCTCTGTGGCCCCTGACGTTCCTTCTACCTACCTTGGAGATGCACTGCCTGGCAAGATCTAGATTGTACTTTTTGCAAGGGTATAAATAAAGCCAAAGCAGAGCCTCTCCATAGAGCAAGACTTCTCCTCTCCAGGGAGGAAAATGATTGACCTAATTAAGGAAGCTTGTATCCCCCAGCCGATCACCACACGTTTGTAATTAGTCTAGTGTAGCGAAGAAATAATTAAGAGAACTGCTCTTCAGTCTCACGACCAGCTTTCTGATAGATTGGCCGCTACAGCCTCTAATTACTTTTCTGGATAGCCTAAATTGAAAGAGAAAAGGTACGAAAGAAATAATTAAAATGGAAGACAGAGGGAATATTAAAAGGATTTGCGCTCTTGCATTCTGAAACAAGGAGGCTTTGAGTGGCTTTGCGGATGTGTGTTATGTTTGTATACCAACTCCATTGCACAAAAGCATCTCTGTCACACTAAACAGAATCCCCACTTCCATGGGCATGATGACATCTCTACCAACTATAGCCTTCAACCTACTTCAATGGACACTAAAGCATCCAGTCCAGGAGTTCCCTTTCCGTGACTGCATCTCTACCAGCTAGAGCCCTCTCCCGACTTTACTGAATGCAACAGCATTTCTTCTACTCTTGTCTCAATTCCTCACTTCCATTGGCATGACATCATCATTCTCTAGCAGTCAAAGCCCTCTTCTGACTTCACTGGACACAACTGAATATCTTCCACTTTAATCTCAATTCCCTAGTTCCCTGGATGTGATGGTATCTTTACCAGCTAATGCCTGCTTCGGACTTCACTTGGGACAGTATCTCTACCACTCAAGGCTTAATATTCCACCTCCCTGAATGCAATGGGATTTCTATCATCTAAAGCCCTCTTCTGAATTCCCTGGACAAAACAGCATTTCTTCCGGTCTAGTCTCAGTCCCCACTTCCCTGCCCATGACACTATCTTTAGCAGCTAGTGCCCTCTCCGGACTTCTTTGAACTCAGACCCCCTCTTTTCTGGCCATGAGGCATCTCTACCAGCTAGAACCCTCCCTCACTTCCCTGGAACTAATAGCATCTCTGCCACTATAGACTCAATCCCCCACTTCTCCAGCTGTAACAGTATCTTTACCAGCTAGTGCCCTCTCCCAACTTCACTGAACTCTGTCACCCAATTCTCTGGCCATTACAGCATCTCTACCAACTCGCTTCACTGTACATAACAGCATAACTACCACTCAAGGTTCAAATCCCCACTTCCCTGACCATTACTACATATCTACCAGCCAGAACCATCCTGCACTTCCCTGCAAACAATAGCATCTCTACCTCTCTAGGCTCAATCCCTTGCCATGAAGGCATATCTAGCGTTTAGACCCCGCTCCCAACTTCAATGGGCACAACAGCATTTCTCACGCTCTAGTTCCCTGGCTGTGACAGAATCTCTACCAGCAGTGTGTCATCCCCTGATTTCACCAGAGGCAGTATCTCTACCACTCAAGGCTTTATCCAACACTTCCCTGATTGTGCCAGCTCCATCCCTCACCTTTTATGACAAACTACCAGTCTAGGCTCAATCCTTTACTTCACTGCCATCACAGCATGTCTACCAGCTAGACCCTGCTCCTAGCTTCACAGGACAGAACAGAAGTTCTTATGTTTTCGCCTCAATGCCACACTTCCCTTCAATTTGCCTTCATGCTTGGTGGTTGCCCCATGCCTTGGGTCAGTCTCCAACCTCCCCGTGTACAATAGCTGCCCTACCTCTGTGAGGCATCTAGGGGTTTTAGCTATTTTCTATGCCCATCGGTAAGCATGGCCGTAAAATCCGTTCCGCTCGCGGATTTTGCGGATTTTCGGCAATTTCGCAATCCGCGAACTCTCGCGAACTTGCCGAAAATTCGTAAATCCGTGCGAAGCGGATTTTTTGCTTGGTCGCACTTGCCAACTAGAATACTATACAATTTCGCGCGAGTAAACACTTGCGAACACGTAGATGCGGCGGGCAGCGACAATCTCGCAATTGCGAGATTGCAAAATTTGCAATTTCGCACAAGAAATCCACCAGCAGGCAACATAAACCTTGAAAATTATGATTTTTATCAGAATAACTCCTCAGGTTGACATTTGCCTGCACTTTTTTTTTTGCAAGGAGTCCATTTGGGGTGGGGGGGGGGTGGGAGGAAGGAAGTGCCCCACAGTCTCCAACTTCCTGTTCCTGTCCAGCAGTCTCCTCCCAGTGCTTTCTTCATGTGCTGGTCACTTTGATTTGGATCTTGACCTGGAAGGATTACATTTTGTGGATGCTGCTGGATATTTGGATTTTTGCAAAACTGAAAGCACTCAGCAGGTGCAAAAGTTCAATCTTATCATTAGTAACCATTCCCTGTAGTGCTTCCTGAGGGGCCCCTTCAGAGTTCAGTTGCCTACTTGCAACTATTCTATGACCCTGCTCTGACCCTCACAGCAGGCTCAGAGAATAGCTACAAGTATACAACAAAGGTCCTGTTAAAAAAATTACACTGCAACAGAAAGTAATTACAGATAAGGAAGCAGGGGCCAGCCTGGAAGTTCAAATTCAGTGACACATTAATCAGCCCCTAATTCATTCATGTCAGTTGAGGCAGGGCAGGTGTGCTTTTCCCCCTATAATCTACAGTGATGAACTAGAGGGTGGCATGGGTGAGCCTGGGTGAGCCAGAGGGTGGCAGTGGTGAAACAGAGGGTGGCAGTGGTGAAACAGAGGGTGCTGTGATGAACCAGACGTAGAAACAACATGGTCGCGACCGTTGCTACCCGACAAGTAAGTTCGCGTTTGCGAACTGGTAAAAAAACCTTGCGAAATGGCAGAAACACTTGCGAACACAAAAAAAAGGAATCCGCAAAATTCGCGAGAGTTCGCGAATTTTGCAGATTGCGAATCCGTAAATACGCAATTTTACGGATTGCCAATTCGCAAAATCCGCCCATGCTTACCCATCGGTGTCTTAACTACTCTGGGCCCAGTCATCCACCTCTTTGGATTCAAGATTATATTAGTTTTATAGACCAGACTATGCTCATCACCCCTCCTCCTTCACTCCACAGCCTCTATCACTTTGCCCCCTATCGCTAGGAGAAAGGGGATCAACAGTACCATATGCCACCAGACCGCTAGATGGCTTGTAGTTTTTTGAATAAATGGAATAACGGATACAAAAAGAACTTTGGCGTGATTATTCGGTCCCATAAAAGAAAACTGGTTGAAAATATGTGTTATGCAACTATTATCTTGTGATATGTAACTATTGTGATTAACAGGTCATAATTTTGATACCAGACATAGGATAGTGCTCATTTGACCGATTTTGCTGTATGTTTCTCGTTTGAGACAACTGACTTTGTCAATGCCTTTTGTTCATGCTGTACAGCATGGAAATTGCCATCTTTGACAATGATTTGTAGCTGTGCTGTATAACAGCGTGGCTGCTGTGCAGGATGACTAAAAATATTAATAATAAAAATAACAGGGGAAGGAGAGTGTGAATAACTCCCAATATCACCCTACTTGTAGTGGTGAATGGAGTAGGCTGCCACCTGGGAAAGCTTACTAGACCCAGTCAGTTCTGGAAACTAGACAACCAGAGGCTCCAGGGTGGTGTGCTTCGTGTGGATTCCACAACATTTTTTTACCCACAATGGCTTCCACACATTCAAACTTTGATTAAAAACACACACTTTCCTCATATTTCGTGTTCTGCAGGAATACACAACATACCTACCACCCACTTGTGTCAGTGAAAACATTGCAGCACATGTGGCTTGGCCTAGGGCCTGAAACAAGAATGGATCAAACCGAGTCCCGTTTGCGATGGCTCCCTGCAGATTCCAGTACTTTCCTTCACAGAAATGTGAGGAAAATAAAATTTTACCAAAATTTGACATTTGCAAGGGCTTCTGGGTAAAATTAACTTGTGAAACCATGCAAGACAAAACCTGTATACAGCCTTGGTTGTCTTGTTTAAACAAATGCACAAGTTTGTTCAGTATCCATGGGTGCCGGATGAGCTAGGGGCCAAAATCTATAGCTACCCACTTAGCAATAAAAGGGGCAATTATGAGTTGGAAAATGTGATGTGTCAAATCAATCAGTATTTGTAAAGCGCTGCTAATAAACCGTGAAGGTATCTAGGCGCTAGGGTCCTGGGCTCAGCCAAAAAGCCAGGTCTTGAGTCTCTTCCTAAATTTCGCCAGTGAGGTTGTTGTCCAGAAGTAGAGGGGAAGGCTGTTCCAGAACTTGGCAGTGAGGTAGGGAACAGTCTTCGCTGTGCCTTTGCCGGATGTGCAATGTCTGTGAGAGGGCAAGGGAGGTGAAGCGAAGGTCTCTGGATGATTGGTGGAAGTTCAGGTTGTGGTTGATGTATGCTGGTCCAAGGTCATGGAGGCATTTGTAGGCATGTGTCAATATCTTGGATTGGCATATTTTCTGGACGGGGAACCAGCGGAGGTTCCCAAGATGTGGGGTGATGTGCGTCCACTTAGGCAGGTTGAGGATGAGTCTGTCCACTAAGTTCTGTATTGTCCGAAGCCTCCTCATCAGTTTGGTGGTGGTTCCTACATACAGTGCATTGCGATAGTCCAGCAGGCTTGTAACTACGGTTTGAGTGGCGGTTTTCTACCAATGGAAGCCACTTAACATTCTTCAGAGTATATGGAGAGTGTGGAAGCAGGCGGAGGCAACAGCATTGATCTGTTGCTTCATATTGAGTTTGCTGTCCAGGACGATGCTGAGCTTGGGGGTGTGGTCTGTGGGTGTGGGAGTGGGGCCGAGTTCGAGGGTCCACCAGGTGTCGTTCCATGGGGAGGCATTGTTGCTAAAGATCAGCACCATCCTGTATTTTGGGCTGTTTCCTGTTGTGGGCACTAGACCTGGCCAAACAAGTGAGGTACCATTTATATTAAGAGCCTTGAGGGAATGCTGGGGGGAAGGAAGTTTGTGGTTACCTGCAGATTCCAGACCTTTCCATCACAGAAACTTGAGGAAAATGTGTTGTTAGTCAAAGTTTGAGGTTTGCAAAAAATGTTGGGTAAAAATCCCTGGTGCAAGCTATGCAAGTCACTCCATCCTAGCTACCCACTTTGCAAAACAATGGTCAGTTTTGAATGGAAAAATGTGATGTGTCAATGTTGCTGTTTTTGCCCTTTCCTGTTGCAGGCACTAGCCCCTCTTACATGTGAAAACATCGAATAGTAGAACCTTTGTTATTACCAATTGGATTTTTCTGCATTTGTCTATTCCAAATGTAAGCCGGTGAGTATGAAAGAAGACATTTCGAAAAATACCCTCTAAATAATGTGCTAGTACGGGTATCCACAAATTCAGAGATGTACCAATAACCACTGCTTCTAAACTCTACATTTTGCACTCATTTCAGAAATACATAGGTTTCCTTTAAAAAAAAAAATAGTTTTTACAACATATAACAATTAAGGACCATTACATTGCACCATCTTACTTGCAGGTATAACATGTTTCCCATACTACAGGTCATTTCCCATTTTCTGACAGAGTTATATCAGAGCGTCAGCTCATATTTAAATTAATTCTTTCAAGCGAGCGATTGGTTTGCAAGACTGTTCCTTGATACTCATTTTTCACTTTACATATTTTGCCATATGAATTGGTCTACACTTAGTACACAATGAAAATCATTCCCTGGTGCAGGCTCAGTTGTTGGCTCTGCGACCCTTGGGTTCATGGAGAACTTACAAACTCTATATATACCCGCAACCAAAAGGATCTAACAGATGTAATGGTATATTGTTTTTGTAAATTGGCCACTGTGATAAAAAGTTACAGATAAAAAAAAATTGTCCCAAATGCTATATTTTTTCCTACTCATTTTTAGTATTTCTTTATTTCAACAGTTAGTTTCTTTGGAAAAACCATGAGGGATCCCCACTTATGACGCTTTGCTGAATTTGGAATGTTGTCTTCTTTTCGGAAATCTATGGGTTTTCTGGATCATCCAGAGGTATCAGGCTGGTTTACACCCCAAATTGGAAGTTGGTTGAGAGGACGAAAAAATAGGAAAAATTGGCTAACCCTCTGAAAAATTCGAAAACTGTGGTAAAAAATGTGTTTTTTTAATTCAGCTCTGCATTTTCCTGAAAGCTGGGAAGATGGTGACTAGCAGAGCAAACCTTTTATTAATGCCATTTTTAGGAGAAAAAAACCCAGATATTTATCTAAAGTACCTTTTCCCCCCAAAACCTCAATATTGAGCTACATTTAGCCTATTTTCTCATCCCCCCAAAGAAATCCACAGACCTGGGTACCTTAAAATTCACCAGTATGTTGGAAACTATGGACACAAATTGGGCGTGGATACATTACGTGAAAAAAAGCTATGAAGCCCTGAGTGCAAACTACCGCAAATAATCAAAAAAGGGCTCAGCCATCCGGTCAGCCCAGCAGTTAACAGGGTTAATGCTACTAGGTACACCACTTTTGTGAATCAGAGAGGGCTTTCCCAATCACAAAAGGGTTACAGTAATTAGCGAATTGACATTTGCTACCATAGAATGGCATTGTACGTCTGACTCACTATTCTCTATACAGGGTTCGAACATAGCTTTAGTTAGAATAGAGGTAAGGGCTTGCAAAACTGTTACGCTTGTTAACTATACAATTATAGCTGAAGCCTAAGGATCCCGTAATCCTCCTATAACTCTAATGGTAGCATTCTGCTGAATATCATAATTAATTCATAATCCTAGGAAATGCTCTTGAGGGATTCCACATGTGAGCAAGTAAGGAGAAAAAAATGTTCCATCATGATTAATCAAAAGCAATTACAGGGCTAAGTCTTTGACTGCCTACACTTTGGTTCCAGAAATATAGCAGCAGAATAATGAGTCGACCAATCTGCTTCATTCGCTACAAACAAAGTGCAACAACCTAGATACTTCATTATCGCAAAAAAGGTTTGCTTTTCCCTTCAGTGCCTTTCAGCTGTTTCAATATAGTTTATTCTGAAAGGTCATTGCCATTCATGCTCTTGTGATCTTTTTGTTGACCCTAAAAGTTCCTCTCATTACTGTGCTAATTGGACCCAAAACATCAGCTGCTTGAGTTTCAAAAGAAGGTGCCTGCTTCTATTTAGCTCCTTCTTTTGGCAGCCATCTTTTCATAAGGTAGCAACGTGTACACACCAGTGGCGTAACAAAACTTGAGGGGGCCCCTTTGCAAAGTACATGGAGGGGGCCCCCCCATGCTCTGGACCCAGTCAGGAGCTCTCAGGCAAGGGCCGGACTGGGAACCCACAGCTGCCCTGGCATATTTTGGCAGACCAGTCCCTCTATGCTCTATGGTACATAGCAAGCCAGCCTTATTCTTCCAAGTGGGCTTGGGGCGGGTGCGGTTGGGTGGTGTTCTCCCCAGCAATATTTTAAGTTATGGCAAAAGCTGTGCATTATACAACATATTTTTCATTGTATATTCAAATGTATTAACTTTTAAAACATAGTAAATGATGACCTTACAGTGCATTTGGATACCCAGTCATACCCACATTCTTACAGAGGACATAGAAAATAGACCAGAGAAGCACCACTAAATCTGTAGGATTGTCTTTTGCATGTTTTCCATCAAAGGTCACTGCTTTGTCTGTAATGTTTGTCACCTGAAGGGAGAGTGTGTGTGGCAGACAGAAGCCACATGGAAGTCTGGCTCATTTTGGTCTCGAGGATCCGACCAAGAAGAGCTGAGCCAGAGCAATCATCTGCATGAGGGTCCGATCTAGCTGCTGTGCCGGGGCTGGTCAAGGCCCTTCACCCAACTGGAAGCAGGATACCAGGAGAGAGGAAACAGGCCAGACTGAGTTACCTCCACCAACCCTCATGTGAAAAGCAGCCTGCGCAACTAGGGGCTGCCGAGAGACTGAAAACATCCCGATAGAAGCAAAGCTTTCCCACCACCTCTCCCTTAGAAGAGAAATACAGAACCCCCAAGGATGAAGAATGCAAAGAGGTTCTGGGTCCACTCCTTGGTGGAAATATGTCTCAGAGGAGCTGGCACTACCCACGAAGGCTGAGGCGATGCAGCTGGAAAACTGCCAGATGGTGCCCTTCACCCACCCAAGAGAGCTGGCTGTATAAACCTTCCTGTGCCCACCCCCATCCCTCGTGTGTCTTAGTGCACTTAGGTAGACCTTTATCTGCCTTCAGCACTCTTTAAATCAGCAATGGTATGCCTTATTACTGCCCAGTAACATAACACAATATAAAAGCATACCAACGTAACACATAGAAAAACTTGGCACACCATACCATTGAACAACATAACATATCATGCAATTTCATTATACCATAACCCAACATACATGACATAGCAGCTCTTGTAAGGTGGTCCGATTCTTACAATGTTGCTCTCATAGTTTTATGTTTAATATAACTTTTCATTTAAAACAGCAGGATCACAGATTTTTAACGTTTTCAAAATCATCTTTAGAGCCGAATTTTAATCAAACAATCTACCACAATCTGTCTCGTGTTAAAAACAACAATGGTGCAAGCTCAAACAGGGCTGGTCTGAGGCATGCACTCATACATGGAGTCCTGTCCCTTATAGAGTCATACGAGAAATCAGGCATCAGGATTTTAAAAAAAAACAGCTTTTCTGAAAAATGGTCACATGTTTTTTACCTTTACTTAATCAAATATCAATCAATCAATCAATCAGGGGTTTTATTAAGCGCCCTACTCACCCGTGAGGTTCTCAAGGCGCTGTATGATGTCAATAAAATGTATCTTATTAATATGCTTCCTGCTATTATGACCACATTATCAATACTTTCAGCCACTGTAAAACTATATCTTAAATATGCCCATCCACACTTCCTGTCAATGATATGGGCTGCACTGGCAATGTGGTATCAAGCACATTTACAAAAAGGGAGGTAGAGGGAGAAAGGCTAGGGCTCACCCTCCTAGTATTAATAAGTCACACAAGATCTCTGAGGACAGAGATCAAGAGCCCAGCCGTAATCTATGACTTTATTCCCAAAGGTGTTGGAATAGTGTCAATAGTTCCAAGAGAGAAAAAAAGGGAAATATTCCTTTTTTTAGGTGTCCCCTCACTCATCAGGGTTGCCCCACGGTGACATGCTTCATCATAGGGGCCATCCCAGCCCTCTACGGACTGGGGCGTGCTACGACTTGCGGAATTACGTAGGAGCACTTACAAAGGACTATGTGTGGTGCAAGGAATGTGATGTGAAGGAGTGGAGTGTATGTGATAGTTAAAATTACCTGCCTAGTGAGTTGCAAATACTTTATTCTGGCTCCCAGGTGGTAAAGCTTAGAAATGGTAGGATACCTAAATTGTAATGGGTTTAGGTGTACCTAACAACTCCTGTCTGCCAGCATGTTTCGTGCGTCCCCCTAGCACTTCCTCAGGGCTACACAGGGACCAGCCCTGTGTTCGCCACTCCTTATCCAAAGCCTAATAAGCTATTAAATATACAAATAATTCAATGATGCAAATAAATGAGGCATGCATCTGGTACCTACGCAACCAAACTTAATCACGTGGTCCTGTAAAATAAAAGGAAAACAGTGGTGATAGTTAAGGGGTATCAAATTCCCCTTGTAATCTCACGACACACATATTGCATGGACCTTTCAGAATATTGACTGTGTTTCATGTGGCCCATTGATGTGAATACCTTTTGAGAACGTGGTTAAGCACCTCTTAGTGAGCACACAGTGAACACACACATAACACAACCACACTGTTGTAACTAAGCTCACACAAAGACATTTTTACATACATGAAAAAAGGCTTAACTGTGCCCCATGGAATCGGTAGGGGTACAATATCCTGGTAGATCTGGGAAATAAAGAATGGAGTCTGTTAGCCTTAGCTGTCTCCCTAGATAATTGTTTCCAAAAGGCTGGTAAAAGAACTAGGAGATTATCTCAGTGTCTGTGCCTCCAAAAATGCTACAAAAAAGCACACTTACTTGCTGCCGGGATACCACAATCAGTCTCACCTAGGCAAACCTCTCCGGTCCGAATGTTAGTGGACCGAGGGCGGTGCCTGCTCATGTATCCTGCTTCCTAGTTAGAGAATGGAAAGACTAGAGCGTGTACACGTGGTGGTCGCGTGTATAGCGGGCGCCATCTTAGGTGTATTCCAGGATTCCTGATACAGTCTTTTATATAATATTTACCTCATAGGGGCCTCGTTTTCGCAAAAGAAGCTATTTACGAATTCGCACACTATGGTCTCATAAAAGTGAAAATCTCTAGGCAATTTTCTCAAATCAGACATAATTCCTGATATGTGGTAGTATCCAAAGGAGCGGGCGCCATCTTGTGTGTACCCTCGGATTTTCTACTATTAAAAACTATTTTTTACATGAAAGGGGTCTCGTTTTTTGGAAGTGATAAATTACTCATTCTCATGTTAATAGTCGGTGTATTATGAGTATCTCCCCTTTGTTTGGCTAAAAAAACGTTTTTGACCAATTTCTTTTACATTTCTTATCATATATTACTAGGGTATCAACACAGTGTTATTCTGACCGTATGTTGTTTTTTAAACTTGAGTTAGGTGCCAATAATGATAGTGGTTGTTGTTTTTCCCTTCATGTATATCAGATGGGATGGATGCATATATTGTAGTGTTACAACACCTATTATTGGGCCAGTCTCCCTGTGGTAAATAAATAAATAATACCCTATTTTTGACTAAGCATATAGCATAACAGATAGCTCAATAAATAAGAGTCAAGATTCGAGGTAGTAGGAGTTTCTGCAGGTTTATTACAGCATAAGGACAGGATCAGGACAACCTGCATAGGATGACCCAGCAGCTGCTGGGGCTTGGTCTGGGATGAGCGCGCTAACTTTTAATAACAATACATCAACTTATATACATAGCGCAAACACATAGCATTACATTGCAGTAGGCGTAGCAGTGGGTGGAGCAGAAGGCGTGACGCGTAGCAGTCGCGAAAGATAACAGTAAAAAGAGGTGTAACTGGGAGTATACATAGACATGTGATGCAAACGTAACAGAATATGTCATGAATGGGCGGAAACCTTGGAGGGGGCTACCTAAGGAGCCGGGACCTCTAACCTAATGGTGCGCGAAAACTGGCAATGACGTGTTACTAGGAGAAGCTGGGGGCTACGAACTCTGTGCTAGGAGCAGAGACTAGAGTCTGGAGGGTCGGAGCGACATGTACCTAAACCCTATCTGGTATCTGATGTTTAGGGAACATGTTGATACAAACTAGGAGTCATGAGGGGAAAAGCTAACTTGATTCTAAGACTGGACCATACATTATTCTACATGAAATGCGTGATGAGGAATACTAAATGACCATTAAATACAGTATTTCTCTAACCTGGAGACGAGAAGGCTAGACAATGACGGAAACTATTGATGCAGTTCAGTAGCTCAGGAATGCAGAAGAGGAGGACTGAACTGATAGCTGGAACTATAACATACTTTTGGCAGACTCAGAGGCAGAACCAAGCTGCACCGGGCACTGCGAGGCAGGAAGTAAGTGAAGGGTCGAGGATACAGGTGGGGGCTGTATCGCTCCTCAGCGAGGCTTTCAGGAGACAGGAGCTGAATCTGATGTCCGGGCCCTTTTGAGGCCTGGAAACGGGGACTTTATAATGGAATAACGTGCACACTGAGAAACGTGGCAACATTACTTTACCTAGGCCTGATATTCGTAGTATTCACGAGGACTGGAAAATGACATACCAGAGGTGGACACAACTGTAATTGCGTCATTAATCGGACATGGGGAATAACATATGCATATTGGTCATGCACACATAACATATGATGGATGAAGCGTAGGGACACAGAACATGGCAAAATTTACTTTTCCACATTCCCTCCTTGTCACTACGTTTCCATCAGGAAACATCAATTTTCATGATACCATCTATCATTTCATACAGTATCATTTGCTCGTCTCGAATTATCCTGGAACGGGATTTAGAACGGGGCTTGGGACTAGGAATACAAGAGGTAGCACACATGCTGCAAATCGCAGGGCCACATTGTATACAGAGGCAGCAGCTAAATATGATCGCTACTGCAATACCTAGAAAGGACAGGACTTTCCATCCCCATGCGGAAATTATATTCCAGAACCAACCGGACCATGTCCAGGTGCCTGGGTCTTGATGTAACAGATGGGCAATTTTATGGAGTCTGGTTATAGCTGAATAAACAGACGGCGCGTTATTTGGAATGAAAATGCAGCAACTAGATCCGATGACTCTACAGGCCCCGCCCCTATCGGCCAGTATGACGTCAAGGACGAGACGATTTTGCAAAACGACAAATCTCATAGCAGATTGTTCTTCGGTTAGGTTACCTAGAGCAGAGGCAGTCTCATTTACTACAGCTTCAAGGGTTCTTGTTAACCTACGGATCAGTTTACTATTCTGGACAGGTCCTACAAAGAAGAAGAAACCTTTATTGAAATCTGTATATTGTTCTAGAGTAGTTTCAGTATAATCGACAATTGGGGACTCCCTTCTATGTCTAATATGTACTAGATGTGTGTTTCTGTGATAATCAGATGGGGCTAGGAAAACAGGTGGCAGTAGGAAGGCAATGTAACAGGTTCCCTCCCAATCGAGGGGCAGACGGACATATGCAGTTTGACCACAAACAAAATAAGAATGACGTGAAGCTTTGAAAACAGATTTCCTACTGTCACTATACTGGATAATAGTAGTACATTCACTATGTCCTACATGTATGGAACCATAACTATGGACACATAATTCGCCTTTGACTGGTAGTACTGAAATAGCAGGTAAGTCTGGAGTAGTATCAGACTGAACATTCAGGACCATGAAATTCGACGAATAATTACCTAAATTATATACTTCATTTTCTAGATCTAAACCTGTTCTGTGGGGGAGACCTTGCTTGTCTGGAAAACATGTACTGTTAAGAAAAGACATATCTGTTGAGGATGACGTTAACGTGGACCATGCTCCACATGAACCATTATGTGAAAAAGGATAAGGAAACAGTGGCAGAACTCCCTTCGGTGTCTGAAAAGGGGGGAGTCGACCACACACCCAACAATTAGTGGCATTGCTGGTCTGGTGTGAATAATGTAACATACGGATAAATGTGTTGTTACGCATAGCGAGGCGGTAAGAATATTCGTGAGGAGGCAGATCACTAAACGTGTGCTCTACTGTAGCATTAGCAGACATATTTACATGAGGAACTGGAAAATACAGATAGAACGCATAGCTGGTGCAGGAAATCATTATGCTGATGAATAATACGAAACTCAGAAAAACGATACATCTGATTGAATTTTGACTGACTCTCTCACTATGGGGGTCTATTTTATACATGTCAGAAACAGTCTAACCGTTTCACCTAGGGGAGGACTTATACAATCAAACTGACTGACTTATTTTACTAGACCTGAGCTTTAACTTATACTCCTGCTGCGGAGTTTTCTCTAACAAGGGAGGGGTTGTAGTAATGTCTTGTGCGGGACAGTCCTTAGGAGCAATATTCTGGCAGTCCTTCAAATCCTGGGAAATGTTTTTAGAAACGGATTTCAGTCCTTTAAAAAGTTTAACATGAGAAAGGTGGATCCATCCTTTTCTGCCTTCCAACTTGACGGCAGTACGGGTGGTCAAGAGGACCTGACGTGGCTCCTTCCAACGTGGTTCCAGCGGACTTGATCTGTCGAAATTCCGGACCATCACTAGGGAGCCTGGAACGATTTCATGCGGTGCCACCTCGGTATTGTCTGGAAATGCGGCAGCAACCTGTGAACGACATGAGTTGAGGGCAGACATCAAGGAAGCTAGGTAATCTGTCAGCATATTACATGAAACATCGGTAATACTTCGGGGTCTAGGAGTACCCCACATGTTAGGGGGGCGGCCGAATACGACCTCATACGGGGACAGACCTGATCTGGAATGTGCGACCATGCGCATATAAAACAAAGCGACTGGCAGAGCTACTAACCAGTCCACACCTTTTTCTTTACAGACTTTGGCAATACGGATTTTCAGGGTCTGATTATGTCTTTCGACTAGACCGGCTGCTTCAGGATGGCGTACACAGTGGAACTTCCACTGGTACCCTAACAAAAGGGAAACGTGCTTCATCAGTTCAGATGAGAATGGCTGACCGTTATCAGAATATACGACTCTAGGGAGTCCATATCTAGGGAAAAATTCACGAACCAACTGTTTGGCAGTGGTCGCGGCTGTGTAATCTGGGACTGGATATGCTTCTGTCCACCTGGACAAAGCGCATACAACTACAAGGACATACTTGAAACCTCGACATCGCTCCATCTGAATATAATCCATCTGGAGGACCTCAAAAGGGTGGTCAGGGGGCTGGAAACCACCTTGTTCCACCGGGACACTTTTACCTGGATTAAACTGACAACATATCATACAGGTACGGACTTTCTGCTTGGCTGCAGCTCGTAAATGCTTGTTGAACCAAATGTTCTGGATACTGTCTAACATAGCTTTTTCTCCTAAATGTGCTGGACTATGTGCGGTATTGATAATGACTTGAACCATAGAATCGGGGAGAAACCATGTGGCTCTACCCTTCGTTAACCATCCTTGATCTGTCTGGACCCCTCCTTGTTCAGACCATTTCTTGATTTCATCGGGAGTAGCGTGTAACTGGATATCTATGACATCTTGTGTAGGGTCCTTAACTGTCATGCATGTAATCGGATCTGGAGTATGTGTCTGATTAACTGGAATGTCTGGAGTCTGTGCTGTAAGCTTGGCTGTGCGGTCTGCTAGATCATTACCTTGGGAAATAATGTCAGTGACTTTCGTGTGTGCTTTACACTTCATGATAGCAATGGATGTCGGTAAATGTATGGCATCTAACAGGGCTTGAATAAGGAGACCATGCTGAATCTTGGTTCCATGAGAAGTCATGAAACCTCTCTCCTGCCAGAGCACTCCGAAGTCGTGTACAACTCCGAATGCGTAACGTGAATCTGTGTAAACATTAACTTTCAGGTTCTTGGCATGTATACAGGCTCGTGTCAGAGCGACTAGCTCTGCTGCTTGAGCGGACAGGGTATCGATACGGTGTGTTTCAATAACTTCGGTGTCAGTAGTCACTGCATACGCGGCGACTAGTTCTCCTGTACTAGTTCTCATACATGAACCATCCACATAAAGTGTCAGGTCAGGATCTGGTAACGGAATGTCTGTCAGGTCTTGTCTTGGCTTTGTCGTAATGTTAACTACTTCCACACAGTCATGTGGGTCAGGATTTGAATTAACTGATGGTAACAGTGTAGCAGGATTCAGGACGTTGCAGCGTCTGATTTCTATGTGTGGCTGGAACAGTGTCAATTCATAACCTGTTAAACGTGCAATTGTCAAGTGCTGAGTTTGTGTTCGGTTTAAAAGAACTTCTACTGAATGTGGAACTTGTACTGTCAGGGAATGCCCTAAAACTATGGAATCACTTTGTCTGATAGCTAGTGCTGTGGCTGCAACTGACTTGAGGCACGCAGGCAACGCCTGGGCGACTGGATCTAATGTGCTTGAAAAATAAGCACAGGGCTTGTATTGTCCTGCTTGATCTTGTGTGAGAACAGATAATGCTGTACCTTCACGTTCAGTAACGAAAAGTGTAAAAGACTTACTGTAGTTCGGTGTAGCTAGAACTGGAGCTTGACATAGGGCTTTCTTTAACTCATTGAAACTAAGTGTATGTTCAGATGTCCAAGGGAGGACAGTCGATACGGCTGCCTCCTGTGTCGTTAACTGTATCAGTGGCTTGGCTAGAAATGCATACTGGGGAATCCATTGTCTACAATAAGAAGTAAGGCCAATAAAAGCACGTACCTCCTTCTGGGTTCTGGGCTGGGGAAGACTCGCTATTAACTGGATACGGTCTGGTGTCAACTGCCTACCCCTCTTGGACAGCAAGTGTCCTAAGTATACCACTTGCTGAACACAGAATTGAAGCTTCGAAGGTGACACCTTGTGCCCCATCTCGGCTAGAAAATACAGGACTGTAAGGGATGCTCGCTCGCAGGCGCGTTCAGAACGGGCTGTGATCAGTAGATCATCGACATACTGGAGCAGGGCAGTGTCAGTTGGCATGTGAATATTGTCTAGTTGTCTCTTGAGTGCCTGACTGTAAATACTAGGACTTTCTGTGAAACCTTGAGGAGCGCGTGTGAACATATAGCTCCTTCCGTTTAAACAAAATCCGAAAAGAAACTGGCTGTCTGGATGAATTGGAACACTGAAAAATGCATTCTTGAGGTCAATAACAGTGAAGAACATGGCTTCGGAATCAATGGCTGTTAACAGGGAAGAAATGTCTGGGACAACTGGGTACTGAGGAATAATACATTTATTAAGCTCTCGTAAATCAATCACTAATCGATATACTGGGGGTGCATTTGGATCAGTACGTTTCATGACTGGAATGATCGGAGAATTGCATACATTGGAGTCAGTTTCTACAACTACTCCTTGAGCCATGAGCTCGTCAATAATTTTGGATAAGGCTGCTACAGCCTCAGGTGGCAATCTGTACTGTCTGATTCGGGGTAACACTACACCGGATTTGAGAGTCACACGATGGGGTGTGATTTGCATGTAACCTACATCAGTTGGACCTTGCGCCCATAAATGCTGTGGAACATTAGACAATCTTGAATCAAAATCTCGTAATACATAGTGACCCTTAAAGTCACGTAGGAACAATCGTATTCCCTCTGGGGAACAGCATATAACTGCACCTAATTCTTTCAGTGTCTTAATGCCTAATAGATTTTCTGGACATGACTTAGTGAGTAACAGATCAGTAGTGCGGGACAATGGACCTACTTCTAGAGTAACTGGCTTAGATATCTCATTAACTATTGGCTTTCCTGAAAATCCAAGGGAAACATTTCTTGAGCCTGAGAGCGGAGCCCCTGGAACTTCGGCATGACTAATTGTGGTCCTACTTGCCCCTGTATCGATCAAAAACTTTCTGTCTTTCCCTAATACTTGACTGTGAACATAGGGACCTTCTTGATCTACAGGTATCTCGATGAGAGGCAAGCCTACCTCCCTCTCTAGGCTGTTTCATGAATATGACTGATATTCTGGATACTCGGACTGTGCATACTGGTACATCTGCGATGTGACATGCTGTGTTGCAGCAATAGGCTGCGGTGCGGGAACTGTCTGTTGTGCATTCTGTGACTGAGGAATCTGTGAAACTTGTTCTTGTCTAGGCGGACGTGGTCTTTCTTTAGTCTTACCAGTAGCTATGTTATGTTTCAGAACTGCACACTCGTTTATAAAATGACCTGGCTGTTTACAATAATTGCAGTTCCCTTTAACGGGAGCTGCAGGATGACTGGCTTGATTCGGACCCCTCTTCTGACTGTCTTGAGGAACAGATTGTGCAACTAGCACTTTCATTTTCGTGTCTTTCATACGTTTTCTCTCGTGTTCTTGCTCTTCCCTAATTCTATTCTGGTGGTACTGGAGCATCTGGAGCATCTGGGACGGAGTATTTGCTTGCCAGGTGCTTTCGACTTTCAAAACTCGGCTTTTAATTTGTGGACTTGAATTCTCGACTAATTTGGTAACGAAAAGGTGAGGGTATGACTCACTACTTGTCTTGAGACCACTGTTAATACTAAAACATTTTTCAAATCTAGAATAAAAATCACTAATATCTTCATCTTGTTTCTGTTTACAGGCTGAGATTGCATCCCAGTCTTCTTTTCTCGTTGTCAATAATCTGGGTAAAACTTGAATCAATAATTCTGGTAATTCTTTACATTTATCTCCAAGACCGGTACCTGGTACTCGTGCCTTGTCTTCAGCTTCTAGAGCTGCCCAATCGATCTTTTTCTCTCCCACCTCCCATTCTTTTTCCTTTAACTTTTCATACACCCCTGCGGGTAACAGGACCTTTAACATTTTAATGATATCTGGGTAAGTGTATTCTCCCATACGGAGCATGTCTTTCAATTCTCTATGGAACCCCGCTGGATCTTTGTCATGACAGGGAATTAATTTCTTCATTTCAAGAAGTTCCATCTTTGAAATCGGAGTGTATACAAACACTCGTTGCATTTCGCCACCCGCCCCTTGGACTGGGTGGACTTCTCGTAACGGATTCTGTCTGTCTATGTAAAATGGTTTACTTTCTGGGGGTGAGACATGAACAAAATGCGGGTTCAGGAACGTTCTATATTTGTGGCGCTGTTCTAGAATGACACTAATTAAATCGGTACCTAGACCTCTCCATCTATACTGGAGTAACTCGTTCAGGATATCATGCAACGGACCTGGATCAGAATGTTGACCCTCATACAAAGTGATGAGGTGCTGGATCATATACATACCCACCAGTCGCTGCTCGGCTGGGGGCAGTTTCAGAAACATTTGTGCCACTATTTCGTCTGGAAAAGTGGTAGAATCAGTAATCCATCGGACTGCTGATCGGGCTAGTTCTTGTTCATGCATGGTACTTAATTCACTATAACCGATTCGTGATTTCAGAATATGATCGGTAGCTTGAAATACTTGTTCTAGAGAACCTTGTTCTGGTGCCGGATGATGAAAAATAGACTTGTGTTCTAGACGTAAATGGCGATCCGGAAACCTAGATTTTCCTACATACGCTATTCTGGCGGAATTCTCGTCTTCCTCTTCAGGATCAGAGATACTTTCTTTCTCGCTTACTTGTGCTGCTTTACGCTGGTCGTGTAACCTTATTATTTCTTTACGAATTTTCTTGTACATACTCTCCATAGCACCGACGGTCTTGTGCTTACCCTCGGCTATATTATCACTCCACCTTGTCAGGATTTTCATCTCGGCGGAATCTTTAGACGGGTAATCTTGTTCTCTTATTAGGCAATTGATCAGGAACTTTAATATCATGAGCTGAATCTCGGCTTTCCTTTGAGACATAATCTCGCCAATACTTTCTGGATCATCCCCTGTACGGATGAAACGATATATTCTGTCTAGATCTTCTTTCATATTCGGCAAGGTGACTAGATACTCGGTCACTCTCCTTACACGTAAGGAATATAAAACCATATTATACTCGCCTGGAACTGGATCATAGACACATTCGGTAAGGGTTTGCCTGATTTCTGTAACAGACTGATGTTTGGGCGTGCGCTGTAACGCTTGAGTATGTAATTCGAGTAATGTTAAACGCTTGTGTGGCGGCGGGGTTTGAGGAAGACCTCCTCCTGCGGCCCCTAGACTAGAATCGTCGACTGACATTCTTCGTCCTGGCAAGGTCGGTAATTGTAACGTGGGCTGGACTTGTATGGCGGACTGGGCCGGGGGAGCTGTTAAGGGCACCCCGGTATCTGAAGGAGCATGAATTACCTGGTTTACAGGGACTGGCGGAGCGCGAACAGGATTTGCATATTCTGGGACTGTGTCGTCCAGATAGGACGAAATAAAAATATCAGCTGCGGTCGGTTTGTGACGTAGCTTGGTCGGAACTAATGTTGGCGGGAAATTACTGGATGCCTCTGGGGTCGCTTTTGGCAAGCCCTCGGCAAGAAGAGGATACATACCCTTAATAAGGGCATGCCTCTGTCTGTCTGACTGTTCGGCTTTGACTTGTTCACCTATCTCGATTAATTCTCTTTCTTGGGCTCGTTCCTGGGATTCTCTACTTAACTCTGACTTTCTGACTTCCTTTTCGGTTCTTCTATGCGCTTCTTTACGCCATAACTCGATGGCATCTTTCTGTGACTGTCTGGCTTTCTTTTTCCATAATGCTTCTTCTACTCGCATGATACATTCGGCATCCCATGTACCCGATACGGGCCATCTATACTTTTCTTCTAACTGTTTGGTATACTCTACCCATAAATCTAGATACATTATGGCGCTTATGCCATGTTTCTGATACATAAAATGACCTGGACTGTCCCTAGGCGGGACAGGAACTGCTTCTTCTAATAAACCCTTTCTAGTTTTTAACTGTCGTAACTTGGAAAGGAGCGGCATTGTAAACTTGAATCGAAACACAATACAATACACAAAGAACAATAACAATTGGGAAAACAATTCAGGCATACCACGATATTGGAAATACATTGAACAACATCATAACATAACAGTTCGGACAGAATACTACCTGAAATACTGAGAACAGAAACAGAACAGAATTTCTCGAGAACGGAACAGACTAGAGTTACTGGATGCACTGCTGTAACAGTACGGAACATACCGGTCCCATAAAGGGACGCATCAAGACCCGTATCCACCTAGGTGAACACTTCGTTTGTGAGTCTGGGCACCACCAACCCACGGACCAGGAGTCAATTTAGACTGACCCTGTCTAGATACTACCCCAGCAATGGTACTCACCGGGCAGCACGGAACGGAAGGCCTCGGACTGGACTGGACGACGGACGACGAACTTCGGACTTCGGACTTCAGTTACGGGTGGGCCTCCGGATACCTCGGACCTTGGACTCTCGGCTTGGGCTCTGGTCGGGACTCGCCGCGTTCCTCCACCGTCTCGTTCGGATGCTGGACCGCCTCCTCCGTCTCCTCCGTGGGCCTGAGGGATACTTGAGCAGAAATATCTGCCACTGCGCAGAAGAGTTCCGTCACGACTGCAGAGGGTCAGGGGGTCGGCGTGGCTTCACCGACGCGTGGGGAAAGGGCAAGTCCCTATTCGGGCGCCATTATGTGGTAAATAAATAAATAATACCCTATTTTTGACTAAGCATATAGCATAACAGATAGCTCAATAAATAAGAGTCAAGATTCGAGGTAGTAGGAGTTTCTGCAGGTTTATTACAGCATAAGGACAGGATCAGGACAACCTGCATAGGATGACCCAGCAGCTGCTGGGGCTTGGTCTGGGATGAGCGCGCTAACTTTTAATAACAATACATCAACTTATATACATAGCGCAAACACATAGCATTACATTGCAGTAGGCGTAGCAGTGGGTGGAGCAGAAGGCGTGACGCGTAGCAGTCGTGAAAGATAACAGTAAAAAGAGGTGTAACTGGGAGTATACATAGACATGTGATGCAAACGTAACAGAATATGTCATGAATGGGCGGAAACCTTGGAGGGGGCTACCTAAGGAGCCGGGACCTCTAACCTAATGGTGCGCGAAAACTGGCAATGACGTGTTACTAGGAGAAGCTGGGGGCTACGAACTCTGTGCTAGGAGCAGAGACTAGAGTCTGGAGGGTCGGAGCGACATGTACCTAAACCCTATCTGGTATCTGATGTTTAGGGAACATGTTGATACAAACTAGGAGTCATGAGGGGAAAAGCTAACTTGATTCTAAGACTGGACCATACATTATTCTACATGAAATGCGTGATGAGGAATACTAAATGACCATTAAATACAGTATTTCTCTAACCTGGAGACGAGAAGGCTAGACAATGACGGAAACTATTGATGCAGTTCAGTAGCTCAGGAATGCAGAAGAGGAGGACTGAACTGATAGCTGGAACTATAACATACTTTTGGCAGACTCAGAGGCAGAACCAAGCTGCACCGGGCACTGCGAGGCAGGAAGTAAGTGAAGGGTCGAGGATACAGGTGGGGGCTGTATCGCTCCTCAGCGAGGCTTTCAGGAGACAGGAGCTGAATCTGATGTCCGGGCCCTTTTGAGGCCTGGAAACGGGGACTTTATAATGGAATAACGTGCACACTGAGAAACGTGGCAACATTACTTTACCTAGGCCTGATATTCGTAGTATTCACGAGGACTGGAAAATGACATACCAGAGGTGGACACAACTGTAATTGCGTCATTAATCGGACATGGGGAATAACATATGCATATTGGTCATGCACACATAACATATGATGGATGAAGCGTAGGGACACAGAACATGGCAAAATTTACTTTTCCACATCCCAGTACATTCAGACAAGGGTCTGTGCATTCTTTCCTCACTTCATATTTGTGGAAAACTGCTGTCTGAGTGGTTGTCTATGTCAGTTGCCCCCATGGTATGTCATCATTTAGACCCAAGACGTGAGACCTAAGCTTGAAGACCCAGCGTTGCTCTTTTTCCAGTAGTTTCTTTTCTAGGTCATATTGTGGCTGTAGAGTCTCAAGGACCACCCAGTTGAAATCATTGGTGGTGTGTCCCTTTTTTAAGAAATGTGAGGTCATTTTGGTGTTAGAATGTTTGCATCTAAAGCTGCTACGGTGTTCTATCATGCGTGTGCAGACCTTTCTTGTCGTCATACCAATATAGTGCAAATTGCACGCACATGTGATCACATAGACAACGCCTTTGGTATTACAATTGGAATATGACCTTAAGTCCCAAGTGACCCCATTGTTAAATGTCACTTTCTTAGTTGCCTTTGTTAGATGGCAAACGCTGCAATCCGTGCATGGATAGTGACCAAGTGGCAACGGATGTAAAAGACGTACTTGTCCCACCTTTTCTCTTGGCCTAGTATGTACCAACATATCTTTCAGGTTTCTCCCTTTTCGGTGGCTGAACATAGGTAACGCCAGATCTAGGCCCCCGCTGTTTAGGGTCCTCCAATGTTTTCTCACAATCTTTGATACCTTATCAGAAGCCACATTATAAGTGGTGATACAGATCGGTCTCCTATCGCTGTCGCTACTTGGTACAGGGATAGTCTTTGGTTCCAGAAGAGCGTCCCAGTTGTTATTGGACGATCTCTTCTTTGCTTTTGAGACTATGTGCAAGGGGTAGTTTCTTTGCTGCAGTCTCTTGCTCAGATCCTTAGCTTGTTTCTCATAATCACATTTCTCTGTGCAATTCCGCCTTAGGCGCAAGAACTGCCCATATGGCAGATTTCCCTTCAGTTGTCTTGGGTGAAAGCTTTCAAATTTTAACAAGCCATTCCTAGCCGTGGGTTTAAAATGTGTGGTGGTTACAAGTTTCCTATTCTTTACTCTTATACTTAGGTCTAGGAAAACCAGTTCTGATCTGCTCAGGGTGGACATGAACTTAAGGAAGGTGTCCTGCTGGTTTAGCCAATTTAAAAATGATTCAATTTCACTTTCATCACCCTCCCAAATCAGTAGCACATCGTCAATATAGCGCTTCCACATATGTATGTGGCCTGAGTGTGGGTTGTCATGGGTCAAGATCTTCTTCTTTTCTAACTGGTGTACATAAAGGCCTGCCACACTCGGCGCAAAGGTACTACCCATGCTTGTGCCATGTCTTTGGCGGTACAGGGTATCTTGGAACAGGAAAAAATTCTCTGTGAGTGACAGGCGACAACACTCAAGTACCACATGCCTGGGTGTCTTGTATTGCCACGTGCTCTCAAAGAGCACTTCCTCAAGAATTCCAAGGGTTTCTTTGTGGGGCAGGCTCGTATATAGACTTTCTACATCAAGTCCCACCAAGATCTGAGTGGTGGGATTGAAGTCCAGATCTTTTAATAGACACAGCACTGCCTTGGTATCCTGTAAGTATGTTTCTGTCTTTTGTACAAGAGGTCTCAAGAACGCGTCTGCGAACTTGGAAAGGGGCTCCAGGATGGACCCTATTCCGGAAACGATGGGTCTTCCCGGGGGGTTCTCCATCCTTTTATGGATCTTAAGGATCGTATAAAAGTAGGGTACTCTGGGGTTCTTGTTTTCCAGGAAATACACGGAGCCAAGGCCCAGTGAGTGCTCCATCAACGAGCAACCAGTAGGTTTGGTGGTAAACCTTTCAGATAAAATCCTGACCAAGGAACAGACAAGTGTGTTGGAGAAGGGCCTGGGTTTTGTCCCCACAGCTACTTTGGACGAGTTCAAATTGTGCTGCGAATTAAAAGAATTTATTCGCACTATCAAATTGCAAGTATTTTTTAAAGACAGACTGTCATCTGGAGGGGACACAAGCGATACTGGATTGAAGCGAAAATCCACGTTCACTCCCCCTGCAGGGAGTTTGCCAGTGGAGCTCCTTATTTAAATATTTATTTAAATTCTTATATCGCGCAGGAATCAATCCCGTAAGGGTATCTCCGCGCTTTGCTCATCAGGGCATTAGCGTTACATTAGCAGATATGGTGAGGGTAGTTATTGCGGTTGGAATGCTTCTCGGAAGAGTAGAGTTTTTAGGGACTTTCTAAAGGACAGATGGTTAGTAGTCAGTCTTAGATCAGTGGGAAGTTTGTTCCATAGAGCAGGGCCGATTGAAGAGAATGCTCGGTCTCCCTGTCTGGATTTTTTTGTAACTGGTGGTTTCAAGAGGGCTTGATTGCAGGAGCGAAGTGACCGACAGGGTTGATACAGCTCTAATGATTGGGAAAGATATTTGGGACTATCTCCATATAAGCTTTTATGTACCGTGCAACAAATTTTAAAACTGATTCGCTGCCGTATGGGAAGCCAATGCAGTTCTTCCAGCAGGGGCTTGGATGGAGTCCTAGGTGGTGCACTCATGACCAGTCTAGCCGCCGTATTCTGGACTACCTGCAAACGTCCCACTGCATCCGCATTAGCAAGTGTCAGCAGGGCGTTGCAGTAGTCCAGGCGGCTAGTAACCAAGGCCTGTACGAGAGTCTTCCTATGGGTATCAGGAAGGTATGGGAAGACTCGTCTTAGAAGGCCAATGGTGTGAAAGCACAATCCTGCAATATGGTTAGTGTGCTCCTTGAGGGTTAGTTTTTGATCAATTTTTACCCCTAAATTTTTGACATGTGGCTTTGATGTTGGAACTGGACCTAGGTCCAGCGGCCACCAATCGGGAGACCATAAAAGATTCGCTTTGCCGAAGAGCATAATCTCTGTTTTTGCCACGTTGCATTGGAGGCAGTTTGCTGCCATCCAATGTGACACTGCCCTCATACCCTCAGCAAAGTTTTCCTTCACTTTGGGGCCAAGGGAGCTGAAAGGGTAGAGGAGCTGAGTGTCATCAGCGTAGGAGACTGGTGTGAACCCGTATTTTCGTACAATCTCAGCGAGGGGGGCCACATAAACATTAAACAATGTAGGGCTGAGACAAGAGCCCTGTGGCACCCCTTTTGTGAGCACCCTCGAGATGGAACTGTAGGGGCCAAGGCTGATTGATTGCGATCTTCCGGAGAGGAAACTCTCCAGCCAGGATAGTGCTAAGCCTCCTATCCCCATTCCCTGCAAGCGGCTGAGAAGGATGTTGTGGGACACGGTATCAAAGGCCGCAGACAGGTCCAACAGCACTAGGATCCCCCTCTGTCCTGTGACATTTTGATCTTGTCGGTCACCGAGAGGAGGGCTGATTCAGTGCTGTGGTTGGGCCTGAACCCAGATTGTGATTGGTCCAGGCCCCCTGTCGCCTCGATAAAGCTGGAAATGATGGTGTTAGCGTGTTTCTCAGCCAGTTTGCTAATGAAAGGGAGAAGGGAGATAGGGCGAAGGTTGGAGAGCTCTGGACCAGGGTAGAGTGGTATTTTTACGAATGGGGTTCACAACCGCTTCTTTCCAATGTTGTGGGAGTTTTCCTTCGGCAAAGGAAAGGTTTATTAGTTTATGAATGGATGGGCCTAAGGATTCTGTCAAGGAAGGAATCACTTTAGCAGGGAGCAAGTCGTTAGGGGAACCGGTCTTCATGTTAGTAATGAGCGTATTCAGTTGCTGTAAGGTTATTTCTGGAATTACATGTAAAGTATTCCCAGAGGTCGTCATAAGGGGGGTTTCAGAGACTACATTCTTTGGGGGACCCGCAACTTGCATGATGTTCTTATATATCCCCTCAATTTTGTCTTCAAAGAACTGGGAGATATTATTGCAGAGGTCTTGGGAGAAAATGTCTGGGGTCTCACACATTGCTGGATTGGTGAAGGCCTTTATGACCCTAAATAGCTCTCGAGTGGAGTTGCCTGCCTCAGTGATTTGAGAGGTGAGGCTGATTTTCCTCGCCTTTTTGATGTTTTTATAATAGGAGTTCATAGCTACCAGATATTGTTCCTTATCTTCCTCCTTACGTGTCCGTCTCCAACACTTCTCTAGTTTCCTACATCTTTGTTTTTCTATTTTGAGGGCCTCAGTGTACCATATTTCCCTTTTAGCCATGATTGGCTGTTTAACAGTTTTCTGAGGGGCTAGAGTATTAATGGCTGATGTCAGAGAGGAGTTAAATTTGGAAAGAGATGTTTCTATGTCATCCGAGCTCAAAAGCACTGGTTCTTTCCAGATTTGAGTAAATCTGGCAGGAGTAACTTTATGCCATGGTCTGCGTTTAATGGACTGAGTGGTAGGGTAAGTAGTGGGTTCAAGGGGGTGCAGGAAAGAGAAATCTAACATTTTATGGTCAGACCAATGGATGTACTTAGGAGGATGACAATAAACTTTAGGAAGGGAAGTGAAAATTAAATCCAAGGTGTGTCCACCAATATGGATGGGACCATTATTACGGAGGTGGAGGCCTAGTAAAGCGAGATCAGTTACAAGTGCTATTGTATCAGAACGATCTGTAATGTCAATATGGAAATTAAAGTCACCAAGTAAGATAACATTTTCATTGGCTTTAATGTATGGAGCTAGAAGCTCAGTTAGGGCTAAAGAGAACCCAGCATTGGGTCCAGGTGGACGGTATACTAGTGCGCCTTTCCAGTATACTGTGGGGCTAATTTTGAGGTGGAAGATAATAACTTCCATAGTAGGTAGCAGTACTTGTTCTAGAATTCTGATGTTCAAAGTATCTTTGTAAATAATAGCAATGCCGCCTCCTACCTTTTCAATTCGGTCCTGGCGAAGAATTTTGTATCCCATGGGTAACCCTAAGGTGATGGTGGGGATAGTATGGGGTTTGAGCCAGGTTTCGGTAATAAAGCAAATCTCAGGATTAGTGCTGTGTAGGGTATCCCAGAGTTGTACATGGTGTTTGGGGAGTGACCTTACATTTAACAAAAAACTTTTCCACCCTTTAGCAATAGAAGGATTATCACAAGGTAACCCGATTACAATATGGGTATGGGTAGCTTGAAAGCCACAAGAAATACAAGAAAAAGGTCCTTCAGGGCATGTGGGTAATCTGTTAGTACATGTATAATTGTCCTGGGGCTGTAAGGAAAGAAGATCCTGTGATGTGTACCTTATAGGAGGAGCAGGTAGTGGTATGGCCATTATATCCGAAAAGAGGCAGAGTGGAGGGCCCCTGGCCCCGTCCTGTCGCGGACGGGCGCAGACGGGCTACTCTTTGGCTACTCTTCGGCTCCACTGCGCGCGACCACTGCGCGCTCATGGAGAGGCGAGGAATAAGTAGCCCCGCGAGACCCAGCTGCTAGAGTGCTAACCACCAAGCAGTTGGAAACAGGAAGTGGTGTCCTCCCCCTTGCAATCAGGGGGAAGACGAATCAGAGATCTACAATGCGTCTCCTATGGCAGCGTTACACCCAAACGATGGAAGTGTGGTAAAGTGAGTGTGAGCAATGCGAATTAGCAAATTTTAAAAAGATTAAAATTCCGTATTATATCACAGAGTTAAAAGCAATGAGCAATCACATTCACAATATCGAAAGGAGTGCGAGCTCTGTGCTAGAGCCTGTGGCGAGCAGCGGGTCAAAGGTACTGCCACTACCCCTTACCCAATACTTGTTTAACCATCCGGTGTGCGAGTGTACGAGTTCAACAAAGAACTCCGCAGTACAAATTAGCACAGCATGTAAACCACTTGGTAATTTACGTAAATTAGCGCCTGTCAAACTTGAATGTACCCAGCATAATATTTTATAAAAGAACTAGAAAATCAAAAATAGGCTACCTACTTGAGATTTTCGCATGAAGCTGAAGGCCAAAAAAGCCCTACATTGCTCACAGCATCTCGATTCTCTCCATTTACTCACAGGCTAACGATTAAAACCGTAATTGCTCCCTCCGCAATACACTGCTACACGGCTGAGAGAAAGCGGTTCTCAAAGATGTAACCGATCTAGATCCCCATTTATCAAATACATTCTACAACACCAGTAGACTAGAGAAAGAGGCAATACAACAGCTATCGAAAGAGACCAGCCTCACAATCAAACCCGCCGACAAAGGCGGTGCTACAGTGGTACTCAACACAGAGGACTACGATTGTGAGTGCATCCGCCTGCTGGCAGATCAAAGGAACTATGAGCCCTTAGGGGATGACCCCACTGAAAGGATAAGAGTGGAGATCGCCAGCTTGATAGAGGAATCCCTTATCAATGACTGGCTTACTAAGAAGGAAGCTGATTTCCTGGAAAACAAGAACCCCAGAGTACCCTACTTTTATATGATCCCTAAGATCCATAAAAGGATGGAAAACCCCCCGGGAAGACCCATCGTCTCTGGGATAGGGTCCATCCTGGAGCCCCTTTCCAAGTTCGCGGACGCGTTCTTGAGACCTCTTGTACAAAAGACAGAAACATACTTACAGGATACCAAGGCAGTGCTGTGTCTATTAAAAGATCTGGACTTCAATCCCACCACTCAGATCTTGGTGGGACTTGATGTAGAAAGTCTATATACGAGCCTGCCTCACAAAGAAACCCTTGGAATTCTTGAGGAAGTGCTCTTTGAGAGCACGTGGCAATACAAGACACCCAGGCATGTGGTACTTGAGTGTTGTCGCCTGGCACTCACTGAGAATTTTTTCCTGTTCCAAGATACCCTGTACCGCCAAAGACATGGCACAAGCATGGGTAGTACCTTTGCGCCGAGTGTGGCAGGCCTTTATGTACACCAGTTAGAAAAGAAGAAGATCTTGACCCATGACAACCCACACTCAGGCCACATACATATGTGGAAGCGCTGTATTGACGATGTGCTACTGATTTGGGAGGGTGATGAAAGTGAAATTGAATCATTTTTAAATTGGCTAAACCAGCAGGACCCCTTCCTTAAGTTCATGTCCACCCTGAGCAGATCAGAACTGGTTTTCCTAGACCTAAGTATAAGAGTAAAGAATGGGAAACTTGTAACCACCACATATTTTAAACCCACGGCTAGGAATGGCTTGTTAAAATTCGAACGCTTTCACCCAAGACAACTGAAGGAAAATCTGCCATTTAGGCAGTTCTTGCGCCTAAGGCGGAATTGCACAGCGAAATGTGATTATGAGAAACAAGCTAAGATCTGAGCAAGAGACTGCAGCAAAGAAACTACCCTTTACACATATTCCAATACCAACCGGGACGCTCTCCTGGAACCAAAGACTATCCCTGTACCAAGTAGCGACAGCGATAGGAGACCAATCTGTATCACCACTTATAATGTGGCTTCTGATAAGGTATCAAAGATTGTGAGAAAACATTGGAGGACCCTAAACAGCGGGGGCCTAGATCTGGCGTTACCTATGTTCAGCCACCGAAAAGGGAGAAACCTGACAGATACGTTGGTACATACTAGGCCAAGAGAAAAGGTGGGAAAAGTACGTCTTTTACATCCGTTGCCACTTGGTCACTATCCATTCACGGATTGCAGTGTTTGCCATCTAACAAAGGCAACTAAGAAAGTGACATTTAACAATTGGGTCACTTGGGACTTAAGGTCATATTCCAATTGTAATACCAAAGTCGTGGTCTATATGATCACATGTGCATGCAATTTGCACTATATTGGTATGACGACAAAAAAGGTCTGCACACGCATGATAGAACACCGTAGCAGCTTTAGATGCAAACATTCTAACACCAAAATGACCTCACATTTCCTAGAAAAGGGACACACCACCAATGATTTCAACTGGGTGGTCCTTGAGACTCTACAGCCACAATATGACCTAAAAAAGAAACTACTGGAAAAAGAGCAACGCTGGGTCTTCAAGCTTAGGTCTCACGTCTTGGGTCTAAATGATGACATACCATGGGGCAACTGACATAGACAACCACTAAGACAGCAGTTTTCCACAAATATGAAGTGAGGAAAGAATGCACAGACCCTTGTCTGGATGTACTGGGAGACTGGCCCAATAATAGGTGTTGTAACACTACAATATATGCATCCATCCCATCTGATATACATGAAGGGAAAAACAACAACCACTATCATTATTGGCACCTAACTCAAGTTTAAAAAACAACATACGGTCAGAATAACACTGTGTTGATACCCTAGTAATATATGATAAGAAATTTAAAAGAAATAGGTCAAAAACGTTTTTTTAGCCAAACAAAGGGGAGATACTCATAATACACCGACTATTAACATGAGAATGAGTAATTTATCACTTCCAAAAAACGAGACCCCTTTCATGTAAAAAATAGTTTTTAATAGTAGAAAATCCGAGGGTACACACAAGATGGCGCCCGCTCCTTTGGATACTACCACATATCAGGAATTATGTCTGATTTGAGAAAATTGCCTAGAGATTTTCACTTTTATGAGACCATAGTGTGCAAATTCGTAAAAAGCTTCTTTTGCGAAAACGAGGCCCCTATGAGGTAAATATTATATAAAAGACTGTATCAGAATCCTGGAATACACCTCAGATGGCGCCCGCTATACACGCGACCACCACGTGTACACGCGCTAGTCTTTCCATTCTCTAACCAGGAAGCAGGATACATGAGCAGGCACCGCCCTCGGTCCACTAACATTCGGACCGGAGGGATTTGCCTAGGTGAGACCGATTGTGGTATCCCGGCAGCAAGTAAGTGTGCTTTTTTGTAGCGTTTTTGGAGGCACAGACACTGGGATAATCTCCTAGTTCTTTTACCAGCCTTTTGGAAACAATTATCTAGGGAGACAGCTAAGGCTAACAGAGTCCATTCTTTATTTCCCAGATCTACCAGGATATTGTACCCCTATCGATTCCATGGGGCACACTTAAGCCTTTTTTCATGTATGTAAAAATGTCTTTGTGTGAGCTTAGTTACAACAGTGTGGTTGTGTTATGTGTGTGTTCACTCTGTGCTCACTAAGAGGTGCTTAACCACGTTCTCAAAATGTATTCACATCAATGGGCCACATGAAACACAGTCAATATTCTGAAATGTCCATGCAATATGTGTGTCATGTGAGATTACAAGGGGAATTTGATACCCCTTAACTATCACCACTGTTTTCCTTTTATTTTACAGGACCACGTGATTAAGTTTGGTTGCGTAGGTACCAGATGCATGCCTCATTTATTTGCAGCATTGAATTATTTGTGTTTTTAATAGCTTATTAGGCTTTGGATAAGGAGTGGCGAACACAGGACTGGTCCCTGTGTAGCCCTGAGGAAGTGCTAGGGGGACGCACGAAACATGTTGGCAGACAGGAGTTGTTAGGTACACCTAAACCCATTACAATTTAGCTATCCTACCATTTCTACCCCGTTTTGTAGCTTTACCACCTGGGAGCCAGAATAAAGTATTTGCAACTCACTAGGCAGGTAATTTTAACTATCACATACACTCCACTCCTTCACATCACATTCCTTGCACCACACATAGTCCTTTGTAAGTGCTCCTACGTAATTCCGCAAGTCGTAGCACGCCCCAGTCCGTAGAGGGCTGGGATGGCCCCTGTGATGAAGCATGTCACCGTGGGGCAACCCTGGTGAGTGAGGGGACACCTAAAAAAAGGAATATTTCCCTTTTTTTCTGTCTTGGAACTATTGACACTATTCCAACACCATTGTGTGCTTTGGGAATAAAGTCATAGATTACGGCTGGGCTCTTGATCTCTGTCCTCAGAAATCTTGTGTGACTTATTAATGTGGTATCAAGAACACACACATGCTGGAGAAAGTATCTCTGTCTAATAAATATTACAGTCAATGGTGGCTTGCGTATTTGAACTGATATATTACTAACTTGATAGCAAACTATAGCACCCTTAGTCAGTTGTTCTCAAATTAGCTACATTGTGTATTTTTAATCCTTTGCACCTTAGCAATGACAAGGACCACTTCAAGACTGCATTATGATGGAAAGGCAGACATTGCGCTGTAGAAAATATTGGGGCATCCAAGGGAGGTCCAGGAGAGCCAGGGCCTTGCCAAATATGTAGGATATCCAAATAGAAGACATCCACATAAAATGATTCTAAATTGCATTTGTTTACATAGCGCATGGATAGCTGAATATCTTGCATGGATCCGGTTCTCCTAGATCCATGTTGAACACCCCTGAGAGACTCAGTGTTTGCATTTCTTTCTGAGGAGGCACTGAAAAAAAAAGTAGCAAGAGTAGCTTTGTATTTCAAGTGGCTGCTGAATTTTAACAAGTGTTGATTTTAGAGCTGACAGTTCTAAAAGCAAATCGGCTACAGTGCCAAATGACCAACCATGGACAGAGGCACAGATAACTCAGGCTAAAAAGAAGATGCGTGGACATTTGAAAAACCGGTCTGCACCAGGGGAGTGCAGCCCAAGTTGATAAAAAAGTAATTAGTGGAAGTGGCAGCCTACACAAAAGTTAGTGGAAAATGATGGAGGCCCTATACTGCCTGAAGATACACACTTTTTGTGTAATCTAAGTATATGTGTTCATTTCAGAGTCAAAGAGGGGAGTGGGGATCTATCTTGAAGGACGTGCCTATATTCTTTTTGTTTTTTTATTTCATAAAAACAATGTACACAGTTTTGTTAAAAAAAGAATTGTTCCTTTACTGATATGACGACCTTGACTCAAGTTGAAAGGAGATGTCATCTGCACTGTAAAGACTGGTTCAAATTGCTTTTGTGTGGGTTTTTTATTTGAAGTTTGTGTACTAGAGGGCAGTCTGATGAAGGCAGATAGCAATTAGCAAAGGTGCCGAGGGCGTGTGCTGTGGACAGGCAGGAGAGCAGTGTCGCAGAGACTTATCATGGACAGGTAGACTGGCTCACAGGAGTTGTCTCCTTAACATTGAACTGTTAACACTGCTGTGGCACTTGGTTATAGTGCGGCTGGGTCTCGGATTAAGGCTCATGGTCCCATACTGTACAGATGAGGGGCAGAAGTGCCGAAGCGGGGGCCTCTACACCAGGTTCATCCTCCACCTTAGCTATAGAAAATGCAGTTAGATGATCCAGCCTGTGCCAGAACAGTGAAAGGATGTATCAGACAGACTCTCACCACTAAAGTCACACATCAATGGCTGAAATAGCAAATACATCCAACTCATACAGTGCACGTTGCACTCATTGAATAGTGGTTTTATCTGAATCTGTATTCAGCTTAATGTTATGGCCTATGGCACAGTAATGTTACTCAAAAACATACTAAGACGACTTTCTTCAAACTGCCGCCCTCGACTGCAAGTCGCCTTTATGATCCTGAAAGGCAAGAAGTCTTTCTGGAAGAAGATTGCATGCCAACTGCTGGGACAAAATAAGACGCCGGCCGACTTTGTGTGGCCTCTGACAAACAATGATGTACATGTTAGCATGTTTAATTTATATTTCAAGGAGGAAACTGCAGGGGATTAGGATGCATCTGTGTTCTCTCCTGGCCTTCAAAGTGTGCTTGTAATGCTTAACAGGTCTAACTCGGAGCGGATGCTCGCTAAACTCCTCCATATAAATAACAGGGACTGCTGACCATTTGCTGTTATGATGACACAGGGCCCGGCCGTTCTGGTGCTCACCCTTGCCTTGCTGTGCGTGCCCATTCACTAAGCCTGACTCAAGAGCTTCTACTGAGGCAGCCTACTAAAAACCTTTCATCCTGCAAATCCAACAAGCGCAATGATCTGTTTCAGGATCAGACTGGCGCTCTGCTCCGCTACAGGTTGTGCCATGTGCTAACGCGTGAGTGAGCGCAGAGCGAAATTGTCTTTCTTTTATTTCTGTGATGACTGATTTGGCAATAAAAGAAGGACGTCGTTTAGTTTAACCCAAGTGCTGCTACTTCTAAAGCTGGCATTTAGGCCACGCCAAACACCTTTGATGGGTTGGGTGGCCTAAGGTAATAAGAAAATCGCCCCAGTAACGAAACCGGTCCCAGGAAACCACATGTACTGCCAGTCTGGGCCTGTCTCAGGGCAGGGGCCCGTTGCACGTGTACAGTGCCAGAGGGGGCCCCTTGGAGCTCAGGGCCTCCTCCGCTGTAGGGCCCTGGGGGGCTATTCTTATGCGACAAACACAAAAATATCTACGGGTCTAAGTCAGAACGAACCTTTTACCTCATATGATGCAAGATGAGCAACTACATCCCTAAAAGATAAGTATACCCATCAGTCACCACTCGATACCGCCCTTCATAATTTGGGACTCCTTTTGGACCTTGCTCCCTGAGATCTGAATGATGGGTAAGGACTAGGTGGAATGTCCACCATCAACAGATAGCTCACTGAGTGGTCCTAGTGATGGTAGCTTAACGTCTCAACTAGTGAGGGATCGAATTGCAGTGCATGTGAATGTGAGAAAAAGTGTGTTAAAATTGGGTGAGTGGGCAACAATTCTTTTATTATTTTGCTCAATCCTTCAATGTTAAAAACAAAGCAACAAGAAGCAGTTTCTAACAAATAACTGCTCAGATGGTATATAGGTCAACATGTTTCAGCAATTTGATGGACCAGGTAGTCCTTGCCTTCATCAGGACCAATGTGTTAGTGCTACTGCAAAATGTGAAAAATAATAAAATGCAATAGTGAATAATAATAAGAAAAAAGAAACGTGGGCACCTGAAATCCTAGGTGTCTCTTTCTTTCCTGCGAGTGGACAATTTCTGTCACTAGTAAACAAAGGAACAGAAATTAAAAGAGATACTCAGCATCATAGAGGTAGAAATAAATAAATCAAGTATTTTAAAAGTGTCAATATACTGATGCAAACATAACTGTTTGAACATAATAGACTTATACTCAAGTGCAGTTTAACAAAACATTGTGTGTAGAATTATTAATCAGATGTCAAAAAACTCCTGCGTACCTAGTGTGCAGGAGAAATTAGCCTCACCTCACCTGGCAGCGACTCAGGGAGTGGAAGCACCGCTCTAAAAACAAAGAAAAAGGGACAGCAAAGAAAAGATAAATGTACCTTTATACTTTAGATCATTTTGTGACCTCATGGAAATAGCTTATCTTGTAGTTACATGGTGTATCCCCTACTCAGTGAAAGAAGGTAGGATCACTGTTTGTGCTTGATCGAGGGATTATCGTTATTGCATTCTATGGTGGTCAATATAAATTGCTGGAACGAGAAACAGGCTTACATAGAAAAATGACATTTCTTTTGGGTCTCAAGCAAAAAGTGAGTGCACTCGGGTGACAAAAAATGCCTTTTGTTCAATGACGTCTACCGCGTTCACAATTTACGGTGATAGCCGGACTGAGGCGCGCCATGCTGCATGTAAGCGCTACCAGCCCGTAAATGGCGTCTGTCAACGCGTCTCAAGTACCAAGTCTCAATATTAAAAGAAGTGCCGGGATCTTAACGGATCACATCGTGTCTGGAAGAATAAAGATGGTAGGATTCGTGAGCCCTCTTACCTGTCCGTCGGTACTCCACGCCTTTTACACAAGTTTTCAGTGCTTTCCTACAACTTGAAAAGCATACATTTTATGGAAGTGCAGTGCCCTCATTTTATTGCCGTTTGAAAAATAGAAAAGCTGTCCAATTTTTCTCACCCAGCTTTCAATAATTATGGATGGAAAACATACATGTACAAGGAGCAATGTCCACTATTCAGAGGATCATTGGGATTTAGCTGCAGGCCAGGGCTCCGAGCCACAGGGCAACCCTGCTACACTACCTAGGCACTGACAGACTGAGACGACAATACCACTGCCAGAGTCACCGGATCTGAACCTGACTTGGTTCTCGTCTCCATCCTCAGACCAGAGCAACAT
The DNA here is from genome assembly GCF_964261635.1 of Lissotriton helveticus. Lineage (NCBI taxonomy): Eukaryota > Metazoa > Chordata > Amphibia > Caudata > Salamandridae > Lissotriton > Lissotriton helveticus. Next base: position 50,432,800 of record NC_136064.1, on the reverse strand, counting down.
GTGCAATCCACATATGCAGTAAATGTAATTCTGCTTGAGGTTGGAAATCCTAATGCAGGTGCATTTACTTGGTCAGATCTCACTTTGGGTGAAAGGGGCAGCAGGACTACCTCTCAAAAGCAAGACCAAGCCATGCAAGGAGTCACTCATACTCAGATTCCATCCGCTGTCAGGCACTGTTGAAACAGTTGCCTTTAATCAGTACATGCATGGGCACCAGTGTGGGCTTCTGGGGTTTTGTTAAGTCTGGTGTGACCAGGTGGTGAGGCATAATGGATGCTGTGGTATGGGCCCAATACCCCCAGGTCCTGCTAGTTACTCCAGGCCCGATTCACAGAACTAGCTTAAGACAAAATCCTAAACTTACTACCATTTTGGTATGCACAGAAGTCACTTACTCATTTTCGTATTCACAGATGGCACTTACTCATTTTGGTATTCACAGAAGTTAGGAGTCCTAACTTTAGGACTCCTAAATGCCTTTTGTGAATACCGAAAGTATTAAAATTAGGATTTTTCTAATTTTATTACTACCAAACAAAAATCCTAATTTTAAGACTTTCGGTATTCACAGAAGGCAACTTCTGAGAATACCGAAATTAGTAAGTGCCTTCTGTGTATACCAAAATGAGTAACAGCCAGATTCATCAAGTGAAAATCGGCTCGCAAAGGGCCAGATTCTGAGAATCTGGCCCTTTGCAAGCGCAATTTTTGCATTTGGGATTCATCATTCCAAATGCAAAAATCGCAAACTGCGAAATCGCTATATTGCGAGGAATGGCATTTAAGGAATCTCTATTTGAGATTCCTTAAATGCAATTCACGAACTATTTTAGAATTGCGAATTCGCAATTTTTGGCCGCTATTTACCGCGAAGTCTGACTTTGTGGTAAATAGCGAAAACTTAGAAAAATGCACTTTAGTGCATTTTTCTAAGTTGTATGTTACACACACACATGTCCTTTGGACATGTGTGTGCGCAACATCAGTCTACATTTTCATTTCAGGGGTGCTACAGGATGTCCTTTGGACACCCCTGGCACCCTTGAAATAGCATCCATTGCCAATCGCAAATAAGGAAGCTGTAGAAATCGCTATTTTTATTGCGATTTCAACATGAATCCGTTTCGCGAGTCTTTAATAGCGATTCCTTAATAATCGCTATTAAGAACTTGCAAAACGGGACATTGATGAATCTGGCCGTTAGTGCCTTCTGTGAATACCAAAATGGCAGTTTAGGATTTTGCCTCCCTCACTTACATCAAGGTAGAAAGAAAAGGGCTGTTGGTGGACTCACCTGTTTGTGGGACACCAGCTAGTCCAGCGCTAGCCTCACTGCTGCTTTAATCCCCTGGAATCACAGCCCTTCAGCAGCTGAAGGATGCCAACATGGCCAGGAGAAGGCTGCTGCGGGACGCATAAGACCCTGTTGCTCTTTGCTGCTTGCCACCTCTGTAGTCTGACTCTGATAATGGACTCTTACTGAGGCTGCAGCCTGGTTGTGGGAGGGTCCACAGTGAAATGCTGAATTCTGCTTTAGTCATCTATCCAGGCCTTCTGCAAGAGTCCATCACCCACTACTGCAATTAAAAAAGCCTGGCCTGGCTTCCTGTAGAATCAATGGCTTCCTAAAATGTAACAATAAAGTGTTACTTACATTTCTTTAGAGCAGTGTCACCTTATCGCACTGTCTCTGCACAAAGAACAGAGCAAGTTGCCCTCTGCTGAATTTCAGGACAAGCAATGTGCATGGATGAGGGGTCCCGGGCCTCATGCACCATGGGGGAGAGGGGGTGTTAAGCAACTTTATGTTTACACACATTCACACACAGAGTTCTATCTGTCTCTCCCTCACATCATTTCTTCTTCCTTTGAACATCCTTTTGACTGTCTCCTGGTTGCTAGTCTGTAGACTGTTTCTTTCTGCACTTCAGCACTCTTATTCACAGATAAATCCTGGGGTGCCTTCCCTTCCAGGCCTATGTACACAAGCAAGAAACAAAAGCCATTACTTGCAACTGTTTCTTTTCTGTGTGCAAGATCTTCAGAACAAAGCTACCTGCCCAAAGAAAGGCTGAAGCTAAACAGAACTGGTGTGTGCTTCTGCACTCACTTCAGTGTGGGGCCGAGGGGGCCCCAGGCCCCTTCAAGTGTTGGGAAGCCTGGTGGCCCCCATGCACCGCTTACACCCATGCTTCCAATGCTTCCCAACCAAGGACATCTTAAGCATTTTCGGGGCCCTGGGCCAAACTTATTTGGGGGGTCCCAGTGCTGAATAGCTTTGAATTTATTTTCCAGTTTCAGCTCTTTCTTGCCCTCTTAGGCCAGGTCACTGACAGTGCACAGGTGCACTCGCCCACATTCTAAATATTCTAATATAGAAGCTGCTTAGTAATATTACTGCAAATATTATCTGGCACCCTTCTGTTCATTGCATATGAGATCCTGTTATTATATAGAAGAAACTTTGTTATCAGTCTTGCATGAAACAAACACAACATTTATCTGCAAAATGCCTATAATAGACTCTCACTCATCACACACATTGATAATAAATTTAAGAAAAATGATATTTAAAACAATCTGTTTAAGAATTAGTCCAGGTCATCAGGTCAAGATTCTCTACAGAACAGAGCTTGCTCTATCAGCCCCCCCCCCCCCTGAAAGGCTGGGGCCCTGGGCCAGAGCCCCCTTTGCCCATGTCTTAAGATGTCTCTGCTCCCAGCAGATCCTGTTTCCAGAGCTGCAAACTTTCAAGTCAGCTCTGCGTTGCGTCTGGGGCCCCCACTCTCTTCCTTTTTCCGGCCTGGCTCGTGGCTCTGACTGAAGAGAAACAATGTAAAATATTACTTTGTTTCTCGCAAGGAACTCAGAGCAGGCTGCAGACAGCCTGCCCCTGCTTTAGAGGGAGAGAGGCTTGAGTCAAGCCTCTCTCACAGCTCTCACCGAAGAGCTGAGGGGGCTGTGGGGGTGTTTATTACGCCCCTGGTACACACGCCTCCTTCTTCTGCTGTCATTACTCCTTTTGCACATTCCTATTTTTGAGTGGTTTATGTATGCATGTAAAACTAAGGGGCCAATTACGATGTCAGTCAGTAAGGCTCCGAGCGGCATTCAGATTCTCCTAAACCATTTTGAAACCTATGTTTCCGACCTATTCTGAAATATTTCCGACTGACCGATTATGATGGGAAGGTAACCGTTCGGTCAGTCTGAATCGGTTCCAACTGGCATTCAGAGACTCCGCGTCAGTCGAAGCCGAATCGCACAGCTCTATGGACGGAGTTTCTGACCAACGCATTACGATGCTGGATTCAGTCAGCCTTTACGAATCAGTCTGTCCGACATTAAATGGCTGTTGGAATGTGAATTTGGGGACCCATAGCAGGCCCCCCTTCACCCTGTGGCCTCCCGTTGGGGTCCATGGGGGTACCCAAGGGACCCCCCTTTAAAACCATGGACAGTGTGGAAGGCACCATGGGGTGCCTGCGACAGGTTGCAACATTGTCCGTATCCACTCCGTTTTACAATGGGAGCCTGTGTAGTTGGTCGGAACACTGGCTCCCATTGAAGTCAATTGGAAACTTTCAGAAAGTGTTTGGAACCATCGAAACCTGTCTAGAGGACCCACCGAACACGATTCGGTCGAAATCGAAGTTGAGGCATCATAATGAGGCCCCAAGTGTAGCTAGAAATCAGAAATAGTATGACACTTTGGTAACTAGCTACAAAGTGCTACATTCACTAAATAGATACTCTACAATATCCGCAGGAGAGGATTTCATGGTGATAAGAATTCACTTTCACACAATTCCTATTAGAAAAATACTACAAAGTTCATTGGAAGTTTATTTTGAATATTTACAAAAATGTAATTCAATTGTAAATGTAGATTCTTGTTAAATATAGTGTTAATTTAACTTTACAAAAACCTCCTATTTAGTTCCTGGATGCTTTAGCAATAGCACCTTCAGTTCTAGTCAGTTCTCACTGTCAGTAGTTAAACCTTTACCAAGGTGTGAGATGTTTCCCTGTACAGAGACAACAGATCTACCTCTGGAAGCAGAAAGGAAGGATAAATAACCAATGGTCGCTTATCCTGGAATGTGGTACCTGAGAATAGGCAGGAACACAGTTCCATCCCAAAAGACTTCACTGGGCCTCGCTGGCTTTCACATGTTTATTATAATAGGTGCTAGCGTGATAAGGTCCAGTTGCAAAGGACATCTTTTGAGGGCCAGTCAGAGGAGGTTTGACATGAATGAATCCACATTTCAATAAGCCAAGCCTTAAGTTGTGCTTAGGAGTTCTGTAGCTAAACAAGGGCCCTAGCATCTTGAAAGTTTCAGGATAGGGTACTCTGGAATAGTTTGTATGAAAGAAGAAAGGAACTGCTGAAAATGTAGCACGACTAGGCTGTGGGCTAATATTTGTTCTAGATTAGCGTTTATCATCACTCACTAGCAAGTGCACGTAGAAAAACAAACTTTTCAGTATCTGCCCCCAGAACATAATTGAATCATGTGAACAATCAGAAGAAAGAAGTGCTATGTCTGCTCTCCCCTTGCGCTGACACACTGTGTGCTGCATAGCGACAATGTTTTCACTCTTGTACCTTAGTGCAAGGGTTCCTGCACCAAATACATCCTTAATGGCATGATCCTCTTTCCATGGGTGCTGCAGAATGCAGCACACATAGAAAGCTGAAGTAACAAGGAGACATATTGGTAGGTGCATCAATTTGGTGCAAACTATGGGTTACAAGTCTTTTTAAATCTGGGTTTGCATCAGAATACATGGGTGAATGCACGTGAACTCCTATTCTCCACTTATGTAATACCTACCTGATGCAAAGTATTGCAAGACAAAGCTTTGCACTGCATTCTTTTACTTTGTATTTACTAAACCATGCAAAGTGGTTTTGCATGGCTTAGCAAATGGCAAAAATTATTTTGTGTCGGGGTGAGCTGCAAAAGTGACAGCGCCAGGATGCTCCTTCCGGAGCGACAGTTAGCGCTTTATAAATACCCCATACAAATACAAAATACAATAAATCTGGGCCTAATGGTTTAAATGAGTGAGTTTGCTAACATTGCCATTACTGTATCCCTGCAAATCACAGTAATGCGTTCATTACCATACTCGGCTTGGAACACGTGTTATTTAATGATATGAAATGTATAAGGATTGACAGATAAGGCTGACCCCAAACTCAAATTGCAACTGAGATTTAACAATGTTTTAAGAATTTATAATCTTTCAAAAATTAAACTATGAAAAAAGAGGAATTTTAAAAAGAAAAGATGGTGTCCCCTTTGAGAAAGAACCAGCAGCAATGTTGGGGGTGTAGTCCACTGTAAACTGTTGGAACCATAACTGGAGCCAGACCTGAACCATAGAAGTCTATCCTGGAAGCCTAGAAGCTGCTGAAAAAAACAGGAGGATATTTTCCAGAAGGCACTAAAAAGTAGGACGTAGCCATTTTTGGACCATGAAGGAATTGGAGTATGATATCAAGGACCCTCAAAGATATGACATCAGTAGCCATGTATTACTGGTTTGTTCCACTCTTCCAGCTTTTTTTATTGAACTTTGCGACTACCTGTATGACCAAAGTAAAAAATATTTAATCCTGTGGAGCTCTTGACAACTTCGTAATCTAACCTTGCCCTACTGGAGGGGATCCAAAAGTCTGCATGGAAAGCTCTCTAGGCCATAACTACCAGACAATAAGCCCATATTTTCTTAAAGAAGCATGATCCTGAAGGCATAGCAATGTAGCAGTAGCTGCTTTATGAATTTTCTCTCTATTTAGCATATCCTATTATTATGAGATTCAACACCAACCATCTAAGGAATGAAGGTGCTGGGACCAGCCCAATGTACTTTTTATCATGCACCCTGTGTTTTTTTTGGAAATCATGGCAATGTCCTTCACTGGTTTTCAGTCTACCTTAACAACTGACACCAGCCCACGTGGGCACCTCCAAGTTCCAAATGGCCCCCAGCACCTGCGTAGTTTCCCAGGGTTCCATATCCCATCAACTTCAACGTTCAATGGAAGCCAAGTCAATTGGATTCACACTGGACAAAAAAATCACCCTTGAGGAACACATTGCCAAAAAAGCCCAAAACTGCCTTGTAACAGTTCGTTCTTCAAAAGAAAGTGACACCATTTCTGCCATAAAACCACTTCAGAAGTGTGGTTTAAGTCTGTTTACTCTGGCCTTTTAGATGGTGGTAATGCCCTGCTCGATGACCTTCCAAACTCCACAGTGGCATCCTTAAAGGGTATCCTATATGCCACAGTATGCCTTATATAGAGTGTGAAGAAATTTGAACACATTGCACCATCAGGCAGGAACTCGATTGGCTCTTCTTGCTGGCCCACACCATCTTCACGACCAGCTTCATGATTTACAAATCTATCACTTCCACCACCCCTGCTTATCTCACAATCAAGCAACATCTCTGGTGGTTCCTGGCACAGCAGCAACCAAGGCACCGTCAGACTGCAGACTAAAAAGTGCAAACAGGCAAAACCAAGGCAGCAGGCCTATTCCCATAATATAGACCAGCATCCCCATATCCATCAGGACAGCCAAAAGCTGCTCCAATTTAGTGAAGACGTGAAGACAAACCTCCTTATAACACTACATCACAATGCATTAAGAGTTCACAAACCAGCTGCCTCTCCTATCACTCAATAATTGTATGTTTATCATTGACACTGTACAGTGCTCCGCTGCTTTTTGGCTAGGTTTGCACTCTAGAAATATCACATATGTACATATATACATTCATCCATACTAATATAATAAAGAGAGAGCCCACACCTTTGAGGCGGGTAATCTCAGGAACCACAGCACCAATCACAACACCCAATACAGCGTTGGAAAGGGCAGTTGCAGCAGAAGGACATAGGCTATGCAGACGCCCACCATGTACATTTAAAAGGTAAAAGAACCGTGCCAGCAAAGTAGTCCTTTGTGGGCGTGTCTGCGTTGTGCTGTGGGCGTGTGCTGGGGTGTGACAAACACTGGGGGCGTGTGGTACAGTCCGCCCTTCATGCCATGTCTCATACCGTGTGCTAATCCCACCCTGCTCCCTTGAAATACCCCTGCACCCCATAATCGTAACCCACCCTTACTCCTTAACATACCCCAACACCCTTAAACACTAACCCATCTTAACCCTATAAATATAACCTCTACCCCAAAACCCAAACCTATCCCTAAACCCTAAAAATACCCCTGTACCCCAAAACCCAAACCTAGCCCTGAACCCTATAAATACCCCTGTACCCCAAAACCCAAACCTAGCCCTGAACCCTAAAAATACCCCTGTACCCCAACACCCAAACCTAGCCCTGAACCCTTAAAATACTCCTGTACCCCAAAACCCAAACCTACCCCTGAACCCTAAAAATAACCCTGTACCCCAAAACCCAAACCTAGCCCTGAACCCTAAAAACACCCCTGTACCCCAAAACCCATACCTATCCCTAAACCCTAAAACTACCCCTGTACCCCATAACCCACAACTATATCTGTACCCTTAAAATACCCAAACACCCCAAAACATATACCTCAGTACCCCAAAACATATACCCCTATACCCATACTTACCTTATCTAAACATAAAAAACATGCTTTTACCATTTATGCATTTACAACTAATTTCGTTGGAAATGTATGCGTGGTAAAAGCATATAAAATGTAATGCCACGCGTTATAATGGCATTGCGGAGTCATGGTACTTTCGTAATGAAAGTATGCGGAGTGATGGTATGCGGAAAGGAAGTTGCGGAATAATGGGTGTTTCCCTACCCCGGTAAGTACATTGGTGGCACGGCGGACCACATCTCCAGCAACATACTCATATTTTTTCACCACCCATCTGAAAAATGCACAGGTCTCTCTCATTGATGGCCAGCACCAACATACACTTTTAGACCCACCTCCCGCCAAAAGTTCTAGAATTGCGAACTTTAGAGCTGGGGAGCTACGTTCGAATCTCGGCATCAGCTCAACATCCTGTGATTCCAGGCAAATCGCTTTGTCTCCCCGTGCCTACCACAAATCAATGTGTTCTTCTGTAATGTAAATTGTGCTCATGCCATGTTGTCGAATTCGCGCTATATAATATTGCAAGGAAAAATAAAGTAGGGAAACTCGAGTTCACACAGTACTGAACGCGCACTCTTAAGTGCATCAGCAGTGCACTGTGAATAGGAGCGTTTCACAGGCCTGTACAGATAAGAAATGCTATCTAAACGAAATCCTACAAAACAATATACTACTGGCCGGCAGCAATTCATACCCGGACAACGTCGGGACGGGCTGCTAGTACATAGATAAATACATACATAAAAAGCACATTGATTGCTGCTTCTGCTGGCACCTCACTGACTGGATGGAAGCACACACAACCGGTTCTTGAATTACTCTGATGTAATGATGGTGGCTGGAACAATGGCTGCTGTAGCATGTTATGGGATAATGGGAAGTGACCTGGTGTGCAATTTAACGTGTTTGTGTTGATGAGAGTGCTCAAGTGAGGGTAAAAAGTGTGTGTGTGGGCTTGTGTGCGTGCGTGTGTGTATGTGTGTGTATGTGTGTGTGCGACAGATAGCCGTTGTTAAAGCGTTAATGGGTGTGGGAGTTTTAGATGTGAAAGCAAATATGGCATGAGACTTCTGCCTTTTAAAATATACAAGTGACTCATCAGTGGCGGCTCCTCTATAGGGGTGTTTGGGTGACACCCCCATGCTTTCTCGCCATGTGAGAAGGCAGAAACATGAATGGTAATAAATACCACATTTTGTTTCTGCCTTCTCGCATGGCGAGAAAGCAGTAGTTCCTGGTTGGGGTGGGCGGTCCTGCTCGAGGGCAGGGGGGCGTGGCTTGCCTGAGGCCTGAGCCTGAGGCTGCCCAAACAGTCAGTATGAACAACAGTGGACAAGCCACTCCCCCTGCCCTCGAGCAACACCGCCCACTGTCAGTTTTCTATGTATGCTGCAGCATACATAGAGAAAATGGCCCGGCTGGGGCAGCGGCCTCACCAATCACAACGCTGCTGCAGTGTTGTGATTGGCTAGGGTAAGGAGGGAACCTGCTTGCAGGCTGCTTCGGTGCTTCCTGTGGGAACATGGGGGAGGCCGATCCGGTTGCAGCTTTATACACCTTGCAGGAGGAGGTGGCGCGGTACTGGGGTGTACGGTAGAGACATAGCAACATTTTTATCATTAAATGTAGCAGGAAAACATTCCCGCACAAACGTTCGTACAGGAATTCTCTAACAAAATAAAATCACTTTTATTCGAAGAATGTCACTGGAGGTGAAGAAGAAAGTTGAGTTTTTCTCAGCTTTGAATGCGGTATTATAATCTGGCACACCCTACCTTTACCCCGAGCAGGTACCAAGAGTAACTGACGCTCTTTCCTATTCACCTGCTAACACTAACTCGTCTGGAGTGGCAGGGCAGTTGAAGTCCATTGTGTGGGTTAAGGTACCGAACCCACAGAGCTGTGCCCACCAGGGTCAGATTGGTAACGCGGGCATTCAGGCAATGCCCGAGGGGCAGGTGGTCGAGTACTGCTGTGGGCCTCTTTTTTTAGCAGTCTGAGGGGCCATTTGGACGCTGTCTCTATTGTTCGAATACAGCCAGCGGCCCAGTAGGTGTCTGAGTGGCCTTTCTAGAGGCAGATGGGCGATCATTACCTCCGTTTAGCAACAGGCAGAGGTATCACTCCCTTTGTCTCTCTGGCCAGCCCATTAATGCGTGCAAATACTGAGTGGGGGGCGGGGGCCTTGAGTAAAAGTGACCTAACTTGTTTCACCACTGTAAACTAACGCGTGCATTTTTTTACCCCCTCCTAAAATTTTATTTCTAAGATTACGCCAAAGCAGTGATTTGAGGAGTGATTATGCAAATGTGGGACGATTTATTTTTTGCGTGCCCGGGCCGATTTTAAATCCCAATCCAACCCTGGTGCCCACTCCAGCGGGTGGCGCGTCGGCCATCCCTCGTACTTCAGAAGCCGGGACCCGTCGATGCCGTCACTGAACAATGGGAGGTGCACTGTTTGCACCATGTAATGTGCCAGCCACGAGCTATTTTGTTTTAGTTGTAAACCCTTGTATTACGGAGACGGAAGCTACGGCTTCAGGCCAAACACGAGTAGTGATGGAACAAGTTCCCCTGCTCTGCCCTCTACAGTCATCTGCCAAGAGACAAGGAGTGTGTGCCAGAAAAGTATGGTGGGAATGGAGGTTCACCATGGGAAAGGGGTGGGGCATGCCCTGTAATATTCTGTGGGTGCACACTCGAGAATTCCACCTCTTCTTTTCTGGCAGAGTGAATAATCACTTGCTTTTAACAGCCATTTGTACAGCACTTATACTATTTCTAAGCGCTGTAAAATCATTGTCACTGATATGGGTTGTCCAATTCGGAAAAGGTATTCCTCACATGAGGGTCTTGAAATATATAGAAAAGCGGCCGCGGCTGCCAGGGTTTCATATATTTACAGTCACCCTGTTTTATGAGCGCTCCTCAAACATAGCTGGCAAGCTTCGCCGTCTGTCTCCAATCCGTGGAATTGTGTGTTTTTGTGAGCATGAAAGATAAGGTGAAACCCCGCACCCTCCCCCCCCACTCGAGGTGTGACTGAGAGCAGGGCCTTGGGGCTGGTGTGCACCCGCTGAACCCACTGGTCTCTTGAGATGAAAGGGTGCTCAACAGCCTGTCAGTTAATGCCATTTATATTTATTATGGGAAACGTGCCTGATTTGCTCCGTTTAAATAACGTCTTTTGCTCTCTGGAGCATTCTTTCAAACATTTCCAGCTCTCTCTTCAAAGAAGGAATCAGTGTAATGCTGTCCTGCCTCGTGTTTCTCGAGCTCCCTTTTCTCCAATCAGCGTGTACACTTCTCACCGGGGACCTGCAAATTGGTGTGGAAATCAGGAAATTTCTTTTTGTTTCTTTACTGAGATTTTTTTTTTTTATGGTTCGTTTTTTTGTTGAAGATTTATATAGCGCCGCGAACTCCCTTTACATAAGCACCATTTACGTTAAGCAAGGCCACATTTGTTCCCCTTGGAGAAACCATCCCCCGGGCGCCTACATGTTTGGTGGCAACCGTTCCTTTTTCCTGTGCTATTCCTCATTAACACTCGTCATTGTCTATATGCTGCAGTATATTATTTGTGTATTCGTTTTTAACATGTACCCTGAAAGCCCCACCCAATCCTTTGCACGTGAGTTGTATGTAGTGTTCCGTATTACTAAAGGGAATAAGCTCAACCTATTGGCTTAGGCAAGGTGTCATTTTTTTATTGCACAAACCAAGAAAAATACATTAGCTGCTTGACTATGACTGCCAGATGAGTGTAAAACATATCTCTGTGTTTTAGGGGACATGCGGCTCTCCTGGGGAGGGGGCAGTGGGTGGGATCCCAGCGTTCATGGCATGTTCAGAACTGCTCACATGCCATTTAACGCTATCTGGATGGTTGTTCATTTTTGCTGTCATTGCTGGGAACATAAGCAGCAGTTGCTCTATTGCCAATATCACTTTCGCTCGAAGTTTGCATAGAACCAGGATGCTGAACCGTAACCAGTTAAGCAATGAAAGGTTAACAACTTTGGTGGTTACAAAATGTAAATAGGAAGGCAAAACATTACTGTTAGATGACCCGAGACACAATGCGTTTCTAAAATGTTTTATGACCCTGCAGGACACACTAGCAGTTCTCCCCAGGTGGCTGTCAGTACGCTCAAAGCGCAGATATCAGCGAGGAGAGTGCAACGCGAGGTGCTCTACACTGTCAGATGACACTCTTAAACTGATAGAGCGCGGGTTGTCTATGGGCCCGATTCACAGAACTAATTTAAGACAAAATCCTAAACTTACTACCATTTTGGTATTCACAGAAGTCGCTTACTCATTTCGGTATTCACAGAAGTTAGGAGTCCTAACTTTAGGGCTCCTAAATGCCTTCTGTGAATACCGAAAGTATTAATTTTAGGACTTTTCACAGTTTAGGAGTCTTAAAGTTAGGAGTGCTAACTTTACTACTCCTAAACTGAGAAAAATCCTAACTTTAAGACTTTCGGTATTCACAGAAGGCATTTAGGAGTCCTAAAGTTAGGACTCCTAACTTCTGTGAATACCGAAATGAGTAAGTGACTTCTGTGAATACCAAAATGAGTAAGCACCTTCTGTGAATACCAAAATGGTAGTAAGTTTAGGATTTTGTCTTAAATTAGTTCTGTGAATCGGCCCTGAGGACTTATGAGGCCAACCCATATACATGTATCACAAGGCTGATATAAATGCAATGAATTAAGGCCTTTGTGCATATAGGGAACTGACCCTTTATAAATATCAGAATCTGTGCCTCTACACATATCAGGCAGGGGTGTAACGCAGGCACCTGCAAATAGACTGTGCAGCTTGAATTGCTGCTAACACTGATAGAAGACAATGTCTGTATAACTTGTAAGTTATACAGGTAAGGTAATATATAAGATGTTGAACAGTTTTATTTTAGAAAGGTGCATTTTTATTTGTTTTAGTATTTTAAGTCTACCCTTTCACAATTACCTTAAAAAACGTCTTGCTTTCTCAAATTTGCGTAAACATGCACCATTTGCCCACTTCTTTTTCAGAATTTTCCCCGGAGGGAGAACCCCTCTCATGACTTTTAGGCTCACTCTCTGCGCTGACTCGCCGCAGGGCAGTCATCCTGAACTTTTACGCCTTACCACTTTCAAATGTCACCAGCCGCCACTGTGACTCATACATAGCACATGCTCATATCCAGTGTTACAGTACCCAGTGCTCTCACCCACCAATGATGTTAATTAACCTGCTGGGGTGAGAGAGTGCTGGAACATGAAAGTGTGTTGGGGTTGAGAGTAGAAAGAGATAGAAAGCATGTATGTGTGAGAAGGCAGCGTGCAGGCACAATCAGACGCCAAGTATTATTATCACAGTACTCCCACACACATTGAATGAATGAATGAATGTGAGGGAGTGCTGAAGCACATGCTATATGATACTATGATTAATGACACCAAAGCAACAGAGGCTTGGGGAGAGAATGTGGCCTAAAAGACTAGGGGGATCAACCTCAGAGCTGAAGAAACGGGTTCGAGTGTCGGCAGGGACGCTCAACATTCGGAGATTCTGGGCAAATCACTTAATCTCCCCGTCCCTAACAAAAATGAATGTGTCCATCTGTAAAGCACTCTGATACCTTCGGATATAGTTTGCGTTGCACAAAAAAAACAGGACGCAGTCCAGTGCTTTATTTGAGCCAGTGGGCGCCACCAGCACTTATTTTAGGGGACCAGCACTTATTTTTCTGAATCAGATAACTACTGAGAGCAATAGAGAGAAAATACACACATTGGAAAGACGAGGAAGAGAAGGGCAAAAGACCAGTCCTAAAGAAAGAGAGCAGAAACCTGCAAGAGTGAGATAAAGGGTCATGGAGTACGTGGCGGTGGATTTGAGTCAACTTTGTATTGGACGTGCTAATGTTTAAATGCTCTGGCCTCAGGCTTCTGAGAGGAGATTTGGGCAGGGACACACTTTCTTTTACTGGTGCAAGCTTTAAGATATATCGAACACTATATCTAGATCTTAGGAGTTGAGGTACTGCAAATAAATTCAGAGAATCTGATCAAAGCGAATGTTGATAGCTGGGCCGGACTGGCAATAGTGGGCACCGGGCAATCCCCCGATGCGCTGCACAGGTGGGGGCCGGTGTTGGGCCGTCAGGGGCTGTTTTTGTTGCAGGGCAGATTTTGCAGCGGCCCTGTACCAAAATAAGCTGAAAACCGGCCACGGCAAAGAGCTCGGCGGCACCTCCAACCCCCGGGAGGGAGGGCGGCCAAGCACTTTGCCGGGGTCGGTTGTGGTTCCCAGTCCGGCCCTGGCTGATAGCAATATCTTGGTAATAAGGTCTGGAAAATGAACCGTGGTCTTTACCATAGAAAGGTTTGTGACAGAAACATAGAGGCATATTTGCAAGCCCTTATCGCCACAGCAACAGCACATTTTCAACGTTCCTGTAGCGATACAGGCTTCACCTTATTTACAAGATGGTATTAGGCCACTAAACGTGGCTTAACACTGCCTCGTAAATAAGGCCCCCCTGCACACTATACTTAGCCTGAAATGGGTGGGCAATGTGTGTAGCCGTAGTCGTTCCACTGCAACACCCATTGATTTTGACTCTGCCCCATATTTACAGGGGTGGTGTAAATATGAGGCCGCGACAAAATTAAGACCTGGGAAAACCTTGTCTTAATAGGGCGCAATGAGAAGAAATGCTTTATTTCTCTTGTGTTTTGCTGTTTCTATGTGTGTTAAGCATTGTGCAGCACAGAGAAAAACAGCAAAATGCTATGCATAATTGTTTGTGTGCAGGAAGTTGTCCCTTCCTGCACATAAACAGTCATTTTAAAAATGACAATTTGCAACTTGTATGTGTGCTGCACAAAGCAGTACACAAAGAGGTCCCAAATCTGCATTTAAGATTGTTTATGTGCTGGAAGGGACACCTTCCTGCACATAAACAATCATTCCCCACAACGCAGGCACCCTTGCACTATGGTGCAAGTGTGCATGCGTTGGCGCTAGGCAGCTGAAAGTAAAGTAAAGTAAAGTCCACATTTGTAAAGCGCACAATCACCCGTAAGGGTCTCTAGGCGCTGGGGGCCGTCGGGAAGATTAAGCAAGCTATTGCCCAGAGTCACATGGTGCTGGGCTAATCTGCCGCCGGTGCCGGGGATCGAACCGTGATCCCCAGATTCCGGAGTCAGTCGCCCTGGCCGCGGCGCCACACCTCTTCCCAAAGTAGCACCAGCGCAAGGGGAAACACAGGTATGCACTGTATTGTTGTAAATAAGGTGCAGCCCTGCGTTTCAGAAGTGGCAGAGCACGGCGTTAAGACAAGAAGGCTAAAACAGCGCTCTATCACTTTTCTTGTAAATATGCCCCATAATACCGTAAAATCAATTTGCATGAGGACTGAAGACCAATGTCACTTCTGCTGGGGGTCCAAAACCCTGTCAAACGTTCAAAAGTTAAACAATACACACAGGTATTTTTTACATGCTGTACTGTTGACGCATATGTTATATTAAGGGCAAGCTGACAAGAGGTGCCTTAGTACAGCCTGGGGATTACCACGTCATTAAGTACATCAGTTCTAAACTGCATTGGGGTGAAGGGCAGATTGTTTTTCGGTCTTCATTTGAAAGTGGAAGAAGAAAGTAGCTGTGCTGATCTGAAAAGATCTAATGATGGCTTTATTTATCCAGAACCCATGGCTTGTAACCTTTTCCGACAGGTTTAGCTCAGAAACCCCATGTAGTCGTGAGGGTGCTAGTTAGGGCAGCTTTCTCATGTTATGTGTGGGACACACAAAACCCATCTCCATTGTTTAGATATACCCAGTTACCTTCAACCACCCAGGCAACTTCAGTATTCAGCTGCTGACCTTTAATCCACCCACTCATATGCGCCCACCCACATTAAACAATCTGACCTAATTGCATTTGATCACCCATGTTCAACAACTCACCTAGCCTCACACTCGCTCACTTTCCCATCCCTACAGCCACAATCTGACACACAGAGCCCCGCCCATTATTTAGCCTCACTATTAAAACGTAGGAGTTATTGGATTTGCCAATGCTTGCCTTTTCAACAGTTGCCTTGCATACTTCTGTTCAGCAAAGGCGCATCTGATCACCTTCCTTACTAAACATGTGACATGGACACCTTGATCTGGGAGCAGCAGATCGGTTCCTTGAAATACATTGGAAACCAATGGTTGACCGGTCCACGAAGATGTGTCCTTCTGGGCAGATGAGAATGAGCCGCAGCGGGCATCATTGGCACAAGCAGCTTCTCCATGACATAAATAATAACATCCAATGATATCATGTCAGATTGCATCTGATCACTATTTTCCGTGTCAGCAAGAATATTTGTTGTCAATTTCAAGAGCACGTGGCTATAAATAGAGTATGATCTGCATCTCAGGTAACATGAGTGCACGGTCATGATAATGGTAAACAGCACAGACAGAATGGGTCACTCCACCTCTGCTGCCAACTCTGACCAAGGAGCATTTTGGGCAACTCAAAACGTGAGTATTCGCTGGTGCAGAATCAGGACTTAAACAGACCACCTTAAACAAGCTACAGATCATCCAAAACTGTGCAGCCAGAACCCTTTTCCAGATCCCCCGCCGACTTCCGGTCAAACCTAGACTGAAGGACCTCCGCTGGCTACCAGTGAGGAAAAGGGTCTAATTTAAAGCTATCTGCATTGCTCACCGAGCCTTCTGGAGAACAGGCCCCACCATTAACCAATCTCTTACAACATCCTATCATCCAAATAGACAGCTCAGATCCGAATCCGCTTATCTGGCCATAACTCCGAGGTTCAAGAGAGCAAGATGTGGAGGCCACTCGTTCTCCCTCAACTTGGCCAGACTCAGGAACTCCCTCCCCATCCAACTCAGATCAGAGCCTAAACTACTCACCTTCCCTAAATTCCTAAAAACCCTGCTTTTTAACAAACCAGAATATCCTGAACTGTTGTGTACTAGGCATGTTGTCTGCAGCGCTAGGACGCCTGAGGGTAGCTATTGTGCTCTATAAATGCTCTTTTCATTTAATTTCATTCAGGATTGGTGAAACTGTACAAGCACAACCTGTATTTGTAAAATGACACAATAGTGGTGGAAAGAAGGTAGATACTTTGCCCCTGCCTCCAGCACCTCTTAGAAATATACAATGTGTAAGTTACAGACAGTGAAAGCAAAAGACAGGGAAGCAGGGACAATGGGGGTGGAGACCACCATTAAAAAATAAGCATTGACAAAGTCAATAGCTAGGACGAATAACTGAATGTGAATGGGCGCTTCCATCCATGCAGTCACTAATCCATTGTTGCATGCACTCAATAACTCATCCTTACTCTGCTGCATCCATTTTGGGTTGATTGCGCTGCACTCCAACCCACATTTTGTTGTTCTTGCTGTTACTTTTACTGTGTATGTCTAACTGATTCTATAGATAGACATCCTCCTTACAATGGAGGTGCACTACTTCTGGGCTTTGATTCAGTCTAATGCATGTGGTTCTTTTGTGAAGATATTTTGCTTGCACTGCATTTGGCTGAAATATGTGCTTTTTTGGGTGTTGTTTGGGGCCTACGTTATGTTTTTTTGGTCCCTGCTCAACACAGGACATGGCAGGCGCTCTTTCTTTATTTTCCAATCCAACTTGAACAAAATAACCCAATCTTCCCTCAGGTGAAGGGCGAATAATTTGTAATTTTAAATTAAATGTTATAATAACTGTCCTAACTTTTAGATTTAGGATCCAATCAAGCCAACCCAATTGATGAATATAATGTTTGTAGAAAGAATATTTTGAAGGACATAGAATAAATATTGGTAAGTATTCTGCGCTACTGTATGAAAAATCAATAGTTTTAATGATAACAGGAAGACATGTATATATTACTAGCAGCCCGTCCCGACGTTGTCCGGGTATGAATTGCTGCTGGCCAGTAGTATATTGTTTTGTAAGATTTCGTTTTGATAGCATTTCTTATCTGTGACAGGCCTGTGAAACGCTCCGATTCACAGTGCACTGCTGATGCACTTAAGAGTGCGCGTTCAGTAGTGTGTGAACTCGAGTGTTACTACTTTATTTTTCCTTGCAATATTATATATCGTGAACTCGACAACATGACATGAGCACAATTTACATTACAGAAGAACACATTCATTTGTGGTAGGCACGGGGAGGGAGACAAAGCGATTTGCCTGGAATCACAGGATGTTGAGCTGATGCCGAGATTCGAACGTAGCTCCCCATCTCTAAAGTTCGCAATTCTAGAACTTGTGGCGGGAGGTGTGTCTAAAAGTGTATGTCGGTGCTGGCCATCAATGAGAGAGACCTGTGCATTTTTCAAATCGGTGGTGAAAAAATATGAGTATGTTGCTGGAGATGTGGGCCGCTGTGCCACCAATGTACTTACCGGGGGAGGGTAAACACCCATTATTCTGCAACTTTCTTTCCGCATACCATCACTCCGCATACTTTCATTACGAATGCCATGCCAATGCAATGCCATTATAACGAATGGCATTACATTTTATATGCTTTTACCATGCATACATTTACAACAAAATTCGTTGTAAATGCATGAATGGTAAAAGCATGTTTTTCTTTTAATGTTTGGATAAGGTAAGTATGAGTATAGGTGTATATGTTTTGGGGTACTGAGGTATATATTTTGGGGTGTTTGGGTATTTTAAGGGTTCACATATAGTTTTGGGTTATGGGGTACAGGGGTAGTTTTAGGGTTTAGGGATAGGTATGGGTTTTGGGGTACAGTGGTATTTTTAGGGTTCAGGGCTAGGTTTGGGTTTTGGGGTATAGGGGTATTTTTAGGGTTCAGGGGTAGGTTTGGGTTTTGGAGTACAGGGGTATTTTAAGGGTTCAGATCTAGGTTTGGGTTTTGGGGTAAAGGGGTATTTTTAGGGTTCAGGGCTAGGTTTGGGTTTTGGGGTACAGGGGTATTTTAGGGTTCAGGGGTAGGTTTGGGTTTTGGGGTACAGGGTTATATTATGGTTGAGGGCTAGGTTTGGGTTTTGGGGTACAGGGGTGTTTTTAGGGTTCAGGGGTAGGTTTGGGTTTTGGGGTACAGGGGTATTTTAAGGGTTCAGGGCTAGGTTTGGGTTTTGGGGTACAGGGGTATTTTAGGGTTCAGGGGTAGGTTTGGGTTTTGGGGTACAGGGGTATTTTTAGGGTTCAGGGCTAGGTTTGGGTTTTGGGGTACAGGGGTATTTTTAGGGTTCAGGGGTAGGTTTGGGTTTTGAGGTACAGGGGTATTTATAGGGTTCAGGGCTAGGTTTGGGTTTTGGGTTACAGGGGTATTTTTAGGGATAGGTTTGGGTTTTGGGGTACAGGGTATATTTATAGGGTTAAGATGGGTTAATGTTTAAGGGTGTTGGGGTATTTTAAGCGGTAAGGGTGGGTTATGATTATGGGGTGCAGGGGTATTTAAAGGGAGCAGGGTGGACACCCGAAGCTGAAATGTACAGAACCTGGGAAGAAAAAACAATGAAATATTGGGCACAACGCTCGCTTTTTTTCCCCGTAATCCCGCGCCCGCACACGCCCACGCCCCCATCACACGCCCACAGCACACGATATGAGACATGGCATGAAGGGCGGAACGTACCACACTCCCCCCGCGTTTGTCACGCCCCAGCACACGCCCACAGAACAACGCAGACACGCCCACAAGGGACTACTTTGCTGGCACGGTTCTTTTACCTTTTAAATGTATATGGTGGGTGTCTGCATAGCCTATGTCCTTCTGCTGCAACTGCCCTTTTCAACGCTGTATTGGGTGTTGTGATTGGTGCTGTGGTTCCTGAGATTACCTGCCTCAAAGGTTTGGGCTCTCTCTTTATTATATTAGTATAGAAGATTTCTATGCTAGACAAGGACGTTCAAACAAATAAATGAAAGGTCATATATATATATATATATATACATAAATCCACCAAATATATCTTGCAAATGTCTGATATGTGAATTCACAAAAACACCTATCTGTTGAACAATACAACTCAGCCTAACAACTACAATTGTAAGGGTAAAAATACAAAGGATTGCAATACAAATAGTTCTAATTTATAGGGGCTGATGTGTGTAAATTGGCAACATATTTAACTCTAAATGGTAAACATTCATGAGACCATCTTCAGGACTATATTTGTTTAGAAGGACCCCTAAAAATGGAACAAGATTTTGTTCAAGATTTCTCAAAATCAGTGCACAGACAAACCATGCCCAAACTGGTGTGTGTCACTTCGACCACACCATGCAACCCACATCATAAAAAGTGGGAACAGTGATGTGTATAGTGCAACAAAAGGTCATGCACCTCTGAATGCCTTTCGTAGGAGAGTTATTGTATTGTGGGCGGTAATCAACCATCTGACCAACTATAGGTGTACCTACATGTGTAAATCTACTAACATGCATACTGTGCTGGCATCCGGTACAAAGCAGCCCAGCCCGATCTGCCAGGCCTTGTCATCCCTGGACCGGAAACAAGCCTCCTAGGATATTACAGGGCTGACTGTTCCCATAAGGAACAGGGGGCCATATGTATCAAGGAACCATTTTGCGATTCTGTAATAGCAATTTTCAAGAAATCGCTATTTCAGAATCGCAAAATGGTATGTATCAAGAAAAATGCATTTTTTTAGCAATTTCCTGATATTCCTTAATTGCGAATTCGCAAATTGCGAATTCGCAATTAAGGAATACTTTCCCATTAATTTCTATGAGCCTCCTGGCCCATAGGAATGAAGGGGAAATTTGCAAATCGCAATTTGCTAATCGCAAATTGTGAATATTTTCAAGGGTGCAGGGGTTTCTCAAGAACACCCTAAGGGCATGTATGAGCATCACATGGCACCTTTTGATTTAAAAATAAAATATTTTTAAAAAGAATTCGCAACTTACCACCAACTAGAAGTTGGGGGTAATTTGCGATTCCTTAATGGCATTTTGGAATGTTTTTTTCCTTGATACATTGCATTTAGCGAATCGCAAAATTTGCAATTCCTTAAATGCAATCGCAAAATAAGGAATGGCAAATTTAGCGATTCCTTATTTTGCACCATAATTTGTTTCATACATACCATTTAGCGAAAATGGGTTCGCAAACGCCGGAATTCTGCGAATTTCGGCGTTTGCGAACCCATTTTGCCTTGATACATATGGCCCAGGGTCAAGACTGATTTGCAAATGGCTGGGTCAAATCTGGGGTTGTATAGTGAGCAAAAGAACAATGGATTAAATCCAGATCTGTGATTGGGTGTGAGTGGTTGAAAGGTTTCATCACTCCATCTATCATCTTGTAGTTTTTGCAATTTTAATTAAGTTGGCATCTTGTCCTAGGCATTTGGTGCCTGCAGCCTGTATAGTGGCTCACATGACTAGGTATAGCTGGCAGTTGGTCTTTGTGTATTGCTCCCAAACAGTGAAATAAAAGGGGAATAGGTGTTGGCAGAATGGGCTATCTTTGACTTGAGGGGGGAAGGAGCTGTCACCTACCTCACAAAGCCTCTGCCACAGAACAATCCTGAAGGGTTTGACACTAGTCTTTTGCGCCCCCAGACAAGCTGGTGCCAGGGCAGGGAGACAGGAAATTCCAAGTACCTCTGCGGGTGACTGCTACTCTGCCAGCAGCATGAGTGCTACTGCTACGATGAGGCTGCTAGTGTGTGAGGAGATGGGTTCTGTGAGCACCTCTCTGTACTGGGTTTGAATGCTGTCCTTAGTGTCTGACTATTAGTCTGTGAGTGCCTCTGTTAGTGTGTTAGTGCTATTCCTGTGGGATTGGGAGTGCTGTTATTAGTACAATCTGTTACTATGTTAGATGTGTGAGAATGGTTTTAGTACTGTCTGACTGGTACTCAGTGAGAGGTCAGAGGAGCCTCTGGTAGAGTGTAACTGCTAGCTAATCAGAGGGGTGAGAATGTTGTCAGCGTTAAGTGTGTTTTGATTTTCCACCATAAGAGCTTTGGCAGTTCCTTAAGTGCTTTTGTGTAGGCTGTGTCTGAAAACATGCTGTACGTATTTGTAATGTTACCCTTAAAAAACACTGAGGCAAGTAATTATTGAGGCTGTGGGCCCAATTAGCCTGTATTCTTCAGTGTGGCTGCCCAAATAGTTGTTTTTAAAGATCCATTAAATCCTTGTATTAACTTCATTGAACCATTGACCAGTGGGTTGCCCACACCAATGAACTCCCACATTGATCACTAACACTCAGAAAAAAAGCACAACCAGCTGTGTTTACTGGTGTCCAAATCTATCAGTTACCCAAGTGATTAGGCTCTCAACCCCCATTCCAAAGCGGAACAGCATCTGTCTGTCTGCTTGGGTACAGACAGACAGATGTTGTTCTGCTTCGTGAGAATCCAATTACAGGCTCCAGCCGATCCACTCATCTAGCAAGACCCTGCATTGAAAGGAAATGTTTCCTAACTTTTGAAGTACAAAGGGACAGTGAGCCATTCTGTCTAATTCATTCTGACGCTACGAAGAAGGAGACCAAATTCTACACCTGGATTTTTCCTGCCATGCCCATTCGAATTTTGCCAGCTCACCACAAACCTCCCATGGGCACCCGGCCGGGTCCCAGGTGAGTATCCTATTCCTTACTTTTTTCAAGGTGCCACACCTCCCTCACAAGACTGTGCAAACTCACCCTTCAGGTGTCCCTACAATTTCAGGTCCTGAAGAGACTCTACACTGCACACAGGGTCAATAGTTTTCAAAAGCGAACCATTCATAACCAGCACTTATCATTGTATGAAGTGCGGTTCACAGAGCGTGTACTTGCCAATGGTCGTTCATATGAAGTATAGGAAACCTTGTACATATGTCACAAGTATTTCGCCAATTTTCTAGGTTCCAATTTTTTACTAGGACACCACTCACTGAAAACTAAATATGTAATGTCATACTATGTATGCAAATTGTTTCAAAGATTATATAAATATGTACGTATGAAATACAAATCTAAGGTGTATTCGACTCCTTCTCTTTCCACCATCACAGTAACCCTTTTACATTGCCATTGTGCATTTATACAATGAGATTGCTTCCCTAATTGTCCACAGAAGCCCTTGTTATTTGATAATAATTTCATTACCCTTGTTCCAAGTGAGTAGGGTTCCCTTGTTCCTTGTTCTCGCAATTTTGTATTAGGAAGGGACGCCTTAAACACGCCTCTTCCTAATATTAAATTGGTATGTATTTTCAATTCAAAATTGCGGTTCAGTAACAGGTTACCAAATCACATATTGGAATTCATAGATAGCAAAATGCATTTTACAGGTTACACACATCCCGAGTCTGCGAATTGGGCCATTTGCGACTGGTAAAATGCATGATACGTGTGGCCCATAATTTGGTGAATCTTGCAGTGGCACATTATTGGTTGCTGGAGTAGTTAGACATTTGCAGGGCATATGTCCTTTTAATACAGTGGCAAATAACAATGCACTTTCACTTCATTTCATAGGTGAAGGTGAATGTGGGAAATGGTTTGGGGGTAGGTTGTCCCAAGGCAGTCAGAGGTTACTGGGCTGTGATGAATGAAGTGTTTCACCTCTGCCTAGGTTCTACTTTCAGAAAGATACAGTGAATTAAATTACACATAAGTGAAAATATAATTAAAAATGCTTACAATTAAAATCAGACCTTCATAGCCTCTGAACTAGAGATCTGTGTGTCTAAAAGTTAACAATGTTAAGTCCATTGCTGCATTTGCTGTATTTCTGCAGGGCTACATTATACACAGCCCCTTCCTATTTCATCTGTCAGAGAGTTCACAATGTAAAACTCATTTGCATTGTGTTAATTAGGGGTTTCATCTTCCAAAGCTCCCTTCTGCTGTATTTCACAAGGATCTGCATTAACAATGTATCTGTCACTTAGGAGAAGTGTGGCTCAATGGTTAGAGCGGCAGACCCTGATGCAGAGGTATAGTCCGGGACCAGGGTTCAATTCCCCGCCTTGGTGGGTCTTGGGCTCAAAATTCCACGGACCTGATAATTCTCGCCTCGGTGCCTATTCCAATCATGGAGTCCCACTCTGCAACTCTGGCAATAGCTTGCTTAATCTCCACAACGGCCCCCACAACGCTAAGGATGCCTGGCCTCCCCCTTGGGGGTGCCCAGGAGTGGACACCTCACAGGGAAAGCCAGGATGGGTTCCACAGCGGTATTTGTACAAGCGCCTTGAGACCCTTGCGGGTGAGTAGTGCGCTATCCAATTATCAATTTTACTTATGAGCAATGTAACTAATTCATAGGCGGACTAACAGCTGCTGCTCAATCAACTACTAGTAAAGAAGCTCAGTAAAGTAGAGCAGGCAAAGCCCCTTTGACTACACTACTTGTTAAGACTTTTTATGAATATGTTATCTCTAAACAAACAAAAAATAGGAAATAAAGCAGGGGCATGTTGAGGGCACCCCTTTGATATCAAAATCAAAAACACAGAGTTTGGCCAAGGGAGGATTCAAGAAAATTGATTTAAAAAAAAGAGGTGAAGTAACCTTGTTTGACAAAAAATGATGAGGATGGGCACAGGAGCCAGGCTTGAGGTGGTAGCACCATTGAATTTGCATTCAGATGGCAATGACATCTTACATTTATTAAGGCCTTATTTCAAGATTAGCAGTTCTGTAGTTGTGGCGGCATAGTGCTGTCTGCTGGAGTACCGCCAAAGCTGTGGTGCGCCTGCCAGATTACGAGTGTAATTCTGGTCTGGCGGGTGGTGCAGGGGCGGTCTGACGGATGCAGTATGTTAGGCTCATAGGAGAGTCCAGCATGCAGACCACCGCCGTTAGAGCGTGGACTGCACGTTCCTGCATATTGTGGCATACATACCACACCGTGCAGAACTGGGGGTGCAATACCAGGGAGGCACAACATGTGCCCCCGCATGCAACATGTGCCCCGCATGAAAAAGGAGGTGTTAAGCCAACTCAGAATATGCTTGGGGGTGCAGCAGTGGCAAAACCAGCATATTGAGGCTCCTGACTGCTTGCTGACCTCCGCAGGATCCCGGATCCCCGGAGGTCGCAGCAGTCCTGTGGTGGTCCGACTGCCAAACTTGTGTTAAGCCCCTTAGCATTTACTGGTACTGCCACAGCGAGTACAGCGGTCCTGTAGACCGCCATACTCGTAATACGCCGCTTAGCATTTACTGGTACGAACAGTAATTGAATAGTGTGAGTTAATAAATACTGGCAATGAGGCAGCTGCTACTTCTATAATTTCCCCCTGGGTGCAGAAAACACATGTAGTACTGTTGTCCTTGTTTGGGCTCAAACTTGACAGCCTGTAAAGAACATAATCAGCTACTCAATTATCAAAGTGTATAATGTTAACAATAACAAGCCGACATGTTTGTGCCTGGCTTGTTATAATTCACTTCTCAAGCAGTGGCCGACCCTTTTGCTTCCTAGAACCTGGCTCTAAGGCCACCCCCAGGGAACAGGGCTACATGCTGTTGGTTGCTTTAGAATTATTAGATTTAGAGGTAGGCCTGGAAGGTGCAGTAAAGATCTGAAAGACCTCCAGGCTGGAGTGCAAAGACGGGAACGGAAAGAACCCTCATCCTCTAGGAAAGAAAAATGTTCCTCCTACATTTGAGTGGGTAGGGAGGAATCAAGGTGGACTACCTTGCAAATATCGCTGATGTTTACATCGCGTTATCTACAAGGCAGCCCACAGGATTTTAGCACAGGTTAGATTTGGGCGAAAACGGCGGTTCTCGCCAAAAGCTAACGTCTGCTAAATTCTTACTTACCTATGCTTAACATAGGGGGTGGATTATGCTGATACGACCACAGGGTCGTATCAGCAAGGTTATCACGGTTTTGCAGGGAAAATCGCTGGAAAACCAGCGATGTTCCCTGCAAAACGGCGATAACCTCGCTATCTCTGGAATTTTTATCGCCCTGGAGAAACGTGTTGTTAATAACATGCTACCAGGGCGATAAATTCCAGAGATAGCCTGCGATAACAAATGTATCACTAAGCACGGCCAGCGATAATTATCACTGCCCGTTGATAATGTGCCCCTCAATCTCTCTCTCTCCCTCCTTACGTCCCCACCATTCTTACTGCAATAAACCCTGGGGAGCAGTGGTGAGTGACAGGCGAACAAATGCCATTAGCGGATGCTACCAAATGGAGGTGGGGGAGCGGAGGGAATGATAATAAAAAACACTTACCTGGATACGGTCAGCTGGCCGCCGCCTCTCCACCATTCTCTTCACTTCTACCGGGCAGCAGGAACCAGAGGGTACGCAGCCTCCCAGACCCTCCTGACCAAGCACATCGCTGCCTTATAGCAGCATAGTGATTGGTCTGGGTGCCGTGGTTCAGCACTCAGACAGGGACTGGGAGGCTGTGTATGTTCTCCACCGATGCTGTAATGCAGCCTGGGTAGAGAACATGCAAGCGAGCCGGCCAAAATGTTGTGTGCACTTAGGAAGTGCCTGCCACTTCTCCCCCAGCTCTAAACTACCCAGCCCGCCCCGCCCCCCAACTACCTGAGCCAGTACGGTTAAATAAAATGATAATAGCATTAGCAATATTATCATTTTAGTTTTCCATTTTGAATTGCTCAGTGAGGCGATGCTCCTCCGCCTTAGCGGAGGAACCACCACTGGCTTGTGCATTCAAAAACCAGCCTCGGGGGGCTGCAGACCCTGAGCACAGGTGGGCCTCCAGGGCAGCCCCTCTAGCACATGCTGCACCTGTTCAAGGCAAGGCCTGTCACATTGGTGTTGCAGGTGCTCCAGCTAAATAACAACAACCTCTGGATCGAAGATGAGCTCAGAAACAGGTTTGCAAGCAGATTGTTTTTCCCTTGGCAGTGTGTCTGCAGACACATTCAGTTGCTGCACTTTCTTTACACATGCACTGCTCATTTTAGC
The DNA here is from genome assembly GCF_964261635.1 of Lissotriton helveticus. Classification (NCBI taxonomy): domain Eukaryota; kingdom Metazoa; phylum Chordata; class Amphibia; order Caudata; family Salamandridae; genus Lissotriton; species Lissotriton helveticus. Next base: position 50,406,207 of record NC_136064.1, on the reverse strand, counting down.
ACACCAGTTTATTTTTCCAATGTGCTGTCTATTATCAGTGATTTGCTTGCTTCTGCATCTGAAAGGCTATTTTTGCCCTCACACCCACTTAACTGTTTAACCTTTGATTGCAGAGTCCTCATGCTATTGAGGTAGGTTTGGGCAGTACTTTAAATGGGCTGGTACTCACAGGTACCGGCACTTTTTATTTCTCCTGATGTAAGTACAGGCACTTCTCCACTGCCAAGGAGTGTACCGGTATTCATGAAAGGTAAGCTCATCTGTGCTAGTGCTGCTGAGCTCGAGGCTGTCAGAGTGGAGCAGATATGTACGGCACTGTGTCAGCCAAAGCGGCTCTCTAGCTCTCAGCCGAGTTACTGCTGAACCATTCAGCAGCAGCTCCTTTGCATTATGCAAGCATTGCAGGCTTTAGCACTGGTGGTGCCCGGTGTGACAATGTCTGTGGGAGCCCCCAAATAACACCTTCACCATGGATCTTCTAACTACCAGCCTCCAACAGTGCCCATTAAGGCTCCATACCCACTCTCTCTCAGATGCATTTAATTTGTTTTAGTGCGCTACTCTTACCAGTGTAGTGTGTCAGAGCACTTTACATCATACACACATTACACTGAGACAATCAATCATACATGTGTAAATCATTGTTCAGGAAATGTTACATAACACAAACGACTGCCAGGTATAGGAGTCACATGTTATCCATACTGGCAGAATAGTTTAGGAGTGCTTGTTCTGGAGAACCACAAACTCAGATTTTAAATGTAACACCATGGTTTGGGGTTCTCTTTAATAAGAATGTATGTATTCTCAAATGAACCTTTTTGCAACATTAGGATAATGAAAGATTCAGAAAAAATCATAACTCTCTAATCTATACCTTGCCGTTCTCATGCAGCTCTTTGAAGACAGTTAATAGTTCACTGTTCTATGTTAGGATTTTAACTTATAAACTGCAAGTAACAAAAAGATCTCTCTGACAAAAGCAGTAACCCACTGACCTTTTTACATATTATGCACTTTGTGATCAGCATAGTACATGTTCTCTGCAGCAGGAGTATTAACCCTCGGCGCCACCTTATGATGAGTCAAAACCTCCAATAACAACATTTCCATCTCTCTCCAGGAACAACATTAATCACCGAAAATATCTTGACATTTTTATTGTTGCCTGAAACCAGGAATGCAGGGGCTTTAAAACTATAATATACTTGCAAAAAAGAGCCCTCCACCCTGAGTCAGCACCTGATGCAGTGGCACCAGTCGCACCACCCGAGAACCAGTCATGTCTGCAAGGGATGTCCATGTGTTGGAAATGTGACGTCCTGCTTTGTTAGATAGAGTAGGGCCCATTCAGGCCCTGCTCTGTCAATTACATTCACACTGTTGCTTTCTCTGCAGTTGCACAGGAATAATTCCAAGTGAACCTTTCTTTTTGTATCTGTCTGCGTGTGTGTGTGTGTGTGTGTGTGTGTACACGCATGTGTGTTTGTGTGTGTGTGTTTTGCTGCTTGTGTGCATGTTTGGGTGTGAGAGAGGAAGCTATCTCAGACAGGAAGAGAATTGGAACACTCTCAGATAGGAGTTTCAAATAAATGCGTGGAAAACGTCTGTGTGTACATGTCTACATGTTTCTGGGTGTATGTGTATGCACTCGATAATATCGTAGTATTGGGCCAAATGCAACTAATTAGTAACAGTATGACTGTAGGAAGCTGCAAATATTGCAAAACAAGGAAACATTAAAATATCTTTTTTGGCCTCATTTTGTGTAACCAGTTAACACATTTTGTTTATATTGATACACTTCTCACATGTTTTGGTATGTCCTGCAACTGGTGTAGTACTCATTATTAATCCTGCTATTCCAAAGGCTCTTTTGTTCTGAGGCACACTGATTATTAGCCTGAATAGTGCTGTTGATGGCTTGACTGCATTCATTTAAAAGCTCTTTCCATTATGATTTAGGGCCTGTTCCCAGCAGGTGTGCACACCACGCTTTATTATCATATCCAGTTGTTAATTGCACATATCGGAAGTTTGAAACTATTGTCCGGGAAATGAAAGATCAAAATGAATACTGGATAGAAATGTCTCACCTCGCATCTAGCCCCGCCCACTAGCCACACCCCTAGCTTAATTTAATGAGTGCCTGCACTTATTTTTTCCAATTTAAAGCAGTGGGTGGGATCCTATTAACTTGCACTTCTCTGGCACGCTGTTGCATCTTCAAACAAGCATTTGTAATGCAATAGGTCTCGCATTTACGCAAGTTTAAGCTATTGGCATTGTAAATGGCAATGCCTTTTATTTATGTTTTAAAAACAAAAATAAAAGGCATTGTTATTTGTAATGTCAATAGCTTAAACTCGCTTAATTGTGAGACATATTGTATTGCAAATGCTTATTTCAGAGGCTATTGTATTTTGCTCAGATCACTCACTGCATGGAGGGAATCCGAAAGTTACGTATTTTTCTATGTGGAAAAATCCCAAATTCTAAAGGATCCCACATAAATGAAAGGAGCCCAGATTTTGGAAAACAGTTATTTCCTTCAAAGCACACAGTGGGAGTAGCAGAAACCGGAGCTGCTGAATTCTTGTTTTAAACCACATAATTGCAACCTTCGCCTCTCCATGTAATCATATTTTGGAAAAAATACGAAATGTAAACTTTATCGCGATTGTGTTTTAGAGGATCCTGAAAAATATTCTATACGACAGCGTACACATGGTGGACCGTTTGCCACATATGCTAATTGGAATTGTTTGCATTCTCATCGTTATGCGGCAGAGCTATGCTTATCGGGTTTTCTATTCATAAAAATGTGTTTCGAAAGGCCGGCCTTTGGCAACGCACAAGGTTTGTCTCTGTCTTACACAGGGCTTTGTGTGCCCACAGCCATGTATCAGAATACTGGGTCATGGCAAGCCCCCGTTATTTGCAAGACCATGCTGTGGCACAGACGTTAGTGGGTAACTGAGTGCACTGCACGTCCATTGTGTGTGAGTACACTGCACTAGCATTATCTGTGAGTACAGCACTCTAACTGTGCCCATTAGATTAAGTGATTTGCCCAGAATCACAGGATATTGACCTGACGCGGAGACTCGAACTTGGTTCCCTAGTTCCAAAATAAATCGTCAGCTCTGGCTGTTATGCCACATCCTCTCCCCATCCTCTTGATAATATTTCAATAATTGAGCCGAAGGGCCTTACAATCACATTCCACAGATAAATAATCTCACAGAGCCGTGCTAGCTAATTAGAATGATCAGTGTGAACCGTGCAATGTGTGAAAAAAGAGCTTGGTGCAAATAAACGAATGTATGTATATACATCCTGTTGTCTTGAAGGTTCACCTTTCATCTGCACCGGCAGTGTCTGTGGGTGAGTACATAGCACTGGCTGCAAGTATGAGAACACAACGCTGCAAGCATCTGTGACTGTGTCTGTTTGCATTACCTACAAACATGCCTCTCGTACACCATGAGCGAGTACACTGCACTGTCATTTATTTATTTATTTATGAGATTTTCTATAGCGCAAACTTTACCCGAATGTGTCAGAGCGCTTTACATAAGCACCAGTTGAAAAACATAAGGATTTAGGATTACATGCGTTACAAAAAGGATACACACGGAAAAAATTGCAAATGTACAAGATGTAAAGTCACACAAGGAGGAGAAACAAGTGGATATACTCTAAGAGTCACATAGGAATGGTAGAGAGCACAAAGGTCTACTGCATATACCAGTGATTAGAGTTATCTATATATAGATAGGGAATGGATACGAATGGATATACTCTAAGAGTCACATAGGAACGGCAGATGGTACAAAGGTCTACTGCATATACTAGTGATTAGAGTTATCCCTATATACATATATAAACACACATAGTAGATTTCATCAGGCAGAGTGTCAGTATTCGTGAGTACACCTCCGTTACTGTGTGTACACCATCCTCACCATCTGTCAGCACAATGAGCTTGTATCATCTGACAGTGCTGTACTCTGGTTGTCTGTGAGTGCTGTTTACTTGCTCTGAGTAGTCTACACTGGAGTTTCCTCCTCACTATCATGTACCTGTCTCACAATCATCACTTTTTCAGCCTGTGTTCAGGGCAGAAATGGGCACACCTTGCGAGTAGTGGGGAAAGGGTCTTATGGGAAAGAAGACCCCTCCACTCCCACCCCAAGTCTCTCATCTGTCTCTTGCCTCTCTCTCTGGCCCTTTCTGCCTCTCAGGAGCTCTATTCTTGGGGACGCAGGCTCATTTCTTTTCTCTCAGAGGAGCACAGCACACCCTGCTGTCTCAGCGTGTGCTCCCTGCGTTATGGAAGAGACGGGAAGATGGGCTGAAATGGCGCCTGCATTCTCCTGCCAGCTTCTGATTGAGACCTGGTGGTATCTTAATAGGTATAAACCTCTGCACATATAGATACTCGTTTCATTAAACCTGGTATACCACACGTCAAACACTGACACCTTCAGGTCACAGTCAAGTCAATGGCATTGAAACAAACAAAATTATTTTAATATTGTAGTAATATTGAAAGTTGGTGCGCTTCGTGGTTCGACTGTTTGATGAAATATTAAAGAACTTAGAAACATTTTTAGCAAACCTGAGAGTTCGTGGTTTGACTTATTCGACGCGCGTCCTTTCCCTTTTTCACAATTTTGGTACATGTGTGAATGTAGTGTAAGTGCGACATTTCACCTTCGGACTCATTCACACGAGGCACTTTGGGTAGAATGTGTCCTTAGAAAATGTTCACGCGACAGTTATTTAAACGAGAAACCCGGCAGCTTCATTCCAAAGTCGAGTTATTGTCTCCAGGGAGGGCAGTTTCATTTGACAATTTTCAGGCACATTAGCACAAGAGCAGCAGTACAAAACAAGGAAGTAGTCCCTAAAAAAAAAATGACGACAGCAGAGCAGTGGAACTAAACTGTAGTTGGTCGGTGCTGCTTCCTGCAAAGGGAAGCAAAATGAAGTGAGTATCTGACCACCAGCCAATCAATGAACGAGATAAGAAGAGCAGTGCCAGATTTAACCAATGGCAAGCCACAATACAAATAGAAATGCAATGGGTGGAGTTTCACCACAAATACTGATTACTTGATGCCTCAGAGAGGCAGCTTGCGCTGCCTGTGTGAGACCAAAATAGGAAAACCAAACCTTAATCCCACATTTGGTGTAAGAGCCCACCTGGACCTACACTGTAATCCAGGTGTCAGGAGTCCAATGTTGAAGCGTGCCTCAGCACTTTGGGGACGACCTTTTCCCAGAAACACAACTCTACAGAAAGAGTAGGCAGATGCACTGCACATAAGCACTTCCCTACCTCTGTAAGTGTGATAACTGACTAATTTGGGAGGATGGCAAGATAGAACCTTAGTACCTCTTTGAGTAGTTGCCTCCTTTGATTTCCTACAAAAAAAGAAGAAAATAAGAAATGACATTTTATTTTGTATTTTACAGGTCTTCTAAGTGGCACAGTGACCATCATCCATTAAGGGCTTTTGTGAAACAGCATGTTGCACTGTCGGGCTTGTAGGTTTGTTTTTAACACTGACATTATGGACCACAAGATTTTAAGTGCTGTTAAAATGACAGAATTTCCCAAAAGCCACATACATTACATGAAGCCGCTTATCAGCTATGTTTTAACATTTTTCAAAGTCGCCTGGGCCATTTAAAAAAACCCTGCTTGCTTCACACGCACAATGTAAATTCTTCCAAAGGATTTAGTTTTTCCTGCAAATAATAAAGTAAAAGAAGCATTGGCAATGTAAACTATTTACGTCTTTACTGTAGTGGAAAGATTTATACTAAGCTTCACTACCAGTTCGTCTTTAGGGCAGCGAGACTCTTGATGCCGAACCTGCCACTTAATTTGAGCGGGGGGTGAGCGGGGGGGGGGGGGTCAGGGGGGGTGAACTTCCTCGTACTTCCAGCAGATTTCAGGCAACAACAAAAATGTCAAGATAACTCTGGTGATTATTGTTCCTACTGGTGAGAGATAAAATTTTGTCTAGTGGCAAGTTTGACCCTTCATAAAGGAGCGTGGAGGGTTAGTGTACCTACCGGACCACAGAATTGAGTGTGATTGAACTATGAGTAGCGCTATAAAAAATAAATTTGATATTAGAGAGACTCTATGGAGAGGTGCTCTGTTGGAGAGTGATAGTGAGGCAATTCATGGAGAAGGAGGTCATTGGGGGTTGGCTGCCAAAAAGACTGTCACACTGTGCACCTCCAGCAATAAAACCAGCCCTGCTTCACTACACAACAAAGGAATAACACAGCAAGCCACCACACACCCTTCCCAAACACAAAGTATAAGAAAGGGACAGGTGGTAGTACAAGGAGGGACATCAAAAGGCTCTCTCACACACACAGAACAGCACAACGTGGGTAGTAATACACTAAAGAGGAAGTAAGAGGGGTTAATGGACTGTTCAGCACTTTCTGTAACCAGGCATAAACATAAAAGAAGTGAAAAAACTCCTGGTGATAAATCAGTCGAAACTCTTAAACATTTACCATATATATATATAATTCACTGAAAAAAAACATAGGTTTCAGGAGTTATATAGTTAGGATTTAGCTTTTAAAAAAGCTTTGAAATTCACAAAAAAAAAGTTTTAGTGGTGTTATAGTTAGCTGGACATTTTACTCATACAAAACCATTGAAATTGCTCCTATAGAGTTAGTTGTACTAACTATATTTCGCGCACCCGCAATCCACTGCTGATGATGTCACATTTTAGATCATTCATGACATGGTCAGTGACATCACTGATGACATCTCAAATGACATCACTGATGACATCATCCAGTGAATGTGGTTTGCTTCGTTATTTAAATATGCATTATATATATAGCAATTTGCATTGAAGAATAAGTGGATATATAACTAAATATTTGGATGGAGGATTTAGGATTTTGTAGCAGTGTAATTGACTATTTACTTGACCAATTTATAATGTCTCACTAAATATAGTGGATAGTGACTAAACTGTGTGAATATCTGTATCACTTTGTCAGTTGTTGTGTAAACTGATTCTACAGTTGGTTACTAGCTATGTGAAAGTCTATATTAGTTATTGATTAGTTAACTGAGTATTTGTATGGGAGTGTGAAAGTGTGTGTGGTTCGGTGGGGGGTGTGTGACTGTCCAAAGATGTGTGAATAGTTGATTCAGTAGATATATGAAGTTAAAACTACATGTTCTAACAGTTGTTTGGGTGAGTGAATATCTTTATGGGTGTGGTGATGGGCAAATATATTTCTCAATGGTACAGGTCCAACAAACTAGAAAAATAAAAGGCAGTGTATGTGTCAGTTGTTGTATATAAATAAGTATACATAAGACACAATGATTGTGTGAATGACTGTATGGATAACTGTATACTTGTAATAATGATTTTATAATTCACTAAGTATGACTTACTATCTAAATTAATAGAAAAAGTGGTGTTTGTATAAGTGTTTTGCTAAGTAAATATGTAAGTATGATCCATTGTTTGCATAAGTGAGTAGGATGACTTCATATGTGAATAGGATGCATGCTGTTGTTTAATGTCGATATAGATGTATAAGTATTTTTGATAGTGTTCTATTGTTCATTGACAGCATGTATGAGTGAATCCATAGGTAAGTGATTAGATGTGTGTATACATCTATGAATCACTGAGTGGATTTTTAGATACTTGTATTGCTGTGACAATGGATTTAAATATGATACTCTGTATTTTACAAAGAGTGATGAAAAATTGTAATAGTGTATGAAAAGGTGTATGTGATTGTAACGTGGATGATGTCATCAGTGATGTCATCAGTGATGTCATTTGAGATGTCATCAGTGATGTCACTGACCATGTCATGAATGATCTAATATGTGACATCATCAGCAGTGGATTGCGGGTGCGCGAAATATAGTTAGTACAACTAACTATATAGGAGCAATTTCAATGGTTTTGTATGAGTAAAATGTCCAGCTAACTATAACACCACTAAAACTTATAGTTTTTTGAGTGAATTTCAAAGGTTTTTTAAAAGCCAATTCCGAACTATATAACTCCTGAAACCTATGTTTTTTTCAGTGAATTTCAAAGGTTTTTTAAATGCTAATTCCTAACTATATAAGGCCTGAAACCTATGGTTTTTTCAGTCAATTTGCAAGGTTTTTTAAATGCTAATTTTTAACTATATAAGGCCTGAAACCTATGGTTTTTTCAGTGAATTTCAAAGGTTTCTTAAATGCTAATTCCTAACTATATAAGGCCTGAAACCTATGGTTTTTTCAGTGAATTCGCAAGGTTTTTTAAATGCTAATTCCTAACTATATAAGGCCTGAAACCTATGGTTTTTTCATTGAATTCGCAAGGTTTTTTAAATGCTAATTCTATTAGCGGATAACGTTTTTATATATTAAAACGTTTTTTAAATCTCAAATGCCTGCTTTGCTAACAGAGTTTTTAAGCACAGGCTCTTTTGTCTCTGGTGGCCATCTTGGGAGACTGCATATCAGAATTTTTTTAATGAAATATAAGAGGATTTGAGAAGTCACTCAAAATGTGCCCTAATTTTTCTTTCTTCAGCACTAATCATAATTTCTATGGCAAAATGAACCCCCTCATTTTGTTCCTTTGCAAATTAAATGTTTTAAGTGTTAACACTTTATTCCAATCAAGATGACTTCAGGTGTGCCATACTTTTGTCATAAGTAAGACTGTTAGCGCTCTAGTTGTTCTTTAGAACACTCTGGGACATTCTGTCATTGGGCTATAGTTGGGCTACATCTGGCTGATATTTGGGCTACATTTGTTTTTTTTGTCTCTGGTGGCCATCTTTGGGCTACATTGGGCTACATTGTGCTACATTGGGCTACATTTGGGCTCTAACATATATATAGCCCAATGTAGCCCAATATATATTTTTTCAAAGTTAATTTTCGTAAAAACCACTGGAGCACATATCTTGAGACATAGCAAAGGCACATCGGGCTACCAGTCCCTACAATTTTGCCAAGTTTGGTGGAAAACCATTCAGCCGTTCGGGCTAAAAGTGAGTCCAACCGCGCTATGGAAATTAACATGGGGAAAACACGTTTTGGGACCCCCTTTTATCTCAGCCCCCGCTTGACGAATCCCCCCCAAACTTTCAGGGAAGGACCGGAGTGCCGCGAGGCAAAGTTAAGGAAAATTTCAGGAAGATTCCTCAACCGGCGCCAAAGTTATTCCCAATAGAATGTTGCGATTTCCCTATGGAAAACAATCCTAACTATATATACCTACTGGCTATCGCCAGTAGGTAATATATATATTTTTTAATCCGGGTTTTATATAGCACAAACCTGACCAGAAGGTATCAGAGCGCTTTACATGACCACCAGTGGCATTACACAAGGACACTTTCATTTTTGTTAGGCAAGGGGAGATTAAGTGAATTGCCTAGAATCCCAGGATGTTGAGCGTTGTTGCAGAGACTCAAACCTGGTTCCCCAGATTTGAGGTTGACCGCCTTAGTCGTTGGGCCACATCCTCTCCCCTACAATGCATTCATGTACTCATACAGGATGATGCGCTCTCACCTACCTAGATTCTTCAATGGGGGGTCCACATCTTGCACTGGGACGTATCCGAGTGTACTACTGTTCACTGGTTGTACATTTATGTTTTCCCTTTGTTAGCCTGTCGGACCGATATTAAAAGTTTGTGTAGATGAGCGAAACATGTTTTAATTGGCTTCTGCCCACCACAAGATTAAAAGCAGCATGGTTAAACAAAGGCCACTGCTTCTTTTTTGCATCAACATGATTTGGGGCTCGTATATTGCCCTTAGAGTGTCAGATGACTTCCTCACAACAATGAGCCTCTATTTGTCACTCCAAGTATTGGATAACAGTTCCTGGTCCATAGGGCACATTATGAAAGCACATTCACTATACCAATTTCTTTTCATAGGATCTGCAACAGCAGTGAAACACCTCCTTCTTCATAGTACAGATGCACTACCCTGCTTCAGAAGATGGACACAGCTAGGCCAGCTGCATAAGTGTTGCACATTACTGGGAGCATAAAGGTTACTCAGCAGCCGTGCAAGCTTTGCTTTTTCCAAGAAAAATTACACCATGGAAGTAGCAAAACAAACTTTGCTTCTTTACACAATTTAGCAAGTGCCCTTTCATTCCCCACTGACAAGATTCAGCATGGCAAACTGCTACATATTTGCATCACTCACAGAACATGTACAGTTATGACACAAGTGACATTCACTGAGAGAAACGTACAAGTCGATGAGTGAGTGTATATGCAAGTCCTCATACCAGTCAATCTGCTGTCAAATGAAGACATGCTGTCGCTGTTCTAACTCCTGTAGTTATATTTTAGTAAGCTGGCTCTCTAAGTAGTGCAATAAAATGAAGTCCACTGTGCAGAGAGTCCAGAGAGACCCAGATTGGTGTACAGAGGCAAAAGCAGGTAATACCAATGCTCTATTTGTGGTAGTGTGGGCAAGCAAAGTTGCTCCAATGGATTTTTATGAGCGTCTAGGATTTGACCCGGTACAGGGTGCTGAGATCTTTGGCAGCTGGTGCACTAAGAAGAAGGGGGCCACACTGCAAAAGTGGACTTAAAGGTAGGTCCGAGGGGTCCCACTCGAGGGAGCAGGTTGCAAATGACCTGGGACATGGGATCATGGTTGGATTATCGGTACCCAGGCCGGGTGGGCTGGGTGCAGAGCACATAGGTCAGCCCGATGGCGCGCATCAAGATGTCCTCGCAATCAGGAGCAGGTAGCTTGGAGAGGTGATGCTGCGACATCTGAGCCCCTCACAAAGTAGATATCAGGGGTCTCAATGCTCCTAGACATGTGCTTGCTTCCTGGGCAATTGAAGTCCAGATTGAACTCTTCGTCTCGGTGAATGCTGCAGTGGGTTGGGTGCCCCGGGTATTTGTGTGGCACAGCTCCGGTAGGTCTTGGTGTCTCCAAACTTGGTGGGGAGACAGATCTGACCCTTCAAAGCTGGTGTAGTACTTTTGGTTTGACTGCTGCTTCGGAGTCGAAAGGGAACAGCAAGTCGGTAAAAATGTATTCTGTGGTTGAGTGTCTGCAGCTGCAGGTGAGCAGTAACTCCACTCTGGTGATTTGCAGAAGTCTGGAGGAGCTCTGGGGTTCTTGGAGGCCTCACAGTTGCAGGCCAAGACAACATACCATGATTGCCGAGTCCTTAAGGAAGCAGGCAGAGTTTTGCGCCAATTTTCTGCAGCAGGGCTTCAGTCCTCAGGTCATCAGCTGTCCTTTGTCATTATCTTCTCTGTGTCCATCGAATTCGAAGTTCAGGGACGCCACCTAAATACTAAATGTGGGTGTGTTAATGGGGTTGACAGGTAGTTGCCAATGGGCTACCTACCTTTATGGTGTTTACACCCTCTAAGTTTACACTTCCTGTGGGAAGGGGCACTACCTTGACTCTAATTGGATAATTCCCTCACAAATCAAGATGGAGGGAAATAAAAAGTGGACTACACTTCGCTTGCCACACCTTAGGGGTAGTGCTGACTGAATGGGGGCCCAATTCCAAATGTACCTCATTTTCCTGTCTGTCCTCCCACCAAATGTGGAGCAGGGAAGGGGAGGTTGGCATCCTCCACTAGATGGAGCTGCCTGGGTCGCATTTCAGCACCAACTTTGAAACTTCCCGCCTTGGAAGGCCATCCTGGCCTGGGGGAAGTGTGAAGCATCTCCACCCAGACAAGGCTTTGTTCCTAGTCTCTGCGATCGCTGAATCTCACCCTATGAGGTCAGAAATATGTCTGGTGGTGGCAGGCTGGGTAAGACTAGTCAGAGACCACACCAGTGCTTGGTAGGTTTTCAGGGGATCCTCTAAACGGCCTCCTGTGTGCATTTATTGATACATCCAACAATAGGCATCAGTAAGGATTTATTAAGATAACATTTTATTACCAAACAGCACAGTGAAGCCATAGTGGAGCTAGGAAACTCCTAATTACACATATCCAGCCTACAGTAGGGGTGGCTTACCTATACCTCATGCAGTGTCAGGAGCATGGCATACAGGGATGTATGTCATGTCGAATCTTCATTTGGTCTATGCACCAAAACACACAGCCTGTAATGGCAGTTTGCATGGTCTTGGTGAGGGGTCACTGTGCGGCACATATTGTGTTGCAGCCCTAGTGGACCCTTGTCAGTCCTAATTCCTTAGGTACCAGGGGTACCATTTACTAGGGATATATGGGGGGGGTCGCTGAAGGTGTGCCAATTGTGGTGCAATTTTAGGGAAAGAACACTGGTAATGGGAAATTGGTTAGCAGGGACCCAGTACACCTCAGTCAAAGTTGCATCCAAACCCAGGCAAAAAGGGGGAGGTGGGTGTACTGCATCAAGAACCCAGTTTCTCACACATATCCTGTCATATCCTGCTGCTGTCACTTCCACTAGATCCAACTGCTGCCATTCACATGCACATGTGTCCTTAGTGCTTAAAGACCGAGCCTTTGATATATCAATAGAGAAATGTCTTACTCCTGGTGTAAAAGAGGATGGAGGAAGTGCCAGGTGTCCAACAGAGGCGTTTTTTAAAACATAAATGTCAAAAACCCAAACCCAAACTAAAAATACCTCTAGGCTACTCATTTGTTCTCTCCACTCGAATTGCCCTTCTGGCTCTATAATTTCCCCCTCTCTATTGCATATTCCTCCTTTCTCTATCTTGATCTCTCTTTACACAAGCTGTACTTTTTTCCATTCTCCTTCCTTCCTCCCGTTTCTGTCTTTCTCTTTCCCATTCTTTCTCCCAGCTCACCTCTTCAGTTCACTTTTTTATATCTTTACTTTTTCCTCTAGTTTGACTGATTTTTGTCTTTTCACTGTTTCTTCTTACCATAAATTCCATCACATTCTCATTTACATCTGCTGCGCTATTGCCCTCATCAATACCATACCTACTGTCCCACTGTTGTCATATGTCCAATTCTCTCATCCCCTCGATCATCTCTTATGTAGCCTTCTCTACTCCTTCCTGCTCTCTATCCATCACATATGGACAGCACAAAGGTTTTCACCATCCTAGTTTGAAGACCATTTTTCTACACCACCCACTATAGCTATAGTGCCACATTTGCTGCTCATACTTATAATCAGACTCTCCTACTGCTGACAGTGTAGACGTTTACCCAGTACTCTCTTCCCCTGCTCTCTCGTGTGTCTCACACCATTCCCTCTTCTCACACCTACTCTCATGATCTATTTTTTCAGCAATCAACACCTCTGAACGTCCTGGTTTGTCAATTCTGCTCTCCCCTCATGCAGCTCGATTGTTGCGCCAATGCCCCTAGCACCTTTCTAGTCTCAGGTAGGTATTCAAGGCACTCCTTCAGCTGCAGGCTCCTGCCTGCGCCTCTGCCCTGGTGGTCCAGTGTGAGAGCCTTGCTCCTCTGCTGGGCTGCTCTGCCTTTTTGTGTATCTGCATCTGCCTTTTGTCTGTCTGTCTCTGTCTGTTCTGACTTCTTATTTGTGTTTGAGATTTTAACTTTCTTTTGTCTGTTTGTATCCCTTTTCTGGCTCCCATTGTTCCCTTCTATTCTCGCTTCTTGTCGTTTTTCCTGCTCCCGGCTCCTGCTCCCGCCTCCCAGCTGCGTTCCCTTCCCTGATCCCTGTTCAATGGTGACCCCCTCGCACTGCTTTTCAGTAGCCCCCTGTGACCCAGTCATACCATCACTGGTCCTTATGCTGTCAATATTGACCATACTAAAATACCATCCTTCATGGTTAGAAGGAACCCACATGATGAAAAGGGCGCCAAGGAAGAGCTACTGATGGGTATTTTTCAACAACCACGAATGATGTACCCTGATTAGTGGACTATTGCCACTGGTTCTCTCACATAGTCGTTTTCTTTGAAATTCGCTTTTTTGACCCTCCACTATTATTTGTATTTTGTTCAGTTACCCCCGGGGAGTATAGTGCTGAGTGGTCATTAAAAATAATCCCTGAGACCCAAAACTACCCTTATTTAATTAATGCTTTTGTGCGGCTAAGGCCGCGGGTCTATTGCTTTTTCATCCCCCTTGTGAAAGCTTGATAGACAGGGACTATACGTACCTTCACTCCTTTTTTCTGTGTGTGTTATTTGTGCGGTCATAACATCATCATGGCAACTAACCTTGGCCTTTTCTTTGATAAAGCAGAGATTCAGTCCATTCTGGACGAGAATCCTAGTATTCTGGACAACATACCCATTCCTCCAGTGAGCACCGATGAAGGTTGGGCAAAAATTCTTACTATTAAAAAGAGTCAATCACGGATTTGCGTCCATGGCTTGGTAATGGCTGAGTACCTACGCGGCAATTGCGCGCCTAGTGGACTAATTGTGACTAATGTTCCTAGACTTTTCCTGGACGACAAAGAATTCCTGAATAATTGGTACCTAATCACGTGGAAGTGTACCCGCGATTGGTTGGTGCTTATAATTAAAACAGCGAAAAAGGCGGCCGATAAAATCTTGGTCGAGATTCAATTATTAGAGGGGCAGATTAGAACTACACTCTCGAGTAAAATCTTCACAAAAAATCTGGATGAAAATAATAAGGCCAACAAAGAATTCAGAGATTCGATTCTATTTAAGAAATTAGAAAAGTGCAAAAAAGACATTGAAAAATTTGCTACTGAGAAAATCTATCCCTACACAAGTGACTCCTTTGTCCCTCCAGTTTACAATACCAAGGGTCACAAAGGAGGGTCAACTTACGGTACTTCCAGCTCTGGCGATGGGTCTAGTGATTCAGACTCGTCCAGCCTAGGTAGTAACACCAACAATAAGGGCAGAGGGAGAGGCAATCGAAGAAACTGGAGAGGACCTGGTCAGAACTATATTCAACCCCAGTTCCCACCATGGTGGCAACCTAACCCGTGGTCTCAGGGAGCCCCTTTCCCACAACAGATGATGCCCTTCGGTCCCCAGCAATTCTTCCCTGACTTCAATTCCCAGTCTTTTTTAGGACAGGGCAGGGGGAGACAGAGGGGGAGGAGGAGAGGACAACAGCAGAACCAAGTGCAGTGGAACCTCGCACCTCAGATGATGGGCCTACGGAACGGGAAACAGATACCTCAGGATCAAACTACAGCGACAACATCAGGGACGACCTCGTGATAAACCTCAGTTCAAGAACACTTTCAGAGACGGAGCTGAAAATGCTCAACAGAGGTCTGGGTTTTGTGGCCACTAATAAGGGCGACCCGTTCCAGACCCAAATTGAGATGGGGAAATTCTTTAGGAAAATCCGCCTACACTTCCTTTTCGCAAAAGACAACGAAGGTGGAAGAGATCAAGCACTGATGGACCACAATACAGGTCTGAAAAGACCCTCCACCTTCAATCCACCAACTACCGGACTTCCAGCGAAGGTCATGGCTTTTGAAGAGGCGGTGGGTAGCGATATAAAGAATTTGCTGCAACAGAACAACAAACCCTTCATCAATTTCCCAAAGAAAGAACAGGCAGCTCTAAAAAATCTTACAGAGGATTCTTCGGTAGTGATCAAACCTGCCGATAAGGGCGGTGCTATAGTTGTCCTTGATACAACCACATACCGTGAGGAATGCATTCGACAACTCAACGATGTGAGATCATATCGGATACTCGCTGAGGATCCTACAGAGAGATTGTCACTGGCCATCAAACAATATGTTGAAGAAGCACTCTCTGAGGGATGGATAACATCGAAGGAGGCATCATACCTGCAACTGGCACATCCTATTGTCCCTTACTTCTACGTGCTACCCAAAGTGCACAAACCTCAAAGGCCACCACCGGGACGCCCAATAATATCGGGCATTGGGTCTCTTCTCGAACCCCTCTCCACATTCGTAGACCACTTTTTGAGACCTATGGTCCACAATATGCCTACATATCTACAAGACACGAAGGATGTTTTGAAGATTTTACCAGACGTTGAGTTTGATGCCAACATGGATCTACTGGTATCCTTCGATGTAGAATCTCTCTACACGTCAATCCCCCAAAGAGAGACTCTTGATGTGATTGAGACCTTGCTACGAGCGCGTGATTTAAACTCAATCACTCCGGTTTCTTTCATCATGACTTTGGCCAATCTAGCGATGACCGAAAATTACTTTCAATTTGAGGATTCCATGTATTTACAGGTCTTTGGGACCAGTATGGGCAGCGTTTTTGCCCCTAGCCTGGCGAATCTCTACGTCCATCGGTTCGAAGAAGAAATCATCCTCACCGAAACGAACCCTTTTTTCGCCTCGCTACGCCTATGGAAACGTTACATCGATGACGTCCTCGTGGTCTGGCGTGGGACTGTGGATGAGCTACAAACCTTCCACGTTTGGCTGAACAGCAGAAATGCATTCCTCCGGTTTACAGTTGAACACAGCAAAACACATCTGGCTTTTCTGGACCTCAAGATCAATGTCACTCCGACTGGTCTTCAATCTGAACTCTACCGGAAACCCATGGCAAGGAACTCTCTGTTGAGCTACGATAGCTGTCATCCAAAAGCTCTGAGAGACAACCTGCCTTACGGGCAATTCCTGAGAATCCAGAGGAATTGCTCTACTAAGGAGAGTTTCTTCAATCATGCCAAAATATTGGAGAACAACTTGCTTGAGAAAAAGTATCCCAAGCACCTGATACGAAGATCGAAAAAGAGGGCGTTCAATAACAACCGCGAAAGCCTTCTGGAGCCATCAGTTCCCAAAACACAAGAACCTCGGATCACCTGTGTCAACACGTTTGGCACTCGCTCCAACCAGATTCAGAAGATCATTAAGAAACATTGGGGTATCCTCAACACGGGTAATGACAACTTGCCTCCCCCGTTGTTTGCCTTCAAAAGGGGCAGAAATCTAAAGGACCAATTGGTCCACACCAGACCTAGATCAGTGACCCCTAGAGCAGTAGGTACACTCTGGGACATGCCAGCCGTGACAGGTCACCATCCCTGTGGGAATTGTGCTGCATGCCCGCAGACTGCCAAATCAAGAACTATTGACATTGGGGGTGGGCGTCAGTGGGAACAAAGGCGGTTCACCAATTGCAATAGTCTGAATGTCATTTACCTGATAGTCTGCCCCTGTGAGTATAAATACGTGGGGATGACGACCAGAAAAGTTAAGACACGCATTTCCGAACACAAGAGTACCATCAGGTGTCGGAAACAGTCCACCAAAATGACCAACCATTTTCTGGAGGTGGGACATGGCCCAAATGATTTTCGTTGGACTGTGCTAGAACAACCACTGATACCTAACCACGTGACAGACATAAACAAGTTTTTGTTCAAGAAAGAACAAAAATGGGTGTACACCCTTAACTCAGACAAGGATGGGTTGAACGATGACATCCCGTGGATGTCACTCTGATAAATATTCCCCTATTACATTGTGAGGGTAATCTCAAGATACACAAACCCGATCAGGGGTCTTGGCATTAGTTCTGACCAGTTATAAGGCTACGTTTGCCCTCCCCAGGTGATGGTATCTACACATATTAACATCACTCTTATATCACCCATAGACTGATTACGGATAGATCCCATCCAATAGTGTAGATCCACACGCTATTCATTATGGCACCACATATCCCACTACACCGAAGTTGTGTATATCAACCTGCCGGTGAGGCTTCCTGGCTTTATTATATCAAATGATCTACTTGAAGTCTAATTAGACTGGAGTCCCCTCTTGAATAAATGCCTGCGAATCTGATTATATATCCCACTACACCGTAGTTGTGTATATCAACCTGCCGGCGAGGCTTGCTGGCTTTATTACATCAAATGATCTACTTGAAGTCTAATTAGACCGAAGCACCCTCTTGAATAAATGCCTGCGAATCTGACTATGTATCCATAACATAAGCGTAAGAGATCACACAACTTAAAATGTGTAGAATCAGGTATTTCCTTCCCTGGACTACATGTCCCACAATCCTCTAGGGGCACGTGGTGTAATGGGACACGCCCACTTGAGGAAGTAAAATTGGTGCTGGTAGCTACGCGCGTCACCTCCCCTTACAGCCAGAGGGACGCTGGAAGTACCGACGGACAGGTAAGAGATACGCTCTCTATGCCTGTCTGTCAGCGATCATAGAAGTAGGCTGCCACTGTATGCGCGCTCTCTCCCAGGATGTGTACAGAACAGGGATCGCTGAGCGCGAGTGTTTCTATCAGGCTATGCTGCCTCCCCGCTCGCAGTTTAGTCTTACAAAGCGGTAATATTTTTGTCAATCTACCACGGCGGGATACATAATTGTCATAACCGCTTGCACTAAAGATCTGGGGCACTGATTAATCGCGTGTTAGTTTAAACGCGAACAGACATTACAAAGCGGTAAGATTTTGGTCAATCAACCACGGTGGGATATAAAATTGTCATAACCGCTTGTGCTGAAGATCTGGGGCACTGATTAATCGCGTGTTAGTCTAAACACGAATAGACATTAATTGAGACACGTTACTAAACGCTGAGATTTTCTCTGTGGCTCATCCAGACTACTTATTGATTAATCGCGTGTTAGTCTAAACGCGACCACACATTGATTGAGACCCAATTCTAAAAGGGGGGATTTTCTCTGTGATTCTCGCAGTGGCTCATTCAGATTACTCAGGGAGACACCCCAAAATCATGTGTTACTACAAGGCGGTGATCTGGGTTAATACAGATGCCGTTTACGCTCCCATTTGTGATCAAATATAATTGTTCTTCTTTCAAGAACAACCGATAAAATACACCCTTCCCTGCAAACGAAGGTCTTGCCAGTGCAATATTACTAAATGTTGCCGAAGCCCAAGCCAGGGCACATTGGCCTATTTTGACCCGCCAAAAACACCAGAAAAAGCTGTGATTAAGTGTGAAGTCAGCTGCCGCTGACGTGTCTTTGTATGTCTTTCTTTTTACACTAGAGCGGTGCTTCAATTACCTGCGCTGTGAGCCAGGTGAGGTGAGGCAGTACTCTCCTGCACAATATGGTAAGTGAGAGTCCTACTACATATCATATCAAGGTATTGTGGTTATATGTAGGAATAAAAGTACTACGAAGAGGATTGCATTATAGGTTCTCTTTATAGATATGGTATACCATGAAAGTGTTTTGGATACCGTAGATATACTAATTGTATGTTTTTCCTTTGTTCTCGACTATGTTTGTTCTCCACCGGACTTCTCAGCTGGGAGAATGATTCTTCACTAGTACCCAGGTGAAATTTTTCTTTTTTATTCTTCTAAAACAACACTAGCAGTAGCGATACAGGTCCTGAGGAATGCAGTGGATACCTCTGTGATCCGAAATTCTGCTGAAACATGTCGACCAACCTGTTGGTAGCTATTAGGTGAAACTACCAATTTCGCTCTTTTTAACTCTTAGAAACTCTGAGGTCTGCAATAAATAAATTTTCCTCAAAATTATCTAATTTTATATATCACTACCCTGCACTTTTTGCACTTTATCACACCCCCTCGCACTGCTTTTCAGTAGCCCCCTGTGAGCCAGTCATACCATCACTGGTCCTTATGCTGTCAATATTGACCATACTAAAATACCATCCTTCATGGTTAGAAGGAACCCACATGATGAAAAGGGCGCCAAGGAAGAGCTACTGATGGGTATTTTTCAACAACCACGAATGATGTACCCTGATTAGTGGACTATTGCCACTGGTTCTCTCACATAGTCGTTTTCTTTGAAATTCGCTTTTTTGACCCTCCACTATTATTTGTATTTTGTTCAGTTACCCCCGGGGAGTATAGTGCTGAGTGGTCATTAAAAATAATCCCTGAGACCCAAAACTACCCTTATTTAATTAATGCCACAGGCAAGCCCATCTGCGCCCATCCGTGACCAGTGATACAAAAGGGGATGATGGACGGAGCGTTTGAGCAAATCAAACACTCACCCCCAGTCAACTGATCTGGGTTTAATCCATCACCATTCTTTAGCTCACTCTGCCACCCCAGTTCAGACATGGCCATATGCAAATCAGTCTGACCCTGTGCCTCATGGGAACAGTCCAGCCCAAACTGCCAAGCCATGTCTTCCCTGGACCGGAAACAAGCATCCTGGGACCGGTTTCGGGTTCATAACCCTCATCAGACAGGCTATCTTGAATCCAGTGGCAAAGTGAGCAAGGGACTCACATCTGAGCATACCCTGCCGCACTTAGGGCGAACAAAGCGATACAAAAGGGGATGATGGACGGAGCGTTTGAGCTAATCAAACACTCACCCCCAGTCAACTGATCTGGGTTTAATCCATCACCATTCTTTAGCTCACTCTGCCACCCCTGTTCAGACATGGCCATATGCAAATCAGTCTGACCCTGTGCTTCATGGGAACAGTCCAGCCCGAACTGCCAAGCCATGTCTTCCCTGACCAGTGGCAGGGACCGTGGTACTCCGGCTTCCCACCGCTATGACTTAGCTGCCCTCCACGCACTAAACCCCGGAAGAAACTGCCACTTGTCAACGCCTAACACCACCCACGGCCAGTTCTCCTGCCGACACTGCCACCGCACCTTCACCCACCTCTGGACCCCCACGGCTACCACCCACCCTCCGGACACCACAGCACCCAAACCCCTGAACTGCACCCTCCTCAATGTACGCTGCCTGCACAGACAGAGAGTAGAAATCGGGGACCTCCTTGACATCCTGTCACCAGACGTCACCTTCCTCACAGAAACTTGGGCTAATGCCACCTCAGCCCTCAACATCGCTACCACTGTCCCTGACGCATACAAGATACAGAGGAAGGGCCGCCTCAGCCACCCTGGAGAAGGACTCGCTATCGCACACAAGAACTCCCTCCAGCTCACAACATCTAGCACAAATGATTCCTCAGCCCCCATGGAACTTCTCCATTTCGAGATGCAGACCAACCCCAGAATGACCCTACGCATCACCCTCGCCTACAGACCCTTGAAACATGGACCAGCTACAAGAACATCATGACAGAATACCACCACTGCATAAGATCCACCACTGTCCACTGCACCTCTTCCACAGAGCTACCCCCGCCATAGCACCCGAACTGCGATGCACCAACAACTCCACCTTCAAAACCCGCACATTTCCCAATGACTAGAAACACACAGAAGTCAAGCCCCTCCTCAAGAAACCCTCCACTGACCCGACAGACCTCAAAAACTACAGACCCATATCTCTCCCTCCCTTCGCAGTGAAAGTAATGGAGAAAAATCGTCAACATTCAGCTCACGAACTTCATCAAAGCCAACTCCATCCTCGACTGCTCTCATTCCAGATTCCGCAGCAACAACAACCCCAAGACCACCCTCCTAGCTGCCACAGAAAACATCTACACTCTCCTTGACCAGGGCCACACAGCCACCCTCATTCTAGTAGACCTCTCTGCAGTCTTAGAAACGTTTTCCACTGCACACTCACCGCCAGACTCCACGACGCCTGTGTGAGAAGTTGACCTGGCATATTGCACCTTGCACAAGTCCAAATGCCCGTTATTGATGGTAGGTTTAAAAACAACCTATATAGATAGCTATCCTAGTGGTAGCTGTGGAGAGCAGACTTCAGGCTAAGTCTTGAAGGAATGTAAAGCAGCTGTTTTACCAGTCTATAATCTCATATAATGACCACATGAAGGGAGAACCACACCAGGTATATATATATAAAATATATGTAGTTATTCTAAACACATCCCTCTAGTCTCTTTATGAGGCTAGAGGCAAAAGTACATTCAGTAAACTTATTTAGCACACAGTAAATTAGCACAATATACGTTGAGCCCTAGGGGAGTACTAAACCATATATTAAGAAAGTGGTATAAGAACTATGACTGACATAGATACAAGGCCTTGAGCCTTTAGAACCACTGGGGCCACAAGCAACCACCCAAGGTAGTGACACAGGGGGCCCACAGGGGACGAGGGCAGTGTCTAAACAAAACCGCGAATCACTATTCACTTCCATGGGGAAAGTCGCAGTTGGAATTTTAAAGATTAAGGACACTTAGAAGAGGACTTGGAGCAAACCCCTTTAGAACAAGGAGGTTCTAGAGTCAACACCCATGGGAGCACCGGAGTACTCAAGTTACCTCACCCAGGGAAGCCAGATGCATAGGTGTCTTTTCCTGCTGGGTTTCGTCGTCGATTTCAATAGAGAGCTGCTGCAAAGTCCTGCTGGCATCCAAGTGAAAGTGTCCAGGTGGATCCAAGGGTAGATTGGAGATGTGAAGAACCTGAAAGCAGAGGGGACAGAGTTAGGGTCACTTGCCAGTGACCATGAGGGCGATGAGAATAAGCCAACCGATGTTGGGTGATATCAGGTGAAGAAGGTGAAGCTTGACTCTTCAGCCACGAGGACCAGGAGGTGTTGAGGACAATCAGGAGCTGGATTCGAGCTGTCCCACAAAGGATGTCGAGTGCTGTGGTTTCGGTTTCCCCATTTGGACCCAACAAGCCTTGGCAACAGCAACCCACGCAGAAAGCAAAGATTGGCTTTGGTGCAGACTAGCAAGATCTGAGGGACTCACCCTTTGGAGGAGAGTCAGAGCACATCTGGAGTAACCAGGAAAACCCAGGAAACAGAAGAATTATCTTTGTGGGGACCCACCAGTCGACGGACCAGGGATCGCGAAGGAGCCTCAAGCGGAAATCCTAGAAGCAGGCCCACGGAATACTCTTGGAGTGTAGCCCCACAATCTTTGGTGCAAATGTTGCTCGGGGCTTGGACTACAAGTAGTACAATGCACGACTTCGGGAAAGCTCGGGAAGTTGATGCACTAGCAAATGTGCACGGTGTCCAGGAGTTCCGGTCTCATGTCACTAATGAGGGCTGCGGGTCTCAGCTTTGCTGGGATCTCGTGTCGGCCTCTGAGAAGTCTGGAAGTCTATGTCCTAAGTCACAAATACTACGGGGTCCGGCGGGATCCTCAGAAATGCAGACGGGCAAGATGCTTCTAGGTGCCCGCTTGAACAGGAGAGTCACTCCTTGACCCCAAGGGAGGTTCTTCCGTCTTCTAGTCATGTAGAATGTCGAAGTTCCAGGATATATGTTGCAGAGTTTCATCCAGGTGTAATCTGAAGTCCTAAGGACTGGGGTACCCACTTCAAAAAAAGAGAGAGAGTTTCCCAGAAAACCAGAAAGGACTGGGTATCAAACAGTATCAAAAAGGATTCCTTTCTGTATTAATAACTTTCTGTTTGTGACCAATAGGCCTACATACTAGTATTACCTTTTTGGTATTTAATAGTGACGCTAATAATTGTGTCTGCACACCAATGAAATTACTTTCAACTCTCAAGTTTTTATTCATTTATATAGTTTTGATTAATTTTTTTTTTAATAAAAACACATGTTACATAACACTTTATGACAGTCGTCTACTCAGGTACAGGTTACTCCACTATATATAAATAGATCCTATTTAGTACCTACCACATAGTAAATATTTTGTACACAATAAATAATTTTTAACATAAATCACAAAATACATCATATCATCAATAGAACAATAATAAAAATCCTTTGTTGACGCCTTTCGGTGCTTTGTTCTAGTATCACACCTTCTTCAGGACAGATCTTTACTTAAAAACAGTGTGTCTTCAATTTAAATTATTTGGCATGAACCTTATTGCTTGGGGGTCTGGACCAATCTGGAGAAATGTGTTTCTTAGTCCTCTTCGTGGTCACTCATAGTTCGTATGCACCAAGGTTTTTAAAAACGAGAAGACTGATATTCCTTGTGTCTAGTTTATATCCTGCGACTATCAATCTGCACAGAGTCTCTTTTTCACGCTGGCTTTAGTACGGCTAATGGAGTCAGGTGTACGGGTCCTTTTAGTGAAGCTTTCTGCTTAGTTATTAGAACTTCTGTCTCTTCTTGGGGTATTTTTAAGTTGACCCTCAGGCGTATAGTTGGGCTTCTTACTCCTCCACTGGCCACGTTCTCTCTCCATGCGGGAGAGAGAACGTGTCGGACGCAACGCGAGACGAGCAATAAGGTGGCCAGTGGAGGAGTAAGACGCCCAACTATACGCCTGAGGGTCAACTTAAAAATACCCCAAGAAGAGACAGAAGTTCTAATAACTCTGCAGAAAGCTTCACTAAAAGGACCCGTACACCTGACTCCATTGGCAGTACTAAAGCCAGCGTGAAAAAGAGACTCTGTGCAGATTGATAGTCGCAGGATATAAACTAGACACGAGGAATATCAGTCTTCCCGTTTTTAAAAACCTTGGTACATATGAACTATGAGTGACCACGAAGATGACTAAGAAACACATTTCTCCAGATTGGTCCAGAACCCCAAGCAATAAGGTTCATGGCAAAATAATTTAAATTGAAGACACACTGTTTTTAAGTAAAGATCTGTCCTGAAGAAGGTGTGATAACAGAACAAAGCACCGAAACGCGTCGACAAAGGATTTTTATTATTGTTCTATTGATGATATGATGTATTTTGTGATTTATGTTCAAAATTATTTATTGCGCACAAAATATTTACTCTGTGGTAGGTACTAAATAGGATCTATTTATATATAGTGGAGTAACCTGTACCTGAGTACACGACTGTCATAAAGTGTTATGTAACATGTGTTTTTATAAAAAATGTTTTTAATCAAAACTATATAAATAAATAAAAACTTGAGAGTTGAAAGTAATTTCATTGGTGTGCAGACACAATTATTAGCATCACTATTAAATACCAAAAAGGTCATACTAGTATGAAGGCCGATTGGTCACAAACAGAAAGTTATTAATACAGAAAGGAATCCTTTTTGATACTAAGGACTGGGGTCCCATACTTATACTAAGTTAGGGGGTTGGACAAACTCTGGGGTCCCACACATGGGAGGATCCAGGGAGAGGGCTGAGTGCCCCTGCAACCGGTTTGAACTGGGGTATGCACAGGAACACCAAGTGTGCTCCCAGCACTGTCTGAAAAGCATTTTATGAATGCACCCACCCAGCCCCAATACACTAATTCCTGTCTGGGAGGTGGTTACACCTCCCTGTGACAGGAAACCTATTGTCCAGGCTTCCCCTGCCAGAGCTTCGTCCAGCAGCAGGAGGTCAGACTTGTATCTGTGGCTGCAGCATCCATTTTGTGATGCTGGGGCTCTTTAAAACCTTTACCGGTTAGGTAAGTGTGTACATGTCTTCTCCCTCTAGAAGGGTGGAATTCTACCCCCGCCGGCAGGACAGACGGGGTGGGGGGTAGGATTCCAAAGTGTTTGACACCAAACACGACATGTTTCCATGCAGCAATTTCAAAGTTAGCATTTACTGCGAGGTTATAATGCACTTAAGAGTATAGGGTCTGGCTGCATCATAGAACAGCCTCAGAGAATAGATTCTGAAAGCTGCAGAGGGGTCCTGCTCATGCATGGGCACCCTCTCACACAAAACCAAGCACTCTGCCTTCAGGATTGATCAGGCCTGCCATAGGAGTGACATAGGTTTATATGTGTCAGTGATTAAAGGTAGTTATAGGTAACCTATATCTTAGTAAGGGGTGCATGCACTACCTTACCCAGGCTGCAGTAGCAGATCTGGGGGGCCATTTTGGAAGGCTTCCCAGGGGTGGCATAATACATGCTTCAGCCCCTGGTAGGCCTCTGGGGTACCTATGCCATTGGTACCTAAGTTACAATATACTAGGGACTCAGAAGGGTAACCCAGTAACCAATCTGGAGTGTACGTAAAGTACATGCAATCATTTTAGAGAGGAAGCATCTAGGTTGGGGTCCTGAATAGCAGAGCCCCAGCCAGACTACAGTCGAAAAACAGTGAAACACCAGCAAAAAGTGGGGGCAGCCATAGTAAGCAGATCCTACTCTCCTACACCCCCACCCCCCACGCAGGGACATCAAACTAATTTTGACCAGTTGAGTCTTCATGTCCTAAGTGGAAATATCTGCAGAGTCCATCTGCATTGGCATGGTTACTCCCAGGTCTATGTTCCACTGTATACTCCATCCCCTGTAGGGAAATGGACCACCTCAAAAGTTTGGGGTTTTCACCCTTCATCTGTTTTAGCCATAAGAGGGGTTTATGGTCAGTCTGAACAGTGAAGTGAGTGCCAAACAAGTATGGCCTCAGCTTCTTCAGAGCCCATACCACAGCAAAGGCCTCCCTCTCAATAGCTGACCAACGCTTCTCTCTAGGGGTCAACCTTCTGCTAATAAAAGCTACTGGCTGGTCCTGACCTTCATCATTCAATTGTGATAGCACAGTCCCTAACCCCAACTCAGATGCATCTGTTTGGATAATTAATTCTCCGGAGTAGTTAGGACTTTGCAGAATTGGTGCAGTGCACATGGCCTGCTTCAGGTCATCAAATGAGTTCTGACAGCTAACTTGTCCACTGAACTTTATTTGGCATTCTTTTAGAAGTTAAGTCATTCAGGGGTGTCACAATAGAACCATACCACTTGACTAATCTCCTGTAGTACCCAGTCTGGCTCTGACCCGAGCCTGGGTAGTTGGAGCAACCCATTCCATGATGGTCTGGCTTTTGCCCTGCAATGGTTAAACCTGGCCTCCACCTACAAGGTGGCCCAGGTACACAACCTGACTCTGCCCTATCTGGCACTTAGTAGCCTTGATAGTTAGGCTGCTTTCTGCAGGACCTCCAAAACATTTCTCAGGAGGACCAGGTGATCCTCCCTGTGGAGCTAAAGACAGCAATATCATATAGATATGCTGCACAGTAGTCTTCCAGGCCTATTAGGACTTTATTCAACAACTGTTGAAAAGTGACAGGTGCATTCTTCAGACCAAAGGGCATTACCACAAATTGATTGTGCCCACTAGGGGTTGAGAATGCAGTCTTTGGCTATGCATCATCAGCTAATCTGATCTGCCAGTAGCCAGCTGTAAAATCAAATGTGCTGAGAAACTTGGCTGAGGCCAAAGTATCTATAAGCTCATCTGCTCTTGAAATTGGATGGGCTTCAGTCCTAGTGACTGCATTGAGACCTCTGGAGTCAACACAAAACCTCATCTCTCTCTTGCCACCCTGGGTGTGAGGCTTTGGTACCAAGACCACTGGACTAGCCTGAGGGCTATCTGAGGGTTCAATAACTCCCAATCCAACATTTTCTGGACTTCATGCCTGATGCAGTCCCTGACATGAACAGGTTGCGTGTAAATCTTATTTTTAACAGTTAGAATGTCTCCAGTGTCCACTTCATGAGTGCACCAGGTAGTCTGACTTGGAGTCAGAGAAAACATTTATCTGGGCTGACTGAGCACTTGTCTGAAATCAGTTTGCTGCTCTTCAGTGAGGCTGCTTGCCAAGCCTACACCATCTACTGACCCATCATCAGGGTTCTGTGGGAGCAGGTCTGGGAGAGGGTCACTCTCCTCCTCCTGTCCCTCATCAGTAGCCATGAGCAAAGCCCATGTCTGCCCTGTCAACATATGGTTTCAGTCTGTTGACATGAAGCACCCTGTGGGGGCTCCTGGGAGTTCCAAGATCTACCAAATAGATAACCTCTCCCTTCTGTTCAACAATAGTGTGGGGTCCACTCCACTTGTCTTGGAGTGCTGCTGGGGCCACAGGCTCCAACACCCACACTATCTTCCCTGGCTGGTAAACAGGCAGTACAGCCTTTTGGTCATGCCAGACTTTCTCTAATTCCTAGCTAGCCTCAAAGTTTTTAGTTGCCTTTTTCATATACTCAGCCATCCTGGAGTGGAGACCAAGTACATAGTCAACTATGTCCTGTTTAGGGGGTTTGAGAGGTAACTCCTATCCCTCCTTCACTAGACACAATGGGCCTCTTACAGGATGCCCAAAGAGAAGTTAAAAAGGGCTGTAGCCAACCCCCTTCTGAGGAACCTCCCTGTGTGCAAATAAAATGCAGGGTAGTAGGATGTCCCATCTCTGCCTAAGCTTTTCCGGGAGACCCTTGATCATACCCTTTAAGGTTTTGTTGAATCTTTCAACTAAACCATTGCATTGTGGGTGATAGGGTGTGGTAAATTTGTAGTTTACTCCACACTCCTCCACATTGCAGTCAAGTACCTAGACATAACGTTTGCATCTCTGTCTGATACTACCTCCTTAGGGAAACCCACTCTTGAGAATACTCCCAAAAGGGCTCTTGCCACAACAAGTACTTTAGTGGTCCTAAGGGGTATAGCCTCTGGGTACCTAGTGGCATTGTCCACCACCACTAGGATAAACCTGTACCCAGATGCTGTCTGAAGATCCATTGGTCCAACAATATCAATCCCCACTCTTTCAAAGGGAACCACCACCACAAGTAGTGGTATCAGGGGAACCTTTGTGGTGTCACCTGCCTAACCACTGGCTTGACAGGTGACACAGGAGATACATAACTCCTTTGTGACTTCAGACATGTGTGGCCACTGACAGTGAGGGACGATTCTGGCCCAGGTGTCCTGCTAAAGGAATATCATGGGCTAGTGTCAATAGGAAGCCCCAGAACTTCAAAGGTATAACTAACCTCCTGGCTGCACCAGGCTTGGGGTATCTACTCTCTGAATACAGGTGTCCATCATCCCAATACATTTTATGGGTGCCACTAGCATTCCCAGCAGCCTCAGCAGCAGCCTGCTGTCTGAGGGGTTCAAAAGTAGGGCAGCTCAGCTGCTCCTGACTCAGATCTGCCCTGGAAGGCCCCCCTGTCACTAAGAACTCAACCTGATCAGGCTCAAGCTCCTCTGGGACAGTTCATTCTTCAGGAGCATATTCATATCCCTCAAGATAATGAACATCTCTCTGAGTAAGGGGGGAAGGCACTGCCTTAACCCTACTGCTTCATTTCTTGGAAGGCACCTGGTCCATTATTCCAGAATCCAGGTTCTGTTCAGTTTTAGACATTTTGGCTTGTGACCTAGTCACAGCAAACACATGTGCAGAGATTCCTAACATTTCTGCACAGGTCCTTAACTCCACTTCAGACCATGCTGAAGTCTCTAAATCATTGCCAAGCAAGCATTCAACAGGGACGTCTTCACTTACCACAACTTTCCTAAGGTCAGGTACCCCTCCCCAGGAGAAATTAACAACTGCCAGAACATGGTTGGTCCTGACATTGCTAGCATTGGTAACTTGGTAAAGTTTACCAAGAATGATTTGTCCAGGGTCCACAAGGTCTTGTGTCACCATAGTGACACTTGCCCCTGTATCCCTGTAGGCCCAAGCCTCTTTCCATTGATCAAATGTTGCTGTCTGTATTTGCCCAAGTTACTGGGACTCACAAAGGAGGACATATCCATGCCTCCATCACAGATCAGAACAGCCTGAGTTGGTACTCTGTCTAGGCCAGGGTCCATCTCAGTACCCAGGGTTAACCCTACTATACCCTTCTGCTGAGTACCAGCACTTGGAGTCAAACTAGGGGGAACAGTTGCCTTAGGGGTAAAGGTGGCTGGAGTTGAGCCTTTATTTCTAGTGCAATCACTAGTCCAATGGCTGTTCTGCTTACAGGTTTTGCACCATGGTTTTCTATGGCCTTTCTTCTTGGAAGATTGGGAATCCCCACCATTAGAAGCTCTTTTTGGGGGCTTGTGAAGACTTCTGGTCTTTACCCTTCTCCCCATCCTTACTAAGATCTTGCTTCTTCTGGTCACTACCTTGGTTCTTTACCTTCAGCTTTACCCTGGTTCTGACCCATTTGTCTGCCTTCTTTCCCAATTCTTTGGGAGAGGTCAGATTAGAGACTACCAGGTTCTGCTGCAATAGCTGATTCTGACAGTTATTAAGGATCTGCTCCCTCATGATCAAGATATTAAATCCTGTATACTCACACACTTTACTGCCCAGTAACCAGCCCTCCAGAGCCTAAGTAGCACAATCAACAAAGTCAACCCAGTCCTGAGACTGTGTCTTTTGGGGATCTCTGAACTGTATTCTATACTGCTCAGTGGTTAGGCCAAACCCATCTATTAGAGCACTCTTCGGGACTTTGTAATTATCAGTATTATCTTCTCTGCCAGTGAGGAGCTTGTCTCTGCCTTTGTCTGCAAAGGAGGGCCATAAGATTGCTGCCCACTGATCATGGGGGACCTTCTGTACTTTACAGGCCCTCCACAGTGCAGTTATCAATTTGTGGATGTCATCCCCACTCTTGTAGGGAGGGACAATCTTGCTCAGGTTTTTTGGTCATAAACCCTAGCCCTACCACTATGGATCTTGGTGCTACCATGGGACTCTAGTCCATCTTTGTTCTTGCTCTTTCAAGCTCTAGGGACTCCCTTTCTAAGGCTACTCTTTGGTTCCTTATCTCCAGTTGGGCATCTTCAAACCTCAGCTGGTTCTCTCTCTTCTCCTGGGAGGTGTCCCTCCTATGAAAAGAGACAGAGTTCCCTATTGATGTGTCAGACTGGTTAGATTCCACTGAAGGCGATCTTGCCCTTCTAGGCACACCCCCAACTCTTCCTGGGGGAAAAAGACAGGGCCACCTTGACCTTCTTCATCTCCAGTTGGAGCTGTATCTTCCAGGTCTAGGTCATTATCACCAGTCTGAGCCCTGTGGGTATGTACCACTGGCCTCTCTCCCTTCTGTTGCTTCCACCCCACAGCCTACCCTTTCAGGCTCTAAAGCCTTCCTCTGGTCATCAAGCATTAACACCTCCCTGAGATGTTGGGTGGCGGTTTTCTTGCCTGTCTTCAATTTCCTTATAGTACACAGAGTCCTTATTTCTAAAAAAGGGAATGTGTCATACTTGGATGTCTGTAGCCTACTGACATCCGGCAGGGATCCACTGATTACTGGCCTTGAAGACATAACTAGTGAGGTGTGGTGTATGCACTACCTACTCTAGTTGTTTACCTACTAAACTCTCTTGAGTTGTAGAAAGGGTGTGCTTAAGCCCTTAACACACAACTCTAAGTTCAGTAGAACTTACTGTATTTTAAGCTTGTATTATATGGATCTCTGGTACCTTTAGTGGTTTTCAATTGATCAATCCCTTGAGATTATCTGGTAAAACAATGGCAAGCTGGAATCCCACACGCTGCACACCAATGTGAGTAGTTGGCCTGGCATATGCTGTCCACTATTCTAGTAGCTACCTTGCACCAGTCCAAACTACCCTTATTGATGGTAGATTTAAACACAACCTATATAGAAAGCTATCCTAGTGGTAGCTGTGGAGAGCAGCCTTCAGGCTAAGTCTTGAAGGAATGTAAAGCAGCTTGTTTTACCAGTCTATAATCTCATGAATGACCAAATGAAAGCAGAACCACACCAGGTATATATGTAAAATATATGTATTTATTCTAAACACATCCTTCTAGTCTCTTTATGAGGCTAGAGGCAAAAGCACATCCAGTAAACGTATTCAGCACACAGTAAATTAGCACAATATATGTTGAGCCCTAGGGGCGTACCAAACCATATACACAGAAAATGGTATAAGAACCACGACTGACATAGATACAAGGCCTAGAGCCTTTAGAACCGCTGGGGCCTCCAGGAACCACCCAAGGTAGTGACACAGGGGACCCATGGGGGACGCGTGCAGTGTCTAAACACAGCCGCGAATCACCATTAACTTCTATGGAGAACGTCGCAGTTGGAATTTTAAAGATTGAGGACACTGGAGCAAACCCCTTTAGAACTAGGAGGTTCTAGAGTCAACCCCCATGGGAGCACCGGAGTACTCGAGTTACCTCACCAAGGTAAGCCGGGTGCATAGGTGTCTTTTTGTGTCAGGTTTCGTCATCAATTTCAACGGAGAGCTGCTGCAAAGTGCTGCTGGCGTCCAAGTGGAAAGTGTCCGGGTGGATCCAAGGGTGGGTTGGAGATGTGAAGAACCTGAAAGCAGAGGGGACAGAGTCTGGGTCACTTGCCAGTGACCAGGAAGGCGATGAGAAGATGCCAACTGATGTTGGGTGATTTCAGGTGAAGAAGGTGAAGCTTGACTCTTCAGCCACGAGAAGCAGGAGTCTTCGAGGACAACCAAGAGCTGGATTCAAGCTGCCCCACAAAGGATGTCGAGTGCCGGTTTCCAAATTGGAACCCACAAGCCTTGGCAACAGCAACCAATGCAGTATGCAATGATTGGTTTTGGTGCAGACCAGCAAGGTCTGAGGGACTCACCCTTTGGTGGGAAGTCAAGGCGCGTCTGGAGCAACCGGAGAAATCCAAGAAACAGAAGAATTACCTTCCTGGGGACCCTCCAGTTGACTGACCAGGGATCGCAATGGGGCATCAAGCGGAAATGCTAGAAGTGGGCCCACGGAACACTCCTGGAGTGTAGGCCCAAAATCTTTGGTGCAAATGGTGCTCGGGGCTTGGACTACAAGTAATCCAATGCACATCTTCGGGAAAGCTCCGGAAGTTGATGCACTAGAAAATGTGCGCGGTGTCCAGGAGTTCTAGTCCCACGTCACAAGTGAGGGCTGCGGGTCTCAGCTTTGCTGGGATCTTATGTCAGCCTCTGAGAAGTCTGGAAATCCATGTTCTCAGTCACAAATACTTCAGGGTCCAGCGGGAGTCTCAGAAATGCAGACTGGCAAGATGCTTCTTGGTGCCTGCTTGAGCAGGGGAGTCACTTCTTGACCCCAAGGGAGATTCTTACGTCTTCTAGTCGTGTAGAATGTCGAAGTTTCAGGATATATGTTGCAGAGTTTCGTCCAGGTGTAATCTGAAGTCCTTAGGACTGGGGTCCCATACTTATACTATGTTAGGGGGTTGGCCATACTCTGGGGACCCACCTATGGAAGGATCCAGGGGGGGGCGGTTACACCCCTTTCCCTTTGTCCAATTTTACGCCAGAGCAGGGGCTGAG
Source organism: Lissotriton helveticus (assembly GCF_964261635.1). Lineage (NCBI taxonomy): Eukaryota > Metazoa > Chordata > Amphibia > Caudata > Salamandridae > Lissotriton > Lissotriton helveticus. The sequence goes on along the minus strand of NC_136064.1, from coordinate 50,373,402 downwards.
TGCCCCTGCAACTGGTTTTAACTGGGATATGCACAGGGACACCAAGTGTGCCCCCAGCACTGTCTGAAAAACATTCTATGAATGCCTCCACCCAGCCCCAATACACTAAAGCCTGTCTGGGAGGTGGTTACACCTCCCTGTGACAGGAAACCTATCGTCCAGGCCTCCCCTGCCGGAGTTTCGCCAGCACCAGGAGGTCAGACTCGTGTCTGTGGCTGCAGCATCCGTTTTGTGATGCTGGGGCTCTTTTAAACTATTACCGGTTAGGTAAGTGTGTACATGTCTTCTTCCTCTCGAAGGGTAGAGGTAGGATTCCAAAGTGTTTAACACCAAACACAACACATTTCCATGCAGCCATTCCAAAGTTAGCATTTACCACAAAGTTATAATGCACTTAAGAGTATATGGTCTGGCTGCATCACAGAACAGCCTCAGCGAATAGATTCTGAAAGCTGAAGAGGGGTCCTGCTCATGCATGGGCACCCTCTCACACAAAACCAGAACTCTGCCTTCAGGATTGATCAGGCATGCCATAGGAGTGACTTATAGGTTTATATGTGTCAGTGATTAAAGGTAGATATAGGTAACCTATATCTTAGTAGGGGGTGCATGCACCACCTTACCCAGGCTGCAGTAGCCATTTGGCAGGCTTCCCAGGGGTGGGATAATACATGCTTCAGCCCCTGGTAGGCCTCTGGGGTACCCATGCCCTTAGTACCTAAGGTAAAATATACTAGGGACTCACAAGGGTAACCCAGTAACCAATCTGGAGTGTACCTAAAGTACATGCAATCATTTTAGAGAGGAAGGAAGCAGCTAGGCTGGGGTCCTGAATAGCAGGGCCCCAGCCAGACTAACGTTGAAAAACAGTGAAACACCAGCAAATAGTGGGGGTAACCATAGTAAGCAGATCCTACTCTCCTACAGCCGGCATACAGGGAACAGCCCTCGACTGGATCCACTCCTTCCTCAACGGCCGAACCCAAAGAATCAGACTCCCGCCCTTCTTCTCCAAACCCACAGAGATCATCTGCTATATACCCCAAGGATCATCACTCAGCCCCACGCTCTTCAACACCTACATGGCCACCTCGCCGCCATCTTCAGATAGCATGGAATCAGCATTGTATCCTACGCCAACGACACCCAGCTCATCCTCTCCCTCACCAAGGAACCTGACACCAGGCTCAGCTTCCAAGAAGGAATGAAAGACATTGCCTCCTGGATGAGCAGCAGCTGCCTGAATTTCAACTCCGAGAAGACAGAAATCCTCGTCCTCGGACCCAATCCCTCTGCTTAGAATAACACCTGGTGGCCCACCGCCCTTGGCAATCTGCCCCACACCTATGGACCACGCCCACAAGCTTGGCATCATACTCGCCTCATCCCTCAGCATGACCCAACAGTTCAACACCGTCTCCTCCACATGCTTCAACACCCTCCGCATTCTTTGCAAGACCTTCAAATGGATCCACCACGAATCAAGAAAGACCACCACCCATGCACTCATAACCAACAAACGGGAATCAGCAAATCCCTGCTCCGAAAACTCCAGATAATCCAGAACACCGCTGCCAGACTCATCCTTGGCATCCCATGGAAAGACCACATTACCCAACACCTACAAGAGCTCCTCTGGCTCCCCGTCGAGAAGAGAGTGATGCTCAAGCTACTCACTCTCGTCTACAAATCCCTCCATAACACCCGACTCCAGTACCTCAACGAAAGAGTCTCCTTCTATGCACCCAAGAGAAGCCTCCGCTCTGCCTACCTTGCCCTGGCCGAAACCCCTCACAGCCGCAGAGTCAGAACCGGTGGACAAGCCTACTCCTACATCGCGGCAAATACCTGGAACAAACTCCTGCTCAGCATCAGACATTCCCCCACTCTGAATGACTTCAGGAAGAACCTCAAGACCTGGCTCTTTGGGTAAGATGTTGCTGCACAATTTCACCCTCTTCGCCTTGAGACCCTCAAGGGTGAGTAGCGCTTCACAAATACCTGATTGATTGATTGAATCATCCTCTGTCCTCTTCTTAAACGGATGATTCTCACACATTTCCTTCTCCCTTCTCTATATCTCTTTCTCTGTTGCACATACCCATCCTCTCTCTCCTGTCTCACACTTTTCATTCACGCATCCATTTCTGTACATCATCTGACACCTGCTCTCTCTATCATTCTCACTTCCCCCAATGTCACTACAGACCAGGGGTGGACTAGCTGACACATTCAGGCAGTGTCCGAGGGGCGGGTCTGATCAGTCAAGGTGTGGAATGGTTTTTTAGAGTTTTGTGGGCCTGTTTTACTGTCTGGTAGGCCAGTTTTCTCGGTTGATGTCCCTGATATTATCACAAACATTGCCCATATAACATATCATCACAAGCTCAAATTTCCAAATGGAGGCCCATTATTTAGCTATCTGATTCGCTATTCTGGACCACTTTTATTTTGATGCCTATGCCTATTTTCTGTCCCGGCCCGACTCTGGTGCAGACAGACTGACACACACGCACAACTCTTTCTTACCTCCTGACAGTCCCCTCACTACGGCATCCCATAGATTCTTTTGTCATGTATTTCTTTTGCATATCTTCTTGCCTCGCCTTCTTACTCCCTTCTCCTAAAGATCTTCTTTTCTGTCCCACACTTATTTTTTAGTCATTTGAGAGGTTTTATATAGCGCTGGCTAGACCCGAAGGCATCAGATTGCTTTACATGAGTATCAGACCATAGTTGCAAGTTACATCCTTGCAAGATTACACAGTTTCAGAGCATAGTTACATGTTTGGTCAAGAAAAATAATAAGGACATATACGTAAGTGAAAGAGCAGGTTTGGGGGAGATTCAGGGAAGAGGGTGTAGGAGCAGGGGAAGTAGAGAAAGAATGAAGGAGGGAAAGAGGTGGTAGAGGGTGAGAGACAGAGTATGAAAGAGGAGGGGAGGGTGATGGGGGCACAAACCGATGGACAAGTAAAAGCTGCGTCCAAAGTCCGGTAAGCTGTGATCCCAGGGGAAGTGGAATCATTCCCACATCTCAGTTATGTGAGGCTCCCTGGATGCAGTGGACTCTCTCAGAGGGGTCTCTGAGACTCCAAGGCCTAACTACTGGATCCTTCCCCAACAAGGGGAGAGGGAGCGCTTTGGCAAGGGGGGGCCATATCGTATCTTCAAATATGAGTGGCTCCCTTGATGCTGTGGGCTCTCTCAGAGGGGTAACTGTGACTCCAGAGTGTGAATATTGGGTCTCTACCCAACAAGGGGAGAAGTAGTGCTTAGACAAAGGGCACAAGGGACAGGGGGCTAGGCGGCATAGATACATGTTATGTCGAGAAAAGAAATAAAGACATATACGTAAGGAAAAAAACAGGCATTGGGAGAGATTCAGGGGAGAGGGGCTAGGACAAAGAATGAAAGAGGGAAAGAGGTAGGGGAGGATGAGAGACAAAGCATGAAAGAGGAGGGGGAGGATGGAGGGTGCACAAACCGGTAGACGAGTATGAGCCCCGTCCACGGTAAAGTAGGCTGTGATCCCACGGGAAAAGGTATCAATGCCACATCATCATTGCGAGAGGCTCCTTTTATGCAGTTGACTCTCTCAGAGGGATATCTGAGACTCTAAGGCCTACCTACTGACCATTCCCCAACAAGGGCAGAGGGAGTGCTTTGGCAAGGGGTTCCATACCATACCATACCTCAATTGTGAGTGGCTCCCTTGGCACTGTGGACTCTCTCAGAGGGGTCACTGAAACTCCAGGGTATGAATATTGGATCTATCCCCAACAAGGGTAGAAGGAGTGCTTAGTCAAAGGGCACAAAGGACAGGGGGTTAGGAGGAGGGTCGGAGCTGGCAGGCCAACAGAGAGGGAAGATAAGACAGAAAAAGACAGGGTCCTTGAAAGGCAAGGGTCAGCGAGAACTGGGAGACAAAGGGAGGGAGTCCGCAAATTGTAGAGTCCCACAAGGAAGAGATACAGATAGAAGAAAAGGAAATATATAAGTTGTGGAGTCACTCAGGGGAGAGATGCAAATGGCTAAGCTCAAAATCACAAAATAGTGATAGTATGTACAACAAACTACTACATATATTGGTGGTTAGAGTTGTGTCTCTGCAGATAGAAAATTCACTCAGGATTCCATTATCACAACGATTATGCTAAAAACGATTATATAATATTTATCTACAGAGTGAACGGAGAAACAAGACATCCAAGGGGGTAGAGAGAGTGAGGGAGGGGGAGATGAGAAAGGTGATAGGCGAGACAGGGGCTTGGGGGGGGAGAAAGAAATAAGGCAATCCAGCCGAGAAAAAATGTGTGAGGGTCGGCAGGCTGAGGTCCAAGGGGCTGAGGGAGGGGAAAAGGAACAACAAAATGGTGGCTCTGTGCCGTGGATATCGAAGGACAGCCATGATAGGATGCATGATGCAGAATATCACCAGTATGTACAGCACATTCTCTTCGGTTTCAGAATATGCACCGCATTAAGGCACAATTGCGTACATATTTAGATTAGTGATATCGGGTGGCTGCCAATTTAAATTGTTCCGCTTACTAGCATTGGGTGAGTAGCCGGCAGCAGTTGGGGTTGAGTAGTGGCATAAGCATGCCCTCGCCATCATGCGATCTGACACGGAGCATCCACACTGAGGGGTATCGCCAGCATGTTAAGCACCATCGTCCCGTTTTTGGAAGCCTCACCACATTGGAAGCCGGGTAGTGTTTCCTAATAATGATCGCGGGTGGCCGCCATTTTGTGAGTGGGGGATGAATCGCTGAAAGGTCACAGCCAGTGTTCTTAACTCCCAGCAAGCAACAGGGATACAAGGACAGTAGCACAGATATCCCTGGGGAGGTTAAGAGTCACGTGCAGAACAGGTTAATTTGCAGAAGAAACAAACTTAAAATGGGAGTAATCAAGGACGTTCTTCATGGTCTGATCTTCCAAGTCCCACTCTTGCTGCCATTAGTGAGTCAGGCAAAAAAAAACCCTGATGTCGTTATGCTTCAAAACTCTCAATTGCATGCACACTTGTATCCTCACCTCTCAATGAAATGCTCCTCTCACAAACACACATGCACATATTACCTTCCCTATTTCAATTGCATATTTCCCTTAGAAACCTCACTTACCTACTCTTCTCACTTAACCTTCCTTACACTGTGCCTACTCTCTATTTCTCACCTTCTGTTTCACCCTAGCACTTTCACTGTATTTAACCTCTACTGTACAAAAATGCACATACTCAAGGACAGCTGTGTTTTATATGCTTTCTAACCCCAGTGCAAATGTTTAATGATCATTTTTGAAAACGTAACCGTGTTCCACAGTTAGACAATATCATCTTAGAGGACATGCTGATTAAGTATGAAGATAATATCCAATACTGGTTTGCATAAATAAATAAATCAAGAGATCATTGCAGGATGATACATTGTTTATTTGTGATAAAGGAGCAAAATGAAGGTTTGGTGCTGCAAGACATTGGGTTATTGATTGGGGCTGCGAGGTGTTTAAAAACCCTACTAAAGCAAAAACCACAATCATTATCAAGGTGAGCTAGAGAACGTCCCTCCATTTTCAGTCCTTAACCCTCTGGTAGCTTGGCACAAAAGCAGTTAGTCTTAATTTAGATATACTGTGTTTATCATGTATGCAGCACCCAAACAGTAATAAAGTGAAAACACAAGCAAGAAAAGTCCCAAAGCAATTTAGAAAAATAGAGAACATTCTAATGAATAAAATGACACAAAATATATTATTTCCAATGAGTAGGACCAAATTCATGACATTACATTTTTTTGTTAAAAATAGCTCCTTAACGATCAAAGCACCAACAGCGGGTATCCGGACGTGCGAAATCGGAGCAAAGTCCAAAGTTAAGGCCAACAGTGATGGAGTGGTGTTCAGTTACACAAGGTGGATTGGGCACGGTTTCGGCTTAATTTAGGGCTTAAAAGAAATTTTTCAGAAAAGTCTAGCAGAAGGTAGAGTTCAGCGGGGCAAGGCAGCAGGCTGTGTCTTAGTTGGAGTTGTCACCAGGTAGCGCTGAACAAGGTTGCAGTGAAGCATAGACAATGGTGGGAAAAAGCACCAAGAGGGAGAAGACAGATTTCCAGTCTGAGGATGTCTTCATTGTCAATAGGGATCCTGTTGCCTTAAGTCCTGTGCTAATCTTTATCTGCGGACTTAGACAACATTTTGATCATCAAAAACCTGCAGTGGGACGAAGCTGCAAACCGTAGCAGAAAAGGACTCAATAGGGCCGAATACTGTTGTGCGGAGGTCCGCAGAACAGGATTTGCTGCTGAAGAGAAGAAATCAGGCTCACCGGCAATATACAGAGGGCGAATCATCTAACAGGCTATTCCTGGTCTTCTGTCAGTTTTTCTGGCACTTTTTAGTGAAAAATGTTTAGGGTCCCAACTTTCAGAGTTAGGCTGGAGAAGCACCTCTAACATCACTTGTGGGACTAGGACTCACACCAGCATAGGCCAGATGCAGGGTTCAAGGTCGCTGGAGCTTCATATTGTCCCTGCAACTCACACTAGAAGCCAGCGCCAGCTAGCAGTACACTGAAGAACAAGGCAGGCATCAGGTTGCTGGGCAGACCTCGTGAGTACAATGCAGTCCTGAATTCTTCCACAGGTTGAGTGTACTGAAGAAGTAGGCCAGGAGGTCCAATATTTATACATGGTGCCAGTCTTTGAAGTGGGGATGACACTACCCCCACATCTGGTTCTGGAAAATTATTCCCATCTGTGCCAAGGCTTCAAATAGACTGATGTGACAACACTAGTGTCAGGTTCCTTTGTATGGAGGCAGCCTTTTGAAATGTATGTGGAGCAGGGAACAGTTCCACCCTAGCCATCCTGGCAGTCTGGCCCATACTGCAAACACCTTTGTCTCACTGTCTGGGAGGAACGCATAAAGACCAACACTTACCCCCAGCCACAGATCTGGGTTGAATCCACCATCGTTCTTTAGCTCACTTCGCAACCCCAGTTCAGACCCAGCCATATGCAAATCAATCTTTACCCTGTGCCTTATCGGAACAGTCCAGCCCGAACTGCCAAGCCAGATCTTCCCTGGATAGGAAACAAGCATCCTGGGACTGGTTTTGGGGTAACACCCCTCATCAGCAAGGCTAGCTTGAATCCAGTGGCAAAGTGAGCAAGGGACCCACGTCTGGGCATACTCTGCCAATTTAGGGCGAACAAAGCAAACATAAGGAGATGATGGACGGAGTGTTGAAACTTTTCAGATACTCACCTCCAGTCACAGATCTGGGTTGAATCCATAATCGTTCTTTAGCTCACTTCGCCACCCGAGTTCAGACCCAGCCATATGCAAATCAGTCTTGACCTTGTGCCACAAGTCAGGTCTTCCCTGGATCGGAAACAAGCATCCTGGGACCGGTTTTCGAGTAACACCCCTCCCCAGCCAGGCTAGCTTGAATACAGTAGCAAAGTGAACAAGGGATCCACGTCTGGCATACCTTGCCAGCTTAGGACGAATAAAGCAAACACAAGGAGATGATGGACAGAGCATTGAAACTTTTCAGACACTCACCCCTAGTCACAGATCTGGGTTGAATCCATCATCGTTCTTTAGCTCACTACACCACCCCAGTTCAGATCCAGCCATACACAAATCAGTCTTGACTCTGTACCTTATGGGAACAGTCCAGCCCAAACTGCCAATCCAGGTCTTCCCTGGCCCGGAAACAAGCATCTTTGGTCCGGTTTCGGGTTAACACCCCTCATCAGCCAGGCTAGCTTGAATCCAGTGGCAAAGTGAGCAAGGGACCCACGTCTGGGACTACCCTGCCAACTTAGGGCAAACAAAGCAAACACAAGGAGATAATGGATGGAGCATTGAAACTTTTCAGACACTCACCCCAGTCACAGATCTGGGATGAATCCATCATCATTCTTTAGCTTCCTTCACCACCCCAGTTCAGACCCAGCCACATGCTGTGCCTCATGTGAACAGTCTAGCCCGAACAGCCAGGCCAGTTCCTCCCTGGACAGTCAAGACTGATTTGCTTATGGCTGGGTCTAACCGAATTGGGGTGGCATGCAAAAAAACAATGGATTTAACCCAGATTTGTGACTAGGCATGAATGTTTGATTAATTCGGCAGTCCGTCCAACCCTGGGCGTAGTTCGCATAGTAGCGCTACGCGTATCTATGCGAAGTGTACTTTGCACTACGCAAGCTACGCGAACTGCGTAGTGCACTGTGCAAAATGCTGTTTGCACTGATTGCACAGTGCCGGATGCTTGTCCGCACTGTGGAATCATTGCAAACCGCATCTTGCACAGTGCAACTGGTCATTTTCTGCTGCTCAAGTAGATTTTTACTCAAGCCGCAGCTTTCTAATCGCAAACTGGTAGTTTCTCATCGCCAGCGGTCACGAGCATACGCAGCCACTCGCAATGAGAAACCTGACCTCCCTGCGTTGAGAATCTCGCCGGGAGGTTTATTTCCCACGCTCGCGATCGGCAACTTGATGTTGCTGATCGCGAACCAGGAAAAAGTCTTGCCAGGATGTTATTTTGCTCGCTTGCGGTCGCCAACTTGACGTTGAGAGCCGCGAGCAAGCAAAAAATGCCCGCTATGCTACTCTATGCGTTTTTGAACTGTGCTACGTGCAATTTGCGTAGCAAGTAGTTGCGCAAATTACGCGAGCGTAGCATAGTTCTACGACCAGGGTTAATTCCGTCCACCATCTGTTATTTTTGGATTTGTCGCCCTAAGTGGGAAGGGTGTGCCCAGATGTGGGTCCCATGTTTGCTATGCCACCATACTCAAACTAGCCTGCCTGATGAGGGGCGTTACCCCAAAACCGGTCACAGGCTGCTTGTTTCTGGTACAGGGAGGACCTAGCCTGGCAGTTCAGGTCGGACTGTTCCTGTGGGAAACAGGGTCAAGACTGATTTGCATATGGCTGGGTCTAAACTGAATTGGCGTGGTGTGCAAAACAATTATGGATTTAACCTAAATCTGTTAAAAAAATGTTTTATTTTTATTGAGAGCTCATGCAAATTACAAAACTATAGAATTGTCAAGTAAAGTGCATATGGCGAAATAATCATAATACTCGAGTTGCTTTGCAAGTAGACAATCTACAGAGTAGAAAAAAACAGCATTACATATCAGAAACAAATACTGTATAAGATGCAGCGTGCTAAACATTTAGAAGTAAACATATCTCATCAAACTTTCACATAGCCCTGTTGCAGACAGTAGATACCGTATAAGTGGGGAGAGGTGTGGCGCAGCAGCCAGGGCGACTGACACTGGACACTGGGGATCACGGTTCGATCCCTGGCTCTGGCTGCAGGGGTCTGCCAAACACCATGCGACTCTGGGAAATAGCTTGCTTAATCTTCCCAACGGCCCCCAGCGCCAAGATACCCCTTCGGAGATGATTCGTGCGCTATACAAGTACTGGATTTACATTTACATAAAGTGCAGTTTGCTAAACAATTAAGCGTAAAGATAACCCAACAATTTTTCCCAGCGCCCTGTTACAGAAAAAAAAGAGACAGGGCAGTCATACAAAACAATTACAGTTCACAAATGGATAAAGTGCAGAGTGCAAAGTGCTAAATATTGGGAATGAATATAACCCAACTTTCTTTCAATAAGCCTATTGTAACCAAGAAAGAAGGGGGCAGCCATCTAACATAAATGAAGGATATATAAAGTGCCTGAGAACGTACAATAGGGTAAGAGTAGGTTGGGGAGCTGGCCTTGAGGACTAGGCTTAGCTACTCGAATTGCCACTTCGCCTTCTACTAAATGATAATGAGCATTCGGATAAAAGGGCAGTTTTCCCTATCTCTAACCTATAACCCTGGTAAACTCCAGTGTTTCTCGTACTTTTTAATTGAGCCTGATCTTAATGCCTAATTTTTTTTTCCAATTCTTTGATTTGCCTAATTTCGCTCTCCATTCTTGAAAAGAAGGTATCCTATTGGTTCGCCAGCATTGTAGAATTAGGTATCTTGCTACCAATGCTGCAATATATAGGCATTCTTCTTGTTTAGTAATATCAGGAGAGCAACCCAGAACGGCAATAGATGCATCAATAGAAATGGAAGGGTCTAAGATGGTTCTAAGATAAATTTCAATTCCTTCCCACAAACTACTGATTTTAGGACATTCCCAGACAATATGTGACCAGCTGCCACCACCCTCTTTTGTACAGCAGAAACAACTGTCCTCGTTTTGTGGGTATATCTTATGAAGAAAAGCAGGAGTCCTATAGATCAGCCATTTTGAGTAGAATTGCATACGCTTAAAATGTGCGCCTCTGGATGTTGATGCATTAAGGGCTAGATGTAGGTAAATGATATTTACCGATTCATAAATACCGAATTTTACCGATTCGGTATTTATGAATCGGTAAATATGAAGGGGGAGATGTAGGTATTTCCAGATGTGGAAATACCGATTCGTTAAAATTCGGTATTTACCGATTCGGTAAATACCGATCGGTATTTCCTATTGATTCCTATGGGCTGTGAAGCCCATAGGAATCAATGGGAAATACCGATTCGGTAATTACCGAATCGGTAAATACCGATTCCAGCAAGGGTGCAGGGGGTGTCACTTTGACACCCTCTGGCACCCCAAAAATAGGCATGTGCGCCATGTGGCACACAGACATGCCCCAGGGGCATGTCTGTCTGTCCCATGGCTAGGTGTGCATGCACACATGAGCATGCACACCTGGATTCGGTATTTTAACACCCAATTGGATTGGGTGGTAAAATACCGAATTTGTAGAGCCTTAGGGACTCAGAAGAGTCCCACCTACATCTGGGATTTACCGAATAGGTAAAAATACCAATTCGGTATTTTACAGAATCGGTAAATTTACTGAATCGGTAAATTTACCGATTCTGTAAAATTATGCCCCTACATGCCAATTCTTAAATACAGGTTGGTAACGGCCGAAATCGGCCATTACCGACCGGTATTTTGGCTCCTACATCTGGCCCTAAGTTTGTTCATTTTGTTCCATGTTGATTTCGAGACCTGCATTCCTTCCCTTTTCAAACATCTATCACAGATTTTTTTATATATCAAGAGAACTCAGGCACTAATCCTCCGTTGTGTCGGGGAGTCAAAGGCTTCACTGATACTTGCTCTAGCGGATACATTTTTTATATGGAATTTTACCAACATGGGTTTTATTCTAATAAATGACCATTTTAGGATTGTTTTGAAGTGTGAATGTCCCATTTCGATCTCTGGCCATGACTTCCAACAGTTGCCTATCATAAAATCCAGAATCTGTACATACCCATTTTCTTCCCATTTTTTAGAATACTAGTCTCTAAACAACATCTTTCCCCCATGTAAAAATGGGACAGCCAAGTTGAGCTATTAAATCTTGGAATACTATACAAAGTTAAAAATTGAGATTTTTGCTTGAGTACCAATTGGAGAGTCTTATAACGTACTTTCTTAGGGCACTTGGTTATTCTTGTGGGGTCAACAATGTTATATTCCTTTAAGATCTTTTTCATAAAGAAGTTGTCTGACTCCTAAGGGTCCGACAAGCAAAATCTGAAGCTATAGTGTGCAAAAGGTGCATGATAACAGTTCCTGATGTTTAGAAGGAACAGCCCTCCTTCTCCAACAGGGTAGCTTAAAGTGCTAAGTGCCAGTCTCGGTATCTTATTCAACCATAAAAAAGAAGAAAACATGCTATCAATCTCTTTAAAACACGGAGTGGCACTAAAAAGAAAGTTAAAGAGTGAAAGAATAGACATTCGAGTTAGTGCTACTCGACCTAATAATAATAGTGGGAGCTGGTTCCATTGTGCTAACAGGCGTATCACTTTTTTCAACAACGGGGTATAGTTTAAATGAAAAAGATCTTCTACTTTCTCCGTCACAAAAATCCCTAAGTATCTCTTTGGGTGGGTGTTGCATACAATCGGCAATTCTGGCAATATCTCTGTTTTGGACTTGTTTATTATATAGCCCCCTATTGCTTGGAAATCTGAGAAAATCCTCATGATTTCCTCCTGAGTGTCTGTTTTTGAATCTAAAAAAGGACATTGTCATCGGCATTGAGTTGTATATGTGTCATACCTTGAACAGGGACTGTGTAAGCTTTTTTCTGAAATATTGCTATTGCTAGGGGTTCTATAAATAACGCAATTAATAAATAAATACGTTTTCCTCAAGCTTAGACAGCTTAGACAGCCTCTCGTACAACTGTGAGATTTCAAGTGCTTGGGATACTTTAAAGTTTATTAATTCTTGTAAGTCGATTGTGAGCATATATTTTTTTGGAAGAATTTCCACTAGATTCCTCACCTGCTATCGTTAAGAATGGATCTAATTCCGATTCAGATGAAGACTCAGATACTGGCACTTCTATCCTGGCTTGAGTGTCACTTATTGCCCCTTGAGTCGACTGTGGAAACGTTTGGTCATCTTTGATGGAAGGGGGGTTAGCAAGGGGCCTGTCTAGCGGAACTGTCTCAGGTTGCAGATGCGATTGGGGCTGTAGATGGACTGCCTGAACAGGCAGAGCAGGCTGGACTGATTGGCTTTGTAGTCTGTTGGTCTAATTGATATAATTGGATTTCGAATATTGGACTCTCAGTGCTAGGGTGTAGTGTATTTTTTGGCTTTCTCTGTGTGGAGAGGTGTATGCTAAAGAGAGGGTATTGCTTGGGGCTGAGCAGATTGTCACCACCCCTGTTAGGTTTGCCATATATTCCGCATTCTCCACCTGTGTCTAGAGGGCTTATATCTGCTGAATGATCAAATGGATTTTCATCTTCATCTGAGGGTTCGTAGAAAGCATTGTGCTCAGACTGTTTTTCTTTTTCAACCAGTGCTTTTGCCTTTTGCTCCATTCTCTGCTGAGCATTCCTTTTCCCCATCCGCATTCCTCTAGGGTCAGGTGACAGTGTTAGCACTGTTTGACCAGATGACTCTAGGGGCTCTTTTGCCATAACTGCTTTGTTCTGTTTACCGCACATTTTCAAAATCCTTTCTTTTTTCCTATCTCTCCCCTTTTTTTTGCCTGAGTGCCTGGATATCCGAATGCTTCTCTCCCAGTCAGTGTTCAAGCGTCCAAAAGATTGCTGCTAATGCCAGCGACTCCAGGTGGAACCCCAGGCTGAACCAAGGAAGCAAGCAGAACAGACTGATCACAGGTCAAAGAATAATGTTATAGACAAACTCAGAGATTCAATCCAGTCCATAGCCGCCCAAAATTCCCCTCAGATTCTGAGCACCATAGAAATAAGGGAGTGCAATATAGTCTCTAGCTCACCAGTAAGTGCGTTAAATAGGCAAAAAAATCTCTACGAAGCCTCCTCGCCTCCTCACCACCTCGCCTCCTCGCCATCTCGCCTTGCCTCCTCTCTTCTCTTCTCTCTCAACTCTACTCCACGCTCCCGTCACCGCCCATCAATGCCCGCTCTGCCCCTCAGCCCTTACCACTACAGATGAGATGCCAGTGGTGAAGTACAGATAGGAAACTCAGTAGAGTCTTCAATGTTGAGAGCGTGGGGTGTAGACGGAGACAAAGACGACGTTGGGCTGTGCAGCAGTCTTTTTTCAATCTGCGTGGCACACAGCGCACTGCATTTGGCGGGGAGCAACCACCGATGAGATGGGAAGGGTATGCTGAGACGTGGGTCTCACGCTTGCTACGCCACCAGATTCAAGCTAGCCTGGCTGGTGAGGGGTGTTACCCCAAAACTGGTCCCAGGATGCTTGTTTCTGGTCCAGGGAGGACCTGACCTGGCAGTTTGGGCTGGACTGTTCTCATGGGGAACAGGGTCAAGTCTGATTTGCATACGGCTGGGTCTAATCTGATTTGGATTTAAACCCTATCTGTGACTGGGTGTGAATGTTTGATTACTTTAGCATTCCGTCCATCATCTGTTCTTTTTGCATGTTTCTAAATGGGCCATTTTCAAAATTGCGATTTGAAATTTGACTTTATCATCAAAGATATTTTCTTTAACTACAATCTATTTGAGTCCAAACTTGACCTTCCAATCTATTCCCAATCAATCGTTAGCACTTATTAAATGTAATAAGGTAACCCAATGTTATACAATGGGAGACATAGGCCTTATAATAGGAAAAAACAAATTGAGGAGTATTTCACTACCAGGACATGTAAAACTTAAAAACACATTTCCTACTTTTTAAATTAAATGCATCCTAACCTATGGAATTTTTAACGCCTACCTTAGGGGAAACTTATATGTATTGAAAAGGAATGTTTAGGCCTGGAAAAAAGGTTTATTTTGCCAGGTGAAATAGGCCATTTTGAAACTGCACTGCAGGCTGGAGTGGCAGGCTTGAGACATGTTTTAAAGTGCTACTTCAGCAGGTTGCACAATGAGTGCAGCAGGCCCAATAGTAGCATTTAACCCGTTTACCGCGGCCGTTATTTTGGCGCAGTGAGGGCGTTCTGAAGGGTGGGTGGGGCTGCAACGGCCAACGATTGTTCGCAGCACCAGGGACGGGTTAATTTACATGTCCTGACTACATGTAGTACCATATACTAGGGACCTATAACTAAATTAAACATGCTAATCAGCTGTAGTTCATTTGTACCATGCTTAGGGTAGAGAGCACAAACACTTTAGCACTCGTTAGCAGTTTTAAAGTGCACAGAGTCCTAAGGCCAACAAAAACAAAATTCAGAAAACAGGAGGGATAAAGGCAAAATGGTTGGGGTGACCCACAAGAGAGACGTCCAAGTCCAACAGGTTCCATTTATATATTGTTGTAGTTTGTGTTTATTCTTTGAAATCCTTATAAATATTGAGAATCATCTATAATTTAATAGGTCATTGTTAGTTTCTGCTGCCCAGCCACAGTTTAATTAACTATACTTAGACAGACATGCAGTTGCCATCTTTTTCGATAGCTTTTGAATGCACATGCATCATCTCAGGCTTGGTGTGGCACCTATTGACAATGGTGAGGGCTATCACTGACCCAGGGAAAATACCCTACATGGCTAGCCTGGCCGCAAGAAAAGCAGGGGGAGTGAGAATGTTTTCAGGAGCGGGTGCGATTGTCTGGGTGAAACGCGTTGGCTGGTTCTGCTCCTCTGCATACTGCAAATACATCGAAATAAAAGAAAGAAATCGACACAAGAAGAATTTTGTCATTTTTAATATTTTTCGTTGTTTGTTGCCTCTCATCCACAAAGTGCGATTGAGAGGTGCAAAGGGAATAAGAAGGAACAGGAGATCATAGGATGAGAGGTGAAAGAAATGAGTGAAGTGAAAGAAACTGAGGTGAGATGGAAAGACAAAAACTAAATATATTTAGAAAGAAAGGAGGAGAAAGCATAGGAGATAGGATAGAGTGAGTGACACTGGCTGATTAAAATTAACCTGAAGACAAGTATAATAGAGTAAGAAAACAGACTTTACCGACTGAGAGAAAGAAAACATAAGAGAGACACAAGAATGTAGGAGCAAAATAGGACCACACGTGCTTGCAATGCATTCTACGCTACAAATGTTCGTGGAGTGGTGGTGGAACTGGAATTGCTTACCTAAAATGTTGTTAAAATCTTGTAGAACTGTAGCTCAATATGTTGCACAGTCACACCAAGAAAAGAACTGAGATAGTGCAGTGTTACCAGTATTTTTCTTGAACAAAGGTGACAACCCTAATTCCATTGCTTCTCAGAAGGAGGGATGCGTCCTTTCATGCCCCTCTCTACCTTCTGAAGCACAGAAATTGCGTCTCTGTGCTTTGCTGTCACAAAGCCTGCGATTTTTCAAATTGCGTGCTCCACCGCCCCTCTCAGTCGATTATAGTCCAGCACAGCTTCAAGATAGAAAGCCCTGAGTGCCGAAAAGCGTATGCCTGCAAATGACACATGATTTCCACAGACCGACCAGTGAGTAGGGGGCAGCCTGAACTTCATCTCAAATTGTTAGAAGACAGGCCTTTTATTTGTCATTGTGGCATTCAGCTTGTGGCATTCAGCTTCTTGTAATACTCCTGACATTTCTGGAAGGCGTTCCGCTAGTGGATTGTGACATGAAAGGAATTTACAGATTCATTTTTTTCATGTAACCAGGATCTTAAAATGATTCTAAGCAAATACGACAATTTAGTATTAGGGGCAAGCAAATCATTCAACATTAAGTATTTCTGTCTTATTAACATTCTTTTTTAGGTTAGGGTTGGTATTAATGTAAATATTTACATTTACTAATTTCGATTAAAGTAACTCAGTGACATTTATGTGAATTAATGAAATTAAGATTACAAACACTTTATAGAATATAAATCCAGAGATAGCCTGAGTGTTACAAAGGGTTTTATAGTTAAAATTTCAAATTAATTTCCAACTAGGGTAGGACTTACTTTATTGCAATGTAAGGTAATTAATTTTTATTTAAATTAATATAAGTAAATAGATAAATATACGCTGTGCGGTTGTAATTAGTCATCATTTTCTATATTAAGATTTGCGTTACAATAAAGTAATTCAATATATATTTTTTTTACTTCAAGTATTTTTCATGATCTTTTCCAGATAAACAAACAGATAATTCACATATAAGCGCTTTCAAGTGAATGTGCTTTCAATTGAATCACCTAAAATGGGACTGTTACTGTTTATTGAACTATTGGTTTTATTAGGACAGCTCTCTTTTAATCCTTACCCATGTCGAAGTTTTTTCCATGTGAAAGATATTTGTGCAAATTAACGATTTTGATACTGATACTATATAGACTTGTAACCGATGAAGTAGCAATGTTGCACTTGAAACATTTTTATTATTTTGCTTAGAAATGTGATTATTAATGTAAAGTATTTATGCCAGCTTTTCGTTTGAGACACCATATATTAAAAAATGGATGCAGTTTCTGGTGTTCTGCTCATCTTGCCCCTGCTCTCCTCACCTTCCCAGTTATTAATCCACTGCCAGCCATCTCTTCCTCCTTTTCACAAAATGATATGCCATCAAACTGGACGGCTGTATTAGAAAGCATGCATTGTGAATGAAGCTTTCCAACATATATGTGATGTATAGTTTTCAAGGACTTCTGCTGGAATTAACGAGGCAGGCAGGTTAGAGAACAGTACTCTATGATCTATTGTTTGGGAAATGTTTCATATAATTGTGTACATGTCTGGAGTGCAGTTGCTAGGAAAGCAAGTGGAAGATTTATTTTACCTTAAGACATGGGTTAGTGCTAAGAATATTTCTAATTGCATAGCTGTTTTTGATTTGCCAATGGGGCCTAACCATGATCATACCATGCTGACCCTCTACCTTTGCACCTGTTGCCCATTGTGGTCGCGTTGGTTGCTGCTGTTCTTTTTGGACTGCCTACCCCTCGCCGGA
Organism: Lissotriton helveticus; assembly: GCF_964261635.1. Classification (NCBI taxonomy): domain Eukaryota; kingdom Metazoa; phylum Chordata; class Amphibia; order Caudata; family Salamandridae; genus Lissotriton; species Lissotriton helveticus. The sequence continues at coordinate 50,356,019 of NC_136064.1, read as the reverse complement.
CCCGCTCCGCGGGTCCCGCATCGCTGCTTGGCCACAGGAGTGCGCCGGGGGAACGTGTTTGGAGACGCAGGGCGCTGGTCAGACTTGCAGGGCTGCGAGCAGCGTGGTCAGGGACTCCATATCCCAGGAGTCCCTGATAGCCCGGCTGAGAACACCTGGGCCGCTCTCCCTGCAAGCTCCGCCCCCTCACCAACGGACCTAAAAGCCCTCGCTTCTACCGCCTCACTGGGACCCTCTACCTTTGCACCTGTTGCCCGTTGTGGTCGCGTTGGTTGCTGCTGTTCTTTTTTGGACTGCCTACCCCTCGCCGGACCCGCTCCGCGGGTCCCGCATCGCTGCTTGGCCACAGGAGTGCGCCGGGGGAACGTGTTTGGAGACGCAGGGCGCTGGTCAGACTTGCAGGGCTGCGAGCAGCGTGGTCAGGGACTCCATATCCCAGGAGTCCCTGATAGCCCGGCTGAGAACACCTGGGCCGCTCTCCCTGCAAGCTCCGCCCCCTCACCAACGGACCTAAAAGCCCTCGCTTCTACCGCCTCACTGGGACCCTCTACCTTTGCACCTGTTGCCCGTTGTGGTCGCGTTGGTTGCTGCTGTTCTTTTTTGGACTGCCTACCCCTCGCCGGACCCGCTCCGCGGGTCCTGCATCGCTGCTTGGCCACAGGAGTGCGCCGGGGGAACGTGTTTGGAGACGCAGGGCGCTGGTCAGACTTGCAGGGCTGCGAGCAGCGTGGTCAGGGACTCCATATCCCAGGAGTCGCTGATAGCCCGGCTGAGAACACCTGGGCCGCTCTCCCTGCAAGCTCCGCCCCCTCACCAATTACCCTCCCTATATACCAACGCTTACTCCCCGCTGCGCGGGAGCGCGCGGGAGCGACCGGGAGAAGCCCGGGACAAGGGCGGGACCGTCTGTGGCCGTCCGGGGCCGTTGGAGGCCGGGCTGGGCCACCCCACCAACATCCACGGTTCAGGTACTGATAAACCCGACTGACTTAATATTTGATTTTTGACTTGTCACTTCATTATTGGGTAGCAGGGGGGTTTCTTGCCTTATGGCTTGCTCAGCAAGTATTTCTACCCTGCTGCCTCCTACGGGTGAGGCCGAGTCTGCTGTCATGGGCCCTCTTGATTCCTACTTTAAACGACTGCCACAGGATATTGATAAAGAGATCGCTCTGAAAGACGAGCCGGGCGTAGGCTGTCGATCGAGCTTCTGAAAAACCCGCCCGAGAAACATCAAGGTCAGAACTTTCCTGCGTTGGTTACACCTCTGTCATCTATTGTATTACCAGCCACCCAGGACTTATTACTTGACTTGCCCATGTTTACTGAGTTAGCAGATACTTCATCCATAGACATTGTAACTACTAGTTTACCTGTTGTGCATCTTGATGTACCTAGTCAATTATCTAAAGGGAAAGGAGTTTTAGAAAAACCCTGTGTACAACTGGAAGTGATTAAATCTAACCCTCGCCCCAAAAGGAAATGGGGAGCTACTGTTAAAAAATCACAATCACAAAAACCCGCAAGAAAGTACAGGAAGCTGGGTACCAAATCATCCCCAAGCCATGTCTCTACAAAGAAGGGCGTTGTAATGTCAATGGGGGAGGCCGAAGTAGTTCCAGTAGAAGTGGACCCTATAAGTGTGGCGCCCACTACAATACTGGTGGCACCAGCCCTAGATCCAACTATTATAGCACCCCCGGGGTCACTATCTCCCAATCACGATCTTCTGTTGGAAGTGGAAAAAATAATGCGCTCCCTTCTAAATCCTGTAGAGCTTAGACTCAAAAAGCTAGCAGAGCAACTTGATCATCTAGAACAAGCTAGCCTAGATAATTTTTTTTCCATCAAATCCCTAATTAAGTCTGGCAATAAAATGGGTGAGATTGGGAAACACCAACAGACAGCCGACAGAGACCAAGGAGTCGAGTTGGTTGACTTACAATCCCCGATTGCGAGTGGTATTCCTGTGCAGGATAACAAAGGGGTGAATAGTAAGAATGTATCTGATTTAGTGTCCACCACAAGTAACAGTAATTGTGGGAAAATCAAGCCCAATAATAATACAAACAAGGGCAGAAAGGACAGTGCAAAAAACCCACCCACCACAACTAGTAAAAATGCCATACTTTTGCCGACCGGTTTGGAAAAAACTATGGCCAATCGGTCGGGAAATGACAAAACCCGTTCTAGTAATGGCACTGAAAATAAGGTGGGGCCTACCTCCCAGATAGTAATGGGGGGTGGTCCTACAAGGGTTGTTCATAGTATCGGAAATGGTAATAATAATAGTGTGGCAGTGGGAAACATTCTTACACAGTGCCGTGTTCCCGTAGAACAAGGCCAGCCAAAGTCACAAATAACTAAACTGCTGACTAGGATCCCCCCAGTACAGCTCACCCCGGATTCCTACCCATATGTGGCCATACTTACCAACGTTCCACCCCTACTGGAGGGCCAAAGAGAAACTTATGACACGCTTAAAAATAAGGCCATGCATTGGCTTCGTGTCAATAGACCCCTGCCAGGGGGAGTGGATGGCCTGATAATCGGGCCAGAAGGGTCAATTGGATAGGGAACACTTTAAAAAAACAGGGGGGTGAGTGTATTATAATTAACTTCCAGGACCCAAGGGTTGTGGGGTTGATTACGGGACCTGGTTGGAACATTAGTATTGGTGGGATTGGGGTTGTGGACCTCACCTTTTTTTATCCCAGACCGGTGGTGAATTACCCTGGGGGCTGTAGGGAGCAATCGAGATCTAGTCTCTGTCCCTGGGTAGAGGCTGGCCCCCCTGTTGCTCCTATATTAAGATTAAATGATTGCTATAACCAGGCATTTAACCCTCATAATGGGCAGGGGCAGATGAGGTGGGGATGTTGACAGAAACCTGCTGAACAACTAAATTTGGAAGGGGAAATGGTCAGGGGAAGTATCCCAGATGTAACACCGACACCCAATGAAGATGCAATGTGTAAAATATTTGTACTGCCAAATGAGAGGGATGGAAACATTATTGTATGTTCGGAGGGTTGGGTGGGTGAACCTGGTCTTTCAACTACCATTTGCACTAAGGAGGGAAGAGATGTAAATTGTACAGACATTGTTCTAGGAGAGGATTGTGATTGTGGGAGGCTGACTGATTCTCCGCCCATGGCATTTAACGAAAAGGGGACTCGTGTAGAAAACTCCCTGGAGAGATTTTTGTCATGGAATATAGCGGGGCTGGAGGCTAGATTGTTGTCACAGCATTGGATAGACTTTGTAAGTGGGTTCGAAATGTGCCTATTTCAAGAGACGTGGGCTTGTGACCCAATTTATTTGCCGGGTTACTTAAATTTTTGTATACCAGCAACGAGAGGCCCTAGGGGTAGACCTATGGGAGGCCTCACAGTTTGGATCAAGCAGAATTCAAAAGTAAAAACAAAAATGATTGATCTAGGTTGCAAGGATATACAATTATTGAGATTATCTGTAGGAAAGGGTGGTGTGATAGACATTTATAACATTTATGCTAGGGGTAAGAGTCTTGGAAATTCTGCTACCCTAGAAGTTCTATCCGCCTCCCTCGAATCCCAGTCACTTGGAAATAGAGTGATTTTGGCTGGTGATTTGAATAGGACATTTGAGCCTCTAGAAAATACTGCATATCCAATAGGAATAGAGGAAGATGCACTTTGGGGTATCCCAAACCTAAACCTCATACCTGTGAAGCGGTGGACAAAAGATATTTTGTTGCTGAATGCGCTATGTCTGGAGTATGGTCTGAGGGCCCTCAATGGCAGGACAAAAAGCGACCAAGGAGGTAATTGCTCATTCGACAATGGACATAACAAAAGTAGGATCGACTATGTCATCTGTAGTCTTGAGTTATGGTGTGGCGTGGGTGATATGGAAATTAAGGGGAGAGTAGAAAGTGATCATAACCCCCTCTGTGTCTCCCACTCATGGTGGAGGGCCGCACGTGCCAACCCAGTGCCAGGTAGTGAGAGCGTACCTGTTATGGCTAATGACTCAAGAAGGGTGAAATGGCCATATGTGCTGGCCAATTTGGCCACCTTGGACTCCATCAATTTGGAGGTAGATAATGCTATTGCTGCCATGGAAATAGTAGATCCTGTAACACCAGGCTCCATTCAAATAACTGATATACATGACACATTCTTCTCCCTGATAAAACCGCACTTTATCAAGCCAGTGAAGGCCAACAGAAAAGTACCAATCACATTGGCAAGCTGGTTCAACAAACAGTGTAGGGCAGCCAGACTGGAGTTGGGTAGAGCACTTAAAAGTAGGGATAAGGCCTTGATTAGCGCCACCAGGAAACATTATAATGACAGAATCCGCAAGGCTAAGAAGCGGTGGGATGAGGAGTACTGGGAGGAGCTACTCGAGGCCTCAGGGCAAAAGGATTCCAGACTTTTCTGGAAAATTGTGAAATGGGGAAGAGGGGGTTCCCCCAAAAATCCCGACAACAATGTCGATGAGGCATTGTGGGTCGAGTATTTTAAACCTCAGTATGCTGAGAGCAGGGATATAGTGGCCATAGAATCAACTCCTATGGTATTTTGCAAAAGTGATTTATTTCTAACTAAGGACGCGGAACTCGCAATTTCAACCCTGCAGGGGGGGAAAGCCCCTGGGCTAGATGGAATCCCCTCAGACATTTTTAAACACAACAAGGTTCGGTGGGCAAAATATGTGACCTTGCTGGGAAACGGCCTAGCCAAAGGGGCAAAAATCCCCAATATATGGAAGGGGGCAATAATAATACCGATTTTCAAGAAAGGTGACCGGTCACTCCCGGCAAATTATAGACCAATAAGTCTGCTGGCCACTATGCAAAAAGTAGTGGGGAAGATGGTGGTCGACAAACTTATGGCCTGGGTAGATGACAATAATGCTTTCTCCCCCTTCCAGGCAGGATTTAAACGTGCAACCAGTACGGTCGATCAAATTTTTCGCTTCACCATGCTACGGTGGGGGACTGTACTCCTGGGTAAAGGCAGCCTTTATGTAGCATTTGTAGATCTAAGGGCTGCCTTTGATTTGGTGCCTAGGAGCACGTTGTGGGCGGTTTTGTCCGAGATAGGGGTCCCACTTGATTTGCTCACGCTGATAATGCGTCTCCATGAAAGTAATTATGCTAAGGTCCAGTGGGGGAGGAATGGGGAATCTACTACCAACTTCCCAGTTGAGCGGGGGGTACGGCAGGGATGTGCAATGGCACCCCTGCTGTTCTCCCTGTTCATTAATGGCATAGTGGATAGGATATTGGACGCAATGGTAGACGCACCTTCGTTAGCGGGCATCAGGGTTCCGATTCTGATGTTCGCTGACGACACCTTGATCGTGTCCAAGACCCCGTCGGGTCTCCAGCGAGCCCTGAACATATTTGATATGTTCTGCAAAGAACGGGGTCTTGAGGTTAATGTAAATAAAACCAAGTTGATGGCCTTTGGGCAAAAGCGCCAATCTCAACCCAGGGTATTCTTGAATAACATCAAATTAGAGTTAGTAAATGTTTTTACATACCTTGGGGTGGAGATATCAAGTAAACTTGGTTGGTCGAGACACATTGAGAAGGCGGTGTTGAAACACCAGCAGATTTCAGGAGCCCTCAGGGTTGAGCAAGTAAAATCCAAAACTAGGCCTATAAAACCTGTTCTTATGGTTTATGACGCAAAAGCCTTGGGCGCAACCCTTTATGGGGCTGAAGTCTGGGGCTTTGAGAGTCTTACCACCCTCCAAAGATCTGAGAACAGGTTTGTGAGAGGGATAACTAGTCTCCCCCAAAGCACCCCATTAATACCGCTTGGCTTTGATCTAGGCAGAAGATCGCTTAGTGACCGTGCCCGATTGAGGCCTATCCTCTATTGGAGACGGCTATGGACAACCGTGGAAATAAGACACTACGCTGAGGGGTTCCTAGCACTAGCCAAATCAGATGTTTTTCGAAAAATTACATGGCTAAAAATGCTAAGGGACGTCCTTGCTGAGCTTGGGCTCTCCAAACTTTGGGAAAATCCCCTTGGGGAAGTATTCCCTAGTAAATCCAGCATCAAAGAAATATATTGGGATTACATTGATCAGAAGCTTTGGAGGAGCGTAACCTCGGAATCCATGGGGGGTAGATTTTTGGAAATTAAATCAAGACCAGCCCTAGAAAAGTATTGGGACTTTATAACTGTTCCACTAGACAGGAAATTATTTTTCCAGTTAAGGGCAGGCTCTCTCCCCTTGAGGTGTTTAACGTCCAGTTGGAGAACTAGTAGTAGTTCGTGCTGCCCGTCATGTGGAGCCCCCAACGAAAGCATCGCACATTTTCTTTTTTTATGCGAGGCTTATGCAAACCCAAGAAAATCTTGGTTGGCTCCTGTCTGTAGGAACCTTGGTGTCCTAAGTGGTATTGAGGGGTTGAGAATTATTTGTTCTTCCACTGAAATGTCCATCGTAGTTGGAACGGCAAAATATCTGGGGTGGGCATGGTCCATAAGGAGGAGGGCTCTATCCTCTAATGTGTTTTGAATTGTATCTTTTCCGCTTGTTTGATTTATCCTTGCCAGTGCTTACTGGGAGATAGATATGAATTTTAACTACAAAATGCTGCTAATATGTATGTCAAGAGTTTTGACTGTATAAACTTGGGAATGGCCCGTAACGCGGAGGATTCTCTACTTTAACATGCATCTAGTTTCAGCACTTTATGAGAAAGCTTATTTTAACCCTAATTCGTAACAATTTTTATGTCTATGTACTATGTATTTTTAATTACAAATTCATTGTTATCGAATGTTTGAAGTTTTAAACTGTATAAATTTATATGTGTGTGCTTTTATGAGTGTATAACTCGAATAAAGCTTTTTCAATCCAGTTAAAATTTCAAATTAATTTCCAACTAGGGTAGGACTTACTTTATTGCAATGTAAGGTAATTAATTTTTATTTAAATTAATATAAGTAAATAGATAAATATACGCTGTGCGGTTGTAATTAGTCATCATTTTCTATATTAAGATTTGCGTTACAATAAAGTAATTCAATATATATTTTTTTTACTTCAAGTATTTTTCATGATCTTTTCCAGATAAACAAACAGATAATTCACATATAAGCGCTTTCAAGTGAATGTGCTTTCAATTGAATCACCTAAAATGGGACTGTTACTGTTTATTGAACTATTGGTTTTATTAGGACAGCTCTCTTTTAATCCTTACCCATGTCGAAGTTTTTTCCATGTGAAAGATATTTGTGCAAATTAACGATTTTGATACTGATACTACATAGACTTGTAACCGATGAAGTAGCAATGTTGCACTTGAAACATTTTTATTATTTTGCTTAGAAATGTGATTATTAATGTAAAGTATTTATGCCAGCTTTTCGTTTGAGACACCATATATTAAAAAATGGATGCAGTTTCTGGTGTTCTGCTCATCTTGCCCCTGCTCTCCTCACCTTCCCAGTTATTAATCCACTGCCAGCCATCTCTTCCTCCTTTTCACAAAATGATATGCCATCAAACTGGACGGCTGTATTAGAAAGCATGCATTGTGAATGAAGCTTTCCAACATATATGTGATGTATAGTTTTCAAGGACTTCTGCTGGAATTAACGAGGCAGGCAGGTTAGAGAACAGTACTCTATGATCTATTGTTTGGGAAATGTTTCATATAATTGTGTACATGTCTGGAGTGCAGTTGCTAGGAAAGCAAGTGGAAGATTTATTTTACCTTAAGACATGGGTTAGTGCTAAGAATATTTCTAATTGCATAGCTGTTTTTGATTTGCCAATGGGGCCTAACCATGATCATACCATGCTGAATTATATAGTATAAAAACTCCTGGTTCTGAGGGTTTGTCGGTGACTTTCCATTATCATCCTGAAACTCTGCCCAATTGTTATGAGACTTTCTTTTCTCTTGGGACACTGTCTGGACCGTTTATTTGTATGGCACTTTGAATTGAAATGCTTAAACAGGGATTCTGGTATTTCTTTTTATTCTGTATGTCTGTACTGGGCCTTCATGACAAATGAACATTTTTCTGTACTGCTCTTACTAACAATCAATTTTTCCTATTTTTGATCTGAAACTCAGTTATTAATGGCCCTAAATTTTATTTAGATTTTTTTACTCTGCTAAATTCATGTGTAATTGATGACGAGTGTAGTCTCTTACTACAAAATCCACAAGAGATCTCGGAGCTGAACTGCCGAGTTAATAAACAGGGGGGCATACTTACAAGCCCATATTGCTATCACAATGTCACTTTCAGTGGCGTTGTGATGGCGATAGGGGCCTCGCCTTAATGTGGCTTAACGTGCCTTGTAAATAATGCCCCCTTTCACGCTATGCTTAGCTTGAATGGGGAGGGCAATGGGTGTTGCTGTGGGCTTTCCACCACAACACCCATTGATTCTGACCCTGACTCCTATTTACAAGGGAGACTTAAACAGAAGGCAGTGCCAGAATTAAGACCAGTGAAAACCTGATCTTACCATGTCGCAAAAGGCCAATGACTGTTTATGTACAAGAAGGTCCCCCTTCGTGCACATACACAATCATTTTATTAAAAAATGCTGTTTTGCCACTTCTCTGTGTGCTGTGTTAAGCAGCACACATATAAGTTACTGTGCAGCATTTAAAGATTGTTTATGTGCAGGTAGGGGGACCTTCCTGCACATAAACAATCTTCCCCTGAACGCAGACACCCTTACACTAAGGTGCAAGGGTGCCTACTTTGGTGCTGGGCTGCTAAACTTAGCGCCAGGGCATGGGGAAACACAGGACTGCACCATATTCTTGTAAATATGGTGCAGCCCTGCGTTTCAGAAGGAGGCTAATGACACGCTCCGCCACTTCTTTGTAAATATACCCCAGGGTGTAAAAAGTATCGGGATTCAGATAATTATTGGGGTTTGGCTCCCACACCCTTTACGAGGTTGCTTTTTTAACTGTAAATCTAATAACCAATAACTAGGCCTCAAAGTGGCCATCCAGTGAACAATGTCCTAAAAGTAAGTCTTTGGGCATTGAAGAATGACATTTTGCTTCAGGTAAACATTTATTCATTCTTTCTTTAAAAAAATGTATTTCCACTCTCATTCATTTATGTTTATTAACATTAAAATCATATCATTGCCAAAATTGAGCTCCTCAGTTTACCATAATTGGCAACATATTGACCAGTAAGGCCATTTGTACTACATATTAGTTACACGGTAGGATGAGCCATCAAATCCACTGATGCTTTTGGCATGGTGGTGGTCCCAATATTTTTCTGAAATGCGCGCATGACCCTGCTATTCTGGTGTTTTGTTACCTTGATACTGACTGCCACTGTAGGAAAGTCATCCTTTTTGCCTTGATCACCCCCACTTTTTGATTGATGCAGGTGGTTACTGACTGAAAGTGCCCTGGACTCTGCTATCCAGGTTCAGGGCCAGTGCTATATAAGTATATGATAAATAGTATAATTTTAATTGCCAAAGACAACTTACCTATAAGTCCCTAGTATTTGGTAGTGCATGTACGGTTCGAGACCCCAGTGGACTTAATGCACTTATTTGTGTACTGCTATGGTATCTGGTCAGGGCCGGACTGGCTACCGGGCAGTTGTGTGTGCTGCTGAGCTGGGGGCTGATTTCGTTGATAGGGACCTGCGTGTGAAAAACGAAATCCGTTTTGCTGTTTTTATTTCAATGCGCACGCAGGTCCCCATCAACGAAATAAGCCCCCACCACCGAGAAATTAGCCCCCAGCTTGACAGCACACACAACTGCCCGGTAGCCAGTGTAAGTTTAAAGCCAGAAATGCCTTGCAGGCTGGTTTTAAAATAAAACTATGTCAAAATTAGACTTTGGAATTAAAAGTACTTCCAAACTCCAAAACAAGCCTTTTATTACTTTTAGGTCACTCCTAAGGTCTGCCGTAGGTGCCCCAAGGGTAGGATGTAGAGTTATAAAAAGCAGGGACAATATGAAAAATGTTTTATATGCCCTAGTAAGGAAAAACAACCACAGTCGTTTTTCCCTATCGTAGTGCAGCTAGCTCCAAAGGCTAACATGGGGTAGGCTTTATTAAATTTAATAAAGTCGATATTTGCTTTAGAGCTAGCTAGCAATACCATTGAAAGTATTAAATTAACTGTCACATTAAATCTAATAACTTGCTAAACTTGGATGTAATATAACTATTACAGGAAAGTAGTTTTAGAACTTACTATCCTGAAGTTACCTAAAACAGCCCTGTAGCAGCCTCTTCTAATTGGACAGTATTTGACAGCCTGGGCCAAGCTGTTTCCTTAGTAGGTACAATGGGCTGGAAAAAGCCACCTGCTAAGCCAAAGAGAGTTGCAACTGGAGTGTTCCTGGACTGTACAGTTGCATTGTGGGAAATTGAGCGTTGCCCCTAAGAGGCAATCCAGAGTCTTTGAACCAGTGCTCATTTTGACACAGTGGTTTCCGGTGCTCAACACTAGCACTTAATTATCAACACTGGTGGTTTTCATAAGCAGCAGTTAAGGACTTCCTTAATTTACTGGGAGATTAAGTGATTTGCACAGTCGATGGCTCTGGCCATTATGCTACACCCTCTTTCCACTTTCATGGTTAGTACTAGGTTCTGTTTTAGGCAGCACTAACAGGAGAAATGGGCGTGTACAAGCTGCCTCCTGACTAGAGCCCCTGCACTTAACTTTCAACAAATTATTCACTGCTTTGTAGCCTTGGCCTGAGATAGTGAACCCTTATTTTCCCAAAAGGAAGTCAGAACCAACAAGGTCTCAAAGTTTGGAAGCTTTCTGCACAGTTTTGCAGAAAAGCTCCAGGTGGAGACTGGCTTACAATTGGGAGTCAAATCGCCATCAGCAACTAATGAACCCGCCTGTCAACGTTGAGGACAAAGACTTTCAGAGGGTCACCGAGGCATTGTGCTGCAGCTGCTGGTGTCAAACCGCACTTCGGATCTGGGAAGCCCGAGGACCCGCCGATCAGCCCGTGAAGAAGAGAAAATCTCCACGAGCGGCACTTTAAGTTTTTCATTCATTCTTTAAAGATTCATATCCCTGCTTCAGTACGTTAGATTTTTGTCATTTTGGTGCTATTTTGAAGATAAAAATATCTCTATTGTATAAATTGGTGTTGTACTTTTATTGTTTTGCAGGTTTTACTTATTTACTGTTTTAGTGGTATTAAATGTTTTCCACATACATGTCTCCTATGTTAAGCATCACTGCTTGTTTGCTAAACTACCGAGGGATGAGCAAGGATTAATTTACACCGACTTGAAAGGACCTAATGGTGCTCGTAGGATTATTACTAGCTATGTGAATACCCCCACCTACTAATAATCCACGTCCTAAAGTCACTTCTTGTAGCGGTGTAAGCAGTGCTTAATTTGTGCCGGTGCTTGCCGGTGCTTAGCACCGGCACTTAATTATCAGGGCCGGGTCTACACGCATTTAGTGCACGTCATTTATTTAATAGTAATTAGTGGCATAGAGTGAGTGCTGCTGTAGCGAAAGTGCTGCTGTTTATTTAAGAGTGTTACGCACTGTGTACTGGTTGCTTGCAGTACGCAGTTGCTTGTGTTATAGCTGACTGAGAGATGTTGAAGTCAAGAAATTAATTTAAAATACTTCACTGTGTGTTTCTTTCTGACTCCGGATCTGTTTCCTTTTCTCGCCAGTCACGAGTCACACGTTCAAGTTCTGGGCTGGCCCCGCCCGGCCCAGTGGGCGGGAGTCGGACACACCAAGTTAATTGCCTAGTAACTGGGGCCTGGGCAGGGCTTTGGTCTTCTGTGGGGGCTGGGGCTGTGCACGGCAGCAAGCAGCATGCGCAGATTTTCATTGCAATGCGCGCGCATTCCCGCTGCTTTTTGCTATGCCCCAGCATACCCGGCCGCACCTGACCTCACTGAGTCATCGTGGATGTGGAGTGGATCATGACCGCCTTTATTCAAAGTCCGTCCCTGAGCTAGAGAGGCAGGCAGCGCGATCTGGACGATGTTGGGTTGGCCGCGTTGAGGAGTAGTAGACACTACAGTTACAGACTAGTACAACAGCACCAGGTGAGGCATGGCCTGGTTGGCAGGCCTAAAGTAAATCATCATCAGTTAAAATAAAACTGCGCAGCCTAAGCAGCAGCAGCAGGAGGTGAGGCAGGGCAGGCGCTGAGGTGCTGCGGCCTAATCAGTTATTGAAGCAGCTGCGCAGGCTCGCAGCAGCCTTAGCCTAACAGTCAGTGACAGAGCAGTGTCCCGAGTGAGACAGTGAGTCAGGTCTCAGACTCGGACATTCGATTCGAGTCATATATGTTGATTGATATGATGATGGCGTGGCCTGCCCTTAGCTTGATGTTGCGGGATGCGTGTGGGGGAATTAACACAGAATGAATGCACACTTTAGGATCGTATGTATCATGGCTCCTCACTGTCCTCTGAAAGTCTACGTGTCGAGTGGCCACACTGCGTCGACCCTGGAGACTGCGTCGATCCTGGCCTGCCAGTGCCCACCCAGGCAGAGCACTGCACGCTGCTACCTGTGTCTATGGGGCCCACGCAAGCAACAGGGGACTGTGACCTCCTGCGTGGGTGCACTGCATGCAGATTCTAACACGACAGCCGCAGCCCTCAGCTACACGGACTCCCTTGATAATAAAAAAAAAAATTGTGACGATTACCTCCATCACTCCATGCACACTAATGGCCTATCCTGACAGGGCCTCCCTGCCCTCTTACCAGTACTGCCTCCAGTCCCACATAGGGGTATTTATAGTAGTAGTTTATTCCTAGAACTGGCATAGCTCCTGTCGTCCCATCCACACTAGCATTAACCTGCATGCCTTGAAAGGCTCGGAGTGAGTGCTTCGATGAGGCTCTAGTGGCCTCTACGCGCTATACAAATAAGTTTCGTTCTGAAACAGACGTCTGCCTGTGGTTTGCATATTGGAGTTTAAATAACCCCCTGTAGGATGAAGGCACTGCCACCCGCTTTTGTCTGGAATCTCTGAAGCCTGGTTCCCTTTGTACATTAGCATACCGACAGCACCTGTGCGCCTTCATCGTGGCATGGAAGTGAGGATAGTCCTCATAAAACCCGTGCTCCCTCAGCCCACCGGGCTAATACTACCGAGAGGCGCTGCTGAACACCCCGGATTCAGACTCTCACTCTAGACACTGCTCTAGCATCAAGAGTAGAAAACACGGAGCATATCTTCCCCCACCGGAAATGTACACGGGCGGCATTTCACTTTATACTCATGTGCAAAGAAAGCACCTCAGTCAGGCCAAGAGATAAAATGACCAGCCCGAATGGCAGTGGAGGCCTGTGAGGTGCACACTCCGTGTTACTGTCAGCTACACTTATGTCAACACATCAGCATATGCGCGGTGTTATTTAACCTTCCTTCACCTGTTCACCATATACAGCTCTACACATCACGAGAAGTTCACAGCAATAACTATTGTGCAGTGTGTGAGTCAGTGTGTGTGCTGTGGCCCTGGGGTCGACAATGCAGGTAGGCGGCGGCCTCGCACTTCAAAGGACACGACGGGGCTCCTGTGTACGACCCTTTCAAGTCCTTGTCAGTTAGCCTTGCCTGGGAGGGAGGACAGGTTTGATACTCTTGCTGTTTTTTTTAAGGAGGAGGGGCTTTAAGTTTGACCCTTTCTTCCATGGCTGACACCCAGACTGAGAGGACATTGAAGGTGTCAGCAGGCTGAGCACTGCAGGGTCCAGTCACCATTATACTGCGTGCATTGACATTGTAACTCGGCTCTGTTTCATTCTTTCATGTTACACTGTGGAGCGGGGCGTCAGTTTGCCAGTATATTCTTGTTTTAAAAGCACCTGCTGCAGTGCTGCCGAGTTCCTTCCTGGCCTCAGTAATATTTAGGCATAAATTAAAATGTCGAGATAACTCTGGTGATTAATCATCTTCCTGGAGAGAGACAGGAGTTTTGTTTGGGGGAAGTTGTGACTGCTTGTAAGGTAGTACAAATGGTTAATATACCTTCTGCATTAAACGTTTACCATGCAGATCAAAAAGTGCATATAAATGTAAAGTAGGTCAGTGTGTTACTGGTTCTATCAGAGAGATCCTTTTGTTACTTGCAGTTTGTAAGTTAAAATCCTATCATAGAACAGTAAGCTATTAACTAGTCTAAGTGTAATCAAAGACCTGCATGCAAACTGCAAGTTATATATTACAGCTATATGTTTTTTGCCCAATCTTTCATTATCCAAATCTTGCAAAAAAGGGTTAATTTGGGTAGAAATCAATTCTTATTGCAGAGAACCCCTAACAATGCTGTTATGTTTTAATTTCTGAATTTGTGCTTTTCCAGACTTAGAACTCTTAAACTATATTGCACAATGACAATCATGGATGATATGTGACTCCTATACCTTGTAGTTCTGTCTAATGTAACATTCCCTATATACTGATTTACACACGTAGGATTTGTATCTATGCAATGTGTGTATGATGCAAAGTGCTCTGACACCTTACACTGGTATGAGAGGCGCTATAAAACTAAATGAATCTGAGAGACAGTGATTATGCTATAGAGACTTGAAGGGCAGTGTTAAAGGGTTGTACTGAGGGAATGCGTGTGAGAGGTGGTCATTGGGGGCGCCAACATTGTCGCACAGGATGCCACGCCGCCACCAGTTGTAAAGCCGGCCGTGAGCGAAGTAATCTTTTGCGAAGGGCAGGAATATTGCATAATGTGCAGTGTGGTGGTGGCGTGATGCCGGTCGCAGCAGGTCACATCACCACATGGTAGTAGTAGCATGATGTAATATGTATTAAAGAGATGATGTGCAAAAAAACTGACAGGAGTAGGTCAGCCATGACCCTCTCAGTGTCCTCTAGGAATTTAATTCGAACTTCAAAGCAATATTGGTTGACTGATTGATTGGGATTCCTCCAAATTCCTGGGCCTAGCCAAATTCACTTTCAACCTACTGTAGGTGTAGCTCAATCAGGGTTTTTTTCCCATATGGGTTTGCAAGCTGCTGCATTTTCTCTGCACTTTGACACGTTAATGGGATGCCCATCTCATAATTTCAGAAAAGGGCAAATATACTGAAAGTAGTTTTGTGACTTTCATTTCACACAGTGTGTGTGGTTGGGTTAATGCAAGTGCTCACCAATTTACACTGCAATGAATACAGTCAGATGTGCTTCTACATAATCTAAATTGTTTTCAATGCATTAGTGATTTTAGATAATTTATTCCAAAATTGTGCTTTAAATGCACTTTTGATTTAATCTTTATAAAAATGTTCACAGGGCAGGGTAACCTCCTATCAAAACTTTACTATGAGAAGGCTCCCTTGCAGTAATTCAGATCAGGTATATATTGCATCTGACTTTTAGCAGTGGCAGTTGACGATGTGGGTGGAGCTGAAATAGTAAGTGGGTGGAGCCAGTAGAGGGAGTGGGTGGAGCCAGTGAAAAGTAGGTGTGGCCTCTGACAAACATTTTAGCACCTGCACTTCATATTTTACAAATTAAGCACTGGGTGTAAGAGATTGAAGATTCATTCCTATAGTTCTTCATGTATACAATATTTTCATATTTTATCCTTTAATTCACTATAACCAACTACTGGACAGATATTAATCAGCATCAGGGGCATGCTTTGTTTTGGAAAAGTGGGTTTTAATATCATTCTACACATGAAAGAAGATATCCTCTTTCTGCTACTAATGTACTTTTTCCCCCAGGGTAGTTATGGCTTCACTTTCTTTGAGGTTCCTTGTAGCACTTCTCACCTGTAAACATTGATGTTTTTTCATTTCCAGTTACTGTTATTATATATTAAGAGCTTTGTCAATATAGACTTTACCAGTGCTTATGATGAAGCAAAGCTTTGCATATTTTGCGGCTTGCCGAAATCAAGAACCTCATTTATGTGTAATAAGGTAACCCGTGTATGTTTTACTAACGTTTATGTTTAGCTTAAGTAAAGTTCCCGAAGCTTGCCTATGTGTATTTCTAATGAATTAATCCGTGTCCTTTTAAAAATGGCCGTCGCTTGTATTTTAGTTACTGCGCATGCGTCAGCCACACTCACGTGTCCTGACGCGTCTGCAGAAGTGGAGGGAAAGTTATGCGCATGCGTAATTCATAGCTGTGCTTATCATGTGGTACAGCTCGTGCCACTGCTCTTGTGTCCGTGTCAATGTAGCTAACATTTAATGCAATTAAGTTTATTTCTTGATGATGAGTTAAAAGTACAAACCCTGTGATGTGTTTTCATAATGACATTATTATGTATTAATTTGTTTTCGCTTACTTTTCATGTACCGTGGGAAATGGGGGTCTGAGTGAGAGGAGAGCCATATTGGAGGTCCCTTCTGCGCCTGTGCGACATTCGGCAGCACGAGGGACCTTGGCTGATGGAACATAGCCAGCTGGCAGTGATGGGCGAGATGCTCCTGAGAAAGTCACCTCTGCCCTGCGAGAACAGCGAATGTGGCTCCTTATGTGATACATTGTAATGTTGCGCTACTGTTAGCTCATGGGAACCCCAAATCTGCTAGGCGGTACCCAAATATGTTAATGAAGGCTTCAATTCGCGTATTGTGATTGGTGTGTTACCCAAACCCTACCTTAGGACCAATTGAAATTGAGGGATTCTGACACTTTGCAACATTGGGGGGTGGTACACTGTCCCCAAACTGTATATCTACCCTGGGTTCACCTAGTGAACCGTCCGACTTGTCTGGTTTAGCTGACCTGTCACTGACCCAACGCACTCAATAGGTGACTGAAGATACAGAGCGCTGCGGAGCACTCTGTCCAAATTTGACTATAGACTAAGGTTCTACTGAACCTTAAAGTGCTGGCAAGGCACTTAGCTGGGAGTTCGCTGACCCAATCGGGGTCTTGATCGATAGCTGCAGAGCGGGTGGAGCGCAGGCGTTGCTTCCGAACTGTGGGTTCCGGTCCTATCCTGAAGAGGGTCCTGTCCTGATTCCTTTTTCCGAGGGTATCCTGTCCTGTCCTGGGTGTCCATTCTGCACCTGCTGTTCTTTGAGGGGTATCCTTCCTTGAGGGTTTCCTGTCCTTAACTGACCCGTGGCCAGGGTTTGGTTTCCACACCTTTTCTAGGTAAATATTACTCTGAACCTCTTGAAATTCTTGCACCTTCTGAATTTCTAACTTTTGCTTAAATAAAGTTCAACATTGCATATGTTATATTTCCATGCCTTTCCGCAACTATTGAACAGTCATTTATAATTTTGCAAAGTTATTCCTATGTCTTCTCATTTGTTAGAAATTATATTTTGCATAGCAGTGTGTCATTTTCTGATATGGTCTAGAACTTCGTTGCCTAGGTTGTTCAAAGGCCCCTTCACCTTAAGTGAAGCGTGTTATTCATTATAAGCTCTTCTATAGTCACATACACTTAGTCTATCCCTGTCTAGATAATACTGACTTACATAGTATTTTCTCGTTACATTTTATTTAGTACCTTGATGATTACTCTGTCATTATTTCTTTCTGCCTATGTGATTTACATTATCTTGGTTATTGATTGCCTTATTTTACTGTACCTCATGCAAGAAAATATTGAATTTAGATAAACATTTTAAAACTTCCAGTTGTCCGTGGTCATTTAAACAGTATTTGAATGTTATTGGTGGGGTTTGTATTTTGCTGCTTTTCCTTTACAGCTAGCTCCCTGATTCATTGTGGTCATTAGGCACCCGCATCGGTGGATGGTAAGTCGGGTGCACCGAAATTTGGTAGCAGGGAACACACACACACCAACTTGATAGAGCTCGTGAAGTCACCTGATCGATGTATATGGTGGTTTGAAAAGTATATGGGCCCTGAAGCCGGAAACGGCGAAAACTGTTGGTCGGGTGGCCTCGCGCGCTCTATCAGTTTTCTGGTAGCTAGAGGATGGTTAGGGACTAGCTAAAGGTTAGGCAGGATTAGTTGGACTAGTTAAGTCGGAAGCTGCTATTATATTAATGCTGCTAAAAGAGCGGCTGTTCTGAGGGAACTGATCACTCTCTTGTGAATACGCTGCTGAAATTCATGAATTACTGTATTGCCATTATTCTTGTTCTTATATTGTTATATGTACTAATCCATGCAATTGTCAATCGTTTAGTTAAGTGTTGTCCGAACTCCCCGGGGAATTGAAAGGGCAAGTGGTGAATAGAATCCATTGTCCTGAGGTCACAGGTTCGAGGAAAGTTAGGTGCAGGTTAGGATAACCGGGAAGCACTAACTAGGGTTTTCTGAATGCATGTGTGAATAAATTACAGTAACGGGGTTCATTGGCAAAATTCCCATAGTGGCGTAACCTAGTAAGGGTCACATCGGAAGAGTAGCAGGTTCCTCAGAGCTAGCGTGAAAGCAGAGGGGTCCGCTGAGAAACCTTAAACTCGGAACATATCCCGGAAAGAAGTGGATGAGTTTAGGGGAATAACAGGTTCATCGATGCTAGAGTGAAGGGTAGGCGGAAGAGATCTGCCCGCAGCGAGTGAAAAGTAAATGGAAGTAGTTTTACTTGCAGCAATAGAATTCTTTCTCTGTCTAGAGACTTGAGCACTGTGGCGAATGTGTATTTGTTGTAAAATAACCAAGCACTGAGCACTTTAAAAGAAAGAAAGTTTCCGTTACCTTGTGAAGGGAGGGAGTCAGTCGCGAAGCGCCTCTGACGTCACTCTGTGTCGCGCTGGGATTGGTAGACGCAGCGGGCGGGTAGCGGAGCTGAAATTGTAAAGGAGGGGTGAGCGCCGGAGCGTGGGAACTGTCTCACGAAGGGGCCGCGCACCCATTGGCGGAGCTTATTTTGTGTCGCGCACCCATTGGTTGCACGAATTTTCTGAAGCGCGTTCTGATTGGAGGTAGTTTGTAAACAAAGTTAGCGCAGAAGTCGTATGTGGCACTCGCGGACTACAGAGACGCGACCTGATCCAAGGCATCTAGGGTTTGAAAGGGATCAGTGGAAGGCTAACAGATACGATATTATGTACGGAACCAAGAGAAAAATGTCCCTTGTAAATAAGGTGAAAAATTATTTTAAAACGGACAAACCGATTAAATCTAGGGAAGGTGTTCTTGTCCCAGCACCCAATACTCCCGCCTCATTCATGATGTTTGACCGAGGGTACAATACCTGTGTGTGGCTGGAGAATTGGGTGAAGTATACAAAGGATGACGGAGTATTGGCGTTTCCGTTAGATGGTACTTTCAATGGTAGGATCTTATTTAATTTAAGAACCCGAATGAATGAGCTGCATCCCAGACCAAGACTAACGCAGTATGAGGCATTAGAGGAATGGGAGATTGAGGCTTTTGAAAGAGAAAGACCCCGAATGGACAAGGGTTTGACCAAGTGGTACCCCAGGCAGAAACAGGAGTCCAGGGATAAAAGGATGAAACAGTGGAGACAAAGCATGATTGTTGAGGGTCTGTTTCCCATGATGCCGGCATGTCATAACATTGGAACGGGTGAGAAAAGTACTGAAAAATGTAAGCATTGGGGGGCCCTGGGGGATTCAGATGATGAACTAATAGATGACATCTGTACCAGAAGTCCGCCACCTTACAATGAGGGAACCCGACCTTCCAGTGTAGGAGATGTTCCCCGACGCCACTTCCTAAAGGAAGAAGACAGGTCCCTGGGACTGGGAGGGGGTGGTCAAGTATTACCCTATCCTGAGAAACCCGAACTGGCGGAAACAAGGGATATATATCCCAAAGTGCCCGCAAGTCAGGAAGAAAAATATCCACGTACGAAAACTTTTTTCCCCAGACCCTTGTATGAAAGCGAAGAGAAACCTTCGAATTCGGGACTGCCTTTTGTTCAACCTCCATATGGGGAAGAGCGCAGGTCCTTTAATACTGGAACTTTATTCCCGAAACCAAATTATGGGGGAGGACCAAGTGAAACGCATCCTACTGCCCCGAGTTTTACTCCTCCATTGAACCCCCAAATATTACATGACACAACTTTAAGAAGGGTACTAGTGGAAAAGGAGCAAGAGGCTCTAGCTAGACAAAGAACAGAAATAATTCAGAAAATTTCTCAGATAAATACCAGTCCTGAGGCATTGACTATTCCAGTAACTATTGGACCGGTGGTCCCGTTATACGGAAATGGTCAGGGAAATCCGATTACTCCAGTTATGACCCCAGTCATGGCAACCCCGAGACAGGAACCAATCATCATAGATGATCAGTCCAGTGAATGCGAGTCTGAAGTTGCGTTTTTGGAATTGCCAAACAAACAGACTGTAAAGGGAACACAGCAGAGGTATAACCCTTTTAATACAAAGGAAATTAAATTAGAGACAGCAACCGGTACTAGGAATGTCTCTCTGGTAACTCCGGATGAAATTGAGAGTTGGAGTCGTGAATTAGAGAAGCAGACTCCGCAAACAAAGCCTTTAGACCTCTACAAGCTGAGGGTTGAAATAGAAGAATTAATGGCAGGAAATGTGGGGTTGGATCGATTGAATACCTACTCTGAGGAAGAATTGTCGTTCATATGTAAAAGCTTTACAAGGAACACCAGAGTGCTCCACGAAAAACTGACCGAAACAGCAGTTAGTATGGGGGTAGATATCTCAAAGTCCAAGCCCTTACAGAAACCGTACAGAGCAGACTTCTCAGACAAAGATATAGAACACCTGAATGTGGCAGGGAAGAAGTTGCAGATTAAAGAATTAATGGGAGTACTGCAGAAATGGGGAGATGTGGAAAGATGGAGAAGCAGATGGGCGAAAAAGAGGGAAGAGGTTCGCTCCCGACAAGTGACTCCCGAGTTTGCTTTAAGAGAGGTAGAAAAACCTGAGCAGTTATGCCCCATGCGCGAAGTTCCAGGGGGAAAATATGTGCATGTCCCCTGGTCTAGGCAGGATATTGTGTCCTTCACGAACGATTTTCCAAAATTACGAGAGAAACCAGTTGACTGGTACCGGCAGGTGGAGAGGTTCGTGAAGGTACAGAAATGTCTGTGGAAAGACCTGGATGGGTTTTTCGACATTGTGGTTCCAGTAGATTTATGGACCCAGTGTAAAATAAACATAGATTGGCCCAGTGAAGAGTATCCCAGAAACAAGGAAACAGGGGAGCCATCAAAGGAAGTCATGCGAAAATATGAGCAGGTAATTCAGCACTTGAAAGAAAAGGTGCCCGCTAAGGAAACTGATTGGACAAAAATAGATAGAACAACACAGGAAAGGGACGAGACAGTGCACTCTTTCTATGAGAGGTTATTGCAGGTATTTAAAACATACAGTGGTATTGATAACATCGACCTGAAGGATATGACGCACTTTATTTACAGGTTTGTAAATGGTTTAAGACCTGAAATTTGTCAGTGGATAAAAGACAATAAAATCTGTTGGCATACTAAGAAAATGGATGAGGTCCTGCGGTACGCTAAGTACTGCGAGGACGAGATGGCAGAAAAGAAAAAGGCCCTTAAGGAGAAGGTTATGTGGGCTCAGGTGAAGCTCGCAGAACAACAGGAAAAACAATTGAGTAACATGGTTAAAAATGCTGAGAACAAAAGTCCTGGGGGAGGGGGTGGAGGAAAGCCCCGGCCCAAATTTAGCAGGGAAGAGGCTATGAAAAAATTTCCCTGCCATCAGTGCGGCGAAATTGGACACTGGCGAAACGAGTGTCCCCAATTAGTCGATGTTAATGAGAAAACTCCTGATTTAATTCCACAGACGCAGAAAGAAAGACCAAGAAAGACTCAACCCCAGGTAAAAACAGTTCAGGTGCCTCAAGCACCCAAGCAGGTATACAGGGGAAGACAGGCAGAAAATGAAGAGATAGAGGTTTGGGAAAGCGGGGAGAACAGAAATACAGCAACTTCGCAGTATCTGCTGAATGATACCTTCCTTTGTAATGATCAGGACTGACGGGGCCTGAGAGGGGAGGACGAGGAGTGCGTACTTGGCGCTTCCTTGCCGGTAGACCAGTCTGGACCATATATTGAAGGAAAGGTTGACGGAAATGATGTCACCTTTCTGTTGGACACTGGCGCTACCCGTTCTACTGTAAGAACAGTGGACGTTCCAAACCTACCCCTCTCGGGAGAAAATATCCAAGTAGTAGGTGTATCTAATCAATTGATTAGTACTCCTGTTACCGAACCAATGGAGATTTCAATTGGAAATTTTAAACAGATGCATAGATTTGTCGTCTGTGACACCAGTCCAGTGAATCTACTGGGTCGTGATTTGCTGTGCAAAATGAACTGTACCATCTTTTGCACACCAAAGGGTGTTGAAATACAGACCCCAGATGAAGACGGCATTTATAAATTATTGCTGCTTAGACCTGACTCAGAAATTAAAAGATTGACCCTGCAGGACTTGCCCCAAGAACTACAGGAAGCCGTAAAGCCAGAGGTGTGGGATTTCACTGGAAAGGATGTGGGGTTGATGAAAGATGTGGACCCCATACAAATAGCCATCAAGGACAATGCAGTATATCCTAACACTAGGCCCTACCGAATGAATGCTGAAGTGAAAGCAGGTGTCACTCTGGAAATACAAAAATTATTGGAAGGAAACATCATACAGGAAGTGATGAGCAGCCCATGCAACTCACCGATTATGGGCATCAAAAAGCCTAGTGGCAAGTATAGGGTAGTGCAGGACCTGAGAAAGGTTAACAAAATTGTAGTTCCTTGCTGCCCTATTGTCCCGAACCCTGCAGTAATTCTGTACCAGATTCCTTGGGATGCTGAGTGGTTCACTGTGATTGATTTGTGTCATGCATTCTTTTCGATACCCCTGCACCCCGACAGCAAATTTCTTTTCTCATTTGCCTTCGAGGGTCACGTGTATTGTTGGAACAGGGTCCCTCAGGGGTATACAGAGAGCCCCTCTATCTTTAATCAGATCTTGAAAAAATGTCTAGAGACTTTGATCTTACCTGGGAACTCTGTGTTAGTGCAGTACATAGACGACCTTCTACTGGCGTCTAAAAGTCACCGGGACTGTGTAGTTGACACCATTGCCCTCCTAAATCACCTGTGTGAGAAAGGGCATAAAGTGGCCCCTGACAAACTACAGTTCTGTGCAAAATCAGTGAAATATCTAGGACACCAGATAGAAAAGGGTGTCAGAAAAGTCACTTCAGAAAGAGTGAGAATAATTCAAAAAATGCAGTTGCCCCGTACTCAAAAAGATGTCAGAATGTTCCTGGGTGTATTAGGGTACTGCAGGCAGTGGATTCTAGGATTTGCAGCCTTAGCCAGGCCCTTGATAAAAATGACCACGAGAGGAATGCCAGATGTTGTACAGTGGGACGATGAAAGTCTAATGGCTTTCACAAGATTGAAAAACTGTCTGTGTACAGCCCCTGCGTTGGGAATGCCAGATTATTCCAAAGAGTTTGCACTATTCTGTGACACTCGCGATAATTGCGCATTGTCAGTCCTGACTCAAGAACATGGCACGACCAGGAGGCCTGTGGCCTATTTCTCTGCCACACTGGACCCAGTAGCCGCTGGGTTACCAGGCTGTCTGAAAGCAGTAGCTGCTACCTGTGCAAGTTTGGAGCAGAGTGAGTCCATTGTCATGGGACATCCTGTGACCGTGTATGTTTCACATGGAGTGGTAATCCTATTGACCAGAACTAAAACACAGTATCTCACCCCTAGTCGGCTGACTAAATACGAGAGGATTCTTGTGGGTGCAGCAAATGTGAGCATTGTTAGGTGCGGTATTCTGAACCCTGCCACCTTACTCCCCGACCCCTTGGAAATGGAAGGTGGGGATGATGATGAACATGATTGTATTGATCTGACAGAGTTCAGTACCAAGCCACGCCCAGACATAAAAGAAGTACCATTGCCTGAGCATGATAAAGAACTATTTGTGGATGGTTCCTGTCTAAGACATGAATTAGGAGGCTTGAGTGCTGCTTATGCAGTAGTGTCTTTCACAAAAATTGAACAAGCAGGTTACCTATATAACATCAAGTCTGCACAAGTAGCCGAATTGATAGCCATGATAATGGCTTGCAAAATTGGGAAGGACTTACGCATAACAGTGTATACTGACAGTCAGTACTGTTATGGCGTTGTGCATGACTTTGGCCAATTATGGCTGCAGAGGGAATTCATGACTTCCTCAGGTACTCCCATTCGGAATGCAAAAGTTGTTCATGACCTTTTAGAGGCCATCCAGTTGCCCAAAGAACTGGCAGTGGTAAAATGTACTGCTCATCAAAGGAGCATGGATAGAGTATCAATGGGAAACGATTATGCTGATCGAGTGGCTCAATGGTGTGCCAAAGATCGGTATATTGTAAATCCAAAACGAGGGGGGCCAGGAACCAGCTGCCAGCTTCAGGTGTTTGAGGAAGTGCCTACATGGGATGAGGTGAGAGAGTGGCAGGAGTCGGCTCCTTGGCAAGAAAGAGAGAAATGGAAGGAGGATGGATGTAGACCGAGACGTGTGGATGGTGTCATCATAGGTCCAACTGGTATGCCTGTGTTACCCCGACACTTGCTTGGCACAATGGCAAGATTAATACATGAAGGATCACACATTGGTAGGGATGCCATGATTCTGGTATTTCAACAGACTTGGTACAATAAAAAGTTCAGGAAGGTAGCAGAGTCCCTCTGCCAGAGGTGCCTGTCATGTCAACAGATGAACCCAGGCAAGAGGACAATGGTTGAACTGAGCAAGATTGGGAGGTCAGGGGGTCCCTTTATAAAGATACAGGTTGATTTCATCACCATGCCCCGTTGTGAAGGGAAACGATATGTCCTTGTCATTGTTTGCGTATTTTCAAAATGGGTAGAAGCTTACCCCACTCCTCAAAGTGATGCCCTGACAGTAGCGAAGTGTTTACTAAAAGAACTGATACCTAGGTTCGGAATACCATGCATTATTGAATCAGATAAGGGTGGACATTTCCAGAATGACATACTGGCTGAACTTTGTAAGGCCTTTGGAATAAGGCAGAAACTCCATTGTGCATACCACCCAGAGGCTTCTGGAATAGTGGAACAAGTAAATGGAACTATCAAAAACAGACTAGCAAAACTGACAGATGCTACTGGCATGACCTGGGTGAAGGCCCTGCCCCTGGTCCTGATGGGACTGAGAAGTGTTCCAGACCGCAAGACAGGCCTAAGTCCCCATGAAATCATTATGGGAAGAGTGATGAGACAAGCATGGGTGCCAGGAAGCAAACTGTTGAGTATTACTGATGATTTGGTGCTTGAATACTGCAGAAGATTGGGTGACCAAGTGCGTTCTATCTCTCGCCAGATTGGAGACGACGGCATCCTCAATCCAACGACTCCTCTCCACAGCTTGGTTCCAGGAGACTGGGTCAAAATAAAGAAGCACACTCGATCAAGCTGTCTGGCACCAAGGTGGGGAAAGAAACGCCAAGTAATCCTGGTGACAACCACTGCAGTGAAAGTCGCAGGTGTTCCCCAGTGGATCCACGCCGGACACACCCAGAAGGTATTGCCAGACAAAGGATTTGAAGAACCAGGGCAACCAGCAGAGGACCCTGAAGGAGCCAGACCAGTAGCAACTGACAACGAGCAGCCCAGCACCAGTCAGGGTGCAGGAACAGCAGACGTTGGCCCAGGAGTAGTTGACTACGAACTGCCAAGAATCCAGCCTGCTGAAGAGGTCCAGGAAACTGAGCCAGGAGTAGCTGAAGACGAGCTGCCAAGCATATGGCCAGAAGAATGGATACCGATGATTGATCTGACCGAAGATCCTATCAGAACAAGAGAACGACTTAGTGAAGGTAGAGAGTGGACTAGTCAGGAAAGGCAAGGCACAGGCGAAGAACCTCAGCCACTTGAGATTAAAATCAAAACTGAGGAAGGAGAAGGTCAGACAGGGACAGAGCACGTGATTGATACAGATCAAGTGAACAAGACTGAACAAGTACCCGATACTGAACAAGTGCAGGATACAGAGCAAGTGTTTGATACTCCTCCACTAACTCCTGATGTGGATAAGGGACAGACTAGACATAGAGTAATAGTTCGAGCAGAAGAAAATCAAGAGATCGAAGTGCTTGAACAGGATCAGATAGGGTTAGAAAAACGGGTTCAGGAAACAGAAACAGAAACAGAGACAATTGAAAGCCAAAAACAAAATATTCCTGAACAAGGCCAGATTAGTAACCAGGCAGAAGAATTTGATGCTAGCCCTGGAACTAGTCAGATAAGGGAAGTAGGAGAAGAAAGTGGAGAAGAATTACCACAAGATAAAGAGAATAAGAGAATAAGAAAAGAAAGTGAAGTCAAAGTACCGACTAAGAGACTAAAGAAAAGAAACAACCTTGAGCCTAGGTTTGTAAAAAGACTGAGACTAAGGATAAAGACAGTAGAAGAAAAACGTGCAGAAGCAAGAAGAAGTGCTCGAATAGCAGAGCAAGAAGAAGACTCTTCCAAAAGAAGGAGTGAGCGGATAAAAAGACAAAACAAAAAGTACAAGTCTCCTGAATGGACACTGGTTTTGGAAGAACTTGAAGATCTTGATATAACTGACGTAAGCGACGGAGAACCTGTCCCAGAGTACTCAGCTGAAGAGGAAGACGAGCCACCGTGAATTTGCACAAAGTAAGCTAGTTGTGTAAAAAGTAAAAAAGAGGGGTGAGAACACTCCTACTGAGCTAAAATGTCTGATTCAACAGTGAATGGTAGACCTAGTTGCAGCCGTTTTAAGACGTGTTGCAAGGTGTGTATATGTAGTGTAGTAGTGCTGATAGTTATCTGGATAGGATTAACAATTTTCATTCCCTTTGCTGTAAGTAAAGATACTAACATTGTCCCTACTGAAGTTGTAAATACTGACAATGAGGAGCTGACAACACAGAGTGTAGAAAGACATGAGAGAGCATTGAGACAAACTAAACGAGACTTAGAAGCATCAGATGAGAAAGGACTACATTATCATGGAATGAAAAACAGGACACATTTGAATGTTTTCGCAAACTTGTTAATACATTATGTAGAGACTATGGAAATTGAAGATTGCTATGTCTGCATGAAGCTACCTACTTCGGTGGCTGAAGGCGTGACATACCATCATCTGCCATTAACATATGGAATTTCCTGTAGCATTTTAGCTAGTTTATTTTACAAAAGGGGACCGTTACAGTATTATTACTCTAACAATGACGTGATCTTTTCTGAACTTCCTATACGTGGGAACTTGAATCCTGTACATACCAAAACTGACACCATAAGATATATGGGAGACTACTTTCTGACTATAGGGAACATTGACATAGCAGACGCACACAGAGATAACTTGACTTGTTCTTTGCGTGAGCAGGAAAAGATGTTCCTGAACATGGCAGAGAAAAGGAGAATTAAAATTCAGAAGAAGGCTAATGACGAAAGTCAGAAAAAGCCAAAGTGGGCAGAGAACATGGAAGGCACCTCATCTGGTGGAGCGGGTCCTGCTCTGTTGCTGGATTTTGAAAAGAAAGGCAAGCTATGTCTTCACCGCGAGAAGACTAGCTATTATAATAATGTTTTCATTGGTTCCAGTGAATGCGAACATAATTACAAGGTAATTGGAGGTTGGGGTTTCAAAAATGGGTCAGAGCCTGTGTTTCCTGGAATTTATTATATTTGTGGGGACAAGGCTTATTTCAAATTGCCGGATCACTGGTATGGAAGCTGCTACTTTGGCATTGTTTTCCCAAAAATATACCATGTGAATGGAAAAGCTGGAAGCAATGAAGATACTAATGGCTTAGTGCGTAGTAAAAGAGAAAGTATAGGTGAAATTATGGGTAGTATTTTCAGTGCACTGATACCTGGAGTGGGAGTGGTTCTGAACACTCACCGAATTTGCAAATTGTCTACTATAGTAGATGTGCTGTCTACTGAAACAGCTCATGGATTTCTGCTGGTCAATACCGAAATGGTTGCGATCAGATCAATGGTTTTACAAAATCGACTTGCTCTTGACACCTTATTAGCGAAAGAGGGCGGAGTCTGCCGGATGTTGAAGGCGCAACATTGTTGCACTTATATTCCGGATAAAAGTGTACAGATCAAAAGATATGTGAAAAACATTACTAATTTGGCAAAGGAACTCAAACCACTCGAGGTTGATAGTGCCTGGAAGAGACTGGTAGATGGTCTCTCAAATGTAGGTCATTGGCTTGCTAGCATAGGTAAAAGCTTATTATTCAAAATTCTGATGCCAATTGGTATTATAGGTCTTATTATACTTTCCATTTTCTTATGCTGTAAATACCGCAAGCGCACCAAAAAGCACGAGGTAAATGCAAGAGGAGTGAAACGAAGTGTGGATGAGATTGAATTAGAGGAAGTGAATGATCAGATATACAAAAAGGTGAAAACTTCTCACCCTGCTAAAACTGAAAGAGAAAAGTTAGAGCGGTTGCTGGAAGAAATAGAACTTTATAAAGTGTGAAAGAAAGTTGGCATCTGGTTCCAGTATAATTTGTGATGATAGTAGATATCATCAAAGAGGGGATTGATGAAGCAAAGCTTTGCATATTTTGCGGCTTGCCGAAATCAAGAACCTCATTTATGTGTAATAAGGTAACCCGTGTATGTTTTACTAACGTTTATGTTTAGCTTAAGTAAAGTTCCCGAAGCTTGCCTATGTGTATTTCTAATGAATTAATCCGTGTCCTTTTAAAAATGGCCGTCGCTTGTATTTTAGTTACTGCGCATGCGTCAGCCACACTCACGTGTCCTGACGCGTCTGCAGAAGTGGAGGGAAAGTTATGCGCATGCGTAATTCATAGCTGTGCTTATCATGTGGTACAGCTCGTGCCACTGCTCTTGTGTCCGTGTCAATGTAGCTAACATTTAATGCAATTAAGTTTATTTCTTGATGATGAGTTAAAAGTACAAACCCTGTGATGTGTTTTCATAATGACATTATTATGTATTAATTTGTTTTCGCTTACTTTTCATGTACCGCGGGAAATGGGGGTCTGAGTGAGAGGAGAGCCATATTGGAGGTCCCTTCTGCGCCTGTGCGACATTCGGCAGCACGAGGGACCTTGGCTGATGGAACATAGCCAGCTGGCAGTGATGGGCGAGATGCTCCTGAGAAAGTCACCTCTGCCCTGCGAGAACAGCGAATGTGGCTCCTTATGTGATACATTGTAATGTTGCGCTACTGTTAGCTCATGGGAACCCCAAATCTGCTAGGCGGTACCCAAATATGTTAATGAAGGCTTCAATTCGCGTATTGTGATTGGTGTGTTACCCAAACCCTACCTTAGGACCAATTGAAATTGAGGGATTCTGACACTTTGCAACATTGGGGGGTGGTACACTGTCCCCAAACTGTATATCTACCCTGGGTTCACCTAGTGAACCATCCGACTTGTCTGGTTTAGCTGACCTGTCACTGACCCAACGCACTCAATAGGTGACTGAAGATACAGAGCGCTGCGGAGCACTCTGTCCAAATTTGACTATAGACTAAGGTTCTACTGAACCTTAAAGTGCTGGCAAGGCACTTAGCTGGGAGTTCGCTGACCCAATCGGGGTCTTGATCGATAGCTGCAGAGCGGGTGGAGCGCAGGCGTTGCTTCCGAACTGTGGGTTCCGGTCCTATCCTGAAGAGGGTCCTGTCCTGATTCCTTTTTCCGAGGGTATCCTGTCCTGTCCTGGGTGTCCATTCTGCACCTGCTGTTCTTTGAGGGGTATCCTTCCTTGAGGGTTTCCTGTCCTTAACTGACCCGTGGCCAGGGTTTGGTTTCCACACCTTTTCTAGGTAAATATTACTCTGAACCTCTTGAAATTCTTGCACCTTCTGAATTTCTAACTTTTGCTTAAATAAAGTTCAACATTGCATATGTTATATTTCCATGCCTTTCCGCAACTATTGAACAGTCATTTATAATTTTGCAAAGTTATTCCTATGTCTTCTCATTTGTTAGAAATTATATTTTGCATAGCAGTGTGTCATTTTCTGATATGGTCTAGAACTTCGTTGCCTAGGTTGTTCAAAGGCCCCTTCACCTTAAGTGAAGCGTGTTATTCATTATAAGCTCTTCTATAGTCACATACACTTAGTCTATCCCTGTCTAGATAATACTGACTTACATAGTATTTTCTCGTTACATTTTATTTAGTACCTTGATGATTACTCTGTCATTATTTCTTTCTGCCTATGTGATTTACATTATCTTGGTTATTGATTGCCTTATTTTACTGTACCTCATGCAAGAAAATATTGAATTTAGATAAACATTTTAAAACTTCCAGTTGTCCGTGGTCATTTAAACAGTATTTGAATGTTATTGGTGGGGTTTGTATTTTGCTGCTTTTCCTTTACAGCTAGCTCCCTGATTCATTGTGGTCATTAGGCACCCGCATCGGTGGATGGTAAGTCGGGTGCACCGAAATTTGGTAGCAGGGAACACACACACACCAACTTGATAGAGCTCGTGAAGTCACCTGATCGATGTATATGGTGGTTTGAAAAGTATATGGGCCCTGAAGCCGGAAACGGCGAAAACTGTTGGTCGGGTGGCCTCGCGCGCTCTATCACTTATTGGTACACCCTTTACATGCCCTTCCTTTAGGTACATTGTAAATATAAGTAAAGGTACCACTCTTTGTTGAATAGGCATAAAATAATATTTCAAAGACATGAATTCAGTGGTACCACTCAGACAAAGCACAATTGACTGCGCATTTAGAAGGACCCCTGGTATCAGCAGCAACCAGTCCTTAAGGGTGCAGGAGCCCCACCCCCCACCTTTTCCTGACGTGAACAGTGCCTGTCAAGTGGGACAGCCAGGTACCATACAAGCTCTACATACGCAGGGGCCTGGTTGCCTGAACTGAGATTTGCATGGCCGAAGATGTCACAGCTCCTGTGGGCGTAACCGCTTCAGTCTGGTGAAGCCCTAGGAGGACCTCCCCCTCATGACAAGAGGGAGCATTACTGATAGTCTCAGAACTGGGCGCTTCAGTTTTAAGCCCTAAAGTGCCCAGGGCCAAGTGTCCATCACTGACTTCTCATCACAGAGTTGAGTGGGGTCGGCAAGTCTCACTGTCCCCATCCCGCTCTATGGCCAGTAAGGGACTGCGACCACCTCTAAGGTCAGCCAATGAGAGGAGGCAGTAGTCCAAACCCTCCTGGAGCCTTGGAGACTTCCCTCCTGCCATCCCTGATGCTGCAGCTGGTAAGTTTTTTGTTGTATATTGTTTTTGTACATGCGTGCGAGTGTGAATGTATGAATGTATGTGTATTTGTAAGTGCATGTTGTGAATGGGTGCGTGTGTGTGTGTGTGCATGTTAATGCATAGGTGTGAGTGAGTGCACATGTGTGTGTGTTTGGCCTGCCCACTCCCCCAACCCTTATGCTCAAAATACCAGCTGCCACTGCCTGGTTTTGTGTTAGATGCAGCATTGCATCTTTCACTTTTTTTACAAACTTCCTCAGCAGTAAAACACTGATCAGTATTCTATGAGGTTATCTTCTTCCATTTAAACTGTTTCTGCAGTTCGATATTCAAGGAGGTAATTTCAAGACATCACGACATTCTGCTTTCATTAAAGCTTTTGCCAGGAAATTAACCTTGTTTAGTGGTACTGACTACGAATACTGTAATTTGTAGGTGAAACAGAACATTGTCTACCACTGTGGGGGAAATATTTCCTCTCCAACACCGGCTGAATATTGGTCTGACCCCCATAGCCCCAACATAGTATCAGGTAACCTCTAATCCTAGGTGTAACTCACCCCAATTCCCACAGTTTAAATTAGTTTAAGAGAAGGGACTCCACTTGAAAGAAGTATTTTCTAGTGTTTGATTCATCCATATTCTACTCCTGTAGACTGTATTCTCGGAGGACAATACTCAAGTAAGTAAGGGCAAGTACGAGTACTCATGACAATCTATGCATTTCATTCCTTATATATTCCTATGGATTTGTGAATCTTCTTGAAGTCAGAATTACAGCCGGAAACCTACAATGTGTAGATTTCCGGATTAGTAAACATTCTTTATTGATATGCCACTACTGAGATCAGCTGGTGTCTCTCGCGGCACCTCTTCTTAAAAATGTTCTTCTGCTAGTGTTCGCACACAGGTAACCACTAGAAGTAAGCTGCCTTGTGGAAACACACTCAAATAAAAAAAATAGAAACAAACATGACAGGGTGCTCCAGTACTATGAACCAATTGTGCAAGATGCAACATGGAAACAAAGTTGTAATACCATCATAAGCGCAAGTGCAGAGGGTGCAACATTCAATCTTTATTTTTCTCTGAAGATTCATTATCCCTAGGGAGAGAGGTACCCAATAACCATATTATTAAACGCATCAGTGGGAAATGAATGAATGAAACTGGAGTACATTTATAAAGCAGAACCGAGACCTCAAAGACCTCTTGGCGGTAGGCCCACAACATCTCTGGAAACAAGCAACTGGTAATAGATCACTGAACAGGAAAGAGCCAGGTCTTCAGCGCTTTCATGGAGAACAACAGGTCCTGACAAGATCTTAATGAGAGTAGCAAGCTGTTCCACAATTGTGCAGCTCCAACCGAAAATTCCCATCTCCCCATCCCAACTTTATTAAGCTTGGGCACACAGAGATTGGTGTTTGAGGAGAGCATACCTCTTGATGGCAGATAATGTTTACATTTTCTACGCATGAAATGAAGGACCGTAGTCTGAATTGCCCTGAAAGTGATAAACAAAGACTTGAAGATGCTGATATAATAATGATATAGACATTTAATATAGCGCACAAATCATTGCCCAAGGGGGTATCCCAGCGCTGCACTGCTGGGAGAGGAGAAACTTCCAAAAACAACCAGGTCTTCAAACCCTTCTTGCAGGAGGTAAAGTCTGAGCAGGAGCGAAGACTAAGGGGGAGTTTGTTCCAGTGAAAGGGGGCAGTGTAGAAAAACGATCTGACCCCCTGTTTTGAGGTCCAAATGCAAGGAATAGCCAGAAGATTCTTATCCAAGGAACTGAGGCATCTAGCTGGCTTATATGACTTTAATCAAATAGACAAGTAGGCGGGGAAGGATTTGTGAATTGCCTTATGTGTCAGACAGCAAAGTTTTAAGAGGATCCGTTTTCTGAATGGTAGCCACTGAAGGTTCCAAAGAATAGGGGAGGAGCGGGAGCGAGATGGGAGATTGAAGAGTAGTCTAGCAGTGGTGTTCAGGACCACCTGCAACTTGTTCAGCAAGGTGTTATTTACTGATGTTATCAGAGCACTCCCATAGTCCAGGCGACTGATGATGAGAGCCTGAACATGAGTTTCCCTAGCACTGTTGGGAAGCCAAGGGAGAGCCTTTTTAAGAAGCTTCATAGTGACAACGCAACAGCCGCAGGTTTCCTTGGTCCTTCATGGAAAGTTATTGGTCAAGCTTCACTCAAAGATTTTTCACTGCCTGCATAGGAGAAGGGCAGGAGCAAGTTCAGATGGCCACCAGTCGGCCGACCAAAGCTCAGCCGCTTTCCCAAAGAGTAAAACGTCAGTCTTGTCACTAGTTAATTGAAGATAGATACTAGTCATCCAAGCAGCATCTTCACTCATACAATTAGCAAAGTTGCTTTTCACTTTGTCTGGATAGGGCCAAAGGAAATAAGAATGTGGGTGTTGTCAGCGTACAACATGATCTCCACATCGCAGGCTCTCACGGTTGGTGTCGAAGTCGCAGAGCCAGAGATAGGCTCTGGCATGCAGCCCAGCCTCGTGAGCCTGCAAATTAGGATGGAATGGGAGACTGTGTCAAACACTGCTGACAAATCCAGCAGCACCAACATAATTGGGGTACCTGTGTCAGGGGAGAGCCTGATAATATTAACCACGGCCAGAGGAGCCCTCTCTGTGTTGTGGAGCTCTCTGAAACTGGATTGTGATCAGCCCAGGATGTGATTTTCCTCAAGAACGGCAGTGAAGTGTTTATTGATAAACCTTTCCAGAGATGTGACAAGGAGAGGTAACAATGAAATTTGTTGTTGGTTGATGGCAACTCTCAGATTAGCTGTGGATTTCTTAAGCAAGGGAGTCACCATTGAGTGCTCCCATTCCTTGTGCACCTTGGCTGTAGTCAGAGAGAGGTTGTATAAGTGTGTGACTACAGGAGCTAGACAGGGTGCTAAGTTAGCTGCTATTGTGGGAGGGCAGGGGTCCAGATGTGAACCAAACTTATCGTGGGATAGCATATCTAACACCTGAACCTCAGAGCAGAGTGTGACTGGGGCCATCAGTTGGGGATGATTAAGATCGAAATTGTGCTGAAGGCTATCCAAGATAGCTGGCAGATTTTTGTAGATAGAGTTGATTGTGTCTTCAGAGAAGTTGGCTAAATTATCATAGAAATCCTGGGAGGCATCAATGGTGGAGGTACAGGCACGGAACTTCACAAAGATGAATCTCTCCATTACAGGAAGACAGCTGCAGTGTGAAAAAGATAGGGGGGGATAAAAGGGAAGGCAGTACCTACTGGGCAGAATATTTATGGTAATGTATTGTACATTGTAATGTAATAGGCATTGTTGTGTATTGGGGATGCACGTGTTGTTATGGATTAAATCAGCCTTTTGTTGCCCTCATTTTTCAGTTACAAATTGCTGATGTACATCTTCTCTTCATCTTTTGTCACACAAGCATTTCTGGGTATATGCTGCTTCTTTTTATTAATTGTTTTTTTTTCATGTGTTTTTTTAGTCCTCGTTTGCCTTTTTTTCACCCTTCTTGTAGTCAATCTTTAGTTTCCACTATGTGAGAATCGGAAGACGCTCTAACGCAGGTGCGTCGCCGAGGCGGGTAGATTTAAGCTGTGTCGACTCTTACACTCAGGAGCTTCCTATCGCTCTCGGTAGATGGCAGGACGTTTATGAGGTGCCGTACTCTGCATCTTTAAAGAATACTACGTGAATAGCAAAAGATATTTGGATCCAGACATATAATCTGGAGAAACGCGACACAACTTGGAACCTCAATGCGGGTTGGAAATATCACCACATTTCAAATCTCAAAACTTTGAAAGATATAGCCTTGATGAAGTCACGGGATCAAGCCCCAATTGCGTCGAAACACGTGTTGGCTGTGGCTGAAACAAAGATAATAAAAGCCTGAAAAGAAAGGACCGAAAGAAATTGTCTATATTATGTTATTTGGAAATTAATGTGCCTTTACTGTAACGGGGAAACCATTTACAACACGTAACGTGTGCTTGGGAGTGAAGTAGATTTTGGATAGAGCTCAGGTTTTGTGATTGTGGATTTTAGTGGTTCTCCACACCTTTGAGCACCGTTGATATACCTTTTCATACGTCACACTTTGTGCAATTCCACCAAGAGGCGCCAAAATCTCTATACTAAATACCAATCATCTTAGGATTTACCTTCTTGTAACATAACCAACCCTGAGTTTCATGCCTCATATAAACTGAACAAAAGGAGGGGAAGGGAGGGGAGACAACACATGGTGAGGCCCTCCATAGAGGCACCCTCGTATTCCTTCTGGAAGACCTCGTCCTCCGCTCTACCGCCTATCAACCCCCAGGTCCTCCTGCTTACACAGGAGGGACTAAAAGCCTGCTGAAGCAGATGAAAGGCATTAATAATTGGACCATTTTTAAAATTCCCCAACCGTCACCCACACCAACACAGAAAGGGAGTCCAGAATTCAAATCTCTCTACAAGCCAAGAGTATAACATACAATTCTAACTTTGCACAGTCCTCAGTAACATTACATTGCAGATCTAATCTTCCAAATATTATCATTTCAGCGCTTACCTTGATCTGCAATTTCAAGATATTAGACAGGCAATTGCTCACGGCCCCCCAAAAGGATTGGATCTTAAAACAGCGTACAAACATTTGGAGGTCATCCTCATTTGGACTGCCATACTTAGGACACACCACCACTCCTTCTGACCCAAATTTCAACAGTCTTCATGGAGACCAATATGCCCTGTGCATGGTAAAGAAATGGTTCCTCCTGAGATATGCAGGTTTGACTATTTTATATAGCATAGACATAGATACTTGCCATTGATCTTCCATCGCAGTCTCTGGCAAGCATCTTCCCCACAGATCTTCAGGTAATGTAAAAGCACCATCCTCCGT
The DNA here is from genome assembly GCF_964261635.1 of Lissotriton helveticus. Lineage (NCBI taxonomy): Eukaryota > Metazoa > Chordata > Amphibia > Caudata > Salamandridae > Lissotriton > Lissotriton helveticus. The sequence continues at coordinate 50,319,917 of NC_136064.1, read as the reverse complement.
CTCAAGCATCAGCCAGTACCAGAGAGCAATTTCTTTTTTGAACACAGAACTAGACAGAAGCTTTTCCTCCAATTAATTTGAACCACCTATGTCTTCACAAGACGCCCTGTGCCAACTCTGGATCTGAAGATATTTAAATCTTGAAAGGCTCAAACCCAACTCCTGCTCACACCAGGCCCAAGAAACTAAGTGTCCATCCGGAAACAGTGGCTTTCACCTTAAAATGCCCGCCTCTTTAAGTGGTCAAGCCAGAAGATCCTTAGATCACATTGAAGAGCCTGGCGCATCCCAAATCGGGGCTGACCAACTTAAGTACTGAATTTTTAGAGATTTTACAACTCTTCTAATTCTGTACCATGTTTCTGCCATCAATTTTAACACCTTTAATCTGACCCTCTTGAAATACTTCGGATCAGCAAATTTAAACATAAATCCCATTTCTGCTCCCTCTTCTTCTTTCAGCATTTCTCTAAACATCCTGCCTATCTCTGTATTCACCAGGGAACCTAATAGCATCTTTCCATTCTTCAAAAGAAATGCCCAAGAATAAAATAACAGGTCAGGCAAAGCTAAGACCCCCTTAATCAGCCTCCTTCTCAATTTTTGCCAAGAATGTCGTGGTCCTTTTGATGCCCAAATAAATGAACAAATTTCGCTTTGGAGCCTTATGAACCACTCTTTCCGAAACGTAAGGGGGATTGTTTCAAATAAAAAGGTTATTTTCAGTAGAACAATCATATTGACCAAGTTTACTCGAACGTGTAATGTGAGTGGGAGATGCATCCATCCTCGTAGGCTCGCACTAATCTCCTTCTTAACTGTATCAAAATTCACCTTGGTGAAATCTGTAATGTTCTGTGTAACCCTAACCTCCAAATACCTTATTCCTTTTTTGCATTCCATCCCATGTGCCTCCATATTCCGGTAACCTCAGATCTTCCCAAAATCCTTTGTTATACCCAACAGGCACCCCATCAATTGTTGTAAATGTGTTGTGATAATTAAAAATGTCATCAGCATAGAGCCCAATCTTTTTATTCCAGCCATGAAATTCAAAGTGCAATATACCTTGACTGCTCCTAATTTTTCTGGCCAAGGGTTCTATATATGTCAAACAAAAGTGGGGACACAGGGCATCCCTACCTAGTTCCCCACTCAATCTGTACCGGTTGTGTCAATATTCCATTAACTAGTACTCTGGCGTTCGGAATATTATATACTGCTTTCAATCTTTTATAAAATATTTGCTCCCAAGTTAAGGCGCTTTAACTGTGTCTGCAGGTATAACCAATTTACGCGATGAAAAATGCCTTAGTGGCATTTAGCGCTATTACTGCGAAGGGAAGATGGGAAGCGGTACCCATATCTATAGATCCTATCAATGAGGAACCAAAAGGAGCGACGAAGAAGGACCATTGGAAACACAACCAGGAAAAACCCCTGAAGGGGTCAACAGACCCAGTTGACTTAATCACTAAAACTGAACTAAGGTCTATAATTTCAAGACTAAAGTCAGAGGGTGCAGCTGTCACAAATGAAGGTTCACTAACCTCTATGCCGGGTACAACAGGAGCGATGCTGAATTACCAGTCCCCCTACTCTGGCAACACCTGTGAGTCAAGTCATAGAACTTCACAGATAGATACCACAGCCGGGGAAAGGGTAAAAAAGGGACAAAGGAAACAAAAACGTGGTGCAATAAATCAAGAAGATTCGAAGGAAGGGAGGATATCAGTCTTCACTCGCCTTGGTACCCCTGAATACCTGCAGGTGAATAAACAAACAACCAGTAAGTGAACCCCTCCCTACTCTAATAAAGTAGGTATCAATAAAAGAGGACACACCCAACTGCACACTTACATATAATACTGCGCCACTAGCTCCAAGCAAAACAGTTCAAAAATAAAAAATAAAGAAAAGAAATGAAAGGGTTTTTTACAAGTTCTTCAGTCCATAAATCATCCAGGTATTTAACAGCTTGACCTTTCCGAAATAGTTTCCACTTAAGTAAGGTCAAATAAAAGTACTTAGCTGCCCATATGAATGATCACGTTTACAGGTGACTCCAAAGTTCCACACATGCAACCCTGCGCCGCTTCTTTCTTCAGGAACAGCAAGTTCAAAGGGAACGTTTTTTCAACTCCAGTTAACGTGTCTAAATTATAAAAATAAATCAAGTCCTTTCCAATCGTAAATGCTTCAAGGCAGACAAAAAAATAATGTTCTGTGTAATCCGTGTTTATCTTCGCAAAGCACAGCCTCAAAAGCGCACCAGCGCTACATCCATTATCGAGACTCCAAGAAAAATGCTTTTCTGCACAAAAGCGCTCCAGCGCGGCTCAAATAGTCCCGAACAAACAACCCTTAAACCCTGGAAATGAACAAACAAGAACTCAGCGAGGGAAAATCCAGGAAGTTTTCAGGTGACAAGCACTGGTGAAAGGGAGGAGCAGGTTTAGATAGGCAAAAGAGAGTAGTTGAAAGGAAAGTAGGACAAGACTTCAGGCATTCTGGTAGATGTAGTCCATTACTTTCTCACTACTCCCTGGCTTAATCGTGACAGAACCCCCTCACTAAGTCCGACGTCTCGGCGGACCACCAGGCTTACGAGGATACAAGGTGTGAAATCGTCGTAGGAGACGCGGACAATGTAAGTTACACTTGGGTTCCCATGTGCGTTCCTCGGGGCCATACCCCTTCCACCCCACGAGATACTGCACTCCACCTCTCGTTCTCCTAGAATCCAGTATAGCCTCAACTTCATACTCATCCTCACCATCCACATCTATAGAGACCGGTCTCACAGGCACTCTAGACCCAGGGAGGCATGGTTTGAGAAGGGAAACATGGAACACTGGATGTATACGCCATAGGGAGGGAACTTTCAACTCCATAGCTACAGGGTTGATGATCCGAACAATGGGATAGGGACCTACGAATTTGGGCTGAAGACGTGTATTACCCTTAATCCTCAAATGTTTAGTACACAACCAAACCCTGTCTCCCAACTGGTAAAGAGGCTCTTGAATCCTCTTCCTATCAGCATTAGCTTTATCCCTTGCCCTGGCTGCTTCCAAGTGTGCTTTGGCTTCCACAAAGACTTGTTTCAAGTGTACATGATGTTCTTGTATCGTAGGATTAACCGATGTACCTGGCAGTTCTAATGGCAACATGTTGGGATGGTAACCGTTGATGCAGAAAAATGGGGAACAACCTAAGGACGAATGCTCAGCGTTGTTATATGCGAACTCTGCAGTCCATAGTAATGTTCTCCATTCCTCACCATGTTGAAGTGTGAAGCATCTCAGGTATTGCTCTAAGGTTTGGTTTAACCTCTTTGTCTTTCCATCAGTCTGTGGATGGTAGCTGGTAGAGAGTCTAGCGTCTATTTTCAAGATGGCACACAAGGCCTTCCAAAATCTAGACGTAAATTGAGACCCTCTATCTGTGATAACAATAGAAGGGAGGCCATGTAATCTCACTATATTTTGTAACACCACCCTAGCCAATTCACAAGAGGAGGGGAGTTTAGGTAAAGCTATAAAATGACCCATCTTAGTTAGATGGTCCACCACAACTAGAATGGTTGTATTACCAAGGCTGAGAGGCATTTCGACTATGAAGTCCATAGAGATGGTATGCCAAGGAGCAGGAGGAGTAGGTATAGGCCAGAGTAACCCACTTGGCCTTTGATGTGAAGTCTTGGCTTGAGTACAAACGGAACATTCTGATACATACTGTTCAGTGTCTTTTCTCATAGAGTCCCACCAAAAATATCTCGATGCAGTTTGTAAAGTCTTCTGCTGTCCCAAATGCCCACCTAGGACAGAATCATGAGTCCATGCAAGAACCTGCTGTTGTAAAGGCCCTTTTGGCACATAGAGTCGTTTATCATAAAACAATAGTTTGTCCTTGCTTGAATGATGAGTGGGCTTCAAAGCGATCCAAGCATTGGTGTCCTGCGTTTCCAGTTGTGTCTGCACTGTTTCCAGAAAATCGGTACTCGAAATAACTGCCACCTGATCTTTCTGAAATGATGACTCTTGCAGTATAGGGGGAGGCTCTTGAAGACTAGTGGGTTCCTTCACGGTATAGGAAGGATTCCGAGATAGGGCGTCAGCCTTGCCATTTTGAGGCCCTGGTCGATATTTAATCAGGAAATCATAGTCTGCAAAAAACAGAGACCACCTTAGTTGTCGTGGTGTCACTGCTCTGGCGCTTTTCAGGAAGAGAATATTTCTGTGATCTGTATAAATCTCCACGGCATGTCGAGCCCCCAGTAAATGATGTCTCCATTCCTCACATCCTTTCTTTATAGCCAATAGCTCCTTGTCTGTTATGCTATAATTGGCTTCGCTGGTGGTCAGTTTCCGAGAAAAGAAGGCTACCGGGTGGAGATGTCCCGTGTCAGGATGTCTTTGAGACAGAATCCCACCCACAGCATGATATGAGGCATCAGTTTCCATCAAAAACGGTTGACTTGCATCCGGATGACGTAAGATAGGAGCACTCATAAATTTTGCTTTCAACGTTTGGAACGCTTGTTCTGCTAGTTCATTCCATCGGAAAGTAACACCTTTTCTCAGCAAAAGTGTCAATGGCTGGATGATGTTGGAGAAACCCTGGATGAATCTCCTATAGAAATTTGCGAATCCAAGGAAACTCTGACAAGCCTTTACACATAAAGGGGATTCCCATTCCACAATAGCTTGAACTTTCTTCTGATCCATACACAATCCAAGGGGACCGATGACATACCCTAGGAATTCAACCTCGGGGGTATGGAACAGGCATTTCTCCATCTTGGCATATAATGCATGTTGTTGTAACCGTTCCAGTACCGCCCGTACATGGACATGATGTTCACTCAAGGATTTGGAATATATAAGGATGTCGTCTATATAGACTATACAGGAGACATCCAATAGCCACGCAATACATCATCCATAAAATATTGGAAGGCGGCGGGGCGTTACAGAGACCGAATGGCATTACAAGATACTCGAATAGCCCAAATTTTGTGCGGAACGCAGTCTTCCATTCGTCCCCTTTTCTTACCCGAACGAGATGGTATGCGCCTCTAAGATCCAACTTGGTGAATATCGTAGCTCCTTTTAATTGGTCTAATAAGACCGGGATCAAAGGTAAAGGGTACCTGTTCTTCCTGGTCACCCTATTTATGGCTCGATAATCGATGCACGTTCTCAATCCACCCTCGCGTTTCGGAATGAAAAACAAAGGCGAGGAAGCAGGGGAGGATGAAGGTCGAATAAACCCTGTCTTTAACATCTTCTCCAGATATTGCTGTAGATAGGTGTTCTCAGTCTCTGTCAGTGCGTATATCCTACTGCAAGGGATGCTGGAACCAGGTTCAATCTCTATCACGCAATCATAATCCCGATGCGGCAGTAGCCGACTGGCTTCTTGTTCACAAAACACAGTCCGGTACTGTTGATATTCCTCAGGCACGGTGGAAGTAACACAAACACTGGGAGTACAACAAGCACTGGCCAGTATTTTTGTCGGACTATCTTCCTGGTCCTTTTTCTTCAGTAGGGCTTGGGTACAACGTTCCACACAAAACGTTGAATTCAGATCGATGGTACGAGCTGCCCATTTCACTAATGGGTCATGCAGCGTAAGCCATGGCATACCCAAGATAAGCTGGAAAGTAGGAGCATCTATGAGATCGAATTGAATATATTCGCAATGAGTTGATCCTGTTCTCATCAATATTTGCAGGGTATGAAAAGTCACAGGGCCCGACGTCAAATCGGTTCCGTCTACAGCCTTCACAGGTTCAGGTACAGCCTTCTGAATACATGGTACCCCGATGCTTTGGGCATATTTACGATCCATAAAATTACCAGTAGCTCCCGAATCCAATAATGCGTGAACAAGCACAGGATCAACAACTGCCCATTCCAAAGTTACACAAACGTTCATGTGGGGTGCAGTGTTTTGAATCGCATTCGCCAAAGCAGGAAAGACCTCTTTATCATGAACACTCAAACAAGGGGTCTCCATCTTGTCTGAGCTTCCTCGTTTCCCGACAGCTCCAGCTGACTTTCCACCACCAACACCTTACTTAAGTCCTTCCCATCTTTATACCTAGCATTGGTCTTGGTCTTACAATCCCTAATAAAGTGGCCTGACTTCCCACAGTACATGCACAACTGATGTAAACGCCGTCTGTTTCGTTCTTCCATACTTAACGGTCCACGTACCCCACTTATCTGCATGGGTTCACTTCCATCACTAGATTGAGGCGACTCTAAGACCACAGGTTTCGGTTTAGGAAAAAAGAATTTGCCATCATAACGCTGTTTATCTCCTCTCCGTTCTTGTAGGCGATGATCCAGCTGAACAGTAAGGTCTATTAACTCCTCGCAGGTTGTAGGCATATGAACCACTTGAGCCAGGACGTCTTTCAATTCGCCTCTCAACCCTTGGTAATACAAGGAGACTCTCTTCTCAATAGGCCAGTCTGTTTCAACTACCAACCTATTAAAGTTGGTAATATACGTTAACAAATCCAGGGAGCCTTGTCGTAAGGTGATTAGTTCTCTGTCTAAAGAGAGTAAATGGGCTTTCCTATCAAACAGTTTGCTCATTTCAACGCAAAACGCTGTGAAATCACTTAGAACAGGATCATTTCTCTCTATCAACATAAATGACCAACTAGCCGCATTCCCCCCTAGGTACGACATCATAAATGCCGTTTTTGTGTGATCATCGGGGAAGATAGCAGGTTTACACATAAAGTGTAATTTACACTGTCCTACAAAAATACAGAATTTCTTAGGATCCCCTAGAAATCTCGCAGGAGGTGCTAATGGCAGAGTATGAGGCTGTATTAATTGGACCAGGGATGTACCCACTGCTCCTTCTGGTGCAGTAGAACCAACAGAAGAAGAGGGAGGAGGTACGGTCCAACTCCTGATATATGGTTGCCCTCTAGTACTAGTGGGACCCGTGCGTAACAAGCCAGCAATCTCATTCCGCATGACCCCCATCTCATTCCTCATCTCATGGTTCTCCTCTAATGAAGTAAGTACTGCGTTTGTATCCATCGCTCAGGTTGTAAATCAGCGTGGGCTTGTCACTCTGTCACAAATGAAGGTTCACTAACCTCTATGCCGGGTACAACAGGAGCGATGCTGAATTACCAGTCCCCCTACTCTGGCAACACCTGTGAGTCAAGTCATAGAACTCCACAGATAGATACCACAGCCGGGGAAAGGGTAAAAAAGGGACAAAGGAAACAAAAACGTGGTGCAATAAATCAAGAAGATTCGAAGGAAGGGAGGATAGCAGTCTTCACTCGCCTTGGTACCCCTGAATACCTGCAGGTGAATAAACAAACAACCAGTAAGTGAACCCCTCCCTACTCTAATAAAGTAGGTATCAATAAAAGATGACACACCCAACTGCACACTTACATATAATACTGCGCCACTAACTCCAAGCAAAACAGTTCAAAAATAAAAAATAAAGAAAATAAATGAAAGGGTTTTTTACAAGTTCTTCAGTCCATAAATCATCCAGGTATTTAACAGCTTGACCTTTCCAAAATAGTTTCCACTTAAGTAAGGTCAAATAAAAGTACTTAGCTGCCCATATGAATGATCACGTTTACAGGTGACTCCAAAGTTCCACACATGCAACCCTGCGCCGCTTCTTTCTTCAGGAACAACAAGTTCAAAGGGAACGTTTTTTCAACTCCAGTTAACGTGTCTAAATTATAAAAATAAATCAAGTCCTTTCCAATCGTAAATGCTTCAAGGCAGACAAAAAAATAATGTTCTGTGTAATCCGTGTTTATCTTCGCAAAGCACAGCCTCAAAAGCGCACCAGCACTACATCCATTATCGAGACTCCAAGAAAAATGCTTTTCTGCACAAAAGCGCTCCAGCGCGGCTCAAATAGTCCCAAACAAACAACCCTTAAACCCTGGAAATGAACAAACAAGAACTCAGCGAGGGAAAATCCAGGAAGTCTTCAGGTGACAAGCACCGGTGAAAGGGAGGAGCAGGTTTAGATAGGCAAAAGAGAGTTGAAAGGAAAGTAGGACAAGACTTCAGGCATTCTGGTAGATGTAGTCCATTACTTTCTCACTACTCCCTGGCTTAATCGTGACAGCAGCAGGCTCAACCGGGCTACCGAACGCGATATTCAAGCATGACCCGGATCTGTGGGCAGAAATTCTAATGTTCAATCGAATATACAATCTCGCTGAGATACCCGCCTCTTGGGAAGGAAGTATTATCCATCCAATTTTTAAGCATGGCGATCATCGCAATCCTGCAAATTTTAGACTGATATCCTTACTAGACGTAGAGGCTAAACTCTACACCTCTTGCATCCTACGTGAATTACAAGCCTGGATATCAGACACAAATATTATGCCAAAATATCAAACAGGCTTCAGGCAAGGAATGGGAACAACAACCAACCTAACCTGCCTGTCTATCCTAACGGACCAAGCGATAACAAATGGCACACGGTTGTACGCCTGTTTCATAGACATCAAGTCAGCCTTCGACCGGGTAAACAGAGACTGCTTGTGGAGCAAATTAGAGAGTTGGGGAATGCCCTACCAACTCCTAAGAGCCATCAAAGCTCTACATCACCATACCTGGGTAAGAGTGAAGTTGGGAAACGGAAGCAGTACCACCAGCAGCATTCAAATGCCCCAAGGCTTAAAGCAAGGCTCTGTATTAGCCCCTACCCTTTTTAACCTTTTTCTCTCTGACCTCACAAGTGCGATCGAATCAGCAGATAACCATCCTCCATTCTTGGCAAATAACTCAATACATTACTTACAATATGCTGACGATATTGTACTATTGAGCAAGACACCAATTGGCTTACAAAGAGCTATTAATAAATTAACTCTGTACCTAGAACGGGAAGGCCTAGCACTTAACAAAGAGAAAACCAAAGTGGTCCGCTTAGTTGACCGGCAAAACCTAAAGTACAAATGGATGGCCCAAGGGGCACCAGTGAAAGAACAAGAGCACTATAAGTACTTGGGAATTACAATAACAAAAGGAGCAAATTATAAGGACCACAAAATAGCACTCAAAGCGAAAGTCCAATCCTTAATCTTCGCGTATCGCTCTCTAAAAGAAAAAATGGATTGCCCCAACTACAATCACTTATTAAAAACAATGGCAGCACAGATTATGCCCACCCTATCCTATGGTTTAGTCACGTGGTGTGGCAAGGAGGTGGACCTTTTAAACGAATTACAAAATAAAATTTATAAAGCGGTCTTCAATCTTCCTAAATCTGCTTCAGCCGCACAAGTCAGGCTTGAATTTGGACTGCAAAATCAGAAATTCCGGAGCATGAGCGGCTTCGTGAACTTCTGCCACAAACTTAGATCTGCAGATCCAGACTCCCTGGACTGGCTAAACTGGGAGGAAATTAAAAAACGGGGGGAAACTGAAACCATGAACAATTGGGGAAAGTATCTAACATTCTGCGTGGAAAAGTTAGAGCTAGAAGTCGTTTGGAAATCAGGGACAGATAAAGTAAGTTTTAAAAAATCAGCAAACGCGGCAGCAAAATGGAAATCCTTTTTTGAGGACAAAGAGTTACTGGCAAAACGGCGGCATGCCTGGACCATCCTGAACTGCTTCACAACCCCAAAAATACATGCATATTTAACATCCCACTTTAGTGGACATCTAAAAAAGTCTTTTACAGCCTATCGGATGGGGATGCATGTCACAAAGGATTTACTACCGTCCTGGAAATCACCACACCAGACGAATTAATGTCGCCTTTGCGGATACGAAACCGAAACACTTGTTCACCTTTTCTGCCTATGTCCGGCCCTGATAAGTCAGAGACGACTCTTATTGAAACCCATCTTCAATGCTCTAAACATTTGATCCTGTAGACACGCAGTCACAAGCTGGCTCGGTGGCTCCAATATAATTTTAGCATGCCGTGGAGTCAAATTCTTGGCAGTAGCAAGAAAACTTTTAGAATCAATAGAACAGGAGGACCATCCAGTTGGTGGGCAAACAGGGCTAGCCTAGCCCCAGGACCACACAGGACCTGTCCCTAAACAAAACAAATGCCGAGAGACAATAATTTTACCAAATTTTAATAAACTTTGTATTGTTATTTTATAATGCGAATTTTGTAACAATTTTAACTAATTATGCAAATAAAACTTTGACTTGACTTGACTTGAGTATGTCAACTCCTTCAAAGTTCTTCCTTTAATAAAGACCTTCTGATCCTCGTGGACTAATTTAGGCATTACCACATTTAACCTAATTGCCATAATCTTTGCAAAAAGCTTATAATTGGCATTTAAAAATAGAAATAGGCCGATACGATCCTACATTTTTATTGACTTGCCAGGCTTTGGAATTAACGTTATATTAGCCTCTTTCCAAGACTCGGTAACTCAAAGTCAAACAGAAAAGCAGCATTAAAAAGCTGTCTCAATATAGGTAGTAACTCACTAGCAGTGCTTTATACACCTCTGCTAGAAGGCCATCAGGCCCTGGACCCTTTCCCTTCTTACCAACCCTAATAGCCTCCTCCAATTCCTCAACAGAAATCTCCTGATTCAATACCCCTATTTCCTCTACTGATAATGGCTCCATGTAATCTAACCAAATCAGCACATCATTCTCCATAACAACCAGATCTTCCTTATATACCTTTCCAAAATGACCCTTCGCAAGTAATTTCTTTAATCAGGTTTCTAACGTGTTCACTTTTTGTCTTCCAGGCTATTACCTTACTACAGCCCTCCCCATATTCAAAATGTGCCAACTGGCTAGCCTCCCACTTCTTCTTAACTCTAACCCTTAAAACTCCTGACAAACATGCTTTTAAATGTATTATTCCCTCTCTCTCTTTCTCATAGCTTGCCTGACTTCCTGCATTTATTAAAACTGCTTCTAAGTCTTAGACTTTTTTTCATAATATATTTGTTTTTTTCCTGCAGCTAAAGTACCTAGCCTACCTCTTAAGAATGCCTCATAGGCATCTCAGACAATCTCTATCTTAGCCGAACCCTGATTCCTCTAAAAAACTCCTTAGGTTCCTCCTTAAATATCAATTGTCTCCGACTCGGACAGAATCGTGCGATCCAGCCTCCATCTTGAACTGATCATTCCCTCCCCTACCCTCATACCTAACAGGATGGCTGAATGATCTGAAAGATGTACTCCAATATGTTCCACCTCTACAACCTCATCCTTTATTGCGTGGTCCACCAAGAAATAATCTATTCAAGACTTATGCTTGTATTTTTAATTATAAACGTAAAGCCCTTTTTTGATCCAGCTTTACATCTCCATATATCGCACAAGCTCCACTGCAACATTAAACGTACTCTATCCGACATCTTGGGGTTGACTGTCGCTCTATTATTTAAAGATCTCTCTAATTTATGGTCCAAGACTGTATTAAAGTCCCCTGCCATAATAATATGGCCAGTAAACCCCAATAATTCATTTGCTAATTCCTCTAAGGGACCAGTGTCTTCTAGATTAGGACCATAGTAGCCAACCAATATGACATTCACATTTAAATAAATTGGGGAAAACATGGTGGCCGGCTAGCAGCGGGTCGCGGGAGCTCCTGTAGGCGTGTGGCATGTTGCAGAAAGTAGATGTGAAATTAGTGTGTAATTGTAGTAACTAAGTAATTTTGAGCAACTAAGGCAGATCAGAAGAAAAAAGCATTTATAACTTAGCTTTGGGTAAACGCTTACGGTTGAAGAGGTTCGGAGCGGCGGCAGGGAATCCTGTAGCCACGTTGGCAGTTCCGAATCTGGAAGGGGGAGTGGCATCCTCAACAGAGCAGCCATGGGTTAGAGCGGCGCTGGAGCTGCGTCAGGGGCATCGGGCCACTGCCAGGCTTCTGTTTCAGGGGAGCGGACGGGGGAGTGGACGAGGAAGTCGTAGGGCAAGCAAGACTGGAGGCGAGAGAAACACCAGGAGCTTGGAGGATCAGCCCAGGAGTTTAGAGGTAACGAAGGAACTTCCACAGTCTTTATCTCGGTCACCTTGGGAGCGGGGAGTAAGCACAGGCAAGTGGTTCACAGAGGAGGAGGCTCAGAAGTGAACCTGCACCACAGGAGCTTCACAAAAAGTGAAGCACTGACAGCGTAAGGGGCTTATAAATAACTCCCCCGGTATTAACAGGTGTGCATAGTAATTTCCTACTCATTGCCTAAAATCTCACAATGGCCATTTTTAGGGCAAGAGATAAAGACCAAAATTGGTCATTCGAGCTCTGGTATCTCCCTAAATGTAAATTCTGGCATCTAGCAATGGAAGTCAAATGAGAAAATTTCAGAGATATGAGGCCCTAAAGAACTTTTCAAAAGGCATACATTATACCGCCTGTTTAAAAAGATATAGAATTGCAGTTCACATATGCTAAGACAATTCATAGGTGAGATGATAGTCCATTTTTTTATGTGATAAAAAAGAATACAGCCAAAGCATTTCCTCTCAAAAGCAACAAGACTTCTTAGAGCTGCCAAATGCATAAAATACAACACACACACATTACAATCACAATTGTTAAAAAAAGTCACATCACCAGTAAAAAGACATGTTTACACAAAATATCAAATCATCTAAGTGCACACAGCCAGATTAACATGTAACCCATTTCCATGTTTTCATTCACTGCAATGTCAGTATAAGCATATATAGCTAACATCTCATAACATACTTCCATTCATACTCATGTCTGTAATTACATATATATTCTTATACCTGTATAAATAAACTCCATTCCAAAAAAAGAGTGGCCTGTGTTATTTTGCAATTACTAGCAAAATAAACTTGTGTTCCAATCTCTCCGAGTGATTTATACTCTCCTTGTATCTGCCCCCCTAAATGATTACTAGTTGAGACATTGTTTCTTGGTTACCAAATCACAATAAAGCATAAACCTACATTAACAGGACCAGACATCCAAACAACAACCACAAAAGCATTTACACTTGTTAAAGAAGGATTATGTTATGATAGCCATTGGTTACTACCGGTCCACAAGAAAGGCCTACTTCTTTCAACATACAAACATGCTCTTAGAACTGGTCCCCCCCTAGCAACAGGAGTCTCAGCACCTGGATACCGTCGCGGGTAATTAGCCATGCTTTGAAACTCCTGTTCGATTGATTGATTGAAAAATGGCAAAAAATAATACAGACCAACAATTTCTTCTTATATGATACTCTTTTTTAACAGACTTTATGGATGACTTCATTACCTTATACAGTGCAATAGAATTGTACAGAGGTAGTCTTTTTCCTTTTATAGTAGTGATGAAGCAAAGCTTCGCATTTTGCGACTTGCTGTAGTCATGAACCTCGCTCATGTGTAACCAAGTAATAATTTGTACGTCTTACTAACCTTTATTTCATGTTTGAACGAGGTAAATGAAGCTTGCACATGTGTATTTCTAATACGATTAATTAGAGTCAATAAAATGCCCGCTGCTTTGAAATAGCTTCTGCGCATGCGTCAGTCACACTCACGTGTCCTGACGTGTTTGCAGGTTTGGAGGGAAAAAGTTGCGCATGCGTAATACATAGCTTTGGCAATAACGTGGTACTGCTCGTGCCATTGCTCTTGTGCCTGTGTATATCTAGCTAACATTTAGACTGCATGAGTATATTTTTTGTGATAAGTTGAAAGTACAAAACCAATGATGTGTTTTCATAACGTTATTTCTATGTATTAATTTGTTCTCGCTTACTTTTCATGTACCGCGGGAAATGGGGGTCTGACTGAGCCGAAAGCCATCTTGGAGGTCCTTTCTGCGCAGGACCGTCCGCCTGGGGAGAAGTCAACCTTGGCTGGTGGAACTCAGCCAGCTGGCAGGGATGGGCAAGATGCTCCTGAGAAACTGACCTGCGAACTCAGCAGGACGGAGTCATGTGTCCCTATTCTGAAACAATGTTAATTTGTCATTGTATTTCCCTGGACTTTCTCATGAAAACCCCAATCTCGCTAGGCGGTACCCAGAGATGCAAAGTAGGCATCGAAATAGTGTGTTCTGATTGGTGTGTTACCCAAATCCTATCTTAGGACCAATCCAAATTGAGGGATTCTGACACTTTGCAACATTGGGGGGTGGTACACCGTCCCCAAACTGTATATCTACCCTGGGTTCACCTAGGGAAATTGTCCGACTTGTCTGGTTTAGCTGACCTGTCACTGACCCAACGCACTCAATAGGTGACTGAAGATACAGAGTACTGCGGAGCACTCTGTCCGAAATTGACCATAGACTAAGGTTTTACTAAACCTTAAAGTGCTGGCGAAGCACTTGGCTGGGAGTTTGCTGACCCAATCGGGGTCTTGATCGATAGCTGCAGAGAGGGTGGAGCGCAGGCGTTGCTTCCGAACTGCGGGTGCTGGTCCTGTCCTGAGGGTTTCCTGTCCTGTCCTGATTCCTAATCTGAGGGTTTCCTGTCCTGCCCTGGGTGTCCATTCTGCACCTGCTGTCCATTGAGGGGTATCCTTCCTTGAGGGTTTTCCTGTCCTTAACTGACCCGTGGCCAGGGTTTGGTTTCCACACCAGTCTAGGTAAATATTGCTCTGAAATCTTTAAACTTGCACCTTTCTATTTTTCTGTCTTTTGCTTCAATAAAGACACACCTTTGCATATGTTGATTTTTCCATGCTTTTGCCGCAAATTATTGAAACGTAAAGTCATTGCATATTTTCATAACGTTTCCCATGTTACCCTACCTGTTAGAAATTATATTTTGCATTGCAGTTTGTCATTTCCTGATATGGTCTAGAACGGCCTTTCTTAAACTGTCCAAAGAACTTTTGCCCTAAATGCATAGCATTTCCTGTTGCATCCCATATTAGCATTTCCATGATTACCCTGACTTTATTTCTCTATAGTTATATACTTTTCATTATCTTGATTATCGATTGTCTTATCCTTGTAAATCTAATGCTTACTGAGAACGAACTTTAGATAAAGACTTTAAAACTTCCAGTTGTCCGTGGTCATTTTACAAAGGTATTGAATGTCAATTTGAGTTGTATTTTGCTGCCTTTCCTTTTACAGCTAGCTCCCTGATCCATTGTGGTCATAGGTACCCGTGTCGGTCGATGGTAAGTCGGGTACGCTGAGGAATAACAGTAGGGAATTCACACAAATTGGTAGCAGCCCGTGAAGTCACCCGGTCAATGTATATGGTGAATTGAAATATATGGGCCCGAAGCCGGAAGCGGCGAAATTATTGGTTGGGTGACCTCGCGCGCTCTATCAGTTTTTCTGGTAGCAGAGGTATGGTTAGGGACTAGTTAAAATTTAGGTAGGACTAGTTAGTCTAGTCAAGTCGGTAGCTGCTAGTATATTAATGCTGCTACAAGAGCGGCCATTCCGAGGGACCTGATCATTCTCTTGAGAATACGCTGCTTTGAAATTTATGAATTGTTTTATCATTGTTATTCTTGTTCTTATATTGTTATATGTATTAATCCATGCATTTGTAAACCGTCTCGTTCAATGTTGTCCGAACTCCCCGGGGAATAAAATGGCAAAGTGGTGAATAGATTCCATTTGCCTTGAGGTCGCAGGCTCAAGGAAAGTTAGGTGCAGGTTAGGTACAACCGGGAAGCACTAACTAGGGTTTTTCTGAATACGTGTGTGAATAAATGTCAGTAACGAGGTTCATTGGCAAAATTCCAATAGTGGCGTAACCTAGTAAGGGTCACATCGGAAGAGTAGCAGGTTCATCGGAGCTTGGGTGAAAGCAGAGGGGTCCGCTGGGAAACCTTAGACTCGGATATATCCCAGAGAAGTGGATGAGTTTAGGGAAGTAACAGGTTCACTGATGCTAGAGTGAAGGGTAGGCGGAAGAGATCTACCCACAGCGTATGAAAAGTAAATGGAAGTAGTTTACTTGCAGTAAAATAACTCTTTCTCTGTCTAGACACTTGAGCACTGTGGCGAATGTGTATTCATTGTAAAATAACCAAGCACTAGCACTTTAGAAAGAAAGAAAGTTTCCGTTACCTTGGGAAGGGAGGGAGTCAGTCGCGAAGCGTCTCTGACGCCACTCCGTGCCGCGCTGGGATTGGTAGAAACAGCGGGCGGGTAGCGGGGCTGGAATTGTGAAGGAGGGGTGAGCACCGAAGCGTGAGAACTATCTCACGAAGGGGCCGCGCACCCATTGGTCGAAACTATTTGAACGCGTGCACCCCATTGGTCGCACGGAATTGCAAGACGCGTTCTGATTGGAGGTAACTTTGTAAACAAAGTTAAGCGTAGAAATCGTATGTGGCACTCGTATTGTCCAGAGACTAGACCCGATCCAAGAAGCCAAGGGTTTGAAAGGGATCAGTGGAAAGCCAATAGATACGATATTATGTACGGAACAGAGAGAAAAATGTCTCTTGTAAATAAGGTAAAGAATTACTTCAAAACGGACAAACCGATTAAATCAAGAGAGGGCGTTATTGTTCCACCACCCAATACTCCCGCCTCTTTCATGATGTTTGATCGAGGGTACAATACCTGTGTGTGGTTGGAAAATTGGGTAAAGTACACAAAAGATGACGGAATATTGGCTTTTCCGTTAGACGGTACCTTCAATGGTAGGATTTTATTTAATTTGAGAACCCGAATGAATGAATTGCATCCCAGACCGAGACTAACGCAGTATGAGGCATTAGAGGAATGGGAGATTGAGGCTTTCGAAAGAGAGAAACCCCGAATGGACAAAGGTCTGACCAAGTGGTACCCAAGGCTGAAACAAGAGACCAGGGATAAAAAGATGAAACAGTGGAGACAGAGCATGATTGTTGAGGGTCTGTTTCCCATGATGCCAGCATGTACCCCTTCGGGGGAAGAGAAAAAGACAGAAAAGTGTAAGCATTGGGGAGCTCTTGGGGAGTCAGACGATGAATTATTAGATGACATCTTTACGAGAAGTCCGCCCCCTTATAATGAGGGAGCCCGACCTTCCAGTGCAGGAGAAAATCCCCAGCGTCCATCTATTAAGGAGGAGGACAGATCCCTAAGTAGGGGGGGAGGTTGTCAGATACCGCCCTATTTTGAGAATCCAGGACCCGCGGAGGTAAGAGATATATATCCTAGAGTGCCCGTGAGCCCGGAGGAAAAATATTCCAGCAAAAGAGTCTTTTTCCCCAGACCTCTTTATGAAAACGAAGAAAAACCATTAAGTTCGGGAATGCCCTTTTTACAGCCTCCATATGAGGAAGAGCGCAGGTCATTTGGCACGGGAACTTTGTTCCCAAAACCAAATTATGGTGGAGGACCAAGTGAAAGGCATCCTACTGCCCCGAGCTTTACCCCTCACCTGACCCCACAGATAATACCTGACCGAACATTAGGAAGAGTACTAGATGAAGGGGAGCAAGAGGTCCTAGCTAGACAGAGAACAGAAATAATTCAGAAAATCTCCCAGTTAAATAACAGTCCTGAGGCTTTGACTATTCCGGTAACAATTGGACCAGTGGTTCCGTTATATGGGAATAATCAGGGAAGTCCAAACCCTCCAGTTATTAACCCAATCATGGCCCCACCAAGGCAGGAGCCCCTACTGATAGACGATCAGTCCAGTGAGTGCGAGTCCGAAGTTGTGTTCTTGGACCTGCCAAACAAACAGACCGGGAAGGGAATGCAGAAGAGGCATAATCCTTTTAATGCGAAAGAAATTAAATTAGAATCAACGTCAGGTACTAGGAGTGTCTCTCTGGTAACTCCGGAGGAAATTGAAAATTGGAGTTGTGAATTAGAAAAACAGACTCAGCAAACGAAACCTTTAGACCTCTACAAACTGAGGGTAGAAATAGAGGAATTAATGGCAGGAAATGTGGGATTGGACAGATTAAATACCTACTCTGAAGAAGAGTTGCTGTTTATGTGTAAAAGCCTTCCCAGAAGTACCAGAGTGCTCCACGAAAAGCTGACAGACACTGCAGCTAGTATGGGGGTAGATATTTCAAGGTCCAAGCCCTTGCAAAAACCTTACAGAGCTGAATTCTCAGACAAAGATATAGAGAACTTGAATGTGTCAGGGAAAAAGTTGCAGATTAAAGAGTTGCTGGCAATTTTGCAAAAATGGGGAGACGTGGAAAAATGGAAAAGCAGGTGGGCACGAAAGAAAGATGAGGCTCGATCCAGACAAGCGACCCCTGAGTTCGCTTTGAGAGAAGTAGACAAGCCCGAACAGTTATGCCCCATGCGTGAAGTACCAGGTGGGAGGTATGTGCACGTTCCATGGTCCAGACAGGATATTGTGTCCTTTACTAACGATTTCCCGAAATTGCGCGAAAAGCCAGTTGACTGGTACCGGCAGGTGGAAAGGTTCGTAAAGGTGCAAAAATGCCTGTGGAAAGACCTGGATGGATTTTTCGATATTGTGGTCCCGGTAGATCTATCGAAGGAGTGTAAAATAGCCATAGCCTGGCCTAGTGAGGAGTACCCGAGGGACTCTAACACAGGGGAGCCGTCGATTGAAGTGATGAAAAAATATGAACAAGTAATTCAGCATTTGAAAAATAAGGTGCCCGCAAAGGAAACTGATTGGACCAGGATAGATAGAACGACGCAGGAAAGAGACGAGACAGTACACTCCTATTATGAAAGGCTGTTGCAGGTGTTTAAAACCTACAGTGGTATAGATAACATCGAGATGAAGGATATGACGCATTTCATTTACAGGTTTGTAAACGGTTTAAGACCCGAAATTTGTCAGTGGATAAAGGATAATAAAATCTGCTGGCATACCAAAAAGGTAGACGAGGTCCTACGGTATGCAAAATACTGTGAGGACGAGATGGCAGAAAAGAAAAAGGCTCTCAAGGAGAAGGTTATGTGGGCTCAAGTGAAGCTCACAGAACAGCAGGAAAAACAATTGAGTAACATGGCCAAAAACACTCAGAACCAAGGTCCTGGGGGTGGGGGAGGAGGTAAGCCCCGGCCCAAAATGAGCAGAGAAGAGGCTATGAAGAAATTTCCCTGTCACCAGCGCGGAGAAATTGGACACTGGCGAAACGAGTGTCCTTATTTGCCTGACGATAACCCCAAAACACCTGATTTAACTCCACAGACGCAGAAAGAAAGACCAAGAAAGACTCAACCACAGGTAAAAACGATTCAGGTGCCCCGAGCTCCAAAGCAAGTATATAAGGGAAAATCCACAGAGGGTGATGAGGTAGAAGTCTGGGAAAGCAATGAGAACAGAAATGCAGCAACTTCGCAGTATTTGTTAAATGATACCTTCCTTTGTGATGACCAGTACTGACGGGGCCTGAGAGGGGAGGACGAGGAGTGCGTACTTGGCGCCTCCTTGCCGGTAGACCAGTCCGGACCATACATTGAAGGAAAGGTTGACGGAAATGATGTCACTTTTCTGTTGGACACTGCTGCTACCCGTTCTACTGTGAGAACAGTGGACGTTCCAAACCTACCCCTCTCGGGAGAAGCCATCCAAGTAGTGGGTGTATCTAATCAATTGATTAGTACTCCTGTTACCAAACCAATGGAGATATCAATTGGAAACTTTAATGAAATGCATAGATTTGTCGTTTGTGACACCAGTCCAGTGAACTTACTGGGACGTGATTTGCTGTGCAAAATGAACTGCACCATCTTTTGCACACCAAAGGGAGTTGAAATTCAGACCCCAGATGAAGATGGCATCTATAAATTAATGTTAATCAGACCTGACTCAGAGATTAAACGAATGACTATGCAGGATTTGCCCAAAGAACTCCAAGAAGCAGTGAAGCCAGAAGTATGGGACTTCACTGGGAAGGATGTAGGGTTAATGAAAAACGTGGACCCCATACAGATAGCAATCAAGGACAATGCAGTATACCCCAATACTAAACCCTACAGAATGAATGCAGAAGTGAGAGCAGGTGTTACCCTGGAAATACAGAAATTGCTAGAAGGAAACATCATACAGGAAGTATTGAGTAGCCCATGTAACTCACCGATTATGGGCATCAAGAAGCCTAGTGGCAAGTACAGAGTAGTGCAGGACCTACGAAAAGTAAACAAGATAGTGGTCCCCTGCTGCCCTATTGTCCCGAACCCAGCAGTGATTCTGTATCAGATTCCCTGGGATGCTGAGTGGTTCACTGTGATAGACCTGTGTCATGCATTCTTTTCCATTCCCTTGCATCCAGATAGCAAATTTCTTTTCTCATTTGCCTTCAATGGTCACGTGTATGTCTGGAACAGGGTCCCCCAAGGGTACACAGAGAGCCCCTCTATCTTTAATCAGATCTTGAAAAAATGTTTGGAAACTTTGGTCTTACCTGGAAACTCTGTCCTAGTGCAATACATTGACGACCTCTTGGTGGCGTCTAAAAGTCATAGGGATTGTGTGATTGACACCATTGCCCTACTGAATCACCTGAGTGAGAAGGGACATAAAGTGGCCCCTGAGAAATTACAGTTCTGTACAAATTCAGTGAAATATCTGGGGCACCAGATAGAGAAAGGCGTCAGAAAGGTAACGTCAGAAAGAGTGAGAATAATTCAAAAGATGCAGTTACCCCGTACTCAGAAAGAGATCAGAATGTTCCTGGGAGTGATAGGATACTGCAGGCAATGGATTCTGGGATTTGCAGTCCTAGCTAGGCCCCTGATAAAAATGACCAAGAGAGGAATACCGGATGTGGTACAATGGGATGATGAAAGCTTAACAGCCTTCACAAAACTACGGGATTGTCTGTGTACAGCCCCTGCGTTGGGAATGCCAGACTATTCTAAGGAATTTGCCCTATTCTGTGACACTCGCGATAATTGCGCGTTGTCAGTCCTAACACAAGAACATGGCACAACCAGAAGGCCTGTGGCATATTTCTCTGCCACCCTGGATCCAGTGGCTGCTGGATTACCAGGATGTCTGAAAGCAGTAGCTGCTACCTGCGCAAGTTTAGAGCAGAGTGAGTCCATTGTCATGGGACATCCTGTAACTGTGTATGTTCCACATGGAGTGGTAATTTTACTGACCAGAACGAAAACTCAGTACCTCACCCCTAGTCGGCTGACTAAATACGAGAGGATTCTTGTGGGTGCTGCAAATGTAAACATTGTCAGGTGCAGTATTCTGAACCCCGCCACTTTGCTCCCCGATCCAATGGATATGAAAGATGGGGTGGATAATGAGCATAATTGTATTGATTTAACAGAATTCAGCACCAAACCACGCCCAGACATTAAAGAAACACCATTGCCTGTGCATGACAAGGAATTATTTGTGGATGGTTCAAGTCTAAGACATGAGCAAGGAGGCCTGAGTGCCGCCTATGCGGTAGTCTCCTTAACCAAAATTGAAGAAGCAGGTTATCTATTTGACGTAAAGTCTGCACAAGTAGCCGAATTGTTTGCTATGATAAAAGCTTGCAAAATTGGGAAAAACTTACGCATAACAGTGTATACTGACAGTCAGTACTGTTATGGAGTTGTGCATGACTTTGGCCAGTTGTGGCTACAGAGGGAGTTCCTGACTTCATCAGGTACCCCTATTCGAAATGGAAAAGTTGTTCAAGACCTTTTAGAGGCAATCCAGTTACCAAAGGAACTGGCAGTGGTAAAATGTGTTGCTCATAAGAAGGGCATGGACACTGTATCACTGGGAAATGATTTTGCTGATCGAGTGGCCCAATGGTGCGCCAGAGATCGATATATCATAAATCCAAAACGAGGGGGGCCCGGAACCAGCTGCCAACTTCAAGTGTTTGAAGAAGTGCCTACATGGGATGAAGTGAAAGAGTGGCAGCAGGCGGCACCTTGGCAAGAGAGAGAGAAGTGGAAGGAAGACGGGTGTAGACCAAGACGTGTGGATGGTGTCATCTTGGGCCCAACTGGTATGCCTGTGTTACCTAGACACTTACTTGGCACAATGGCGAGATTGATACATGAAGGATCACACATTGGTAGGGACGCCATGATTCTAGTGTTCCAACAGACTTGGTACAGTAAAAAGTTCAGGAAAGTAGCAGAGTCCCTCTGCCAGAGGTGCCTGCCATGTCAAAGGATGAACGCAGGCAAAAGAACTGCGGTGGAACTGGGAAAAATTGGGAGGTCAGGGGGTCCCTTTGTGAGAATACAAGTTGATTTCATCACCATGCCACATTGTGAAGGGAAGCGATATGTCCTTGTCATGGTCTGCCTATTTTCGAAGTGGGTGGAAGCTTTCCCTACTCCCCAAAATGACGCACTGACAGTAGCTAAGTGTTTACTGAAAGAACTGATACCTAGGTTCGGGGTTCCAGTCACTATTGAATCAGACAGAGGCCGACATTTTCAGAATGATGTAATCGACGAACTCTGTAAGGCCTTTGGAATCACACAAAAGCTTCACTGTGCGTACCGTCCAGAGGCTTCTGGAATAGTGGAACAAATAAATGGAACTATCAAAAACAGACTAGCAAAACTGTGTGATGCGTCTGGCATGACCTGGGTGAAGGCCCTGCCCCTGGTCCTGATGGGACTCCGAAGTGTTCCTGACCGCAAGACAGGCCTAAGTCCCCATGAAATCCTGATGGGAAGAGTGATGAGACAAGCATGGGTACCAGGAAGCAAACTGTTGAGTATTACTGATGATTTGGTGCTTGAATACTGCAAGAGATTAGGTGACCAAGTGCGTTCTATCTCTCGCCAGATCGGAGAAGACGCCATCCTCAATCCAACGACTCCTCTCCACAAACTGGTCCCGGGGGACTGGGTCAAGATAAAGAAGCATACTCGGAAGAGCTGCCTGGAGCCAAGGTGGGGAGAGAAGCGTCAGGTGATCCTGGTAACAACCACAGCAGTAAAGTGTGCAGGGGTTCCACATTGGATACACGCCAGCCACACCCAGAAGGTATTACCAGACAAAGAGCCTGAAGAAGAAGGGCGTCCAGCAGAGGACTCTGCAGGAGCCAGACCAGAAGTAGCTGACGACGTACAGCACAGTACCAGTCAAGCTGCAGGATCAGCAGACGTTGGCCCAGGAATAGTTGATGACGAACTACCCAGAGTCCAGCCTGCTGAAGGGGTCCAAGAAACTGAGCCAGAAGTAGCTGAAGACGAGCTGCCGAGCATATGGCCAGAGGAGTGGATACCATTGATTGATCTCACCGAAGACCCCATTCGGACTAGAGAGGAAAAGCAAGGCACAGGCGAAGAACTTCAGGATCTTGAGATTCACATCAAAACTGAGGAAGGAGAAGGTCAGACAGGGACAGAACAAGTGATTGATACTCCTCCACTGACTCCTGATGTCGAGAAGGGACAGACTAGACATAGCGTAATAGTTCGAGCAGAAGAAAATCAAGAGATCGAAGTGCTTGAAACAGGATCAGATAGGATTAGAAGAACGTGTTCAGGAAACAGAAACAGAGACTTTTGAAAAACAAACGCAAAACTGTCCTGAACAAGGCCAGATTAGTAACCAGGCAGAAGAAATAGATGCTAGCCCTGGAACTAGTCAGATAGAAGGGGAAGAAACTGAAACAGAATTGCCACAAACTAATGAAAACAAGAGGGCAAGAGAAGAAAACGAAGTCTCGGTACCAACTAAAAGACTTAAGAAAAGAAAGCACATTGAGCCTGGATACATAAAGAAATTGAGACTGAGAATAAAAACAGTAGAAGAAAAACGTGCAGAAGAAAGAAGAAGTGCTCGCATAGCAGAACAACCAGAAGATACTTCCAAGAAAAGGAGTGATCGAATAAAAAGACAAAACAAAAAGTACAAGTCTCCTGAATGGACGCTCGTTTTAGAAGAATTTGAAGATCTTGATATAACTGACGAGAGCGACGGAGAACCAGTCGCTGAGTACTCTGCCGAAGAAGAAGACGAGCCACCGTGAATTTGCACAAAGTAAGCTACTGGTGTAAAGACACAAAGAGGGGTCGAGAAACTTCTTCTGAGCCAAAATGTCTGATTCAAACGTGAATGGTAGACCTAGTTGCAGTCGTTGCAAACCATGCTGCAAGGTATGTGTATGTAGTATAGTTATACTGATATTATTTTGGATAGGACTAACAGTTTTCATTCCTTTTGCGGTGGAAAAAAATACTAATATTGACCCTACTGAAATTGTAAATACTGAGACTGAAGAACTAACAACACAAAGTGTAGCAATACATGGGAGAGCACTCAGACAAACAAAACGAGACCTAGAAGCATCAGATGAGGGAGGACTACATTATCATGGAGTAAAGAATAAAACGCATTTAAATGTTTTCGCAAACTTGTTAATACACTATGTAGAGACTATGGAAATTGAAGATTGCTATGTCTGCATGAAGCTACCTACCTCTGTAGCTGAAGGCGTGACATACCATCACCTGCCCCTGACATATGGAATCTCCTGTAGCATTTTAGCAAGCTTATTTTACAAAAGAGGACCGTTACAGTACTATTACTCCAACAATGACGTGATCTTTTCTGAACTCCCTATACGTGGGAACTTGAATCCTGTACATACTAAAAGTGACGTTACTCGCTATATGGGCGAATACTTCCTGACTATAGGTAATATAGACATAGGTGACGCACACAGAGATAACTTGACCTGTTCTTTGCGTGAGCAGGAAAAGATGTTCCTGAACATGGCAGAGAAAAGGAGAATAAAAATAAAAAGAAAGGCAGATGACGAAACACAGAAAAGGCCAAAATGGGCTGAGAACATGGAAGGCACCTCAAATGGTGGAGCGGGTCCTGCTCTGTTGCTGGATTTTGAAAAGAAAGGAAAGCTATGTCTTCACCGCGAGAAGACTAGCTACTATAATAACATTTTCATTGGTTCCAGTGAATGTGAACATAATTACAAGGTAATTGGAGGTTGGGGTTTCAAAAATGGATCAGAGCCTGTGTTTCCTGGAATTTATTATATATGTGGGGACAAGGCTTATTTCAAATTGCCGGATCACTGGTATGAAAGCTGCTACTTTGGCATTGTCTTCCCGAAAATATACCATGTGAACAAAGTTGCTGGAAGCAATGAAAATACTAATGGCTTAGTGCGTAGTAAAAGAGAAAGCATAGGTGAAATAATGGGTAGTATTTTCAGTGCACTGATACCTGGAGTGGGAGTGGTTCTAAACACTCACAGAATTTGCAAATTGTCCACTATAGTGGATGTGTTGTCTACTGACACAGCTCATGGATTTCTGCTGGTCAATACTGAAATGGTTGCGATCAGATCAATGGTTTTGCAAAACAGACTTGCTCTTGATACTTTATTAGCAAAAGAGGGCGGAGTCTGCCGGATGTTGAAGGCGCAACATTGTTGCACTTATATTCCGGACAAAAGTGTACAACTCAAAAGATACGTGAAAAACATTACTAATTTGGAAAGGGAACTCAAACCACTCGAGGTTGACAGTGCCTGGAAGAGACTGGTAGATGGTCTCTCAAATGTGGGTCATTGGTTTGCTAGCTTAGGTAAAAGCTTATTGTTTAAGGTACTGATGCCAATTGGAATTATAGGTCTTATCCTATTCTTCATATTTGTCTGTTGCAAATGTCGTAAGCACACCCGAAAGCATCAAGTGAATGCGAGAGGAGTGAAACGAAGTGTGGATGAACTTGAATTAGAGGAAATGAATAATCAGATATACAAAAGGGTGAAGAATTCTCACCCTACCAAAAATGAGAGAGAAAAGCTGAATAGCTTGCTGGAAGAGATAGAGCTGTATAAGGTGTTAGAAGTTGGCATCTGGTTCCATTTATTTTGTGATGATAGTAAATATCATCAAAGAGGGGATTGATGAAGCAAAGCTTCGTATTTTGCGACTTGCTGTAGTCATGAACCTCGCTCATGTGTAACCAAGTAATAATTTGTACGTCTTACTAACCTTTATTTCATGTTTGAACGAGGTAAATGAAGCTTGCACATGTGTATTTCTAATACAATTAATTAGAGTCAATAAAATGGCCGCTGCTTTGAAATAGCTTCTGCGCATGCGTCAGTCACACTCACGTGTCCTGACGTGTTTGCAGGTTTGGAGGGAAAAAGTTGCGCATGCGTAATACATAGCTTTGGCAATAACGTGGTACTGCTCGTGCCATTGCTCTTGTGCCTGTGTATATGTAGCTAACATTTAGACTGCATGAGTATATTTTTTGTGATAAGTTGAAAGTACAAAACCAATTATGTGTTTTCATAACGTTATTTCTATGTATTAATTTGTTCTCGCTTACTTTTCATGTACCGCGGGAAATGGGGGTCTGACTGAGCCGAAAGCCATCTTGGAGGTCCTTTCTGCGCAGGACCGTCCGCCTGGGGAGAAGTCAACCTTGGCTGGTGGAACTCAGCCAGCTGGCAGGGATGGGCAAGATGCTCCTGAGAAACTGACCTGCGAACTCAGCAGGACGGAGTCATGTGTCCCTATTCTGAAACAATGTTAATTTGTCATTGTATTTCCCTGGACTTTCTCATGAGAACCCCAATCTCGCTAGGCGGTACCCAGAGATGCAAAGTAGGCATCGAAATAGTGTGTTCTGATTGGTGTGTTACCCAAATCCTATCTTAGGACCAATCCAAATTGAGGGATTCTGACACTTTGCAACATTGGGGGGTGGTACACCGTCCCCAAATTGTATATCTACCCTGGGTTCACCTAGGGAAATTGTCCGACTTGTCTGGTTTAGCTGACCTGTCACTGACCCAACGCACTCAATAGGTGACTGAAGATACAGAGTACTGCGGAGCACTCTGTCCGAAATTGACCATAGACTAAGGTTTTACTAAACCTTAAAGTGCTGGCGAAGCACTTGGCTGGGAGTTTGCTGACCCAATCGGGGTCTTGATCGATAGCTGCAGAGAGGGTGGAGCGCAGGCGTTGCTTCCGAACTGCGGGTGCTGGTCCTGTCCTGAGGGTTTCCTGTCCTGTCCTGATTCCTAATCTGAGGGTTTCCTGTCCTGCCCTGGGTGTCCATTCTGCACCTGCTGTCCATTGAGGGGTATCCTTCCTTGAGGGTTTTCCTGTCCTTAACTGACCCGTGGCCAGGGTTTGGTTTCCACACCAGTCTAGGTAAATATTGCTCTGAAATCTTTAAACTTGCACCTTTCTATTTTTCTGTCTTTTGCTTCAATAAAGACACACCTTTGCATGTGTTGATTTTTCCATGCTTTTGCCGCAAATTATTGAAACGTAAAGTCATTGCATATTTTCATAACGTTTCCCATGTTACCCTACCTGTTAGAAATTATATTTTGCATTGCAGTTTGTCATTTCCTGATATGGTCTAGAACGGCCTTTCTTAAACTGTCCAAAGAACTTTTGCCCTAAATGCATAGCATTTCCTGTTGCATCCCATATTAGCATTTCCATGATTACCCTGACTTTATTTCTCTATAGTTATATACTTTTCATTATCTTGATTATCGATTGTCTTATCCTTGTAAATCTAATGCTTACTGAGAACGAACTTTAGATAAAGACTTTAAAACTTCCAGTTGTCCGTGGTCATTTTACAAAGGTATTGAATGTCAATTTGAGTTGTATTTTGCTGCCTTTCCTTTTACAGCTAGCTCCCTGATCCATTGTGGTCATAGGTACCCGTGTCGGTCGATGGTAAGTCGGGTACGCTGAGGAATAACAGTAGGGAATTCACACAAATTGGTAGCAGCCCGTGAAGTCACCCGGTCAATGTATATGGTGAATTGAAATATATGGGCCCGAAGCCGGAAGCGGCGAAATTATTGGTTGGGTGACCTCGCGCGCTCTATCAGTTTTTCTGGTAGCAGAGGTATGGTTAGGGACTAGTTAAAATTTAGGTAGGACTAGTTAGTCTAGTCAAGTCGGTAGCTGCTAGTATATTAATGCTGCTACAAGAGCGGCCATTCCGAGGGACCTGATCATTCTCTTGAGAATACGCTGCTTTGAAATTTATGAATTGTTTTATCATTGTTATTCTTGTTCTTATATTGTTATATGTATTAATCCATGCATTTGTAAACCGTCTCGTTCAATGTTGTCCGAACTCCCCGGGGAATAAAATGGCAAAGTGGTGAATAGATTCCATTTGCCTTGAGGTCGCAGGCTCAAGGAAAGTTAGGTGCAGGTTAGGTACAACCGGGAAGCACTAACTAGGGTTTTTCTGAATACGTGTGTGAATAAATGTCAGTAACGAGGTTCATTGGCAAAATTCCAATAGTGGCGTAACCTAGTAAGGGTCACATCGGAAGAGTAGCAGGTTCATCGGAGCTTGGGTGAAAGCAGAGGGGTCCGCTGGGAAACCTTAGACTCGGATATATCCCAGAGAAGTGGATGAGTTTAGGGAAGTAACAGGTTCACTGATGCTAGAGTGAAGGGTAGGCGGAAGAGATCTACCCGCAGCGTATGAAAAGTAAATGGAAGTAGTTTACTTGCAGTAAAATAACTCTTTCTCTGTCTAGACACTTGAGCACTGTGGCGAATGTGTATTCATTGTAAAATAACCAAGCACTAGCACTTTAGAAAGAAAGAAAGTTTCCGTTACCTTGGGAAGGGAGGGAGTCAGTCGCGAAGCGTCTCTGACGCCACTCCGTGCCGCGCTGGGATTGGTAGAAACAGCGGGCGGGTAGCGGGGCTGGAATTGTGAAGGAGGGGTGAGCACCGAAGCGTGAGAACTATCTCACGAAGGGGCCGCGCACCCATTGGTCGAAACTATTTGAACGCGTGCACCCCATTGGTCGCACGGAATTGCAAGACGCGTTCTGATTGGAGGTAACTTTGTAAACAAAGTTAAGCGTAGAAATCGTATGTGGCACTCGTATTGTCCAGAGACTAGACCCGATCCAAGAAGCCAAGGGTTTGAAAGGGATCAGTGGAAAGCCAATAGATACGATATTATGTACGGAACTAAGAGAAAAATGTCTCTTGTAAATAAGGTAAAGAATTACTTCAAAACGGACAAACCGATTAAATCAAGAGAGGGCGTTATTGTTCCACCACCCAATACTCCCGCCTCTTTCATGATGTTTGATCGAGGGTACAATACCTGTGTGTGGTTGGAAAATTGGGTAAAGTACACAAAAGATGACGGAATATTGGCTTTTCCGTTAGACGGTACCTTCAATGGTAGGATTTTATTTAATTTGAGAACCCGAATGAATGAATTGCATCCCAGACCGAGACTAACGCAGTATGAGGCATTAGAGGAATGGGAGATTGAGGCTTTCGAAAGAGAGAAACCCCGAATGGACAAAGGTCTGACCAAGTGGTACCCAAGGCTGAAACAAGAGACCAGGGATAAAAAGATGAAACAGTGGAGACAGAGCATGATTGTTGAGGGTCTGTTTCCCATGATGCCAGCATGTACCCCTTCGGGGGAAGAGAAAAAGACAGAAAAGTGTAAGCATTGGGGAGCTCTTGGGGAGTCAGACGATAAATTATTAGATGACATCTTTACGAGAAGTCCGCCCCCTTATAATGAGGGAGCCCGACCTTCCAGTGCAGGAGAAAATCCCCAGCGTCCATCTATTAAGGAGGAGGACAGATCCCTAAGTAGGGGGGGAGGTTGTCAGATACCGCCCTATTTTGAGAATCCAGGACCCGCGGAGGTAAGAGATATATATCCTAGAGTGCCCGTGAGCCCGGAGGAAAAATATTCCAGCAAAAGAGTCTTTTTCCCCAGACCTCTTTATGAAAACGAAGAAAAACCATTAAGTTCGGGAATGCCCTTTTTACAGCCTCCATATGAGGAAGAGCGCAGGTCATTGGGCACGGGAACTTTGTTCCCAAAACCAAATTATGGTGGAGGACCAAGTGAAAGGCATCCTACTGCCCCGAGCTTTACCCCTCACCTGACCCCACAGATAATACCTGACCGAACATTAGGAAGAGTACTAGATGAAGGGGAGCAAGAGGTCCTAGCTAGACAGAGAACAGAAATAATTCAGAAAAACTCCCAGTTAAATAACAGTCCTGAGGCTTTGACTATTCCGGTAACAATTGGACCAGTGGTTCCGTTATATGGGAATAATCAGGGAAGTCCAAACCCTCCAGTTATTAACCCAATCATGGCCCCACCAAGGCAGGAGCCCCTACTGATAGACGATCAGTCCAGTGAGTGCGAGTCCGAAGTTGTGTTCTTGGACCTGCCAAACAAACAGACCGGGAAGGGAATGCAGAAGAGGCATAATCCTTTTAATGCGAAAGAAATTAAATTAGAATCAACGTCAGGTACTAGGAGTGTCTCTCTGGTAACTCCGGAGGAAATTGAAAATTGGAGTTGTGAATTAGAAAAACAGACTCAGCAAACGAAACCTTTAGACCTCTACAAACTGAGGGTAGAAATAGAGGAATTAATGGCAGGAAATGTGGGATTGGACAGATTAAATACCTACTCTGAAGAAGAGTTGCTGTTTATGTGTAAAAGCCTTCCCAGAAGTACCAGAGTGCTCCACGAAAAGCTGACAGACACTGCAGCTAGTATGGGGGTAGATATTTCAAGGTCCAAGCCCTTGCAAAAACCTTACAGAGCTGAATTCTCAGACAAAGATATAGAGAACTTGAATGTGTCAGGGAAAAAGTTGCAGATTAAAGAGTTGCTGGCAATTTTGCAAAAATGGGGAGACGTGGAAAAATGGAAAAGCAGGTGGGCACGAAAGAAAGATGAGGCTCGATCCAGACAAGCGACCCCTGAGTTCGCTTTGAGAGAAGTAGACAAGCCCGAACAGTTATGCCCCATGCGTGAAGTACCAGGTGGGAGGTATGTGCACGTTCCATGGTCCAGACAGGATATTGTGTCCTTTACTAACGATTTCCCGAAATTGCGCGAAAAGCCAGTTGACTGGTACCGGCAGGTGGAAAGGTTCGTAAAGGTGCAAAAATGCCTGTGGAAAGACCTGGATGGATTTTTCGATATTGTGGTCCCGGTAGATCTATCGAAGGAGTGTAAAATAGCCATAGCCTGGCCTAGTGAGGAGTACCCGAGGGACTCTAACACAGGGGAGCCGTCGATTGAAGTGATGAAAAAATATGAACAAGTAATTCAGCATTTGAAAAATAAGGTGCCCGCAAAGGAAACTGATTGGACCAGGATAGATAGAACGACGCAGGAAAGAGACGAGACAGTACACTCCTATTATGAAAGGCTGTTGCAGGTGTTTAAAACCTACAGTGGTATAGATAACATCGAGATGAAGGATATGACGCATTTCATTTACAGGTTTGTAAACGGTTTAAGACCCGAAATTTGTCAGTGGATAAAGGATAATAAAATCTGCTGGCATACCAAAAAGGTAGACGAGGTCCTACGGTATGCAAAATACTGTGAGGACGAGATGGCAGAAAAGAAAAAGGCTCTCAAGGAGAAGGTTATGTGGGCTCAAGTGAAGCTCACAGAACAGCAGGAAAAACAATTGAGTAACATGGCCAAAAACACTCAGAACCAAGGTCCTGGGGGTGGGGGAGGAGGTAAGCCCCGGCCCAAAATGAGCAGAGAAGAGGCTATGAAGAAATTTCCCTGTCACCAGCGCGGAGAAATTGGACACTGGCGAAACGAGTGTCCTTATTTGCCTGACGATAACCCCAAAACACCTGATTTAACTCCACAGACGCAGAAAGAAAGACCAAGAAAGACTCAACCACAGGTAAAAACGATTCAGGTGCCCCGAGCTCCAAAGCAAGTATATAAGGGAAAATCCACAGAGGGTGATGAGGTAGAAGTCTGGGAAAGCAATGAGAACAGAAATGCAGCAACTTCGCAGTATTTGTTAAATGATACCTTCCTTTGTGATGACCAGTACTGACGGGGCCTGAGAGGGGAGGACGAGGAGTGCGTACTTGGCGCCTCCTTGCCGGTAGACCAGTCCGGACCATACATTGAAGGAAAGGTTGACGGAAATGATGTCACTTTTCTGTTGGACACTGCTGCTACCCGTTCTACTGTGAGAACAGTGGACGTTCCAAACCTACCCCTCTCGGGAGAAGCCATCCAAGTAGTGGGTGTATCTAATCAATTGATTAGTACTCCTGTTACCAAACCAATGGAGATATCAATTGGAAACTTTAATGAAATGCATAGATTTGTCGTTTGTGACACCAGTCCAGTGAACTTACTGGGACGTGATTTGCTGTGCAAAATGAACTGCACCATCTTTTGCACACCAAAGGGAGTTGAAATTCAGACCCCAGATGAAGATGGCATCTATAAATTAATGTTAATCAGACCTGACTCAGAGATTAAACGAATGACTATGCAGGATTTGCCCAAAGAACTCCAAGAAGCAGTGAAGCCAGAAGTATGGGACTTCACTGGGAAGGATGTAGGGTTAATGAAAAACGTGGACCCCATACAGATAGCAATCAAGGACAATGCAGTATACCCCAATACTAAACCCTACAGAATGAATGCAGAAGTGAGAGCAGGTGTTACCCTGGAAATACAGAAATTGCTAGAAGGAAACATCATACAGGAAGTATTGAGTAGCCCATGTAACTCACCGATTATGGGCATCAAGAAGCCTAGTGGCAAGTACAGAGTAGTGCAGGACCTACGAAAAGTAAACAAGATAGTGGTCCCCTGCTGCCCTATTGTCCCGAACCCAGCAGTGATTCTGTATCAGATTCCCTGGGATGCTGAGTGGTTCACTGTGATAGACCTGTGTCATGCATTCTTTTCCATTCCCTTGCATCCAGATAGCAAATTTCTTTTCTCATTTGCCTTCACTGGTCACGTGTATGTCTGGAACAGGGTCCCCCAAGGGTACACAGAGAGCCCCTCTATCTTTAATCAGATCTTGAAAAAATGTTTGGAAACTTTGGTCTTACCTGGAAACTCTGTCCTAGTGCAATACATTGACGACCTCTTGGTGGCGTCTAAAAGTCATAGGGATTGTGTGATTGACACCATTGCCCTACTGAATCACCTGAGTGAGAAGGGACATAAAGTGGCCCCTGAGAAATTACAGTTCTGTACAAATTCAGTGAAATATCTGGGGCACCAGATAGAGAAAGGCGTCAGAAAGGTAACGTCAGAAAGAGTGAGAATAATTCAAAAGATGCAGTTACCCCGTACTCAGAAAGAGATCAGAATGTTCCTGGGAGTGATAGGATACTGCAGGCAATGGATTCTGGGATTTGCAGTCCTAGCTAGGCCCCTGATAAAAATGACCAAGAGAGGAATACCGGATGTGGTACAATGGGATGATGAAAGCTTAACAGCCTTCACAAAACTACGGGATTGTCTGTGTACAGCCCCTGCGTTGGGAATGCCAGACTATTCTAAGGAATTTGCCCTATTCTGTGACACTCGCGATAATTGCGCGTTGTCAGTCCTAACACAAGAACATGGCACAACCAGAAGGCCTGTGGCATATTTCTCTGCCACCCTGGATCCAGTGGCTGCTGGATTACCAGGATGTCTGAAAGCAGTAGCTGCTACCTGCGCAAGTTTAGAGCAGAGTGAGTCCATTGTCATGGGACATCCTGTAACTGTGTATGTTCCACATGGAGTGGAAATTTTACTGACCAGAACGAAAACTCAGTACCTCACCCCTAGTCGGCTGACTAAATACGAGAGGATTCTTGTGGGTGCTGCAAATGTAAACATTGTCAGGTGCAGTATTCTGAACCCCGCCACTTTGCTCCCCGATCCAATGGATATGAAAGATGGGGTGGATGATGAGCATAATTGTATTGATTTAACAGAATTCAGCACCAAACCACGCCCAGACATTAAAGAAACACCATTGCCTGTGCATGACAAGGAATTATTTGTGGATGGTTCAAGTCTAAGACATGAGCAAGGAGGCCTGAGTGCCGCCTATGCGGTAGTCTCCTTAACCAAAATTGAAGAAGCAGGTTATCTATTTGACGTAAAGTCTGCACAAGTAGCCGAATTGTTTGCTATGATAAAAGCTTGCAAAATTGGGAAAAACTTACGCATAACAGTGTATACTGACAGTCAGTACTGTTATGGAGTTGTGCATGACTTTGGCCAGTTGTGGCTACAGAGGGAGTTCCTGACTTCATCAGGTACCCCTATTCGAAATGGAAAAGTTGTTCAAGACCTTTTAGAGGCAATCCAGTTACCAAAGGAACTGGCAGTGGTAAAATGTGTTGCTCATAAGAAGGGCATGGACACTGTATCACTGGGAAATGATTTTGCTGATCGAGTGGCCCAATGGTGCGCCAGAGATCGATATATCATAAATCCAAAACGAGGGGGGCCCGGAACCAGCTGCCAACTTCAAGTGTTTGAAGAAGTGCCTACATGGGATGAAGTGAAAGAGTGGCAGCAGGCGGCACCTTGGCAAGAGAGAGAGAAGTGGAAGGAAGACGGGTGTAGACCAAGACGTGTGGATGGTGTCATCTTGGGCCCAACTGGTATGCCTGTGTTACCTAGACACTTACTTGGCACAATGGCGAGATTGATACATGAAGGATCACACATTGGTAGGGACGCCATGATTCTAGTGTTCCAACAGACTTGGTACAGTAAAAAGTTCAGGAAAGTAGCAGAGTCCCTCTGCCAGAGGTGCCTGCCATGTCAAAGGATGAACGCAGGCAAAAGAACTGCGGTGGAACTGGGAAAAATTGGGAGGTCAGGGGGTCCCTTTGTGAGAATACAAGTTGATTTCATCACCATGCCACATTGTGAAGGGAAGCGATATGTCCTTGTCATGGTCTGCCTATTTTCGAAGTGGGTGGAAGCTTTCCCTACTCCCCAAAATGACGCACTGACAGTAGCTAAGTGTTTACTGAAAGAACTGATACCTAGGTTCGGGGTTCCAGTCACTATTGAATCAGACAGAGGCCGACATTTTCAGAATGATGTAATCGACGAACTCTGTAAGGCCTTTGGAATCACACAAAAGCTTCACTGTGCGTACCGTCCAGAGGCTTCTGGAATAGTGGAACAAATAAATGGAACTATCAAAAACAGACTAGCAAAACTGTGTGATGCGTCTGGCATGACCTGGGTGAAGGCCCTGCCCCTGGTCCTGATGGGACTCCGAAGTGTTCCTGACCGCAAGACAGGCCTAAGTCCCCATGAAATCCTGATGGGAAGAGTGATGAGACAAGCATGGGTACCAGGAAGCAAACTGTTGAGTATTACTGATGATTTGGTGCTTGAATACTGCAAGAGATTAGGTGACCAAGTGCGTTCTATCTCTCGCCAGATCGGAGAAGACGCCATCCTCAATCCAACGACTCCTCTCCACAAACTGGTCCCGGGGGACTGGGTCAAGATAAAGAAGCATACTCGGAAGAGCTGCCTGGAGCCAAGGTGGGGAGAGAAGCGTCAGGTGATCCTGGTAACAACCACAGCAGTAAAGTGTGCAGGGGTTCCACATTGGATACACGCCAGCCACACCCAGAAGGTATTACCAGACAAAGAGCCTGAAGAAGAAGGGCGTCCAGCAGAGGACTCTGCAGGAGCCAGACCAGAAGTAGCTGACGACGTACAGCACAGTACCAGTCAAGCTGCAGGATCAGCAGACGTTGGCCCAGGAATAGTTGATGACGAACTACCCAGAGTCCAGCCTGCTGAAGGGGTCCAAGAAACTGAGCCAGAAGTAGCTGAAGACGAGCTGCCGAGCATATGGCCAGAGGAGTGGATACCATTGATTGATCTCACCGAAGACCCCATTCGGACTAGAGAGGAAAAGCAAGGCACAGGCGAAGAACTTCAGGATCTTGAGATTCACATCAAAACTGAGGAAGGAGAAGGTCAGACAGGGACAGAACAAGTGATTGATACTCCTCCACTGACTCCTGATGTCGAGAAGGGACAGACTAGACATAGCGTAATAGTTCGAGCAGAAGAAAATCAAGAGATCGAAGTGCTTGAAACAGGATCAGATAGGATTAGAAGAACGTGTTCAGGAAACAGAAACAGAGACTTTTGAAAAACAAACGCAAAACTGTCCTGAACAAGGCCAGATTAGTAACCAGGCAGAAGAAATAGATGCTAGCCCTGGAACTAGTCAGATAGAAGGGGAAGAAACTGAAACAGAATTGCCACAAACTAATGAAAACAAGAGGGCAAGAGAAGAAAACGAAGTCTCGGTACCAACTAAAAGACTTAAGAAAAGAAAGCACATTGAGCCTGGATACATAAAGAAATTGAGACTGAGAAGAAAAACAGTAGAAGAAAAACGTGCAGAAGAAAGAAGAAGTGCTCGCATAGCAGAACAACCAGAAGATACTTCCAAGAAAAGGAGTGATCGAATAAAAAGACAAAACAAAAAGTACAAGTCTCCTGAATGGACGCTCGTTTTAGAAGAATTTGAAGATCTTGATATAACTGACGAGAGCGACGGAGAACCAGTCGCTGAGTACTCTGCCGAAGAAGAAGACGAGCCACCGTGAATTTGCACAAAGTAAGCTACTGGTGTAAAGACACAAAGAGGGGTCGAGAAACTTCTTCTGAGCCAAAATGTCTGATTCAAACGTGAATGGTAGACCTAGTTGCAGTCGTTGCAAACCATGCTGCAAGGTATGTGTATGTAGTATAGTTATACTGATATTATTTTGGATAGGACTAACAGTTTTCATTCCTTTTGCGGTGGAAAAAAATACTAATATTGACCCTACTGAAATTGTAAATACTGAGACTGAAGAACTAACAACACAAAGTGTAGCAATACATGGGAGAGCACTCAGACAAACAAAACGAGACCTAGAAGCATCAGATGAGGGAGGACTACATTATCATGGAGTAAAGAATAAAACGCATTTAAATGTTTTCGCAAACTTGTTAATACACTATGTAGAGACTATGGAAATTGAAGATTGCTATGTCTGCATGAAGCTACCTACCTCTGTAGCTGAAGGCGTGACATACCATCACCTGCCCCTGACATATGGAATCTCCTGTAGCATTTTAGCAAGCTTATTTTACAAAAGAGGACCGTTACAGTACTATTACTCCAACAATGACGTGATCTTTTCTGAACTCCCTATACGTGGGAACTTGAATCCTGTACATACTAAAAGTGACGTTACTCGCTATATGGGCGAATACTTCCTGACTATAGGTAATATAGACATAGGTGACGCACACAGAGATAACTTGACCTGTTCTTTGCGTGAGCAGGAAAAGATGTTCCTGAACATGGCAGAGAAAAGGAGAATAAAAATAAAAAGAAAGGCAGATGACGAAACACAGAAAAGGCCAAAATGGGCTGAGAACATGGAAGGCACCTCAAATGGTGGAGCGGGTCCTGCTCTGTTGCTGGATTTTGAAAAGAAAGGAAAGCTATGTCTTCACCGCGAGAAGACTAGCTACTATAATAACATTTTCATTGGTTCCAGTGAATGTGAACATAATTACAAGGTAATTGGAGGTTGGGGTTTCAAAAATGGATCAGAGCCTGTGTTTCCTGGAATTTATTATATATGTGGGGACAAGGCTTATTTCAAATTGCCGGATCACTGGTATGAAAGCTGCTACTTTGGCATTGTCTTCCCGAAAATATACCATGTGAACAAAGTTGCTGGAAGCAATGAAAATACTAATGGCTTAGTGCGTAGTAAAAGAGAAAGCATAGGTGAAATAATGGGTAGTATTTTCAGTGCACTGATACCTGGAGTGGGAGTGGTTCTAAACACTCACAGAATTTGCAAATTGTCCACTATAGTGGATGTGTTGTCTACTGACACAGCTCATGGATTTCTGCTGGTCAATACTGAAATGGTTGCGATCAGATCAATGGTTTTGCAAAACAGACTTGCTCTTGATACTTTATTAGCAAAAGAGGGCGGAGTCTGCCGGATGTTGAAGGCGCAACATTGTTGCACTTATATTCCGGACAAAAGTGTACAACTCAAAAGATACGTGAAAAACATTACTAATTTGGAAAGGGAACTCAAACCACTCGAGGTTGACAGTGCCTGGAAGAGACTGGTAGATGGTCTCTCAAATGTGGGTCATTGGTTTGCTAGCTTAGGTAAAAGCTTATTGTTTAAGGTACTGATGCCAATTGGAATTATAGGTCTTATCCTATTCTTCATATTTGTCTGTTGCAAATGTCGTAAGCACACCCGAAAGCATCAAGTGAATGCGAGAGGAGTGAAACGAAGTGTGGATGAACTTGAATTAGAGGAAATGAATAATCAGATATACAAAAGGGTGAAGAATTCTCACCCTACCAAAAATGAGAGAGAAAAGCTGAATAGCTTGCTGGAAGAGATAGAGCTGTATAAGGTGTTAGAAGTTGGCATCTGGTTCCATTTATTTTGTGATGATAGTAAATATCATCAAAGAGGGGATTGATGAAGCAAAGCTTCGTATTTTGCGACTTGCTGTAGTCATGAACCTCGCTCATGTGTAACCAAGTAATAATTTGTACGTCTTACTAACCTTTATTTCATGTTTGAACGAGGTAAATGAAGCTTGCACATGTGTATTTCTAATACAATTAATTAGAGTCAATAAAATGGCCGCTGCTTTGAAATAGCTTCTGCGCATGCGTCAGTCACACTCACGTGTCCTGACGTGTTTGCAGGTTTGGAGGGAAAAAGTTGCGCATGCGTAATACATAGCTTTGGCAATAACGTGGTACTGCTCGTGCCATTGCTCTTGTGCCTGTGTATATGTAGCTAACATTTAGACTGCATGAGTATATTTTTTGTGATAAGTTGAAAGTACAAAACCAATTATGTGTTTTCATAACGTTATTTCTATGTATTAATTTGTTCTCGCTTACTTTTCATGTACCGCGGGAAATGGGGGTCTGACTGAGCCGAAAGCCATCTTGGAGGTCCTTTCTGCGCAGGACCGTCCGCCTGGGGAGAAGTCAACCTTGGCTGGTGGAACTCAGCCAGCTGGCAGGGATGGGCAAGATGCTCCTGAGAAACTGACCTGCGAACTCAGCAGGACGGAGTCATG
This sequence comes from Lissotriton helveticus, assembly GCF_964261635.1. Classification (NCBI taxonomy): domain Eukaryota; kingdom Metazoa; phylum Chordata; class Amphibia; order Caudata; family Salamandridae; genus Lissotriton; species Lissotriton helveticus. The sequence goes on along the minus strand of NC_136064.1, from coordinate 50,281,093 downwards.
TGTCCCTATTCTGAAACAATGTTAATTTGTCATTGTATTTCCCTGGACTTTCTCATGAGAACCCCAATCTCGCTAGGCGGTACCCAGAGATGCAAAGTAGGCATCGAAATAGTGTGTTCTGATTGGTGTGTTACCCAAATCCTATCTTAGGACCAATCCAAATTGAGGGATTCTGACACTTTGCAACATTGGGGGGTGGTACACCGTCCCCAAATTGTATATCTACCCTGGGTTCACCTAGGGAAATTGTCCGACTTGTCTGGTTTAGCTGACCTGTCACTGACCCAACGCACTCAATAGGTGACTGAAGATACAGAGTACTGCGGAGCACTCTGTCCGAAATTGACCATAGACTAAGGTTTTACTAAACCTTAAAGTGCTGGCGAAGCACTTGGCTGGGAGTTCGCTGACCCAATCGGGGTCTTGATCGATAGCTGCAGAGAGGGTGGAGCGCAGGCGTTGCTTCCGAACTGCGGGTGCTGGTCCTGTCCTGAGGGTTTCCTGTCCTGTCCTGATTCCTAATCTGAGGGTTTCCTGTCCTGCCCTGGGTGTCCATTCTGCACCTGCTGTCCATTGAGGGGTATCCTTCCTTGAGGGTTTTCCTGTCCTTAACTGACCCGTGGCCAGGGTTTGGTTTCCACACCAGTCTAGGTAAATATTGCTCTGAAATCTTTAAACTTGCACCTTTCTATTTTTCTGTCTTTTGCTTCAATAAAGACACACCTTTGCATATGTTGATTTTTCCATGCTTTTGCCGCAAATTATTGAAACGTAAAGTCATTGCATATTTTCATAACGTTTCCCATGTTACCCTACCTGTTAGAAATTATATTTTGCATTGCAGTTTGTCATTTCCTGATATGGTCTAGAACGGCCTTTCTTAAACTGTCCAAAGAACTTTTGCCCTAAATGCATAGCGTTTCCTGTTGCATCCCATATTAGCATTTCCATGATTACCCTGACTTTATTTCTCTATAGTTATGTACTTTTCATTATCTTGATTATCGATTGTCTTATCCTTGTAAATCTAATGCTTACTGAGAACGAACTTTAGATAAAGACTTTAAAACTTCCAGTTGTCCGTGGTCATTTTACAAAGGTATTGAATGTCAATTTGAGTTGTATTTTGCTGCCTTTCCTTTTACAGCTAGCTCCCTGATCCATTGTGGTCATAGGTACCCGTGTCGGTCGATGGTAAGTCGGGTACGCTGAGGAATAACAGTAGGGAATTCACACAAATCGGTAGCAGCCCGTGAAGTCACCCGGTCAATGTATATGGTGAATTGAAATATATGGGCCCGAAGCCGGAAGCGGCGAAATTATTGGTTGGGTGACCTCGCACGCTCTATCAGTAGTTACATTGCATATGTTGTATTTTGATTCTGCGTATGTCATTCTGTGTAAGTTATAACGCCAAGGATCATGGTCTCAAGTAATACCGTTGGCAGTATAAACAGAAAAGGATCACTATAGGATTCATCAAACACAAAGCCATGTACATTTCCAGTGAACATCAAGAACCTGTGTAATCATAACTCCCCCCTCCCTAACCCGCCCACTGCCATTCCTGACCAGTCCTGCTATCACTGTGAAGGTAATCAAGGTAAATCATCATAAACAGCACACTCTACAGGCTGTAGTTTCCTTGGAGTATAAAGTGCGGGCCTAGATCACAGGGTCCAAGGTTGAGGAGTTAGTGGGTGGCATTATGCGCTATGGTGTCGGGGTGTCCTGCGGGGATACTAAGCCCATCGATTCCAAATCAATCAGCATAGCCTTCCATTCCAACAAGATAGGCTATATTCTCAGCCCCCTCTCTTCCTCTCTATGAAGAGCTGAGCCCTCCGCTCTTCCCCACTGAACCAGGTCAGCTTGCCAAATGGAGATCACAGGGCATCTGGGGGATTTCCACCTCATGGTGGGAACTCGTACTGCCAATGTGAGGGCTAAGTCTAGAAATTTTAACCGTACCTACTGTACTCCTGAGCGCTTTCGAAGGCCTATGAGGCAGTTCAAAGCGTCAGTTGGGACCGGTAATTGTGTGACTACATTCAGTGTGTGGCACACTCCAACCCAGTAGGCTCGAAGACCGGGGCAAGACCATAACATATGAAGGAAATCTGCTTCATCCCCTCTGCAGCGGGTCAGCAATGAGGGGAGTCCGGGAACATGCGATGGATCCTCTTAGGGGTAAGGTATGATCTATGAAGGATCATCGATTGGATGAACTTCAGTTTCGCTTTACGCGATACCTTCTTGGGGTGTTCCAACATACATTTTCAGGCCTTATCAGTGAGTTCAATATTAGCATCCTTAGACGAGTGCGCTCTCAAGGAGGTGAGTGGGATCGCTGCATGCGCTCGGACACCAGTATACAGCCACCGCACCAAGTGCCCCCCAGGTCCCATATAGTATAAGAGATGTATCAGGTTATGCTGAGTGGGTTCATTCCTCTACGGGGTCCATGTGTTCCTAATGTAATGTGTCACTGTAGCATGTAGTAAGTATAGACGAAGGGGTGCGCCCGTAGCCCGCACAAAGGAGTCATGATCGAGTAAGGTACCATCCCCGAAGAATGCACCGATATCCTCTACCCCACTATCCGTCCAGTCCTGCATCCTGGCTCTCATGAGTCTGCCTTATGGTGTAGGAAACCCCAGGATAGGGATGTTAGGGGTGTAAGGAGTCGCTGCAGAAGTGTATGATAGTGCCTTCCTCCAGCAGTGTAGGGCAGTTTTCAATAGGGTAGGACTATCCATGGGAATCTTGGCCTTTGGCAATAGAAAGGAGTGCAGTTTGCCCCGGTCTAATTTCTGTGGTGTAAACCCAATCTCCTGCAGATTCCTCCCTGCTGTCCAGAAGGAGAGCCACTGGAGTTGACTGGCATAGTAATAACTTCTGAAGTCAGGGACACCTAGGCCGCCACTTTGGGTCTCCAGTTGCAGCTTCCGCAGGCCTATTCGTCTGCGGCCAGTGCCCCATATGAGATTCACCAGAATAGTATTCAATGAATTAAAAATGGACTGTGGAAGGATCACAGGCAAGTTTACGAAATAATATAAAAGGCGAGGCAGCATTACCATTTTCGATATGGCGATTCTCCCCATCACCGACAACGGCAGAGAGGACCAGAAGGCACCACTGGCTCAAAGAGCCGTTAGAGCTCGCACTATGTTGCCTTCGATCTGATCTGCCTGTCTTCCGTAGACATGAATAACTAGATATTTAAAGTTGACGGGGGCCACTGGCAGGGCATTGTCACCAAACTGTAAGTTAAGGGGGTATGGTTTTCCCGGAAGAAGTAGGCTGTTGACTTCCCGGGATTTATAGCCAGACCCGACAGGCATTCAAAAGTGGCAAATAGATCGGGGAGCGGGGCATTATCTGCTTTCAGATATCGTAGAAACAGAAGTATGTCATCAGCATAGATGGATAACAAGTGGTCTGCCCCATCAATGGGGATGCCGAGCTGGTTCGCTGAGCCTCGTAAAGCTATGGCTAGCGGTTCTAACGCTATTTTATAACACATGGGAACCCAAGGCGCAATTGTTAGGGACCTATGGGTAATACTTTTTTTACAGAGACAATGGTCCCTAAGGTAACTGAGTAAATTTAATACAAAATAGACTAATTAATTCTATATTGGTGTCCAGCCGGACAGTTTAATTGCATATAATAAAAAATTCGTATCAAAAATTCGGTTAAAAGATATAAGTGGGACACCAGCCGGTGCCCGACTCAACAACCTTCAACAAGGAAAAAACATACAACATAAATTGTGTAGGCAAAACAAAAGGCAGTCTGATTAGTATAAAATATATAAAGACTATACATAAACTACACATATGCACACATAATTACTAATAGAATAGTGACATTTGTGTATTAAGTCGACGACGTTTCGAACTACCATTGGTTAAGAGTTCATCTTCAGGACAATTGATCCTTTGCCTATTTACAGATACTAACATAAGTACCCATATTAGTGACACAATTGAAAAATAACATAAAAATCGACATACAATTACATGCAAGGGAAGAAAAAGAAATTAGAACAGAATGATTAGAAGGTTTTGAAAAATAAAGAAATTGGCATGTAAGTAATTCACAACTTAGATTACATTACAAAAGGTCACTTTTGACCAAACAACTTACATTAGCTCAATTATAGGTGAATGATTGCACCAACCCATGCAGCCCATGTGACATGGTTCTCATCTATATAGAATTTTAAGTTTGACAACATGTGCTCTGGAAATATCAAGTTAAGAGGAAACTATGCAACCAGTATTTATCAGCATAGGGGCTAATTTTAATTACCTCTGACATTAGGTTGTATTCAGGAGTTGGTAGATAATAATTGTGGGCTGGCAAGCCCGTCGATTTGGTAGAGAGACCACCACTTGGTTATGGGTACATGGGGCTATCTATAAATTAAGAGAAACGAATATTACACCCCTTGTCACGTTTTTGTAAAAACGAGGTTCAGTGAAATAAGTGCAGAGGCTTACCGAATTACCTCTTACGCGTTGCCACTTTTAATTAGTAGTTTTGGCCGGGTAATGCAGTACTTGATAGAAGCACGTTCGGAAGTAACATTCTAGGGAGACATTAATTAGAATTCCAGATAAACAGCCAACTCCATAACGTGTGGATCAACACTTACCAGCCACACAGCAACCAGACGCTTACCGGTGATAACAGAGGAAACGTCCACAATGAGCGTCCGATTTCCAAAAGGGGACGAAGCCCTAGGTTAAAAGAGGATTGCAGATCATATGTCCGTTTCTTGATATAATCTCGGTCAGCACGTTAATATATATTACGGGCTAACACTCACCCGGGATAGATAAGTCGCGATTCCTCGATGGGGATCAGTGCTTCCTGCAACTGACGGCGCGCTGGAGCTACCACGCCGCGCATGCTCTTTTAATGTTAGCAATGGAAAGGGGTTTGTTGAGTGCGCATTTGGGGGCCATTTTGAAGTGGTGTAAAGCGATAGAGTGAATAATGGTTATCAAGGGACTACTAATTCCGATAGCTAGTAAAATAAGTGCTTAATATTAAAGCACAATATTTTTTACATTTTAGTGCGTTTAATAGCCGAATAGCATTGGGTTTACATTTCTAAAAGGCCAAGGTAAAGTGCATGAATTTCTAAACATGAAATACAGGAACCGAAGACATTATGTCTGATCATTCAACCAATTGGGTATTTGGGTTATTTGGGGGTTTTTGGGGACTTTTTGTTCCAACAGCCCTGTAAAAAGTGCATTAATTGTAAATAGAAAACATTCCCAATATTCATCACGGTACCCACATCCTGAATTACAAAAGACAATATTCTTCTCATATGGCAATTGATGGACCAGACCTTACATTAGGCCTCGATTACTACCGGATAACATTTCAGAACCATTTCATCACAGTATCATTAGACACTATCCATATATCATGAAAACCAGGAGACGATCTTATTCTCACTTGTCGGTTGGTGGATCAACCCTTGAATTAGGCCTCAATTCCTATCAGATCATATTCAAACACAGTTCACAACAATGAGGTCCAGTCCTCCAATTTATTTAGTCCTTCATGTAGACTTCGTGTCTTCAAAATCCAGTGTAGCTCCTCCTTATTCAGAAGTTGCTGGAGATTAGCACCTCGGGGGGGCACCTTGACCAATGTAATGACAGTCCACTGGAAGTCAAGTTCTGTGTGTCCCAGTTCCACGAAATGGTCAACCAAAGGAGCGTTTAGGGTCTTACATCGAATGCGGCTCCTATGCTGACACATCCTTAGCTTGACTTTTTGTGTAGTTTGACCGATGTAAATCTTAGGGCAACTACACATAATAGCATAAATAACATTATTACTGTTACAATTTGTCAATTGCTTGCGAACATGTCTCACATCATTAAAAGAAAAATCTTTACCTTCTACTGTGCTATCGCACATTGTGCAATTACCACATTTGGCATGACCTGTAATGCACGGTAATGACCATAAAGCCTCCAAGGTTTCACATTGATCTGGAGCCGGTAATGCAGCCCGGACAAGATGGTCCTTGATATTTTTTGACTTTCTGAATGCAAACAAAGGTCTATCTATTTGCAAAGTTCCTGCATTCAAAACCGGCCAGTGGCGTTTTATACTCTTAGTTATGGAGTTGGAAGCAGGGGAAAAAGTGGTCACACAAACTAACCGTTCTTCCTTTTTCTTAACTTTGGGCTCAAGTAGTGTGTCCCGTGGGCAATACCAGGCTCTTTTGGCAGATCTACGGACAAGTCTACGAGGATAGCCACGATTGATTAGTTTAGCACTAAGTATCTTACATTCTTGAAAAAAATCTTCCTTTAGAAAACAATTGCGACGCAGTCTCAAAAATTGTGAGAAAGGTAAGGAATCCCTTAATGCTCGCGGGTGATGACTGTGGTAACTTAAAAGGGTATTCCGTTCAGTCGGTTTTCTATAAAGACCTGTTATCAGAACACCATCGCATACCTGGACAGTGAGGTCAAGAAATGGGATGGAGACACGGCTAGTAGTGGAGGTGTAGGTCAAGCCACTACAATTGCTATTAAGCCAATGGATGAATTGTGGAATCAGCTCATCGCGATCAGTCCACACCATGAAAATATCATCTATATACCGCTTCCATAGTGCAATAGCACTATGGAAGGGATTAGATGAAACCAGAATGCGGCCACACTCCAGATGGTTCATATATAATATGGCCAAGTTGGGGGCAAAAATAGCCCCCATAGATGTACCCTTGATTTGGCCAAAGTAGTCTCCATCAAAAAGAAAAAAATTCTTTGTCAAGCAAATTTCCAAAAGTTGCAAAATAAACAAAGTGGGGACTTGGTGAGGACGAGGTCTTGTGTCCAACACTTCTTGTATCACCAGCAAAGATTCATTTTGTGGTATATTCGTATATAGTGACTCCACGTCCAGCGTGCATAGCACACTGGACGTGGGGTCAAATGGATATCCCTCTATGGTGTTTATCATATCCATACTGTCACGTATGTAGCATTCAGTTGATGGTACGAAATCTTTGATGAAATGATTGATAAAAAGGCCTAAGGGCTCTAAAATAGACCCACACCCAGAGACTATTGGCCTTCCAGGGGGGGATTCAGTGCTCTTATGGATCTTCGGGAGCGTGTAAATCACCGGTATCCTGAATGTTGTAGCGTTCAAAAAAGCATGTTCTTTCCTGCTAAGGAACCCACTCTCAAGTGCTACATTGGTGACCTCTCCAATCAGTGTTTGAATCTCTTTAGTTGGATTTCTAGGAAGCCTCACATAGTGTTCTTGATTGCTCAATTGCCGATGAATTTCTGATTTGTAGGACTCTATCTCTTGGAGTACAATCCCACCACCTTTGTCGGCGGGTTTTATAATCAGATTAGTATTTGATTTTAGGGAAGATAAAGCCTTTTTCTCTTCTGAGGAAATATTAAATGGGATAAATAGGCGCTGTTTGCCCAAATTGTTCACGTCATTTAGTACCAGTTTTTCAAATGTACGCAACTCAGCAGGGACCATAGCGCCAGAAGGAGAGAAAGTAGAAGGAGGCCTAAATGGAGTACCACTAGTTTTGGGTGGTTGAGGGTTAAGTTGGAAAAAGGCCTGTAGCCTTAATTTCCGAAAAAACTTTAGAAGTTCAGTTTGTATTTCTAAGAAATTTGGACGGATGGTTGGAACAAATGATAGTCCTTTACTAAGCAGTGAAAGTTCACTACTTGTGAGTTGGTGACTCGTTAGATTGAAAATGGGCAAGGTTTTTTGTACGTCCGACATAGTAGGCAGGTTAGCAGTGTTACAACAATCAATTAGCTCAGGAGCTACCATTGATAATGTTGACGTCGGGTATTCCGTTCCCCTGGTGGATTTGGCCATCGCTGCGTTTGTTTCGCTTTTCCTCTTTGCGGAGGATCTGCTTGGCCTCTCCCTAAAAAAGGATTTCTATTGACAGGGCCCGGGGTACTCCCAGAATCGGAGTTCTCAGACGATTCAGCAGATGAGTCGGAGAAACCAACCAACGTTTGTCTCTTATTAAATCTGCCCCACGGTTTTTGATTATGATTTTGTGGGCCACTGTAACCTTTTTGAGTATAGAATTCTTTATTTAAGTAAGGATATGCTCTCTCTTGCGTAAAGTTCTTTATGTCTTTCCTTACTTTAATTGATTTTTTATTTAATTCTATCCTATGGAAATCCACAATCGTCTTTTCAACCTCCTCCAATAATTTAGTGCACTCAGAAACTGTGCCTTTTTCACTAATTTGTTTCTTAATGGCATCTATTCCTACTTCAAGTTTTTTTAGTTCTTCAACGGCTATATCAATCCCTAAAGCCATCCAATGGCGAGAACATGTGGTACTAATATAACTGAAGCCCGTGATGTATTTAGGGTTATCAGTAAAAACACCAGGTACATTACGCACCTGTAACCCAAGCGGAATGATATTCGCTTTCAAATATTCAGTGAGAAGAAGTATCATTAATTGTAATCTCACAACCTTCTTTTGGACTTTCTCAAGTTGCTCTCCCAATGGAATGGTCAAGGCACTAGGTGTGTCAGGAGCTCCTGTGAGCAAGGAAGGGCCACCAATTAATTTTTGAATGTAATCCTCATTGTATAAAGGTGTGTGGTCTGACATGCCAATTAAGAATTTGAAACGGGAAGGTTTAATGGGGGGGACACGTAAGGAACCCACTTAATCCAGAGGGTAGGGGTGCTATCCCTTGCAATCAAGCGATTGCGCTAAACATATTTTACAACACAAGGGAACCCAAGGCGCAATTGTTAGGGACCTATGGGTAATACTTTTTTTACAGAGACAATGGTCCCTAAGGTAACTGAGTAAATTTAATACAAAATAGACTAAATAGTTCTATATTGGTGTCCAGCCGGACAGTTTAATTGCATATAATAAAAAATTTGTATCAAAAATTCGGTTAAAAGATATAAGTGGGGCACCATCCGGTGCCCGACTCAACAACCTTCAACAAGGAAAAAACATACAACATAAATTGTGTAGGCAAAACAAAAGGCAGTCTGATTAGTATAAAATATATAAAGACTATACATAAACTACACATATGCACACATAATTACTAATAGAATAGTGACATTTGTGTATTAAGTCGACGACGTTTCGAACTACCGTTGGTTAAGAGTTCATCTTCAGGACAATTGAACCTTTGCCGGTTCTAACGCTAGCATAAAAAACAGGGGAGATAGTGGGCACCCCTGCCGTGTGCCCCTGTGAATAGTGTATTTTTTTATATGTACTGGCCAGTGTGTGCCCTGGCCATGGGGGATGTATACAATAATCGCACCGAATTCAGGTACGTATCCGGGAACCCAAACTGTTGCAGCATCGCGAACATGAAGTACCAAGAGAGAGAGTCAAAGGCCTGCCTAAGATCCAGTGCTATGCATCCTGCCGACGGATACTCAGAGGGGGTGGCCATCATTACATAGTGTAACTGTCTGGTATTAAGGGAAGTGCTTCGGTTCGGCAGGAACCCGCATTGGTGCCCGTGTATGAGTGTTTTGAGAAATGGCTGTAAACAGTTGGCCAATGCCTTACTTAAAATTTTGTATTCCGTTGCTAGCAGGGAGAGAGTCTTTAATTAGCCAGCTCCGTGCTATCCCGCCCTGTTTTGGGTATCGATGTGACCAGCGCATGCATGGTGGAAGTCGGTAGGTGACCTGTCTCAAAGGCAACCTTGTACACTGATTCCAGTGTTGGTTCCATGGTCTCTAAATAGGTGTGGTAAAACTCAACCAGGATTCCGTCAATTCCAGGCGCTTTGTTACGATTCAGACCCTTAATTGCGGCTCGGATTTCCTGTTGAGTTATTGGGCCATCTATGTCTTTTTGCATATCATCTGTGACTACCGAAAAGGGAAGATCTTGTAAAAACCCTACAAAAGAGGGACCGTCCACAGGAGCAGGCGGTGCATAAAGCGCTTCAAGGTGATCATAAAAGGCAGTGTTTATTTCACTTTGCATGTGGACCATGTGTCCCTCAGGCGTACGGATACTAGTTATAATTGGTGGATCTGGTCTATCTCCCACCATGCGGGCTAGCAGCACACCAGACCTGTCTGCCTCTGTGTGTTTCCGTTTAAGGAATGCTCTGCGGTCTATAGTCTGTAGTGTCTCTAATGTGTCCACGTGGTCTATATGGGCAGCCTGCAAAGCCTCTTGTTTGTTCGGATTAGATACAGCTTCCCGTTCAAGAACATCCAACGTTGTTCGATGCTCCTTAAACGTTGGTGTATCTCCTGTCTGGCCCCACCAACTGCCCGATCGACGCCCTCCTAACCACCACCTTCAGAGCATCCCGCTCAATTAAATTAGAGGAGGCTGTGTTCCAGTTTTCAGCTAAGTAGTTAGTGATAGTGTTGGAGAGAGTTGTGCGAAAGGGAGCATCTTCCAGTAATTGTGGATGGAGCTTCCAGGTGGGCACAGGGGTGGACACCGTACCCCAGCTGAGCGTGAGCTCCAGAGGGCTATGATCGGAGAAGGTTTTTACTAAATATGTGGACTGCTGAGTCCGGGTAGTGATGGACCCGGAACAGAGGAACCTATAGATCCTGGTATGGAGACTGTGCACTGAAGAGTAAAAGGAGAATTCCTGGTGGGTAGGGTAGAGGCATGTCCATGTGTCAGAGAGTGACCACCCCATAGCGCAAGTCGTAAATTGTTCAGCCAGTTTGCCAGCGCTCGTACCATGAAGGGGCGGGTGTGACCTATCTAGGGCAGTGTCTAATACAGCATTCCCTCCCAGCATCCAATGGATACCGTCCCAGTCCACCAACGCTGTCCCCAAGCGGTGCAAGAATCGCTCCTGATCAAAATTGGGGGCGTAAACGCTGCCGAGGACCACCAAGGAGCCATCCAGTGTGCCTTTCACCAGAATGTACCGCCCCTGGTCACAAACCCGGCATTCCAGCTCAATGAAGGGGACCCTGTGGCGTATCCAAATGGTTGCACCCCTAGCTCTTATATGATAGTCAATGCTTACACCAGCTGTAGAGATCTGCCATGGGTTTGAGGTTTGATCCCTCCTACGCCAACCTGTTCATGGGTTGGTTTGAGAGGGGGCATTCCTGGTCTAGGGAGGCCTCAGATTGGGCAAACCCAACCATTTCTAGGTGCGCTCTATTGATGATTTCATCATCATCTGGACAGGGTCAAATGAAAAATATTGGCCTACCATGCCTATTTGATCAATAAATATTATAATGTGACTTTAATGTTTTAGTTTCATAAAACACAAATGCAGTTTCTTGACTTGTTGCTTTACATCTCTTACAACAAAATTAAAAGCACTTTGGTTAGAAAGCCAACATCAAGAAATAACAGTTTATTGGCTAGGAGTGTCCATCCAGCTAGCATCATAAAATTCGATTCCACCATCTGTCTGGCCCAATACTATGGGTGAGGTTCCCGCTCCCAAAACAGAGATCAAGAGCCTGGGGATCTGGCTCGATCAGGACTTATCCATGAAAATCCAGGCTAAAAAAACAGCAGGAACTTGTTTTGGACTTTTACGCTCTGTCCGTAAGATTCTCCCTCTGCTTCCCCCTCTGTCCAGGAAGCTTCTAGTCCAAGGATTGGTACTTTCACGACTGGACTACAGCAATGTGATTTACTTAGGGGCCCCTGAAGACACTCTTGGCAAACTTCAACGAACACAAAACGCGGCAGCCAGAATGTTGATGGGCCTTTCGTCTCAAGCATCTGCTAGACCAGCGCTTAAAGCCCTCCACTGGCTTCCTGTGCGATAGAGGATCGATTTTAAGGCTATGTGTATCACCCATAAGCTTCTGAATGGGCAAGGCCCTCCGATTTTAGCGGGTCTGGTCACCCCGTACAAAGCCTCGAGATCTCTGCGCTCGGATAGTGAGCGACTGGCAACCGTCCCCAAGTTTAGGAAGGTACGCACGGGAGGCCGTCGCTTTTCTGTGAGAGCAGCCGCACGCTGGAATTCGCTTCCCCGTGGCCTGCGGCTGGAATCTTGCCATTTGCGCTTTCGTAAGCAGCTTAAAACCTTTCTTTTTCCTAAATAGGTCCTTTTGCTTCCTTCTGCCCGTTTCTGACTTTTGACTTTATAGCGCGGGGATGCCTCCGGGTCACCAGGCGCTCTATAAATCTCTAAATAAATAAATAAATAAAATAAAAATAAACAAAAGCAATTCCTTATGAAGAAATGCTCCTCTATGAAATGCCTTCTCATATTTGGACTGCAATTGTTTTTTTTGGGGACACATGTGGGATAACTGTGTCAATACATTTTGATCTGGACTAATTGTGTGATAATTACACTTCCCAGTGTATGTCTCTCTCACCTTTATGTAAAGATTCACAATCCACCTAGCTTTAATGGCCATGAGGCAGGTGTAAGAAATTGGGTTACAGGTTGAAGAGGTGAAACCCTTCTCAAGCAGCAACCACAATTCTTCTCCAGTTGAAGTCACAAACAAACCCTAAATTAACCTGTGCTCAACCCTGGGGTCGCTTGGTACAGAACAGTCAGGATTAACTAACAGAAGATGTGTAAAGTATGCGAGAACCCCTCAGACAGTAACAAAGTTAAAACAGACCACTTAAGGATCCTACACCAGTTTAGAAAAATAGAGTCATTTTTATTAAATAAAGCAAGGAAATCATGAAGAAGTCTAATCAATATAATAGGAGATATTCAATGTTAAAGATTTTAGTAACACTAGCACTAAAAAGCACTGTTATGTTATGTTATGTTATACATTTATTTTTATAGCGCACGGCTACTCCAAAGGAGTGTCCCGGCGCTTTATCGAGGCAGCTCAAAATAAAAAACATAACACCAAACAGCGAACAACTGAGACAGGGAGAAAACAACAGAGATACTAAAGGTTAAAAAGCCAGGTCTTCAGGCTCTTCCTGAAGTTAAGCAGATTGGAAGAGGACCGTAGGGCCAGAGGCAGGGTGTTCCACAACTGAGGGGCCCTCAAACTGAAGGAGCGCCCCCCAGTACGTGCCTTCCTGATTCGAGGAACCACAGCCAAGAACAAAGATTCAGAACGCAAAGATCTGGCCGGACGGTAAAAGGCGAGCCTGCGTTGGAGGTACTTTGCTCCCACGCCAAAAAGCGCTTTATGAGCCAACGTTAGAACTTTAAACATGATCCGCTTCCGGATGGGCAGCCAATGAAGCGACTGCAACAAACCGGAGGCTCCTACTCGCCTATGGAGGCCAAAAATGGCGCGGGCTGCAGCATTCAGCACAACCTGCAGCCGCTGAACAAGATAGTCCGGCAGACCACTGTACAGGACATTAGCATAGTCCAATCTGGAACCAACTAAGGCCTGTGCAGTGATCTTTCTATGCTCTTCTGTGAGCAGAGGCAAAAACTTCCGGAGCATCTTGAGTAGCCCAAAGCAGGTGCCCGTTAGGCCACGAACATGTGGCACCAGCGTCAGGCTGTTGTCCATCTTTACTCCCAGATTCTTTGCCACCAGCGATGCCAGGGCAGGGGGACACATATCTGTGGGCCACCAGGCCCGCCAGTCGGGGTCAAGGGAGCAGCCGAAGAACACACCTCCGATTTATTGGAATTGGCCTTGAGACCATTCGACTGGAACCAGCTGAAGACCCACTCCAGACAGCCCCGGATATTCTCCCCATCGAAAGCCTGATCTTTCCCACACGTGAAGATCAACTGCGTGTCATCAGCGTAGGACACGATCTGGGCCCCAAAAGACTCCACCAGTGCCGCCAGCGGTGTCATAAAGATGTTAAAGAGAGTCGGGCTCAACACAGAGCCCTGCGGAACACCGACTCCCAATGGCGGCATCTCGGCGGAGCTCGGAGAGGCCCAGACCGTTTGTCGACGGCCCTCCAGAAAAGATGAAAACCAATCAAGCACCGTCCCCCTCAGACCGATGTCATAAAATCTGGCGAGAAGCATCTCGTGGGGGACGGTGTGAAAGGCCGCCGACAGATCAAGCATGGCAAGCATGGCCCGGCCTCCAGAGTCCAGTGTCTCCCTGATGATCTCTGACACCTCCAACAGTGCCGTCTCCGTGCTTAAATTAGGGCGGAAGCCGGACTGTGAAGGGTGTAGCAGATCACTGGACTCAAGAAAACTGGAATGAACGCCGTGCACATGCTTCTCCGTGATCTTGGCCAACGCCGGGAGGAGGGAAATCGGCCTGTAATTGGCCAGAACCTCCGGGTCAAGCCCAGGCTTCTTGAGGAGGGGGATCACCATAGCCCTTTTCCAGGGTGATGGGACCTGCCCCTCCCTCAAAGACAAATTCACAAGTGGATTGACCACAGGGTTGACCACAGTCGCCATCTTAGCCAAAAATTTGGCCGGGCAGGGATCTAATGGCGAACCCGACTTAAGATTTGCCAGAAGCGCCAAGGAGGCATCGATGGAAATAGGTGGAAACTCTGCGAGAACCACAGCCTGCGCAGCACTAACCTCCAACTGTGGATATCTGGTCGCTCTGGATCAGGACAAAGTCACACGTTCAGGCCAACTGTAAGAAATGAGTTATAGGTTGACTAGTGTATGAGCCCTGGTCTTTGTTGACTGGGTTATGAGCCCTGGTTAAGCAGCAACTACAATCCCTATTAGGGTGAGGCAAAGGCAAACCCCAAATTAACCCATACTCATCCCCCTGGTAGCTTGCCACAGAGTAGTCATGCTCAAATTAGAGGCAATGTGTAAAGTATTTGTCCAACACTTCAAAGAGGAACACAGTGACAACACACCACAAAAAGATCCCACTCCGAGTTAGAAAACTAAAGTATTTTTTATTAGATAACACAACCAGAATGACAAAAATCCAGTTAGTAGAACTGGAGATATGCAATTTTAAAGATTTCAGTAAAATAGTCCAAAAAGCCCAAAGCGTCAACTGTGGCTATCTGGTTGCGCTGGAACGGGACAAAGTCCCAATTCCAGGACAACTGCGATAGAGTGCATCTGGGTTACAGAGACCCAGTTAGACCTGCTGAACAAGACACCTTAAATCCTAGTTTGTGAAGCATTGTGCGAGTCTGTGTCAAAGATCCTCTGCGCAGCTGAAGTGCTGCATTGCTTCCGAGATGCGGTGATGCTGTGGTTGAGGTCCTTTATCGTCGTCGATAATCCTTCCAACGAGGGCTTGAGTTGTGAAGTCTGGCGACGAGGATACGCCATGCAGTCAAGGTGATGCCTCAATTCCGTTGAGCTGCTAGACTGCGGTGAGGAGTCCGGTGTCATCATCAAGGCTGCCATCGATGAGGGGTGCGAGGGACTGTGCCAAGGGTGTGTTGTGTGGCGGGGGTTCTGATGTGGCGATGGACTGCAATGTGGGTCTGTGACTGTTCTGATCCACGCAACAGCGGTGATGTGCTGGTGCTCCTCAGAGTTGCACTGCAAAGCAGTTGAGATGCGGTGGTTACACTGGATCTATAGAGTCTGGTATCTTAGGCCCTTTTCCAAGGGTCCATGACGGGCCGGCACCACTTGGTACGGCAGACTCACAGATGGCAGAGTCCAGGTGCTATGTTCGAGGTTGTTGGAGCCTTCTTTCCCTGAGGCTTTAGTCAGAAAGCCAGCCAACTAGCCCATGAAGTCTCTCTGGGGCCCTGGGTTCAACAGATGCAGGTCCAGTCATTTTTACCCAGGCAAGAGGGCAGCAGGTCAGCACATCAGGGCAGCAGTCCTTCAGTGCAGCAGATCAGCAAAGTGGCAGTCCTTTCAGCAGCACAGCACTTCATGGTGGAGTATTCACAGGTCCAGAAGAATACTGTGGAGTTGGTGATTAAGGTCCAATATTTAAATCCAGTTGGTCCTCTGAAATGAAGGAGAAGCTTCTAGAGGTTTTTCTTTGAAGTCCCCAGGCATCCTGTCTTCCCTGTGCTGCCTGCAGACTAACTACAGAGGGTATGCAGCCCTTTGTGTGGAGACAGGACACAGCCTATTAATTTATAAGTAGAGCTGTACTCAGTTCTGCCCCCCATACTGCCAGTAATGACCCCTCCAGGCACACCTAAACTCCCCATTGTGTGTGGCTGTCTACGATAAAAACACAAACCCTAACTGTCAGCTACACCCAGTCATGTGACCTGGGGATAGGCTACAGGCACTAAATAGCTAAGGCAGGAAATTGTCAAGTTTCTAAAAGTGGCATTTTTAAAATTGTAATTCAAAATCAGACGTTACTATGAAAGAGATTTTTTCATTACAATTCCAGACACCAAACTTGAACTGGCTACTTGCTTCCATTTGGAAATTATTGCTTATTAAATGTAATAAGGTAGCTCCACTGTTATCCTATGGGAGAGGTATGTCTTGCAATAGGGAAAAATGAATTTAAGAGTTTTTCACTACCAGGACATATAAAACTTAAAATTGCATGTCCTACTTTTTTATATACATCGCACCCTGCCCTTAGGACTGTTTACGGCTTATGCTAGGTGTGCCGCATATTTATTTAAAAGGAAAGTTTGGGCCTGGTATAAGCTTTATTTTGTCATGTCGAACTGGCAGTTTCAAAAATACACATACAGGCTGCAATGGCAGGCCTAAGGCATGTATAAAAGGCTACATAAGAGGATGGCACAATGAGCGCTGCAGGCCCACTTTTAGCATTTCATTTACAGGCCCTGGGTCTATGTTGTACCACCTTACAAGGGACTTATAAGTAAATAAATATGCCAATTGGTGATAAGCTAATGTTTCCATGTTTTGAGGGGTGAGCCCATTCACTCTAGCACTGGTCAGCGAAGGCAAAGAGCGCGGAGTCCGAAGTCCAGCAAAACAGATCATCAAAAACATAGATGAGGAAGGCAAAATGTTTGGGGGAACACCACCCTAAGGCTGCCAGGTGTAACAGTGGGTCATTTGTTTATGTAACTAAACATCTTGTGGTAGGACACTATCATTTAAAGACTAAACATTTTAAAAGGAAGTAGTCACTATATTTCCACAGACACTTTTACTGATAAAACTATATTGCACACAAACCATAATGTATGCAAATCAGGTTTCAGTCAATATTTATCATTTATGCATCACCAAATAAAGTGTCTTGATTTGTTTTCATCCTATTAAAATCTTTGATACCATCACACTTCAGAATTACAAAAAAATCCCTTCATTTTTAATTTCCTAACTGCTGAATGTGTACAGTTCATTTACAGTATTTAAATGATGTTGTGTGTTACAAAAAATGTCATACTACACCCCATGCTTTAACACGCCCTGTACCACAGCAAGATTATCACACAATTCACTTTTTTTTTTCTCTGAGTGCAAAGTGAGCAGAGTATGTAAACACCAATCTTCATGGTACAAAAAAAGTTGCAATTTGTCAGAAAATATAGCCTAACATTTTACCTCTGTCTTTGAAGCACAGGAAATGGGACAAGATAAATACAGAATTTAAATACATCAAAACATATGGCTTGTATTTAAGGACTAGTCAGTTAGTGGCTAGTTTCACAAGGTACACGGACCCTTGACTTGCATATGTTAAAATTAGAATTCCACTTGGAAAATTAAGTTTGCTTTGTTTGGTACACTTTCAGGTCTAGGCTGCAATGCTACATGACAGCTTATCAGCTCATATGATGAATTTAAATAACTGTGTAGGTGCATTTTGATTAAGTTCCATTTTGTGACACTCAATAGGGAGTCTGCAGAATGTACAGAGGCCTGTTGCTCTGTGATTGAACTTGAACATGCTGTACTCTTGCTCCAACTTCAATACTTGGACGAATTACCAAGTCACAAGTGTACATGACAATCTGTTGCTATGCTTCGCTTCTGATTACTAAAAATGAATATATGGTATAGTTCCATTCTGGTTAATGACTGGACAAATGTTGGGAAAGTACCTGCTTCGGGGAATGCTCCACTGTCTGTGTATTGTTTGTGCAACATTGCTATAATCTATACCATACACAAGTCTGCATTTTGAGAACGTTCAGATTGGTACTTGACTCCTCACTACTGTTGATGTTAGAGTTACACTTTGAATCTTGCTGCTGTGTGTCTTTATTCATTTTTAGAAATCCGCAACTGAAGGCTCACGTGTGCTATGTGACACTGGTGCAGCTCCTACTATTTGTGTGCAGTGCATAGCTGTATTATAGGATTGTCAAATATATTAATTGGAGCTGTTTGTTAGGTGCCCTCTGCCAGTGTGCCAATAAATCAGTGATCCCAGCCACCAAAAATATCCTCACATGCTAGCAGTATATCCCAGAAACCACTACAAAACTCTATGTGTGGCTCACATGTCATTCTATGGTCTAGTGCAATATTAACAAAAGTATATACAAGTATATAATAATAATAATATTAATATTAATAATAATAATGAGTTTATAAAGAGCATGGTTACGCCACACCGGCCTGTCACCGCGCTACAGTGAGAGAGATAGGCAGTGCCTCAACCATGTCCAGAGCAGCCCCCCTAATCAGCATGAGAACAAGTAAGCAATAGAAGCATAGATTGTTACTTTGTTAAAGGTTTGCTTAGTGCAAGGGCTAATCTTGTGAAATCATAGTTCTTTTCAATGAGTTGAAACTTAATTGCAATTGTTCATAGAAACCATAAGCAAAATATCTAAAAAATAATTTGGTCAACGGTTGCCACAAGGGTGGGAACCGAGTACAGTGATAAAGTAGAACTGATTGAAAATTGGATTTTATGCAGACATATAATCAGAGGAGGTCTGGTGCTAAACAATACCTGGCCCACATGTGTTCACAATCTCACATTTTTTAATGCTGAAGTTGAGAACTGTTGGAAATATTGCCATGAGGGTAAAGTATGTCTTTGAAGCATGTTTAGAGGATGGCATTGAAGTTGAAAAACTTGCCTGTCAGGTAGCCAGCCTTTTGCTGTTTACTGGGTAAGAAAGTACTTACAAAAAGGTATGAAGACCATGTTTGTTGCCAGGACAGATATTCCAGCATCTCAGAATTTCTTAGGGCCATCAATGACCCATAATGAGGCACAAATGGTGGCTGTCACAAGAGAGATGGGGCAGACTGCAATGCCTGTTAAAAGGGAACAGTAATGCCTGTTATAGGGGAACAGCCATAGTTATCTCGAGACATTACATTTTCTTAGAATATAGGTTAGAGCGAAGAATAAGAGGTGTAATACTTCGTTGAAGCTGGGGTTACAAGAGAGAAGTTTTTTAGGTGTGCCGTCAAAGGGGTGAAACTGAAATAGTTATAATGAGTCATGGGCAAGATTTTGACAGAGGCCCAAAGTTATAAAGTAGTCATTTAAGGAGCGATGCAAGCACCAGTCAGAGACATGGGCGCGAGGCAGGAGTAAAAGATTAGAAGAATTTTAGACTTGGAGGGAATTAGTTTAGAAAGTTCAGGTCATTAAGGACTTAACAGCTTAAAGGCGGTTCCTTAGGCGAATGGCACTGTTTGGCTTCGACACTCACTATAAGTAGGGAGTAGCCAGGCCGTCCAGGCACACTGTAATAATTGATAACTCAGGGGAAGTTTGTTACCAGGTACAGGATTCCCGCCTCGTTTTCAATTTTCACAATATAGATAACCAGGGAAATTTGTGCTTTATAGGCCAATTTTTGCTGGTATTTCATGAGAATTAATTGAACTTTGATGAACTCCAATGATGAACTAATTAAGTCATTATCTATATGGATCAAAGATTCTCTTTTTATTCCCATGGGGCTGGGCATTTTTAATAAAACATCGCCACAGTCAATTATTTTGAACGGTCCTAATAAATCCACGAGGATGATCAGAAAAAATCTTCACCATATAGCACATTGAAGGCAGCATGCATTACTTAGAGAGCAGTAGGTTCTCTGAGGTGTCAAGGACATAACCAGACTGGGAGACACATGCAAACTGTGATGTTTGAGTAGCAGGATGGAGACAAAGAGGCCTTGCGGGGGTAAGAGAGAGACTGATGAAGAGAAGTGGTTGCCAATACATAAAGAGTAGAGGATGGTTTCTGTAAGGAGCAGAAAGGAAGAGGAATCAGCTACATAGATTTCAGAGAAATGGAACCACTTGGAGATTGGAGAGAGAAAAAGCGTATTTGCAGTAGCGGCGGGTTTTGGAACTTGTGGTACGTCGCGGTGTCGGCTTATTTTGCCTACAGACCGGGTTACTACCTTGGAAATAATCTCCTTTTTGGAATTGGAATATTTACCCATACCTCGAAATATACATAAGGAAAATATATGATTTGGGGTTTCTTGAGAAAACAACACTGAGATTTAAGCCAAATTCGCGCCATAATATAAAGATATAATATTCAGAAGAAGTTTTTCTGAAAATATAATTACTACATGATGGATAATTCCTGGTATTGGTATTTCACTCTTAGCATGGAGTGTGCCTTAGATTGCTTGATATAAAGGACTCTTTTGGACTAGACCGCGCTTGACACAACTTTTGCCCTGAAGAAGTTCTGTTTCAGAACGAAACGCGTTGGCTGGCTATCATTGAATTTTTTCAAAGTAAGATTAAATAAGCATTGAAATATACACCAAGACTCAGCGTATCTATAAGGACACTAATCGAGTTATTTATCTTTTTCATTGATTGGACTTATTCACTAAGCGGTGCTATTCCAAATTCAAGGAGAAGAGAAAAAGCGTATTTGAGTATCTGTTAGAGGTGGGGATCTTATTCCAGATGTCTTTGCTTACAGAAAATACACATATTAAGACCAAATTCCTTTGAAATACAAAGGAGCTGGAGAAATGGAGTTTGGCTTTTTCGTGTTTGTCAGTGACTGATTTGGATTGTTTGTTTAATAGAAAATTGAGCGGGTTTCAGAGGAAGTTGGAACCATCAGAACAATGTTACAAAGTGTGCATACAAGGTCTTAAAGTAAAATGTATAATGGGTGTTTTCAGTGGGATTGCAATGCTTGTCATTTCAAACAGAGGAGTAAGAACGGAAGCTCATGTAAGTGAAGATTATGGCTCTATCCATCAATAAAGACTCTTGGCATGAAATTTGCTATCAGGCGATCACCGACATTTCCTAGGCTGTTTATTAACCCATTCGCTGTGGCGTTAATTCCGCCGCAGCAGCCGCGCGGTGCTCCCATGCTTGTGATGGAACCGCTCCGTCACGAGCCTCGGGCGTGCTGTGCTTGTAACGGAGCGGTTCCGTCTTGGCCCCGCCCGCTCAATGGAACATCCAGCGCAGGCACGGAATCAGCGCCGCGCAGGCACGCCGAGCGGGCCGTGACGGAACCGCTCTGTCACCAGCACAGAGTGACTAAGGCTGGTGACGGAGCGGTTCCGTCACCAGCATGGGAGGGGTTAAAGAGTAAGAAACTTGAAATGGAAGGGGTAAGATTCTCAGATATAGAGTTCCAGACTATATTTAAGGCCTGAGTTCCAGACTGTATTTGATCCTGGGGTCCAGGCTATGTTTTAGTCCAGAGGAAAACTTTGACTTGGTAGTGACATAAGGTGTTGTTCACAAAGCCACTGATGACATCACCGAAGAACTGGAAATCCACATGATGAGCAGAAAAAAGTGAGTGATAGGATAAACAAGTCATGCAAATTGCGAGTTTAGAGTGAGAGATAGAGTAGACAGTGTATAGCCCTATTTTCAAATACAATTGTTAATAGGATTCCTTCTACTCTCTATTCAGAACGGATTATCAGTTTATGTATTGTGCATCATAGTCCTACTGACAATTGTGCTGAGGGTGCTAGTGAGCATTTTAGAGCAATTCAGGTGCCTCATTGCCCTCAGCCCCTCTAAGGCTTGCAATCTAATGCTAAACGTCAACTGATTGTCAGTCGTTTTAAAATAAAAGTGCATTAAAATGAGTGGTAGCAAGATTTTGCTAAGAAACAAAACACTTTCTGAAATTTTTCAAATAATCTTCGAATCAAAAAGATACCTTTTGGATACGATTTTGGGATACTTTACTAAATTGTTGCATCATATAAATTCATATTTGTATGGTGTAAAATACTGAAACAATTACAAAAATAGAGAAATGGACATCGTTTTATTATTTACACAGGCAAACGAGCAATTCTTTCTTTTTGAGTCAAAAAGGTGCCTTAATTTGAAAGAAATGATATAATTTATTTGTTTAGGTCGATGCTCGAAGGCGCATGCACTGTCTGCAAGACCTGGTGTATGTCTTGTGTGGTCTTTTGTCACACCCATCAATTACCATTGGTTCTTTCTTGTGCCATTCAGAAATTATAGCTTTCTATCAGTCGCGGCCCGTGGAGGGAGTTGCGGTGAGGCAAACAGGCGGGGCGGGGGAGGGGCAGGGTGGGTGGTGATAAACACCGGAATAAGGATGATTGCAGGTAAGTAAACAATTAAATTAATAAAACGAATTTCGTAGCGCGCCCTGCATCGCAAAATGTGATGCAGGGCGCACTACGAAATTCTAGGGCTGCTTTCTATTGGTCCATTCCCCCAATTCTCCCTCCTTCCAGTGCTTGTTTCAGCAGAGGCAATTTCAGTAAGTGACTGCCTTTGTTGTTGCCCATCACAGCTTCCAACTGCAGAGCGCACGTGATGGCCCCTCCTCCCCTCTAGGCATCACAGTCTGTTACGGCTTGAAACTGTCTGGATGGACTTTTGGGTTTATCGCAACGCACACGATTTACTCTAATAAACAATGCATTTTAACATGCTGTTTTATATAGCGCTAACTGAACTGTAAGGTATCAGAGCACCAGTTGCTTTACAAGCGGATTATCGCAACACACACGATTTATTATAATAAAAACAAAAATAATCGGACACAATCATTTGTAGGCTCTTGGAAATAGGTGATTTGCCCAGAATCGCTGGATATTTGAGGGTCGGTGCCGAGATTTGAACTGGGTTCCTAGCTTCGTAATCCGACTCTCTGGCTATTCTGCTGTGCTGCTCCACAGCCAAGTACGTTTATATTCCGGAACACTTGTTGAAGTGCTTCTCTTCTGACAGGTGAGGGCGCCATGACATGTGACACTGACAATTATCTGGCTCCGCAGGACCTGAAGAGCTGAGCGGCGATTCCCTGCCACATGAAGGCTACATGGGGTCAGCATAGAGGGGCGCGATCTATGTGGATTTATACAAAGGACCTCCTAGTAAAGTATCATTTACATTTCTGATGCCTTGACAGGCCTGTAATGATGGCAACGGTCTAGTTGCCATACGCACGCACGCATCCCTACATCCGCAGGCCAGGTGTGGCCTGCGGGGAGTAATAAAAGGAGGACGTGTGCACGTACACGTCACTTCCGACTGGTACCACGGTGTCTGCCTGAGTCACTGCGCTGAGCGCTACACACCCCCGCGCTGCAGCGTTAGGCCGTCCTGAGGCCCAAGGCACCCACTGCCCGAGCCCACAACATTGGCGACGAGCGGAGGGGGCCCAACCCTCGCCCGTGCACTGGTGACGGAATCAGAGCTGCCTGCTCCCTACGCGGTGCCTACCGCGCTGTGTGTCTGCTGTGACACTGGCCACCCTGAGCATACCTGCTCGCCCCTGCATCCTCCACGTGTGGGCCCTGGTGGATCCTGTGGCTGCCGGAGTACCGAGGTGCCGCAGTGCATTGCATTGCGCGTGAGACGCAGGAAAAGGCCCTGCCGATGCTCACGCATCTCGCGTGAGTTGTGGAAAAACGGCCGGAGGTGTTTTTCTCCGCGTCCTGGAGGGAATATACGCAGCCAGGCAGCTTTAAGAAGGACCCCTACTAGAGCTCCACCGCTCCACGCTGACGGAGGACGATAGGGCGCTCGGCGGAGCTGAGGTGAGTGGCGCAGCTGCCACGTGGTGCAGCAAGAACCGGTGCAACCGGGATGAACTATCTGCCAGAGCGCGCAGAGCCAAATAACTCTGTGAGCAGGGAAGGAAAGTCGTCCCAACGAACCGCCACCATGGGGGGACAAAGACGCGCCAGCCGCCACCATTAACATTCCATTCCAACATGCTGCCACTGGGGTGCTGCCACCTTTCAGCGAAACAGAAGACCCGTCCACAGCCTCACCAAGGTGGAAGATATGGCTCGAACAACTAGAAAATTACTTTGTAGTCACAAGGGAGACAGACAAAGCGGTGAAGAGGTCTCTCTTACTACACTACGCAGGGGATGAAATATTCAGACTATTTAAACATTTGGCCAACACGGGGGCGGCAGACAACTACGACGCGGCCGTTGCTGCACTAAATGGCCACTTTGACCCACAGCTGAACTTAGACTTTGAGGTTTTCAAATTGGGTCAGGCCCGCCAGAGGGAAGGTGAGACGATGGACCAATTCTACGCTCGCGTCAGGGAGCTAGCCAGCTCCTGTACCGATGAGGATCAACCAAAGGCCATAAGGAGACAAATTCTTCAAGGGTGTCGAGACAAAGCCTTAAGAGGATCAATTCTTCAGAAACGAGGAATTTCATTGGAAGACATCCTGATCCTGGCCAGATCCCACGACCTTTCCAACGTCAGGGCCACCGCCATGGAACAAGCACTACACAAACCTCAAGCCAAGGCAGAAACCGTCAAGACTGAACGGGCCGATGCAGTACGGTCCCAACCACGTGGACCACCACAGAAGGAATTCCGGAGAGACCCGCCCGGTGCGTGGTGTGGATACTGTGGGCATGAGCCCCACGCGGCAAAAGATTGCCCAGCTCAAGGAAAAACCTGTGCAAATTGTGGGTTCCCAAACCATTTTGCAACAGTGTGCCGCAGAAGAAACACGTCAAAGACTTTCAAGAAGCCACGAATACCCACCAAAGTGATTCAACAACTATCGCTGGCTGAACCGCCACCATCTAGGGGAGATAAATACCTACCCACGGTGAATGACGACTCGGAGTCGGAGGATGAAGAAGCATACATTGTCTCATTCGCACGAGAGCTCAAGCAGCGGCGGAGGCCGCAACCGACATGCATCGTGCAGATGGCGGGAAATGAAGTCAAGGCCATAATCGACACGGGCGCCACAGTGAACATAATGGGTCTACAGCAATTCAAAAAGCTACGCCCGCGCCCCCAAGTATTACCGTCCAAAACGAGGATATTCGCCTACGGAGCCGACACACCATTACCCCTTAAAGGAAAGATCATGATACCTATCCAGGCTGACGAGTCAGAGGTGATGGCGACAATCCACATAATCAACCGGGAAGCTGACACTCTGCTGAGCAGCCACACGGCGGAAGACCTAAAGCTAATAGCATTCGCCAATCGCATCAGAGCGCACCAAGTGGATGAACTATTGGGACGATTCCCCGAACTCTTCCGAGGCCTGGGCTGCATAAAATGTGAACCCATCAAGCTTCACATTGACAGATCGGTTGCTCCCACTGCACTGCGTCACCGTCGGATACCATTTCATCTACGCCCACTGGTGGAGAAAGAACTTGAAAAACTAGAAAACCTGGGTGTCATAGAAAAGGTCAAGGGGCCCACCCCGTGGGTTTCGCCAATGGTCATAGTAGAGAAACCTAAGGAACCCGGCGAGATCCGCCTGTGCATCGACATGCGGCTACCGAATACGGCGATCAGGAGGGAAAGACACCTGACCCCCACGATGGATGACATCGTTGCTGACTTAAACGGGTCGAAGTGGTTTTCGAAAATAGACCTAAACGCCGGCTACCATCAACTACCATTGGCGGAGGAAAGTCGTTTCATTACCACATTCAGCACCCATCTTGGCCTCCGATGCTACAAGCGATTAAACTTTGGCATCTCCTCAGCGGGGGAGGTGTTTCAGAACACCATCCGGGAACTCCTGTCTGGACTACCAGGGGTAATAAATGTCAGCGATGACATTCTGAAACACTCTGCCACCGCGTCAGAACACCACAAATATCTCCGGGATGTTCTAAAGAGACTGAGTACCTTCGGGGCAACACTCCACAAAGACAAATGTCAGTTTTTTCAACCTTCCATCGAGTTCTTTGGATACATATTCAACCAAGAGGGTATTCAGGTAGACCCGAGGAAGTCCAAGGCCATCAAGGATGCCCTAGCACCAAAATCCCCGACGGAGATAAGAAGCTTCCTCGGCAGGGCTACCTACTGTGGCCGATTCATACCGGGCCTAGCCACTCGGAGCGAACCGCTACGAGCATTAACCAAAACGGATGCCACATGGCAGTGGGGCCCGAAGGAAGACGAAGCGTTCCAGGGGATCAAGGACGCCCTCCTGGAAAAGGCCACTCTCTCATACTTTGATCCTACGAAATGCACGGAGGTGATTGTTGATACCAGACCGGTGGGTCTTGGCGCGGTTTTGACCCAGGAACATGAACCCGGCCAGTGGACGACGCTAGCTTTTGCAAGCAAGGCCCTGACCCCAACCGAAACCAGGTACGCCCAGATTGAGAGGGAGGCTCTCGCTATTAAATGGGCCTGTGGCCATTTCCATCTGTATCTACGTGGACACTCGTTTGTCATGGTCACCGACCATCAACCTTTGGTGCCCCTCTTCAAGGGAACTGCTCCACACCCGCCACCTCGCATCGAACGATGGGTCATTCAATTACAACCATACGAGATGGAGGTGATATACCGC
Source organism: Lissotriton helveticus (assembly GCF_964261635.1). Taxonomy (NCBI): domain Eukaryota; kingdom Metazoa; phylum Chordata; class Amphibia; order Caudata; family Salamandridae; genus Lissotriton; species Lissotriton helveticus. Next base: position 50,254,515 of record NC_136064.1, on the reverse strand, counting down.
CCCGGGGCCAAGAACCCTGCCGACTACCTGTCGCGCCACCCCTCCCAACCAGGACCTGAATCAGGGGACGACGACTGTGATGAATATGCCCAGTGGGTGGCCCTCACGTCATGCCCTCAAAACATGACAGTAGAAGACATCAAAGAAGCGGCCGCCACTGATAACATATACATGAGGTCGCTGCAGGCCGTTCAGGAAGGCTCGTGGGCTGACTATCTACGCCCGCCCAACTCCTGGTCCGCGGAAGATAAGGAATCCCTCAGTGTGACTGAAGAAGGAGTATTGTTGAGAGGATCCCGTCTAGTTATTCCCCAGAGCCTGAAACACCGGGCAGTGCAACTAGCCCATGGGGGTCACCAAGGCACCACCAAGATGAAGGCGCGCATGAGGGAAAAGGTGTGGTTCCCGGAGCTGGAGAGCATGGTGGAGGAATACGTGAAGAGCTGCATGGCCTGTCAATTAACGAGTGAACCCGAGAGACCTGCACCAGTGATCACTGAGGAAGCGTGCACGTCTCCCTGGACCAAGGTCAGCGTGAATTTTGGGAGCTTCCCGGGAGAAGGACATACACTAGTGGCCATTGACGCCTACTCGAAATACCCATTGGTGGAGAGGGTAGGTTCCACGGCATTTACACATGTAGGGCCAGCGTTGGAAAAAATATTCTCCATGTTCGGGTATCCGTCAAAGATAAGGAGTGACAATGGACCACCCTTCCAAGGGGCTGAGTTTGCCACGTTCATTCGGCAAAGGGGAATCCAGCACCGTCGCATCACACCTCAATGGCCCGAGGCAAATGGGGACGTAGAGAGGTTTATGCGGACTCTCAACAAAGTGTTCCGAATAGCAATGGTGGAACAGGCTGACCCCGAGCAGAGACTGCATGAGTTCCTGAGGGAATACCGAGGCACCCCGCATTGCACCACCCAAAGCAGCCCATGGACCCTCATGTTCCAAGGACCACGAAGAGACCTCCTCCCCACTGCCCCTGGCTGGACACCCCCTCCGGCTGTCGACGAAGAAACCCAGGAGCGGAGACGACTAGGAAACCAACGGGCCAGCCGAAGTAGGAGGGCCACTCTCTGGAGCCTAAGCCCGGGGACCAGAGTAATCATAAGAAATAGACGCCCTGGGGGAAAGTTCCAAACTCGATATGAACCGGGCACCTGGACTGTAACGGCCACCAGGGGCACCATGGTCACTGCTCAAAAAGGGGAAGAGGAGGTGTCAAGAAATGCCTCGTGGTTCAAGGCCATATCACCGGGATCCAGACAGTGTCTGGAGGCGGCCGAGAGAGACAACGAGTCATACGGGGAAATGACTCCTGAAAGAGCGGATACCCCACCTCCGGAAGGCCAGGTGGAGGAGCCTGAGTCCACACCGGCATCTCAGACCCTGCCAGCCACGATCAGAGACACTTATCAAGGCACCGACAATGGTAGAGCCAACACCCGGCGGTACAACCTGAGACCTAACCCACCTCCGAGTCAGAAGCTAAAGGACTATGCCTGCCTGCTGAGACCCTGAATCTGTCATCAAGGGACACGCAAGTACCCAGGCTTTCTGTTTGAACTGTTTTCTGCAATATAGGACTGCCGTTTATTTCAGTGTTGAAAAGAATATAGTTGGATAGGGATGTAATGATGGCAACGGTCTAGTTGCCGTACGCACGCATGCATCCCTACATCCGCAGGCCAGGCGTTGCCTGCGGGGAGTAATAAAAGTAGGACGTGTGCACGTACACGTCACTTCCGACTGGTACCACGGTGTCTGCCTGAGTCACTGCGCTGAGCGCTACACACCCCCGCGCTGCAGCGTTAGGCCGTCCTGAGGCCTAAGGCACCCACTGCCCCACCCCACAACAAGGCCTATAGGAGTACTCAGGAAGTGTTTACATGCTTACACATGACATGTTGAGTCCTTCAGTGATGCACTTCCTGTCTGTCTCAGTTAATTAAACAGTGGCGTCACAGACAGAAGCAGCTGCAGAAGCACGGTGTGAAGCAGGTGATACGCCGATTACCTTCCCAATATAAACACCGTTTATGTTGCTGGCAGTGTTTATCTGAGCCTTTTCTTTGCTTGAAACAAAATCTGCCTTATGCCCGTGAATAGATAACTTCCACAGCGGTGGATTGTTTGTATGGAGGAAGTGATGTGTACCTTGTGTGCTCAATTTAGTCATGTTGTGCAGTCTCTGTTGAACTAGGTGGGGTGATCCACTTCCTGTTCCTTGTGTGTACCTTGTCCCATGGCTTTCTGACCCATACATCATGTCTGCTGTTATATACATGACTTGCATCCCCAGCAGGCCCATGCATGCACCTGCACTAGTTGTGCATTGAATAACGTTCTCGCAACATAGTTATATACAGTGCTTCAACGCTGTGACATATGCACATTAAATTAGGCAGCAGGTAGCTTTCTGATACCCGCCTCCCAGGACTTTATAGCGCCTTGCGGCCCCCGCTCCGCGGGCGCCGCTCGAGGCTCAAAACTTCTGTGGGACCTTGCCTGCTCGACGCCAGCCTTATCAGGGACCACGCCGACTTGGGGCTTCTTTCTGCTGACACTGCGGGACTGCGAGGACCAGGTTGCATAGCGCCCCAGCCACCGGCCGCACCTGGGTCCTTTTCCCGCCCTGCCTCCCTATTTAGGGTTCCTACTACACGCGCACGCGTCCCGCGCGCGGGCGAAGCCCGGGCCAAGGGTGGGCCCGTTCTAGCCCGTTACAGACCGAGCAAGACCAGGCCGGGCCACCTCTCTTGGTCCGTGGTTGATTGCCCTTGAACACCGCGAAGCCCGTTCACAACCTGAACCAGAGATTCAGCCAAGACCAGGGATAATGGCGGCAAGGGAAATGAGAAGCAGAGCCACGGCATCCTCTTCCATGGTGGCAGGTACTTTGGACAATTTTCTCATTAGAGCTAATTCACTGGTGGCAAATGAACTAACGGTTTTAGAAAGAAGACTTTCGCAGGGGATTGAAAGTGTCAGGAGATCCTCTTTGGGCCTAATAGCGAACGCTAAAACCCCTGAAAAGGGCGAGGACTCACATAACGCCCTTTTGGACAGTATTGACCAAACAATATCATCCGTCCTGCAAGAGTTAAGGCCTAGTCCACCATTGCCCAGTGACTCTCTGCCAGCTATTCCTGAGGTCATTGCTGTCCCATAGACTGATAATGGTCTGTTATCTGAAGGGGCGCAGGACTCTAGCTCCCCTCAGCTACAAGGGGTGAGGGAAGGGGCTGTTCCAAAAAGGAAACGAGGGAGGCAGACCAAGGGTGGGAAAAAGCTTAAATTAGATCTTTGCTCTACCATTACTAAGACTACGGGTCCCACAGCGGACCGGGTCTACCCTCCATCAGTTAATGATATTTGCAGTCTGCCCCGCAAACTTTGACGGTAGTACATCCTGCTGCTTTCAGGTTTGGGGAGGTTTGGGGGGAGGATAATTTTACCCGCACTTTAAGCAATACCATGAAATCTCTGCTGGACCCCATGGTGGCTAGACTAGATTGTATTGAGTGTAGGCTACAAGCACTAGAAACGGCCACCGGGGGCATTGTGGACCTTATGAAAAGTATGGGGACTACCCAAAGAATGTACGGGGCAAACTGGGAGGTTGTTCCTCCATCTAACCCCCCTAGCTTAGTAATTTCCCGCCCACCGAACCACCCTATTGTTCCTTCACCTAACCTCCATAGCCTACTAATTACCTGTCCACTTAACCCCCCCACTGTAGCTAATGCTCATCTGCCTACTGCCCCCACACCAGTAACTGCCCCGGTGCAAACTTCTCCCTATAATCCAGCGCAGATATCCGAGTCCACAGTCTCTACGAACTCCAACAGGCTTACTAGGAAATTAACGGGGTCGGGTGCTCGGCCTGAGCAAGATGCAAGTAGAGCAATTTCGAAAAATGTAGTCAACTTACCCCCTGAGGCTGCTCCTTACGTAGTGGTCTTAACTGGTGCCCCTGAGCTTAGAGACCCTGCAGTAGAAAGCTTTGCTTCCCTGAAAAATAAAGTGGCAAGCTGGTTGAATATTCACAGACCCCTTCCCCCGAATATTAATAGCGAAACCATGATGGTTGGAAGAGCTCCGTGGGTGGGATACACCCCAAAGAAAATCAAGGGGGATTGCATCCTGGTACATTTTAGGAACCCAGCTATTGTTTCACACATCTGTAACTGGTTAGGCAGTACGGGGGACACAGTAATTCAGCCATTACCCTTGTCCTTTTTCTACCCACCCGCAAATTCCCCACGGGACCCAGGGTTTGATAACGGGTGGACCAGGGTGGGCCCAAGAGGTCATACCAGAGGATTCAGGTAAAATCTCTATGAAACTTCTAGGCCTATTGATTACTTCCATACTAACAGGTATGGCTGCCTCGGCCAGGTAGACTGACTACATTGGGAAGGATGCCCCTGGGGCCGAGTTGGGGGGTCGGTCCCCACAATTCGGACTAACATTCGGGAAATAGACTCTGAGAGTACAGCTCAGCAGGGGTTAGGGGTTGACATCACAGAAACTCGGGTCATGCAGCAAGTAATCATGAATAACGACCCGACAGGTTTTAGTGTAAAATAACCCTCCACGCAAGCTCAAGGCCGTTCCCCTGGTCCAACTACAATAAAAATAGTTTCCTGGAATGTGGCAGGTCTTAGCCACAAATTGGCCTGCCCTGACTAGGGTTCTTTTATAGACACAACCAATGTATGTCTCTTCCAGGAAACGTGGGCACGGGAAGAAGCGAATAGGGTATGCCTCATACTCAGTCCCCGCAAGGTGGGGGGGAAGGGTAGACAGTCGGGAGGGTTAACGATTTGGATAAGAGCCGATTTAGGCTGCACTGCTAGGGTCATGAATACGGCATCAAAGGATGTGCAATGTGTGATCCTGGAGTGGCGGAATGGTGCCAGACTTGCCCTGGTTAACATTCCAGACCTGTGAGTGTTACATCCGAGTCCAGAGCCATTGAGGAGCTTGCCTCCTTTTTAGGAGATATTCCTGAGGGAGTGACACTTGTGATAGGGGGAGACTTCAACTCCCACTTCGAGCCACTTGTGGGTCTGATCAATGGTGTAAACCAGGAGGAGGATGATGTTTAGAAAATCCCTCAAGTGGCTGGGCCCCTGGTAAGGTCATGGGCGCCTCTGGCAATACAAATAACTATTCAATACACGGAAGGTGCTCTAGGTCTTTAGTGCAGTCCAGACACACTAGGGGAATCTCAAAGGTATTCCACAACCAAGGCTGGAGTAACAGGATAGATAGAGGGATACAGAAGATGTGAAAAGTACCCATCAGCCCACTCAATAGTGGAGGCTCGTCATTTGGGATTTGCAAATGTAGAGAGTTGGTGTCCAACCAGCACTGCCTTCAGTAAATACTGAGGCTAGCATAGGACCCAAAAGGTTGAACCTTCAACCTAAACAAATGACAGCACAGGTGGCTGAGAAGGGCTTAGTTGCAGTGCTCAAAGATGTGAAAAAAAAAAAGGAAGATAATCCAAGTGATTGTAAAAATACCTAACTTGACGTCAACAAGAAAGCTTTATTGGGTGTGCCCGTCAAGATGGTATGGTTAAAAACAGAGTGACAATAGCAAGAAAGATGATTCGCTATTTACCCGTGGTGTTATCTGGTCAACATGTTTCAGCCTGTCAAGGCTTTCGTCAGGACCTACGTATCACTACTGCAACACTTACTTTGTAACGTGTGAAAAAGAAAGAATAATCTTTTCATGGGTGGTGTATCCCCTCCTGTTAGAAAAAAGAAACATAAGACAATATTGCACAAAACAAAATGCAAAACGTCACTGAAGTCCCATACAGTGACAATCACACACGTATGGAATATTCACACTATTCATAGTGTATTCACTTACCCAACTTTGTGGGATCAGGAGCCTCACCTCACCTGGCGACAGCTCAGGCTAAAGGAGGCCACGCACTGAAAGGAATATATGCAAAATAAAAATAAAGTTATGTTCATCATATGTGCAGTTATTAACCAGATCACCAACAGACTAAGGCAGTTGTTTGGCCATGACCATTCTCTGGTATTGCGAATGTGCTAACCTCATAAATATCTGAGAGTTTCTCTACACCCATTGGGATTGTATACAGCCTACAAGGCGGGGTGTATCCCTGGTATTTATCCAAAGAAATGCTTTGTTATTTATAGGTGACACACATAGCCAAAGGTAAAAATTCTGTGTCATCTGTTGCATAAACTAACCACTTAGCAAGCAGTCATATATCTCACCACAAGCTCAAGGTTAGCCTCCATTTACATAAACTCACCGCTTAGTAAGCAATCATGTATCTCACCACAAGCTCAAGGATAGCTTCAAATAATCCTATCTGAGGTGGAGAGTAAGTAAAAAGCCATGTAAAAAACTCTAAAAATGCTTACAGGAGAGAATGTACTTCTGGATACCAGACTCCTTAAACAACAAAAACCATTCACTTACTAAGCGTCTAACTCAAGGTCACTGAAGCACTTTGAACCCCTGCAGAAAGGAAGAAAACTCCCACACACAGCAACCCTGTCTGATCACCTACCTCTCCGTCGTTGCCTCTGGCTTGAACTGAGCCGAGGGGGAGGTGGTGTGTCAGCAGAGCCTGAAAGAACATAAAGAAAAGTGGCGGACCAGAGAGAGACACACTCGCTGTCTACTCTCCTATTGGATCATTCCTGCACACTCATTAGACCAATCAAATCAGGTCTACACCCCCGCCGGCTGTAGAACCATGCTTTTAGTCAGAGCGGACCTTGCAGAGAGCTAACAGCCAAGTCCGCCCATTGGTCCCTAGTCTAACACAGAAAACAGTGGATTGCAATCTGCACGTTTCCTGGGCGCAGAAAACACGCTTCCAAACCCTCGGCCGGACCTGATTGGTCCAGGCCGTTTTACCGGATGTGTTTGCAGAGGATGCTGTAAAATGTTAACACTACTCCGCTACCTCGGCGGGCTGTCTCCTCGCAGGATGGAGCATTCTGATTGGTTCCTGTCCCGCTTCAGTGGACAAATACAAGCGCTGCCTAGGACAGTGCACGCGCTGAGTAGAAAATCAACGCGCTGCCTAGACAGAGCATATCTGAGGTCAAATGCATCAGACCAACACGTATAGGTTTACAATCAGACACCCACAATTGTTATGTGTTTACCAACCAACCGCAATGTTTATATGTAACAGAGTACACTGAGGTGCCCATAGCAAGTGGACATTAGTAACATCCTGTACTTTCCCCATATCAACTTTACTTCAGATTTGGCCTTACTCCCACGGTTGGTTACAGGTCCTGTCAATTATGTCACAGTACGCTCGCTGAAGATAATCATTCAGCATTTCACAAGATATGTGTGAGCATGCATCCAAGGAGGGTGCATGCCTACAGTGACAAAATTATGGCGGTGACACAGTCAGATGTGATTATCATAAAGCTGTGTACTCCTGGTGCTCACCCAGGTCTTGGTTCAAGAGATTCTAACAACTCATAACATGCCCCTCTACCACAAAACTTCTATCCTGTGTAAGGGTAACACCAAGTCCATGGAAGCTTTTTAGAACACCCTATTCTCTATGTAGTACAGTTGCTGCCACTACAACTGTAACCACGGAACATCGTCGTTCAATCCTTCGGAGTCGCACATCAATTTATGGACCCCTCTCTGCTCTTTCCTCAATAAAAATTGGGACCTGTCTGTGACATGCTGGGGTATGTAAGGTTGTTCTAACACTACCCATTGGAGGTCATCAGGTTGGTGTCTAGCTGCAAGGAAGTGTGAGGTCAGACGTGTCGCCTGCTTGTTACGCCTGATCGTACTTTTATGTTCTTGTATCCGCAGCTTGACCTTCCTCGTAGTCATACCTATGTATCTTAAATTGCACGGGCAGGTAATTAGGTAAATTACTCCCTCGCTATTGCAATTAGTATGACGTTTGAGTACCCATGGTGTAGCTGTGCCAATGTCAACATGGAGAGTTTTCTTCGTTTGTGGGCAAACTGAGCAGTTCCCGCAGGGGTAGTGCCCTTGGACCGGTGGAAGGTCCCACAGTGTAGCTATCGGGGTCTCTGGAGTTGTTCGTGGTCTAGTGTGTACCAATTCATCTTTGAGGTTGCTCCCTCTCTTGAACGCAAACAGAGGCAAAGGTATGTTCTCTCCGGTGCTGTTCAAGATACGCCATCTGTGTCGTATAATTTTCTGAATCTTCGATGACGAAGAGTTAAAGGTAGTCACACAGGCCAATCTGTCTAAAGGAGGTTTCTTGACTGGAGGTGCTAAGAGAGCCTCACGGTGGTTGTTTTCTGCCCGTTTCTTGGATTTCTTAATCAAAGAAACTGGATATTTCCGTGCGATCAATTTCGTCGACAGATCTTTTGCTTCAGATCGAAAGTCCACTTTGTCAGAGCAGTTCCTGCGGACCCTCAGGAACTGCCCAAACGGGAGGTTCTCACGAAGAGACCGAGGATGATGGCTATCGAACCTCAAAAGCGAGTTACGGGCCTGTCACCTTAGGGGTGCACAAGAAGAAAATGAGCCCAAAAGGTAGTGAGGGTCTATGGATATTTATTTTAGACACAGAGTCAGCGTCTCACATAAGTCACAACTACACAACAAAGTCTAGGCGGTAGGTCCATGAAATAAAAGGAAGGTCTTCCCAGCGCGTCTCCGTCTTCTGCTTCTTTGCCGCTCTCGCCAGCCCCAAAACAAAAGAAAGACAGGTGGCTGTTAGCTCACAGCTGATAGTCAAAATTATAGCGTCAGGGAGGGGAGTGAGGGCAACACGCGTGAGGGGAGAACAGGCTACCGTCACCAAGGAAAGCAGACCAACCGCAAAGAGTGCACGTGAGTGCTCAGGAATCCCCGTGCCCCTGCCTTCCACCCTCTTCCCGCTGCTGCCCCTTCCCGACCCGTTTAAAGGGTAACAGGGTACGCAAACGTTCACGTACCTGGTGTAGCCACGCGTCTTCCTGCGCGTGGCTGGGCGGTGCGTGGGAACGGTGGCCTCCTGGCTTCTCCGGTGTCCTCGCGCCGTCTTCGTCCGCCTGGTCGGAAAGCCGACTGCTTGTACTCGCGCTGCCTTCCTCTTCCGCCGTACCTCGCTCTCGTCCTCCTTCCGTTGTCCGGGTCTCTTGGTGGGTGATTCCTCTACGGGGCTTCGGTGCCGGCGAGCTCCGCACCATCCACACCACGGCGTCTTCCGGCTCTCCCTTTTCAGGACCTGATCCGCTCTCTGATTGGCGGGACGGCCACCACGTCATCGGAGGAGGGTAATCCTCCTCGCAGGGCTCCCAGTTGTTAAAGGGCCCGCGTCCTTCCTGCAACCGAGATTCAGAGTTCGTTACGGGGCAGGACTGGACCCCGTGACACATCCTCCCCCCAGACTTTACCCGTTCGGGGGAAAGAGGATAGCGGGATAGAAAGTCCGCATTGGTGTGCTTGGTCCCCTTCCTATGTAGGACCTCGAAATCGAAAGGCTGGAGAGCAAGGAACCATCTGAGAATGCGGTCATTCCGGCCTTTGTTCTGGTGGAGCCAAGTCAAAGGGGCGTGGTCCGTGACCAGTGTGAATCTACGGCCCTCTAGGTAGTACCTCAATTTCTCTATGCTCCACTTAACAGCTAGGCACTCTTTCTCTATAGTGGGGTAAGCTAACTCACGAGGGAAGAGTTTCCTGCTGAGGTACAGGATGGGTTTCTCCCGACCTTCCTCATCCAACTGCGACAGGACAGCCCCGATACCAACTCCAGATGCATCGGTCTGCAAGAGGAAGGGTTTGACAAAATCTGGGGTGGTCAGGACAGGGGCTGATGAGAGGACATTCTTTAGGTCTTGGAAGGCTGCTCTAACTTGGGGAGAAGGGCTCCTAAACTGTACTGAACTGGCTGTCTTCTTCAGTAAATCCGTTAGAGGAGCTGACATGGAGGCGAAGTGAGGTATGAAGCGTCGGTAGTAACCGACAAGGCCTAGGAATGCTCGTAGATCTCTTCGGGTTGTAGGAAATGGTTGTGCTTGTATGGCCTTCACCTTCTCCTCTTGAGGGTACAGTTGTCCGTTCCCCAAGACATAACCAAGATATTTGACCCTGGTAAAGGCTATGCGGGACTTCTTCGCATTTATGTGTAGTCCTGATGTCTCCAGGGCCGACAGCACCTGGTCTAAATGTGTCATATGTGTCTCCCAATCTGGGCTATGTACCACTATGTCATCCAAATAAGCAGCCGCAAATTTGGTATGTGGGGCAAGGACGGTGTCCATGAGACGTTGAAACGTCGCAGGGGCGCCGTGCAACCCAAACGGTAACACCGTGAAGTGGAACAGCCCTTCAGGTGTGGTGAATGCCGTCTTTTCTTGGTCTTTTGGAGAGAGAGGGACCTGCCAATAGCCTTTGGTGAGGTCGATCGTTGTTATGAATTGAGCCTCACCAAGGAGTTCAATTAACTCATCAACCCTAGGTAGGGGGTACCCGTCTTGTTTGGACACTCTATTGACGGCCCGGAAGTCAATGCAAAAACGGGTACTGCCGTCGGGTTTAGGGACTAATACCACCGGGGAAGACCAGTTGCTGGTGGACGGGACTATGATGCCGGCTTCTAACATCTTTTCCACCTCTGTCTTGAGCAGCAACCGTCGTGCCTCTGGCACTCTGTAAGGCTTTTGTTTTACTACCACACCTTCTGGAGTGGGTATGTGATGCATAGCTAATGTCGTTCTCCCGGGTTGATCAGAGAAGATCGTATGGTGTCCAGAGAGGACATCCGTCAGTTCCTGGCTCTGTACCTTGGTAAGGTCAGGGTTTATCACCAGCTGATCAGAGGTATTCGGGGCCGTCCGGACTAGGGACACCGAGGGGGGTGTCCGAGGGGGAGGCCCCAACCACTTCTTAAGGATATTGATGTGGTAAATCTGGGTGCGATTAGGGGACAACTTCAGGGCATATGTGGTTCTCCCTATCTTCCGGAGGACGAGAAAAGGCCCTTGCCATTCTTTCCGTAGTTTGTGGGTGGAGGTTGGGAGGAGAACAAGAGCCCAGTCTCCAACAGACAATTCTCTCCATTTTTTTCCCTTGTCGTAAAAGGTCTTCTGTTTGCTTTGCGCTTTTTCTAGGGTATCAAAGGACAGGGTACGTAATTTGTGTAACCTGGTCCGTAACTGTTGAGCATAATCCAACAAGTCTTGGGCATCCTGGGCACCGTCTTTTTCCCAGCTCTCTTTTGTTATTTCTAACAGAGTGCGGGGCTTCCTCCCGAAAAGAAGTTCAAAGGGTGAGGCCCCCATGCTGCTTTGGTGCTGGCTCCGTAGGACGAACAAGACCAAGGGTAGTAATTGGTCCCATTGCTTCCCGTCTCCGGTTAACAACTTTCTTAGGGTGGTCTTGATCATGCCGTTATAACGTTCGACCAACCCATCAGTCTGGGGGTGATACACTGAGGTACGAAGATGTTTCAGGTGTAACAAAGTACAGACCTGCTTCATGAGTCGAGAGACAAAAGGGGTCCCCTGATCGGTTATGATGTCTTTGGGGAACCCCATACGGGAAAACAATTCAATAAGCTTTTGGGATATGGCATTTGTCGTAGCAGCCCGCAAAGGGAAGGCCTCAGGATACCTGGTGGCGTAGTCTACGATAACCATGACATACTGGTATCCCCGAGTGGACTTAGGAAGAGGGCCGATGATGTCTACCCCTATACGCTCAAAAGGTTTTCCTATGATGGGAAGAGGGACAAGGGGAACCCTGGGTGGCACATAAGGATTGCGCTTTTGGCAAATACTGCACTCCTGGCAGTATTTTTTTACTTGGGCGTAAATCCCTGGCCAATAGAAATGTTGGGTAATGGATTGTGTGGTTTTCTCAGCCCCAGAGTGACCAGCAAGGAGATGTGCATGGGCAAAAAACATGACTTGGTCGCGAAAGGAGGTGGGCACTATCAACTGGTACGTGGCCTGGGCGTCTGCTTTTCGGTACAAGAGTCCCTCCTTCTCTATAAAACAGGGATATGGGAGTGGGTCTCGTCCCTGGTTGTCCTGGGCGTTTTTCCATGCTGAGGCCAAAGAGGCATCGTTTAGTTGAGCCGCACGGAAGTTTCTATCAGTGGCCCAGGGTTCTTCTACTAAGAGACCGCTTTTGCTTTCAGGATCCCCACTACTCTTACTTAGGACTTCTGACATAAGGGTGGTGAACCATTTGTTGTCGGTACCTATTATGAGGGCTTCAGGTAATTTCGGGAGTACACCTACTTCGCACTGTACTTGAGTACCCTTTTCGGTGACGATAGTCACGCGAGCTAAAGGATACGTCCGTATGTCCCCATGCACACACTTGATCCTAACTGAGCGATTCAGCATCGTGGAAGAGTCAGAAAGGGAGTCGGCTCTAACCACTGAATGACGACACCCTGAGTCCAATAACGCTCTTATGCTCTTGTGATCCAGTTGAACACTTACATAGAAGGCTGGGCCGGTTTCATGTGCATACATGATGGCACGTGGCATGTATCCAACCTCCATGGGTTCCTCGTCCTTTTCTTTCTTTTTGCGACAGAACCGGGCGATATGCCCCCACTCTCCACATTCATAGCACTGAGGAGCAGTCGGAAGGGGGGTGTCTACTCTCACAGGCCGGGCTTTGAGGAAGGGCTCTGGTGGGTTCTTGTTTGGTTTTCTATCTATTTTTACGGGAAGTTTGTTGCTGTTGAGTTTTTCTGGTTCTCGAACCATAGGACGGCTTTGAGCCCGTGCATAGGAATTGGCCATTTCGACGGCATGTTCCAACGTGAGTCCGGCATGCTGCCTGAGCCATCTTTGTGTCCCAAAGGGTAGGGCTTCTATGAATTGTTCCAAATAGATCTTATTCATCACCTCAACTAAATTTCCCTCTTGAGGCTTCAACCAACGATCTGCTGCGTCTTTTATCTTGTAAAAGAGGGTTTTTGGGACATCAGTAGGTTGCCCCCTTTCTTGGCGGAACCGTATCCTATGGCTCTCATCGTCCACCCCAAGCCTATCCAGGACAATCTGTTTGACGTGTCCATATGTAGCGGTCCCATCTTTGTTGGCCAGCTGGTAAGCAGCCTGTGCTTCGCCTGTTAGCAGGGGGGCCAAATAGAAAGGCCACCGTTCTCCGGGCCATGCACTAGCTCGGGCAGCTCTTTCAAAGTTAAAAAAAAACGAGATAGGGTCGTCACCGGCCACATATTTCTGCAGGGGAACAACAGCACCGGGGGGTGCAGCCGTTCGGTGTTGGCCCAACGTGGCTAGGAGCTGTGTCTGACCCTCTGCTAGCTTTGTTAACTGTTCTGCCTGTTGCTGAATAGCTGCTGTAAACGTGGCACGGTCACTGTCTGCCTGCTCTGTAGATTGTCCAATAGCCCACTCCATTTTGGACTGCCCTTCTCTCATCTGGGTTATCAAGGTCTCCATCTTGTCAGAAGGATACTCCTATCTGGCTCGCCACTTGTCACCTTAGGGGTGCACAAGAAGAAAATGAGCCCAAAAGGTAGTGAGGGTCTATGGATATTTATTTTAGACACAGAGTCAGCGTCTCACATAAGTCACAACTACACAACAAAGTCTAGGCGGCAGGTCCATGAAATAAAAGGAAGGTCTTCCCAGCGCGTCTCCGTCTTCTGCTTCTTTGCCGCTCTCGCCAGCCCCAAAACAAAAGAAAGACAGGTGGCTGTTAGCTCACAGCTGATAGTCAAAATTATAGCGTCAGGGAGGGGAGTGAGGGCAACACGCGTGAGGGGAGAACAGGCTACCGTCACCAAGGAAAGCAGACCAACCGCAAAGAGTGCACGTGAGTGCTCAGGAATCCCCGTGCCCCTGCCTTCCACCCTCTTCCCGCTGCTGCCCCTTCCCGACCCGTTTAAAGGGTAACAGGGTACGCAAACGTTCACGTACCTGGTGTAGCCACGCGTCTTCCTGCGCGTGGCTGGGCGGTGCGTGGGAACGGTGGCCTCCTGGCTTCTCCGGTGTCCTCGCGCCGTCTTCGTCCGCCTGGTCGGAAAGCCGACTGCTTGTACTCGCGCTGCCTTCCTCTTCCGCCGTACCTCGCTCTCGTCCTCCTTCCGTTGTCCGGGTCTCTTGGTGGGTGATTCCTCTACGGGGCTTCGGTGCCGGCGAGCTCCACACCATCCACACCACGGCGTCTTCCGGCTCTCCCTTTTCAGGACCTGATCCGCTCTCTGATTGGCGGGACGGCCACCACGTCATCGGAGGAGGGTAATCCTCCTCGCAGGGCTCCCAGTTGTTAAAGGGCCCGCGTCCTTCCTGCAACCGAGATTCAGAGTTCGTTACGGGGCAGGACTGGACCCCGTGACAGGGCCATTGGTTTCCGATAAAGCGTGCTGGCTAAGTGACCATCCTTTGGAAAAATCCACAGATCCAGGAAAGACAGCGCTGTTTTGCTGTAGTCCAGGGTGAACCTCAAATAAGGATTCTGGCTATTGAGCCAGTCTTTAAAAACCAGGAGCGATTGTTCATCACCACGCCACACCAGCAAGATGTCGTCTATGTACCTTTTCCACACCATCAATTTTTGATGGTGTGGATTGGTGATGGCAAGGACACAGTCAGTTTCAAATTGGTGAACATAAAGATTCGCCAGACTCGGCGCAAATTTACTCCCCATTGAGGTCCCTGATACTTGCAAGTACAGGTCTTTTTCAAAGGCAAAAAAATTCTGAGTCATAGCCAACTTCGCCAGTTCCATTATGAAAGGGATCGGTGTTATGGTGTCTGGTGCTGCATCCTCCAGGAGACGTCTTACTGTTTCAAGGGTGTCTAGCTGGGGTATACATGTATACAAAGATATGCATGTATAGGTATAGGGTCTCTTCTTGAACCCTTGTCCTCTTTTGTGGACGTGTTTTTGAGTCCACTGGTGAAGAAAATGCCATCATACCTACAGGACACAAAGGATGTACTGCGCTTACTACCTGAGGTGCAGTTTGATATAGATAAAGACATCCTGGTATCTCTAGATGTGGAATCTTTGTATACATGTATACCCCAGCTAGACACCCTTGAAACAGTAAGACGTCTCCTGGAGGATGCAGCACCAGACACCATAACACCGATCCCTTTCATAATGGAACTGGCGAAGTTGGCTATGACTCAGAATTTTTTTGCCTTTGAAAAAGACATGTACTTGCAAGTATCAGGGACCTCAATGGGGAGTAAATTTGCGCCGAGTCTGGCAAATCTTTATGTTCACCAATTTGAAACTGACTGTGTCCTTGCCATCACCAATCCACACCATCAAAAATTGATGGTGTGGAAAAGGTACATAGACGACATCTTGCTGGTGTGGCGTGGTGATGAACAATCGCTCCTGGTTTTTAAAGACTGGCTCAATAGCCAGAATCCTTATTTGAGGTTCACCCTGGACTACAGCAAAACAGCGCTGTCTTTCCTGGATCTGTGGATTTTTCCAAAGGATGGTCACTTAGCCAGCACGCTTTATCGGAAACCAATGGCCCGTAACTCGCTTTTGAGGTTCGATAGCCATCATCCTCGGTCTCTTCGTGAGAACCTCCCGTTTGGGCAGTTCCTGAGGGTCCGCAGGAACTGCTCTGACAAAGTGGACTTTCGATCTGAAGCAAAAGATCTGTCGACGAAATTGATCGCACGGAAATATCCAGTTTCTTTGATTAAGAAATCCAAGAAACGGGCAGAAAACAACCACCGTGAGGCTCTCTTAGCACCTCCAGTCAAGAAACCTCCTTTAGACAGATTGGCCTGTGTGACTACCTTTAACTCTTCGTCATCGAAGATTCAGAAAATTATACGACACAGATGGCGTATCTTGAACAGCACCGGAGAGAACATACCTTTGCCTCTGTTTGCGTTCAAGAGAGGGAGCAACCTCAAAGATGAATTGGTACACACTAGACCACGAACAACTCCAGAGACCCCGATAGCTACACTGTGGGACCTTCCACCGGTCCAAGGGCACTACCCCTGCGGGAACTGCTCAGTTTGCCCACAAACGAAGAAAACTCTCCATGTTGACATTGGCACAGCTACACCATGGGTACTCAAACGTCATACTAATTGCAATAGCGAGGGAGTAATTTACCTAATTACCTGCCCGTGCAATTTAAGATACATAGGTATGACTACGAGGAAGGTCAAGCTGCGGATACAAGAACATAAAAGTACGATCAGGCGTAACAAGCAGGCGACACGTCTGACCTCACACTTCCTTGCAGCTAGACACCAACCTGATGACCTCCAATGGGTAGTGTTAGAACAACCTTACATACCCCAGCATGTCACAGACAGGTCCCAATTTTTATTGAGGAAAGAGCAGAGATGGGTCCATAAATTGATGTGCGACTCCGAAGGATTGAACGACGATGTTCCGTGGTTACAGTTGTAGTGGCAGCAACTGTGCTACATAGAGAATAGGGTGTTCTAAAAAGCTTCCATGGACTTGGTGTTACCCTTACACAGGATAGAAGTTTTGTGGTAGAGGGGCATGTTATGAGTTGTTAGAATCTCTTGAACCAAGACCTGGGTGAGCACCAGGAGTACACAGCTTTATGATAATCACATCTGACTGTGTCACCGCCATAATTTTGTCACTGTAGGCATGCACCCTCCTTGGATGCATGCTCACACATATCTTGTGAAATGCTGAATGATTATCTTCAGCGAGCGTACTGTGACATAATTGACAGGACCTGTAACCAACCGTGGGAGTAAGGCCAAATCTGAAGTAAAGTTGATATGGGGAAAGTACAGGATGTTACTAATGTCCACTTGCTATGGGCACCTCAGTGTACTCTGTTACATATAAACATTGCGGTTGGTTGGTAAACACATAACAATTGTGGGTGTCTGATTGTAAACCTATACGTGTTGGTCTGATGCATTTGACCTCAGATATGCTCTGTCTAGGCAGCGCGTTGATTTTCTACTCAGCGCGTGCACTGTCCTAGGCAGCGCTTGTATTTGTCCACTGAAGCGGGACAGGAACCAATCAGAATGCTCCATCCTGCGAGGAGACAGCCCGCCGAGATAGCGGAGTAGTGTTAACATTTTACAGCGTCCTCTGCAAACACATCCGGTAAAACGGCCTGGACCAATCAGGTCCGGCCGAGGGTTTGGAAGCGTGTTTTCTGCGCCCAGGAAACGTGCAGATTGCAATCCACTGTTTTCTGTGTTAGACTAGGGACCAATGGGCGGACTTGGCTGTTAGCTCTCTGCAAGGTCCGCTCTGACTAAAAGCATGGTTCTACAGCCGGCGGGGGTGTAGACCTGATTTGATTGGTCTAATGAGTGTGCAGGAATGATCCAATAGGAGAGTAGACAGCGAGTGTGTCTCTCTCTGGTCCGCCACTTTTCTTTATGTTCTTTCAGGCTCTGCTGACACACCACCTCCCCCTCGGCTCAGTTCAAGCCAGAGGCAACGACGGAGAGGTAGGTGATCAGACAGGGTTGCTGTGTGTGGGAGTTTTCTTCCTTTCTGCAGGGGTTCAAAGTGCTTCAGTGACCTTGAGTTAGACGCTTAGTAAGTGAATGGTTTTTGTTGTTTAAGGAGTCTGGTATCCAGAAGTACATTCTCTCCTGTAAGCATTTTTAGAGTTTTTTACATGGCTTTTTACTTACTCTCCACCTCAGATAGGATTATTTGAAGCTATCCTTGAGCTTGTGGTGAGATACATGATTGCTTACTAAGCGGTGAGTTTATGTAAATGGAGGCTAACCTTGAGCTTGTGGTGAGATATATGACTGCTTGCTAAGTGGTTAGTTTATGCAACAGATGACACAGAATTTTTACCTTTGGCTATGTGTGTCACCTATAAATAACAAAGCATTTCTTTGGATAAATACCAGGGATACACCCCGCCTTGTAGGCTGTATACAATCCCAATGGGTGTAGAGAAACTCTCAGATATTTATGAGGTTAGCACATTCGCAATACCAGAGAATGGTCATGGCCAAACATCTGCCTTAGTCTGTTGGTGATCTGGTTAATAACTGCACATATGATGAACATAACTTTATTTTTATTTTGCATATATTCCTTTCAGTGCGTGGCCTCCTTTAGCCTGAGCTGTCGCCAGGTGAGGTGAGGCTCCTGATCCCACAAAGTTGGGTAAGTGAATACACTATGAATAGTGTGAATATTCCATACGTGTGTGATTGTCACTGTATGGGACTTCAGTGACGTTTTGCATTTTGTTTTGTGCAATATTGTCTTATGTTTCTTTTTTCTAACAGGAGGGGATACACCACCCATGAAAAGATTATTCTTTCTTTTTCACACGTTACAAAGTAAGTGTTGCAGTAGTGATACGTAGGTCCTGACGAAAGCCTTGACAGGCTGAAACATGTTGACCAGATAACACCACGGGTAAATAGCGAATCATCTTTCTTGCTATTGTCACTCTGTTTTTAACCATACCATCTTGACGGGCACACCCAATAAAGCTTTCTTGTTGACGTCAAGTTAGGTATTTTTACAATCACTTGGATTATCTTCCTTTTTTTTTTTCACATCTTTGAGCACTGCAACTAAGCCCTTCTCAGCCACCTGTGCTGTCATTTGTTTAGGTTGAAGGTTCAACCTTTTGGGTCCTATGCTAGCCTCAGTATTTACTGAAGGCAGTGCTGGTTGGACACCAACTCTCTACATTTGCAAATCCCAAATGACGAGCCTCCACTATTGAGTGGGCTGATGGGTACTTTTCACATCTTCTGTATCCCTCTATCTATCCTGTTACTCCAGCCTTGGTTGTGGAATACCTTTGAGATTCCCCTAGTGTGTCTGGACTGCACTAAAGACCTAGAGCACCTTCCGTGTATTGAATATGTATAGTTGGGGGACAAGGTGCGGGTAGGTCTATAATAATAATTCCCCTTGGGCCCTACTCTACTCTGTAGTTTTGTGTAATACAAATAACTACCCTGACGCTGAACCACTCAATCAGGGCTTGCAATGGCAGGGTGAAATCGGACATCCCTCCAATGAACACCTTTAATAAACCAGGGAGGGTGGCACGCCTTGATTATATCCTAGTAGAATGTAGTGCCTGGCACAGGTACTAGATTTCAGAGTGGCTCCCATAGGAGAGAGCGATCATAATCCACTGATCCTTGACTTTGCCCTTCCCAGTGTCTTAAAGGGCAGTTCTACACTTGAGTCTGGTCCAGCCGACAGGGCCCTTCTTTCAAACAACAGACGCAGGGTATGATGGGACAAGCTGGTCACTCATCCAGATCAAGTGGCGGAGCTTTATGCTCGGCTTATCCCAGTACTAGAAGTTGCAGGCGTACTAAAGGTACAACATCCGGCCCATGAAACTTATTAAAGGCGTGCATAACTTAACAGGGTATTAGTTACTAGCCTGGCTGAAATCTTAAACCCTCCTGTTCTCAGAGGGAGCAGGGCAGGTAGCAAGCCCAGCTGGTACAACAGGGCCTGTAGTCTGGCGAAAAGAGAACTCCTTGAGGCATTGAAACAAAACAATGCCAGGGCACTCATGAAGCTCAGGAGGATAGCATACCGCCAATTAATTCACCATGCTAAGATTGAGTGGGGGAACGAGAACTGGGCAAATCTAACATCTGCCCTTGCAGTGAAGGATGCCCGCAAGTTCTGGCAAATTATAACTACAGGTTCGGCCGAACCCGAGCTGGCAGTAGGACCCAACATCACTGCTGAGGTGTGGGAAGATCACTTCCATACCCTATACCGGGGGGATAACTCCATTGGGAATTTGCCCATATGTGGCACAGAGCAGCGGCCTATAGGAAATATTTCATAAGCTACGCTACCCAACTCCAAAATATTCACCATTATTCATAAATCAATCACAAGGCCCATAATCTAACATGACATATTTTGACCAACTGAATCATGTGACCTAATTAACCTATTCACAAATTATATACATTTATATACAACCGTGGTAAATGAATTTCATCATACTTCACAAATCCTACAAATAATTAAGCCACTGTTGCGATAAGATCTTGCTAATGGTAACCTAAACTCATGAAATAACAAGGCCAGCTTGTTTTCCAAAGTAGAATATTTATTAATTATTTGTTTAGAAAATGCATTAGAAATCTTTATTAGAGCATTTTTATTAGAGTATTTGTAAAAAGGTAACGATGGTTTAAGTAAAATTCAGTAGTATAAATCAAATAGTAAATAACAGTTTGGCATTATTCAAATCCTAAGTCCCTAACTACACTTACTATAATAAAGTATAAAGAATAAAAAGTCTTTTGGGTCTCTTACGTGCTCCAAGAGAAGTTCGTCTGCACGACACTCCCATCTAAAGGTCAGCAAGAAGCAGCGCTCTCTTCCCAGGGGAAGAGTTTTTATACCCTTTCTACGCTAAACTAATCTAAGTAAAAGTTCATTTTTCTGCTCAAAACGAGTTCTCATTGGCTGTAAAGTGACAGGCCATCGTGTCATTCCAAAATTTGAACATCAGTTCCGTCACTTTCTTAGAGTCCATTGTTTTAGCTTTCGAATTGCGAAGCTTCCTCCAGTTCGCAAAATTTACTGAGAGAAAATCATAACTTCCTCGGTCTGTCAAACTCCTCTGCCGGTTCCTGGCCTTGGCCTTGCTTGACTAAAGAACAGTCAGCACATCACGTTTCATTTTACATCACGACAAAATGTTTCAGCAGAAGGAATTTTTCCATGATGGACTCTTGCTTTTCTCCGAGCAGAATTTTGCCAAACACGAATGCACTAGGCCCAGAACCACTTTTACGAAAACTATTATATAAACAAACACAAAAGAGTAATTAATGTAAGAAATACAGTTTGTTCTGTTACCCACCCTCCTTTACTAATGATTAACCCATTAGTCTAAATTACCTAGCAAAAAGCAAACAATTAAAGCAGCATTTATATCTACCATTCTTCATTAAGTCCAGCAGGATTCTCCATGCACCTGTAAAGAATAAAATGACACCCCTTAGACAAAAACATACATAAAATAGCCACATGGCACTAATTAAACAGTCGCAATTAATCAAGACATGACAATAGACACAATTAATTTATTATTTTCCACAAACATGAAGATGCAACATATTGCACGTTTATAAGCACACATGTTAGTTTCCCGCGTGTTCTGTGTAAATGCAACTTTAAACTAGGTTGAATTAATACACACATAGCACAGACCATTAGTACTATTAATTCAGTTATGGAAGTATGACTTCACGAGCTGAAATGAATGCATTTCTGAAACTCGCTCCATCAACTCCCTCATCTGGTGATTTCCAAATCACCATACCACACCCAAAATTTAGCAAATTTTGTCTAGAACAAATATGTTTTGATTTCACTGTGTTAGTATTTCTAAAGATTTGTTTCAGCTGTGTCTTTGCAACTATCATATTGAGCTCTACGAAATTCCTCCAGCTCTATCTCTCTCTCCTGTTCCTTTCTGATTTTGTAAATTCTTCTCTTTTCTTTCATGTACTTCTTCCTCTTGTGTAACATGCGACTGATCTTCATCAAAACTATTATAAAAATATTACAAACAAAGGTGTTAAAATGTTGCCAAGAACTGAACCACCAATCTCTTGAAACCAGGTTTTGATAGCTTGAAATCTTTTTGAAAGACGTTCTGAAAAATCATCTTCTTCTAAGGGAACTATTTCCGAATGGATCTCTGTCATGTTCTTTATGTACATTTCAATATTCTTGCTCTCATCTGGGATGTATGTACAGCAGTGCTGAACATGTAAAATGCCACAGACTCCTCCCTCTTTTGCTAGGAGTATGTCCAGAGCAAGGCGATTCTGCATCACCATCAACCTAATTGCAATGACCTCGGTATCCACTAATTGGAAACCACCTGCTGTATCAGTGGACAATCTGTCAACAATTGTGGACAATTTTCTGATTCTTCCTGCATTCAGGGTTATACCTACTAAAGGTATCACTGCCTCAAAAATGTCTCCCAGAATTTCTGAAAAACTTTCTCTTTTATACCTATTCTCATGATTACTAATTTCAAATGAACCCTCTGCATTTCTGTCAACATGAAAAATCTTTGGGAACACAAGACCAACAAAACACGTCCCATACCAATGGTCCGGGAGGTTATAATAGGCTTTGTCTCCACAGACAAAATAAATTCCAGGAAAAATTGGGTCTTTGCCACCTTTTCATCCCCAACCCCCCATGATCTGATAAGTGTCTTCACAATTGCTAGCTCCCACAAAATAATTATCAAAAAGTGTGTTATCTCTTCTAATGCAACATTATCAAAAGACTTGCCATTAAACTTTTCATCCTCCTTCTGCCAGAACTTGGATTTGGTCTGCTTGACCATCTCATTTCTTTTGTAAATTGCCCTTCTCTCCTCAACTAAATTGAGGAAAGTCTTCTATTCAGCTCTCAATTTGCAGGTTAAATTATTTCTGTAAGCATACTCATAGGTAAGTTCATTAGTCACTAAAAAGAATTCCCTCATCTGTTTAGCTTGTTTGTGTTTATTTAAAGCCTTTTCAATCTTCATGTTAGCAAAAATGTCATCGTAATTAGAATAATAATACTCCAAGCGGCCAGTCTGATAAAATAAGCTAGCTATCACACTGCAGGTCATGCCATAAGTAAGAGGAAGCATATTGTATGTCAGTCCCTCAGAAACAGAAGCAGGTAACTTTACACAGATGTAGCAATCTTTGACACCCATAACCTTAACGTACTCTCCCAAAAGCCTCGAAAACGTATTGCTAGAAAAATCACAAACAGACCTATCTTGATGAGCCTCTGGTCTGTGATCAATAACTTTGTTAGCTTTGTTTGTTGCACTATGTTTATCTTGACTAACTGAAGCTTTGCTTGTCATATTGACTTTGTACATCTCCTTATCGATCCCGAAAGGAAAGAGGACAGCTAAAACTAACCAGAACAGAATTAAGATGAGCATACATATCAGAGTCATCTTACAGCATTTTTCAAGGATGGAACACTTTGAAGTACTATGCTTCAAAACAAAAGGCATCTTTACTAACCTTATCACAGAAAAAGAAAACGAAAATTTAAAATATCTCTGACGTAAACCTACATTTTTTAATTAATCACCCCCCTTTTAATTTTTTATTTTTTTTTAAAACCCTTCTAACAGCTTTTCTTCGACCTTGCGTCACAAGTTATTCTCCAACTAAACACAAATTCTTCAACCTTGTATCACCTAACACAATTTCTTCAGCCTTATGCCAAAAACAGAAACCTAAATTCTAACAAATTAGTACTTCAATCATTGTCACTATTGTCTACAACTTCTTCCTGACTGCTACTATTTATTTCAATTACAGGCGGGATAATAATATAAGCCCACTCAGGAGACTTATACTTTTGGTTTGGCTTTAAAACTCTCTTTGTTTTTCTAGAGATAATGTCTATTTTCTTTCCTTTCTCCGCTTTCTTTTCAGGATCCTCCTGACTAGTTATCTCATTCACCTGCTCCTTTGATCTCTTTATTAACCTGACTCTCAGCCCTCCGTTTTCACTTGGCCATGTTTCACCTTTCAGCAGTTTTCTTTTTGGTTCAGTCAAATTAGATTCTTTTCTGAATTTTCTTTCTTGAGATTCTTCATCACTTTCATCAAATTCACTATCAGAAATTTCAACTCTTGACTCAGGATCTTCTCTAATCGGCAGCCTCACTCCGTTAGGAACATTACTTTTTCTACCATCACTGGTACTTGGCAATTCGTCTTCCTCCACTTCTTCAATTACCTTTAACTTCCCAGTTCCGGGCTTCTTGTCCCTGCATTCAGAGCTTCTCTTCTGCTTTTCGATATTTTCCTGGTCTTGTTTCTGAACTTGATCAGACTCTTCTGTGTTTTCAACTTCTTTTTCTTTATCTTGATCAGATTCTTTTGTCTCTCCCACTTCTTTGTCAGATTCTTCTGCTGATTCTTTTTCTAGCAGATCTTCATCATCTTCAGAATCTACTACAATAATTTTCAAATCTTTTCCAATCGAATCTCCATTTACAGATGCATTTTCCAGATGACGACCTCCCTGTCGATCTTCAGGATCTGGACTTTCTTCAGCTTCTTCTTCAGAATCTGAATCAGCTGTTGTATCACTCTCTTCATCAGAGTTCTCAGATGTAGGTATGGGAATAGTGTGACTGGGATGAATCCACCTTTTTATTCCTCTACACTTTACTGCATTCGTTGTCACAAGTATCACCTGTCTCGGTTTCTGCCACCTCGGCACCAGACAGTTTCTTCTTCAGTGAACTTTTGTTCTCACCCAATCTCCAGGTCTCAGATCATGCGTTTGCACTTTGTCTTTTGACTGTACTGCAGTTCCCACCTGATTAGACAAAGAAGTCATGACGTCAGAAAGCTTCTTACAGTATTCCAAAATTGCACTGTCATTAATGCTCAAAAGTTTTCCTACTGGTACAAATGCTTGTCTCATGACCCTGCCCATAAGAATCTCAGACCTGTCTTTTTATCTTGTGTACATCTTAGGGTCATCAAAACAAATGGAAGAGCATCTGTCCATTTAATACCAGTAGCTAGACACATTTTCCCTATTCTGTTTTTTATCGTTCCATTTATTTGTTCCACCACTCCAGATGCCTCTGGTCTGTATGCACAATGCAACTTCTGCTCAATGTGTAAGGCTTCACAAATTAATTTCAACATTCTGTTATCAAAATGTCCTCCTCTATCACTCTCTATAGTCACACGGAATCCGTACCTTGGTATTATCTCTCTCAAAAGCAATTTTGCTACAGTAATTGAATCACTGTGACGTGTGGGGAATGCTTCTACCCATCTTGAAAACAAACAGACAATCACCAAAACATATTGCAGCCTGTTGTGTTTGGGCATCTCAATGAAACCCATCTGTAACCTGGTGAAAGGACCACCCTCCCGACCTATTGTTCCTGTCCCCACAACCGACTTCCTATTTGGGTTCATTTGTTGGCAAACCAAACACCTTTGGCAGAGCGATTCTGCAATTGTTCTGAACTTGGTATTAAACCAAGTTTCCTTGAAAAGCCTAATCATTGAATCTCTTCCAATATGACCTTGACCATGATACATTCTGGCCATATCAGCAATCATGCAATTTGGTAAAACTACTCTGCCATCTTTGTAAGTCCAAACTCCATCCTCATCTCGCTGTCTACATTCTGCTCTCAACCATCAGTTTTTCTCCTTATCATCAGCTTCATCTTGCAAATCTTTGATTTCCTGCCATATCTCAACTACTGATGTTAGCATTAGTGAATTCAAAACATACTCATTATTTTTCACCGGATTAAGTGCAAAATTGTTTCTTGCACAATACTTTGCAATTTCATCTGCGTAAGCATTCCCTTTGGTGACAAAATCCTCACCTTTCTTATGAGCTGCACACTTTACCACAGCAATTTCTTTTGGCATCTGTATGCCATCAATCAATCTTTTGATAAACTTTGCATTTCTGATTGGTGAACCTGCTGATGTCATGTAGCCTCTCTGAGACCAGAGCTGTCCATAATCATGCATAACTCCATACCCATATTGGCTATCAGTAATTATGGTGACTCTCAAATTTTTTTCTATTTCGCAAGCACGAATTAAAGCAATCAGTTCAGCCACTTGTGCTGAACGAATTCCCTCAAGACATGATGCTTCTTCAACTTCTGCAACTGTACAGACTGAATAGGCTGCTCTCAAAATGCCTCCTTCTGATCTCAGACAGGAGCCATCCACAAAGTAAACACGATCTGACTCAGGCAATGGTATATCTTTAATGTCCTGCCTTGGCACAATATTCCATGACATCCAAGCACTCCTGTTCCACGTCATTTTCATCACTTATTTCAGTATCAGGTAGCAACGTGGAAGGATTTAGATTCACACATCTTGCTATAGACACATTATCTGATCCCAGAATGATTTTTTCATACTTTGTGAGTCTATTGCTTGTCAGGTGTTGCGTTTTGCTCCTTGTGAGGAGAATTTCAACTGAATGGGGAACATAGACTTTTACAGGAAATCCCATTATGATTCCTTCACTTTGCTCAAGGCTAACACTGGTTGCTGCAACTGCTTTTAAGCAACCTGGTAAGGCTTTTGCAACTGGATCAAGGACTGCTGAGAAGTAGGCAATAGGTTTTCTCATGTTTCCATGTCTCTGAATTAACACAGACAAAGCACATTCCTCTCTTTCACTGCAGTACAGTACAAAAATGTTCTCGTAATCTGGCATGCCTAGAGCTGGAGCTTCACACAGACTTTTCTTTAGTTTTTCAAAAGCTTCCAACTCAATTTCAGTAAGGACAATTCGATCTTTTTTGTCTGATTTTGTCAATCTCTGTAGTGGCTTCGCATTTACTGAAAATCCACTGATCCATTGACAACAGTAACCAACCATTCCTAGAAACATTCTGACCTGTCTCTGTGTTTTTGGAGGATGCATTCCCTGAATCATTTTAATTCTTTAAATTGTCACTTGTCTCATTCCCTTTGCAATTCTATGGCCAAGATATTTTACCTCTTGTTTATAAAACTGCAATTTTGCAGGAGACACTTTATGTCCTTCATCTGCCAAGTGATTCAAGAGAGTAATCGTATCTGTCACACAATTGTCTCTTGTTTTTGCTGCTATTAACAGATCGTCAATGTACTGGACTAATGTCAATCTGCCAGGTAAATTTAGATCTTCCAATGATTTCTTTAATAGCTCATTAAAGATAGAAGGACTCTCTGTATACCCCTGAGGAATTCTACACCATGCGAGGGTCCTACTCTGGAACCTGAAAGCAAAGATTTCCTGACTCTCTGGATGCAATGGAACAGTAAAGAATGCATTGCAAAGATCAATGACAGTATACCATTCTGCATCATGCGGAATTTGGTAAAGAATGACTGCTGGGTTTGGAACAACTGGACAACAAGGAACAACAATTTGGTTAACTTTTCTCAAATCCTGAACGATTCTGTACGCTCCATTTGGCTTTTTGATCCCCATAATCGGTGAGTTACAAGGACTGCTCACAATTTCTTTCAAAACACCTTGCTTAATGAATTTCTCAATCACAGGAATAACACCTTCAATTGTTTCAGCTTTCATTTTGTACTGAGGAATGTTTGGAAATTCTATTCCCTGCTTCACTGTAATTTTGACTGGGTCTACATGTTTCATCAAACCCTTTTCATTTCCTGTTAAATCCCAAATTTCAGCTTTGACTGTTTCTTTTAATTCTGCTGGTAAATTTTCTTTGTCAAATACAGCAAATGATTTTGTTTCTTCTGCTTCAACCATTAACATTGTCAATCTGTACAAGCCATCTTCCTCCATGGTTTGTAATTCAATTCCTTCTGGTGAGCAATATATCCTGCAATTCATCTTGCACAATATATCTCTCCCCAGCAAATTCACAGGACTGCTGTTGCAAACCACAAACCTGTGTTTGTCTTTAAAATTTCCGATCTCTACTTTCACAGGCTCGGTCAAATCTATTTTAATTTGTTGATTACTTACACCGACTACTTGGATGGTATCCCCAGAGAGAGGTAGGTTTTCAATTTCCACTGATCTAACAGTAGAACGGGTAGCACCAGTGTCCACAAGAAAAGTGATTTCTACATCATTCACTTTCCCATTTACATATGGACCAGACTGGTCAACCTCAAGAGTGGCTCCAATTACACACTCTTCCCCCTCTCTCGGGCACCGTCAGAAACAGTCATCAGAATCGCTTCCTTGATTCCCTGTCAACAAAAATTGTCCTGATCCATTTTGCACATTTGATCTTTGAGCTCTTATTACCTGATCACCTCCGCTGAATCCAGTGCTTTGATTGAACCTTTGACCACCCCCACAATTTGGAAAAGGGGGCTGTGGAATCTGACTATGCTGTTGCACTGCCTGTGGCTGTAGCTGTTGCTGAAGACTCAAGTCGTTCAGTTGTCGTTGTAGCTGTTGCTGCAGATCAACATCGTTCTGCATCTGTGAACTTAATGATGCATTTTTAAAATTTCTGGGCGGGTTTTTACACTCGCGCTTCCAGTGTCCTATTTCCCCGCAATTAAAACAAGGTAATTTCTGTTTTAGCTCTTCAATATTAACATTAAACTTTGGCTTGTTAAAATTATTTTTAAACTTTCCTTGACCCTGACTCTGGCTCTGATTCTGAACAAAGTTTATATTTTTATTTTCAAGATTTGCAATCTGTTGCTCAGCCACTTTTACCTGTGCCCACATTGCTTTCTCTTTTAATTTCTTTTGCCTTACTTCCAATTCATCACTGCAGTATTTTGCTTTTCTCAAGATATCATCAACTGAATTTGATTGCCATCCGACAATATTATTCCTAATCATTTCTCCAATATCTGGTCTAAGACCATAAATAAATCTGTAAATAAAGTGCTCATATCCTTTTCATCTAATTTTTCATAGCCACTGTACTGTTTAAAAAACAGTAATAACCTTTCATAAAATAAATGAACTGATTCCTTTGGTTCCTGATTTGTTCTGTCTATTTTTACCCAATCAACTTCCTTTGGGGCAATTTTCTTTTTCAACCAGTAAATTACTTTGTCATACAGGTCCATTACCTCTGGTGCTGGAGCACCTGTCTCCTTGATACGATCTGGCTCTACTTTGTGCCAACTTACAGCAATTTTACATTCTGTCAAAAGATCTGATGGGACAACTATGTCAAAGAATCCATCCAGATCAATCCACAGAACTTTTGAGACTTTGATAAACCTGTCCACCTGTCGATACCATTCCACAGGCTTTTCTCTCAGCCGAGGAAAATCATTTGTAAAAAGCAAAATATCCTGTCTCGACTATGGGACATGAACATATCCTCCACCTGCAATTTCTCTCATTGGAAACTGTTTAGACAGTTTATCCAACCTTTCGTCTTCTCTCTTTTTGGTCCATTTCACTCTCCATTTGCTCAAGTCACCCAACTTTTTAATGTATACAATCAATTCCTTTATATGCATAATTCTTCCCATTGTATTGAAGTTCCCAATGTCTTTTTCTGTAAAGTCTAATCTGTAATGTTTTCCCAAATTTTTTTGTCTGCTCAAGTCAATTTCCAATTCAGCAGCCAGTTCTTCCAATTGCTCATATTTATTTTTTGTTTTCCATTGAATGCTTTTGCTGATGAACAGGAGTTCATCATCTCGATAATACTTTAAACTCTCAGGACCAATTGTGCCAATTATTAATTCTTCCAAGTCTGCTTTTAATTTTGCAACATCAAGTTTTGAATTAGACTCTGTTTTCTCAGGAGTCTCAGCATCTAACTCTGCACCCATTGGTGTATGGTTAAAAGAACCTTGATTAAAAGTTAAATCAGGCAATTTTGTTTTCTCACGATGTATTTCAGATAAATCTGAATAACATTTTTCAGCTACTTTCTGAATTTCTGCATTCAATGGAATTGTTAAACCTGGCTGTTTAATTTCCTTTTGATCGAAAACAGGCTGAACAGGACCAATAGTTACTGGAACTGTCACTGCTTCCATGCCCTTGGTTAACTGCCGAATTAATTCATCTTTTGATCGTAAGTATTTTGAAGTATTTGCAACTTCCTCATCTCTGGCAACTCTCGTTAAATCTCTAGGGGCTTCCCTTTCCATCGGAATTTCAGGAAAATTTCTACTTCCATTATAAACACTAGAATTTGTTCTTGTCTCGTATCTTTCTGGAGTTTCAAAAGATTCAGAATTATTTGGGTACAATTTGGGTGATTCATTTAATGGAGGTGCACTTGGTGTGGTTCCTGTAGAAACCATCGGAGTGGACCATGAACAAGGCGGTCTCAGTGGAGTTTGCTTTTTATTTGTGGTATACATTTCTTCCAATACTGCATCTTCTGATTCACTTTCTACAACAATATTATTTTTCTTTTCAGTATTATTTTCACCTGGAGTCCCTAAAACCATTTCTTTTATTAAATAGAGACCCTCACACCTGTCTGCCTGTCTCCACATACGCATTCTATCTTCATGCGTTTCTCTTTTGTAAATCGATGTTTTAGGAGGTCTTTTTAGCCCACTTGCTTCTTTCTGAAGTTGTAACATCTCATCCTCCCATTCAACTAAAGCTTCGAATTGTGTTGGTCTAGGCCTTGGTACAAGAGCTGACATCTTTTTTCTCAAATTTCTTAAAATTTTCATGTTAAATGAACCATCATCCGGCCAAGCCAAAACACAGTCATCTTTAGTATAATGCTTCCAAACATCAAACCATAGGCAGGTATGATAACCATATTCACCTTCCATATACGCTGCAGGTGTCTTGTATTTATGAAGTAATTTACCACCTCGCGTTTCAATTTTCTTGTCAGGTGAAATAACATTTTTAAATTTTTGAAGCATTGTAAGCTTTTTCTCAACGTTCTTGTAAAAATAACTCATTTTCTAACCAAATCCACTTAGTCAGAAATAATCGTAAATATTTCCTGGTTATTCCGCAACACCAGCCAATCCGTGCGCGAAACACACCAACAAACCAATCAGGTTCGAGCTACATCACCACCTTGCTCGACCAGTAAGAACAGAGCTTCCCACAAAAGCCAATCTGTGTCTAGCTCGACAAAGTCACATGAGCCAATCAGAGTACAGTCTGTGACGTATGGTACCCAATCACTGCGCAGACCGTGTGACGTACACAGCCGCTGCGGTTTCTCGCATCTCACTCTCAGCGCTCACCCCTCCTTCACAAAAACTTTTCACAGCGCCATTTAAAGAACGCTTTTTCTTAATAAAATTCGATTAACAACAACAAAAGGACAAACCATTTGTCTGTTTCTCTAAAATAAAGTGATAGTTTTATACAGACATTCAAGAAATTCTTTGCGTGGAATAGACGACGCTACTCTCACAGAGTATACATTCGCCGATAAAGTACATTTTTACTCTACCCTTCAAACAGGTAATAACGAACTCGTTTCCCTCTGAATGCACATATAGTAGCAATTCAAAGTTTGACCCGAACGGAATTACAAAATCATTTACGCACTTTCAAACGGTAAGTATCCCTAACCATACATACACGAAATCTTGGCAGGACTCTAACCAGCCACAGATGACCTGAATCGTTAGCAAAATAAACAATGTTACCTTACCCTACACTCAAGCTCGAATATACTCTACTACTTTCATCGCAGTGAATTTTAGAACGGGCTCTTTGTCCCTATATTCAAAGTTACGATTTCATAGACAATCCTCACTATCATACATTTGTTTTATCTAGCACACCTATATCCCTAACGCGTGTTGTACGGCCACAACACTTGTGATATACACTAATACCACTATTCTGAAACAGATCAAATGCACTGTGTAACTCTTGTTACACCACTCTGTACCGGTACAACTAGGATTTTTCACACTGCAGGAAAAAACCTTTCGACTACACGTAACAAAAGTGAACAAACTCAACATATGTTAAACATCGATCCTATGTAACTACCATGCAGCATGTTGGTTACCATAGCAACCATCAAGTCTGCTACCAGGAAATTGATCCAGCGGCCTATAGGAAATATGTCATAAGCTACGCTACCCAACTCCAAAATATTCACCATTAATCATAAATCAATCACAAGGCCCATAATCTAACATGACATATTTTGACCAACTGAATCATGTGACCTAATTAACCTATTCACAAATTATATACATTTATATACAACCGTGGTAAATGAATTTCATCATACTTCACAAATCCTACAAATAATTAAGCCACTGTGGCGATAAGATCTTGCTTATGGTAACCTAAACTCATGAAATAACAAGGCCAGCTTGTTTTCCAAAGTAGAATATTTATTAATTATTTGTTTAGAAAATGCATTAGAAATCTTTATTAGAGCATTTTTATTAGAGTATGTAAAAAGGTAACGATGGTTTAAGTAAAATTCAGTAGCATAAATCAAATAGTAAATAACAGTTTGGCATTATTCAAATCCTAAGTCCCTAACTACACTTACTATAATAAAGTATAAAGAATAAAAAGTCTTTTGGGTCTCTTACGTGCTCCAAGAGAAGTTCGTCTGCACGACACACCCATCTAAAGGTCAGCAAGAAGCAGCGCTCTCTTCCCAGGGGAAGAGTTTTTATACCCTTTCTACGCTAAACTAATCTAAGTAAAAATTCATTTTTCTGCTCAAAACGAGTTCTCATTGGCTGTAAAGTGACAGGCCATCGTGTTATTCCAAAATTTGAACATCAGTTCCGTCACTTTCTTAGAGTCCATTGTTTTAGCTTTCGAATTGCGAAGCTTGCTCCAGTTCGCAACATTTACTGAGAGAAAATCATAACTTCCTCGGTCTGTCAAACTCCTCTGCCGGTTCCTGGCCTTGGCCTTGCTTGACTAAAGAACAGTCAGCACATCACGTTTCATTTTACATCACAACAAAATGTTTCAGCAGAAGGAATTTTTCCATGATGGACTCTTGCTTTTCTCCGAGCAGAATTTTGCCAAACACGAATGCACTAGGCCCAGAACCACTTTTACGAAAACTATTATATAAACAAACACAAAAGAGTAATTAATGTAAGAAATACAGTTTGTTCTGTTATCCACCCTCCTTTACAAATGATTAACCCATTAGTCTAAATTACCTAGCAAAAAGCAAACAATTAAAGCAGCATTTATATCTACCATTCTTCATTAAGTCCAGCAGGATTCTCCATGTACCTGTAAAGAATAAAATGACACCCCGTAGACAAAAGCATACATAAAATAGCCACATGCCACTAATTAAACAGCCGCAATTAATCAAGACATGACAATAGACTAAATCAATTTATTATTTTCCACAAACATGAAGATGCAACATATTGCACGTTTATAAGCACACATGTTAGTTTCCCGCGTGTTCTGTGTAAATGCAACTTTAAACTAGGTTGAATTAATACACACATAGCACAGACCATTAGTACTATTAATTCCGTTATGGAAGTATGACTTCACGAGCTAAAATGAATGCATTTCTGAAACTCGCTCCATCATTTACCTCTGTCCCAGTTATATCTGAGTATGAGTTCACTGAAGGGGAGGTTATGGATGCTATCGCTAGACTCCCTGCTGGTAAAGCCCCAGGGCTGGACAAGGTCCCTGGGGATCTTTTTAAACATGAACCCGGGATATGGGCCCCTTATTTAACGTTGATTTTTAACGCAATTTTAGGGGGCATGGCGGTCCCAAGTACTTGGCTGGGAGCAGAGATAGTCCCTATCTTCAAGAAGGGATCACCTCTGCTCCCAGTCAACTACAGGCTGATTAGCCTAATAGAAACTTTTCGCGAGGCTGATTTTAGATCGCCTCGAGAGCTGGATGGAGGAGTCTGATATATTAAGCCCATATCAGGCAGGCTTTAGAAAGAACGTTATGACCACGGACCAGATTTTCCGATTAACCATGCTTTTTTGGAAAACGGTTAAAATCAAGGGCGGTTCACTTTATACTGTTTTCGTGGATCTCCGTGCGGCCTTCGACATGGTCCCACGAAGGAAATTGTGGAGTGTGCTCTCAGATATGGGCATTCCTGCCCCTCTACTGAACATTATAATCCGACTCCACACAGAGAATTTCGCGCAGGTCAGGTGTGGGAGAGAAGGCAAATTGTCATCTAGCTTCCCCGTTGGCAGAGGGGTGAGGCAGAGGTGCGTCTTGGCGCCCACCCTGTTTTGCCTCTTCGTCAACGGGGTAATTGCCCACCTGAATGCGGTCCCCAACCGAGACGCTCCAAGGCTCGCTGGGGTTGGGGTCTCCGCGATTATGTTAGCGGATGATACCCTATAACTCTCGAAGACTCCTATGGGTATTCAGCGAGTCTTGGACGCCTTTGTTAATTTCTGTTACGAACGGGGGATGGAAATAAATACTTCCAAAACGAAATTCATGATTTTTAACCCACCGAAAATAACGCGCCCAAGTCCTGTGATTGGAGGAGCCCGGCTTGAAAGAGTGCAGACATTTGAGTATCTGGGTCTTACCCTTAATGAGAGTATGACCTGGGCTCAACATCAAATAAAATCTCAACTAAAGCTCACTCAAAAGGCGGGAGGCATTCTTAAACTTTTAAGCAAATCTACAGTTAAGCCAATTGTACCACCGCTAGAAACTTACAAATTGCAGGCACGAGGGGCGGTAATCTACGGCGGCGAATTGTGGGGCCACAATTGTGCCCCCTCGATAGTCGTCACGGAAAACAAGTTCCTCAGGCAGCTGGTTTCACTTCCATCTAGTACGCCATTGCTGCCCCTAAGGCTCGACCTGGGCCTTAGACCTCTTAACGAGGAATTGGGCCTCAAACCCCTGACCTTTTGGAGGCGACTCTGGGTAACTCCAGAGCTTAATAACAACAGGCAAGAGCTTGAGGAGGTCCTAAAACTGCCTAATGCGTGGAAACTCTCCTGGTTAAAATACATAAGACAGTAATTTGAGAGGCTGAGCCTCCCTCTTATGTGGAGTAACCCGGAGCAAGCATGTACTAATATATTACGTAAGCAGCTGGCTAATCAGAAATTGGTCGAATAAACTGAATAATGCAAATATCAACATAGACATGTCCCTAATTTTGTCATCTAAAACGCTACTGGCTTCAAACCTAAAGGCTCAAACCTACAAAACAATATATGACCTGTACTTTACCCCTGCTAAATTATTCACCTGGGGTAAGAGAGCAGATGATCAATGCCCAAGATGCTCGCTAGGTCCAGCCAATCTTATACACATGCTTGCTGAATGCTCAAAACTAGACGAGATCAAAAAAGGCATAGCTAAGTACTGGGCCGAAATTTTCGGCCACGAAATAAAAACCTCAACCACTCTTTTTGTCCTGGGCCATGACGACTCCCTTGGGCATAGTAATAAAGAAACCATGGCTATTTTCGTAGGCATGGCGGTCTTTAGAATCATTCTGGCAGCGCGGTGGAAGGACCCATGCGCTCCCACTTTCCAAGGGTGGCTGAGTAGACTATTAGGTATATACAAACAAGAGACCGCAATATACAGAACCAGAGGCAAAAAATCTTGATCTCTTGGTGAGCAGATATGGGCTCCAGTTGCCACCTGGTTTGAGAATCACAGAAACATATAGCTCTGTTAAAGGAAAAAAAAAAAATCATTGTATAAAAGTTTTTCCGAGAACCACCTCCCCCCATAAATTCATATTTTCTACCTTTCCCCTCATTCTTGGAACACACTAGAGAATCTACATGAATTGATTGTGAAATGAACCATGTAATGTTGTACTACCTATCTAGTTTAATTTGCCTGTTTAGAGTGAATAATGTATTGAATTTTACTTTTCTTTTTCTTCTTGTTCTTTCTTTTTACTTTCTTTTTTTTCTAACTGACAGTTGTTTTTTGATGAACCTTTGTATACTTCTTTTTATATATATTGTATGCTACTATGTTCTTCTTTTTTTTTCTGGTATGTACCTTGTGAACCTGCTCAAATAAAATAAAAAAATAAAAAAAAGCAGCTGGCTAATCTGTACTTTGAATACAATTTATCTGCCCGCCTATCAAACGCATAAATAGGAACTCTGACCAACACATTTTTTAAGACTAAGGATTATTACAAACTGGAATCTGTTCTGAATGATATCAGCCCTCCTGGCTTCAGGAAACTCTATCTCCAATGGAGACACGGCCCTTTGCCAATCAGAGCCCTTACAAGTAAATGGCGCCCACCTACCCCTAAAAACTGCCCAGGCTGTTCTGCGGAGTCAGAAAATGAATTGCATGTCGTGTTTTTTTGCCCTGGATATCAGATCCCAAAAAAAAAGTGGATAGTTCCAACCTGTAAAAACTTGGGGATTAGACAGTGCCATGAATCATTCCGAATACTAAAAACTGATCTTTCCCCTCTAATCGTTTTTGCTGTAACCAAATTTTTAGCAGCAATGTGGATTATGAGACGGAACTATCTGAATGCTCAGCCCAGTGGGAGAGGGTAGATAGATGTACATAGCCTTGGGGAGTTTGATTACTAACTACATAAGGGCAGGGCTCTCTGATGATCATGTTTTTAAATGCTTTTTATCGATTTTGTATTTCACTGTGATGATATAGCTCAACGGATATGACTTGATGTTTGGTTTTAATGTAATGAATTGATCTGAAGTGTGCTAAATTTTATCGTTGAATGTAATGTGATTTCTTTTATGACAATATTGTCGAAATAAAGATGATAAAGAAAGATACCCAAAAGGCATATGCATAGATCCACTGTGTTTTCACTGTTTTCTCCAGGGACTGTAGCTTGCAGGATGCTGCGGTGTTGGGATTGTGTGCTTTTTACCACATTGGTGCATAGAGTCTTATACTTGCTTGCTGGACAAAATGTGTGGCAACAGCACCACTTCCCATCTATGGTCATTTCTACAGGTGCAGTCCACTTCTTCAATTGTTCAATGGGGGCTGGTGGTGGCATGCCTTCCAGTAGTAACAGTTCTTGATTTAATCTGCATGCCTTATAATCAAAAAAGCATTGCCTCTGTGCTTTGCTTCTCCTGTTTGAATGATTGTTGCACTTCCCCTTTATTGGTCTTCACCATAGCGGCAAGTTCTGTTTTCACACTTCTGTCATCAGTGTCTAAATGAAATATGTTTTTGCTCCTCAGTTGGGCCTATTAGGTTAACTCTGTCTGCTGGGTGGATTTGTTCCACCAGGGGACTCTTTGACCTTAGCCAAGGTCATGCTTTTTCCAGGGAATCACATTTTCTGACCCACAAGATGTTGCTGCAAAACCCCACACTTGCCATTCTCTCAGACACCAGGCATCCCACCTAGCTTCTCTACACTGGCAGGCAATATGGATGATTTGCAAGGCTGTCCAGGAAAGGCTTTTTAGATTGAGGCCAAATGCAATCAAAGTACATTTTCTTGCATGTCCTCTCGTCCATTCTCACACATCACAAGCAGAGTATGTCCTTTCTTTGGCACAGTGTAGTGCTAACTCAACTTTCTACAGTGCAGAGAACAATTTCCAGTTCCTATATGCCTATAAACACACTGTCATATTGTATAAAGTGCAATCCTCTTTGCTTGTGCCAGCTAATAATATTTGCAGGATCGGGTTATATTGTGGAACAGGCAGAGGCGAACATGATGAATTCCTCCTCCCCCTACCCATCCACCCAAAGCCTGCTTCAGCACTGCTCTAGGACACATTATACACTTTAGCACATATAGCCGTTGGCACTAACCAGGGGAGGAAGGAACAGTCTCGGCAGATATCTTATTAGGTTAAAATAAATTACTCAGGATGCAGGGCTGGAAGCAGATTGAAGGGAAACATAATAGAATTGGTTTTCCAAGACGGGTTGTGCTATGAAGGCATGCCATATGCTTTTTAGGATTTCGAATGAGTCGAATCAGCTCAGAATGAGGCTGCCAAGAAGTAATATTGCTGCCATTCAGCTAATGCCTGAGGAACAGCATCCCATGCGCCATCTGAAAACTGTTCAACTGCACTGCCTAGGCATTAGAGGAAGACAAGGAAATTATTCCAACCAATAGAGAGAAATCGTGTGATTTGCTTAAAAAGTATACAAATATTTATTGTATATCCTCTGTAAAAAGGTTGACCACCAGGGCTGCCAAGTCATGTTCACGAACATGACTCTCCACAGGATGTATGACGTTACAACGCATGCTTTTACCACGCATGCTGTTACAACACAGTTTTTACAACGCAAACCTTTACAACGCATAGCGCTTTGGGGTGCTGGATAGTGAATAGTTTAATTTACTATTCCAACTCCAGTCCCCGTGGACACTAGGGAAGGTGTTGGATAGTAAATTAAATCTATTCCCTATCCTAGAGCGCCCCCCAGCGCAATGCGTTGTAATGGTTTTCGTTGTAAAACCTGCATTGTAAATGCACTGCGTTGTAAAAGTTTCGTTGTAAAGGATGTTTCCCCTCTCCACATGGTGCTGGTCCCACAACACAGTGGATAGAGCAGCATTCGGGCTTGGGATGTGCAGATAGCAGCATGCAAAACCTGAAGGAACACACTTAAAAAAGAATATAGGGAATTTAGGGGAGGCGAAGGTAGAGTAGATGAGCTTGAAAAAATTTACATTTCAACGTTTTATCGACAGCATTTTGTAATGTTCACTTCTATCATATCCCTCATTGCGTGGTTGTATCAATATTGTTGGCTTCTTTGGCTGTTTTAGCTCAGATGTGAGTGTCTCACATCTGATTTGTTTTCCCAGAATGACTGGCGCTAAGGAAGAGCGATGGAAGTCAAAAATAAGTATAAAGATGACCGAGACATTTGAAACTGAACAAGGAGCAGTGTGTGTTTGCATATCTACAAGGAAACAGCACGAGGGAAACGTATGTATGTCAGTACAACACGATCATTTTGATCGCGGTACTTTACATCGCGGATTTTACAACGCAAGTCGTTGGCGGATTGAGGAATATTACAATTTTATATTCCAACACCAGTCCATGTAACAGTAGGGAAGGGGTTGGAATATAAAATTACAATATTCCTTAAACAACAGCGCCATCCAGCGCAAGTCGTAGTAACAACTTACTTTGTAATGGCAGCGTGGTAAAGGTCGTGCGGTGTAAACACCGCGTTGTAAACGACGTTTACCATGGGAAACAGTGTTCCAAGAATTGACAGAGGCTTTAGTAGTGACAATTCTCTTCCCCAGGATCAGTGTTGGTAAATTTGCTACGATGCATCAAGATTTCTCTTTGGTGTTGTGCTCGAGCTGGGTCTTCTGTCAACGTAAGAGCCAGAAGAAAACAAAACCAAGCACATTGGAATCAATTAGAGGCAATGAGAGGAGAGGATCAAGTGGCACTAGAACCAGGTCCTGCTTGCCTTTTGTCCTGGTACAAGATGGCAGTCTTTAAATAGAAGGTCTGGACAAAGAGACCATGCAGTGGGATCTGGTCATTACCTTGAAGTCAGTGAGTATATAAGTATATAAGTCATGTTCTCAGTTGCTGCACCAACATTCTGAAGTACTACAACAGCCTTGGCATTCTGATCGTCTCTATAATGTTCATGCACTTAGATTAGAAAGACTGCAGACTAAACCTGCACTTCGTTCAGGATTGAGATATTGCTCTTTCGTTTGTTTATCCAGTCGGTAACTTAATGCCTGCTTAACTTTATTGAAACTTCCACCAGGAAAGAGAGCACCTCCTATAGAAATGTGAGCACCTTGTAAACCAGAATCACGTTGTGACACGAAAATGCTGTGCTAAATGGACAGCTAGGATCTAAAACCAGACAATATATACTAAATGAAAATTCAAACAATACAAAGATTGTTGAAATGTTAATTGTTTTTGCATAGCCGCTCAAAATTATTTTTTTATCGCTTCCATGCTTGTGATTACGAAAATGTAATTCCAGTTTGCAGTCGCTTCATCCATTTTACATCAGCACTGTTCATATACACATGTTATGCTCCCATAACACAACAATTTGTGATCTCTCCAGCTACCACATTCCAGGCACTCTCAAACAGAAAATGTCTGGAATTAAATACAGTAGCGAGGATGGCAAACGCCTGTTACGTTTGAGTTATACGCAGCAACATTTTGCTGTCACTGTCTGATTTCTCTCTGTTTCTTTTGGTCTCCCCGGAACACCCTTGGTGCTAGATGCTTTTACGGTCTCATTGGTATTTCCTCATTCTAAGTCCTCTAGACAGTGCTGTTAAGATTCTTCTCTGGTCCTGTCAGTAATTCCTCATTCTAAGTCCTCTCCACAGTGCTGCTGCTGTTTCTCTGGTCCGAGTGGTAATTTCTCATTCTAAGTCATTTACACAGTGCTGCTACCTGCTTCTCTGGTCCCAGTAGTAATTCCTCATTCTAAGTCCTCTAAGCAGTGCGGCAGCTGTGTCTCTGTTCAGACATCCACTACAAGACAAACCACAACACATAGAAAAAAGATGTTGTCTTTACAACAATAGCTCTAACTCTAAAAAAAATTAGACCTATTGCATTGCAAATGCTTGTTAATTCTTTCTGTCAGTTAGCCACCACACCCGCTGCTTTGCCGTTCCTACGGGAAAAAATGTTTAGTGCAATTCACAAGCATTTTCATGACTTTTGCAGTTTGTTTAAGAGAATATGCGAATTAGGGACTTTCATAAATCCGGGCCTCTTGATCGAGGAGCAGTCTTAGGCCGACTCAAAATGTGATTTTCTCATATGTGTAACCCATACATGGATAAAGTTGTAGGGTTTGGATACAGCTGTTCACAAAGGAAGTTTGTTATCCGGAAGTGACATCAGAAGGTAAACAACGGCTGTGACACATCATCAGAAGTAAATGGCACATTGATGTGTGGAATGGTGTGTCACAAGCAATACAAGGGAGCTGAATACAACACACAGTGTGCTTACTCACACAAACATTTATTTGATTTTATTGCTCACATGGACTTGCCAAATTTCGACTGTGAGATTCATTTAAAACACGTAGTAGTAATGCAGCAAGGGGACCATTCTGACTCGGGTACCACAAAATGGCTCTGTCCTCTCTTCCTCTTTCCAGGAGTTATCATTGGTACCTCCGGGGCGGAAATAATTTACTCAGATGTTGAACTGATAACCCTGAGCGTCCCCTGATAAATGCTCCTGCTCTGCGTTTTCAAATAGGAGGTTGAAAAATGCACCGATTTTCAAGGAAAATACTTTTTCAATGAAGGAAAAACTGAACTCATTAGATATTTTGAAATTATTTCTAATTTCCTTGCCATACGTACGCACGAGCATTTTGTGCAACAAGGAGGCTCTGCGGGCGCACATTTGGGGAAAAGGGAGGGCACCTGAAAGTGATGTGAAAGCACACATTTACATGCATTCTATGGCAACTGTACATGTTTACCAGGTAGTCCAGTGACGCAGGCACGCGTGTACGTATCTGTGCACTAGGTTGACGTAACTCCGCATTGCCTGGGACTTTTGACGTTGGTAACTTGCGCATCTCCTCCCAAGGCTGGTTTTGTGCTGCTCTTTTCATCATTTTTATGAGCGCCAGGGATACTGCGGGATATCAGTTTTGCTTTAGTGCTGTAATAAACCTGATGATTTGAAACCATTATGAGCGATATTTTGAACATTAGTGGTGCGTGGGAGTCTTGTCAGTGTCTATTCTTCTAATGTCTGCTTTGAAATATAGTAAGTATTCCGGTAATGAGCATATTTTCAACGCCCACGTATATTAGGCTGCAATTGCATAATTATCCGCGATTACTTGTCGCACAATGTTACTGGAATGTTCTTTTTCGCCGAGATATGACTGATGTCTTTGTAGGACATGAAGGAGAAAAGGGTTACTTTTCATTGTTGAAGCACCCGTAGTTCTGTACATATTGAGACACTGGAAGAGTGTGAAAGAGATATCACTGTAAGCTTAATTTGTACTGGTGTTTGGCAGGGAGCAGGCAGTGTATCATGCAGGGGCTGAGCTTTTTCTACAAATCTCCTCCGTTAAGGTGGAGGAGCGTCGCCCCACTAAAAATTGCCCCCAAAGATAGAAAAATAAAATGGTAATAAAGTCCATTTATAACCATTTTATTTTTCAATCTCCCATCCCGAGCATCAGGGCGGGGGGCGGGACTTTCTGATTTGTGCTGCTGTCAGTCAGGCAGTAGCAGAAAGCAATGTTAAGCTGGGCACTTAGGTTTAAAGTGCGCATTTCTTGCAATGTCCAGCCAGGCATGCACAATTTAAATCTCTCTAACCCTGCTGTCTAAAGACAGCTTGGTAGAGATCACATAGGACTCCAGTGCCCTCAGGATGGGGGAGAGTAGCCCCATCCTCGTGCTACTCTCATGCAGCATAAGAGCAGCACCAGGATTGGTTCCTGCAGTATCCTGGAGCGTGCCTGCCAGAAGAGAAGACCTGAGTGAGGAAGAGGACGTTGTGCCAGGAAGAAGGTAAGTGAAATTAATGTTTCTTTTTGTCCCACTCCGCCCACCACTCACCAAATATGCAAGGCACCACTACTACTAATGAACCCTTTTTAGGTCGAGCCAGAGCCAGCGCGCATGCGCTGCTCTGCGAGGCTTCATGTAATCACTCAAAACTTTTATGTGTGGGTCTGACTCCCCCACGCATTTGGTTGGCTGTTGCCAGTGTCAATTTGAAATA
Organism: Lissotriton helveticus; assembly: GCF_964261635.1. NCBI lineage: Eukaryota > Metazoa > Chordata > Amphibia > Caudata > Salamandridae > Lissotriton > Lissotriton helveticus. Next base: position 50,212,366 of record NC_136064.1, on the reverse strand, counting down.
GGAGGCTGCAAATGGCTAAAGGCGGGCGCATGTCCCACCTCTTTTGCAAAATTTTCACTCTCACGGCGTTTTGATCTCCGGAGCAAGCAGCGGCATGTAGGGTGCATTACTCCTTGGTCACATGCTTTTGCTTGTTTAAATTTACTGCAGGCACTTCTGTGGGTGCGTGTGCAGCTCCGCAGCTTTTATGAGCATGGCGCCCGCTTTACAGCCGCCACGCTTTATGTTTCATGAAGCTCAGTGGGCGCCGTGTTGGTAAAAGATTGCAAGCTGCTGCTGCTACAGCAACCATCGAAATCTTTCCTTTAATCTAAACATGTCTGCCGTGATGTGATTCTTCTGTTTGCAGGTACGTGTGAGCTGTGATGAAAGCGCCTCAGGCTACAAGCCGTGTCTTAGCTCTTCCGTGTGAGGAGCACAGCATATGATCAAGGGGCTCTGCGTCCCACCTGTTACTGCCTGTTACAGTGCTTCTGCGCCCATCGTGTTCATTTAATTTAATTTAAACATGTCTGTCGTGCAGCACTTTTCTGTTTACAGGTATGGACAATTTGGGCTGTGGCAGGGAGAAGCCCAACTGACTCCAAACTTGCTGAAGTCACTGCACCCCGGACCACAGATTCTTTAAACAAGCGCCAGTCCGGGCTGTGAAGGAAGCGCCTCCGGCTCCAAGCTGTTTCATAGCACTTCCATGTAAGCAGGCACAGAGCACAGCCGATGATCAGGGGGTTCTGCCTCACCCCTCACCTCCTGTTATTTATAGTGGTTTAGTGCCTTTCACTAATATTTAATATCTTGTGCCATGCTGTCCCTTCTCTATCCTGCATGTCTCTGAAAAAATTGTGTTTTGTATCTACTCTTCCCCGCCCCCTTTCTTTACCAAATCACTTTCTCTCTTTCTTTCCTCTTCCCCCTCACCTTGCCAACCCCTTAAACTTACCCCACATTACCTCCTCGTCCATCTTCCTCGCCACAGTAATCACCCATGAGCCTCCGGCTCCACACAGAACTCCAAGTATAAAACAAAAAAACGCTCTAGTCTCCCGCTCCCTCCTCCAAGATGGCCCCAGGTGGCTCCAGCCATTCCCATAAAGGTATACAGAAACACCAACACAACCTGTTCTTTTTTTTCTGCACTACTCCGAGTGCTGTGTTCCCTGCTGGTCAGGTGAGTGGGTCTGGGGTCCTGCTTGAGCAGCCCCTTGTGCCCTTGGGTATTTGGATGGGGGAAGTTAGTTTTTCGAAATTGTTTTCCTTTGTGCTTTTCGTTTCTGTTTAAATAATTTTTCCCCCCTTTCTTCTGCCATGCACCTGGTCCTGCTTTAGCGGACTTGTGGTGCTTTTTCTTATGCGAGTTCGCTAGGGGAGCTCGCTTTCTGTGGGGCCGCTCCTGCGCTTCCTGCTGAGCGGGAGGTTGTGTTGTGGTGTGCCCTTTTCCGACCGCGCGTCCTGTTTAGTGGGATTCACGCGGTCGGCTGATATCTTTGCCGGTTTTTGTTGTTGTGCTTACCTGATGGCCGTAATGGTTGTGGACGGCTGGGGTAAGCGCGCTGGTATCGCGCTGCTGAGATGAGCTGCTGGGGGTCTGGAGCCTCGTTAGGAGTGGCGCGCATGTCTTCCTCGATGTTTGTCCTCCTTAGGGGGCGTGCCATGGGTGTTTCCTTTGGTTGCCTGGCAACCTCCTGCCCATTTTTTTTTTTTTGCAGGTCGAGTGTTTCTGTGCATTGTTACACTCATGTATTGGTACATCGTGGAGCGTGGTTCTTCGTGTTTCACTGATCCTGACCCCTTAGGAGCTTCTGGTTCTGGTGTGCCTATTCCTTCTTTGGATTGGGGGCAGCATATGGGCATTTCTGCTGTGGCTGCTGCTTTGCAAGTTTGGTTGCCAGTTCCTCCTGACTTATGGGCGAGGATTGATGGCGCTCCTTCTGTTGACTCTGGCATTGTTGTCAAGGGTCGCTTTGTGCAGGGTGCCATCCTTAAGGAGGTGCTGTGTCCCATTCGCAGAATAAACTTGTTTTTTCCTGAATCGGTCGTGCCTCTGGAGGATGACTTTTTCACGGTGTCTGCATCCTGAGCCTGTTTCTTTGCCACTGCATTATTCTGTGTTGAAGGTTTTTGGAACATAGTATAAGTTGTGGGCATGGGCTCTTTTCTGCGTTTTTTTTATTAAACGCTATCCTCTGCTAGACTTTGCTGATACAGCACGTCCTCGGTTGAGGTTGATTCCTTGTTGGCCTGTGTGTCCTCTCAGGGGGCTGTTGTTTCTGAGGATTCCTCTCCTGCGGTTCCTGTGCTTCGTATGATGGATGGTGCGATTTGCCGCCCTTTTGCGGCTGCTGCATTTTATATCCGGGCTGCTGCCTCTTCCTCTTGCGCAATCCATTCCTTGATTAAGGGTTTTCAGTCTTTGGCTGCTTTGTTAGACAGGGGGAAGATGTCTCTTCTAATCTGGCTATGTTGGAGCAGCTGGTTCGCCTACTTTCTGATGTCTCTTTTGATTCATTGGGGGTGGCGGCTTCTGCGGCTAGCTCTTCTGTCGCTGCGAGCCGTCAGTTGTGGCTTCGTCCCTGGAAGGCGGATGCTGCACAGAAGAGTCTCATGATGACGATCCATTTTCTGGGGTTAAGTTTTTTTTTGGTTCTCCTTTGGATGAGAGGGTGATGATGACGGCGGTGGACCGTGATGTCCTTGCTCCTGAACGGGCTGGTCGATTCCGTTCCTTTGATTCTCAGAGGGCTTTTGGTCCTTCTAGGTGGAGTCATGCTGGTCGGCCCTTTCATGGGTGGGGGCGTGACCGGGATGCTCCTTCCTTTTTTGATTACTCCCGGTTCTCCGGTGCTTCTTCCTCCTACTCTCCCGCTTCCGAGTCCTGACTGGTTCACTCCTGGTGTGGGTCCGGTTGGGGGTCGCCTCACTTACTTCATGGAATCTTGGCGCGCCTCTGTGTCAGATCAGTGGGTGCTTCTGGGGGTGTCGGGAGGTGTTTACCTTGGATTTTGCCAGGCTCCCCCAGCCGGTTTCGGGTCCACTCATTGTCCCTGAGACGCTTTGATGCGAGTGGCTCTTTTGGAGGGTGTTGAGTCCCTTGTTCTGTGGGGGGCCGTCGTTCCCGTGCCTGACGATCTATTGGGGCTGGGGGTTTGTTCCATCCTTTTTCTGATGTCACAACGCACTGGGTATCTCAGACCTGTGATGGTTTTATGATGGGTGCATGCTTCCTTTCCTCATCGGACGTTCATATTGGTTTCCATCCAGGTGCTCCTTCCTCTGATATCTCAAGAGGATTTTCTGGCCTCCTTAGACTTGAAGGCTGCTTCTCTGCATGTGCCTGTTCACCCGGATTCTCAGAGGTTCTCTGTTTCTGCATGCTGAGTCGTCTCTTTCAGTTCCGGGTTTTGCCTTTTGGCCTCCGCTCTTTGCCCAGGATTTTTACTACGGTTCTGGCTCCTCTTCTTGGCCATTTGCAGGGGCAAGGCATAAGTGTTTTTCCCTTTCTGGACGTTATTATTTCTGCTTCTTCTCTTTCGATGTTTCGAGTTGCATGTCCGGTAGGTGTACCTTGTCCTGGAGCCTCACGGGCTCCTGGTGAATGTTTCGGAATCCTCCCTGGTTCCGGCGCTGGTGTTGTCTTTCGTTGGGGCTCTGTTCGGGACTCGGTTGAGGATGGTGTTCCTGACCCCTGCTCGGGTTCTGTCCCTGGTGTATGCTGTGAGGACCCTGTTGTAGGGGCCTTCTCATCCTGTGAGCCTGTGTTTGCGGGTTCGGGGGCTGCTGTCTGCATCTTTGTTGTCCGTACCATGGGCTCGCCTTCACATGTATCAGTTGGTGTCCCATTTTTGTTGCATTGGGACCCCTGTTCCCTAGATATGCGTGTTTTGATCCCTGAGTCCCCGGGGGTTCGGGTGATCCTGGAGTGGTGGATGGCCAAAGGTCATCTGTCCGGGGGCCGCCCGTTTATGGTTGTTCCCTCCCGGGTTCTCACTACCGATACCTGCCTGCTGGGATAGGGGGCTACTCTGGGGGATTATATGACTCTTGGGGTTTGGCCTCGGTTGACGTTATCTTGTTCTTCCACCTTCAAGGGGCTGAGGGCCGTTCTGTTGGGTCTGTTGGCCTTTTTCGGATCTCCACGGGGTCACCGTGTGCGGGTCTGGTCAGCCTTTCACGTTCCCTCGGTTGCCTCAGCCGTCGGATTTGTTGTTGGGCGGAGATGAGCCTGGCGTCCCTGTCTGCGATTTACCTGCGTGTCGGGAGTGCTTTGTGGCGGATTGTCTGAGCCGTGTGTTTCCATCCATGGGGTCTTTGTCCCTGACACCCTTGATGTTCTGATGGTTGCGGTGGATGTTTGGGTCTCCGATTGTAGACCTCTTTGCTTCCCGGGCCTGTGCCGCATTCTGCTGTTTTTACACGTTTCTGCCTTAGCTGGATGCTTGGAGTGTGGACACTCTGTCGTTCCTTTGGCCGAGGGGCCTGTTGTATGCTTTTCCTCCTGTTCTCCGGATTCCGGCGGTCTTGCAGTAGATCGTGTAGGTGGGGTTCTTTTTCCTTCTGCTCGTTCTGGGGTGGTGCCGTCGCCCCTGGTGTCCCCTATTGTTGGGATTGGCTGTGACCCCGGGTTGGGCCTTGCCATTCGTGCCTTGCCCTATGTTGGGCCCTCTGCTTCCTCTGCCTGTGTTTTGGTCCCTGGGTCTGCGGGTCTGGCTCTTGAGTGGAATTCACTGATGCGTGACGTTTGTTCTTTAGCTGTTGCTGGGGTCTTTCAGCTGTCCCGTGGCCTTCTATGCTTCTGTCCTACGCTATGCATTTGGATATTTTTGCTGGTTGGTGTGGGTCGCGGGCTGTCGTTGGCTTCTTTGGACCCGGCTCGCTTTCTGGATATTTTGAGTGGTGGGTTTGCGTTGGGCTCAGCCATTTCCACTCTCCGGGATCAGTGGACCGCCATTGGGCATTTCTTGTCCTCCCTTTGGTTCAGTTTCCCCTTTTTGTGGCGCGGCTTTTACGTCTCTGTTTTTTCCCCGTCCACGTCCTATCCTGTGTCCTCCTCCTTGGGACCTTCCTTTGGTGTTGCGTTCCTTGCAGGTGGCTCCCTTCGTACCTTTGGAGTCGGTGGCCTTGAAGTTTTTGTCGCTCAGGGTCGTGTTTCTTGTGGGTATTGCTTCTGCCCGGCGCATTGAGGAGTTGGATGCTTTCCTGAGGGCTGCTCCATTTTTGGTTAATTTGACGGTTCGGGTGGTCTTGCGCCCTCATCCTACGTTTTTGCCTGGTGTGGATTTTTTTTTTCCACCGGTCTGCGGAGGTGGTTCTTCCGGTCCTTTGCCCTGATCCTTCCTCGGCTGAGGATTGTCTTTTGCACCTCTTGGATGTTCGTTGTGCCTTATTGTTTTATTTGTCACGCACTTCTTCCTTTTGTAAGGCGGACATTTTGTTAGTCAATTTTGGTTTGTAAGGCGGACATTTTGTTAGTCAATTTTGGCTTTGTCCCGTCGGGGCCTGTAGCCCTCCCTCTCCACAGTCAGTCGTTGGTTCTGGGAGGCCATTCTGTTGGCGTATGGTTCTGTTTCCACTGTTCCCTCTCTTCCTGTTCAGGGTCGGTCCGCCAGGTCTGTTGCTGTGTCATGGGCTGCTTTCATGGGGTCTCCATGGGGGATGTTTGCGGGGCTGCCACCTGGTCGTCCCCTCATACCTTCTTGTCCCGTTACCGCCTTCAGGTTGGGGGTGGAGGTTTTGTTTCCTTTGCCTCTTCTGTACTTACTGCTGGTTTGCCTTGAGGTTTTTCCTCTTGTGTTTAAGCTGTGTTTCACTGCATTCGTGTTGTGATCCATTTCCTTGCATGAAGCTGATTTGCTTTGGTATCGGCTCATGGGTGATTACTGTGGCGAGGAAGACGGACGAGGAGGTAATGCCCCAATTACTTACCGGTAATCTTCATTACTCCGAGTCCTTGTCTTCCTCGCCAGAGTATAGTTTCCCTTCACTCCCGACCCTGTTGGTGGCTTCATGTCTGCGGCTTGGTTCTTCAGGTCGTGTTGGTGTTTCTGTATCCCTTTACGGGATTGGCTGGAGCCACTGGGGGCCATCTTGGAGGAGGGAGAGGGAGACGAGAGCGTTTTTTTGTTTTATACTTGGAATTCTGTGTGGAGCTGGAGGCTCATGGGTGATTACTGTGGCGAGGAAGACAAGGACTCGGAGTAATGAAAATTACCGGTAAGTAATCGGGGCATTTCCCACCACGCTCCTTTCACTCCATTTGTCCCTCCCTCACGCCTTCCCAAGGCCTCCCCAGGCCCCCTGGATATAACCAATTTCAGGGATGATCTCCAGCCCCTCAAGCTACAGAAAGAGGAGGCTCAGAGCCCGAGCAGCCTCTGTCCCCACGTCAGTAGGGTTAGCAACATCACCACCCCCATGTTCAATGTCAAGTGCATCCCTTTCTTTAAGGAGGTAGTGCCAGGGCTGGCGTTGGCACTAGTCAACTGCTACATTTAGGTTCTTGTTTTCCATTTAGATTTTTTTTTTCAAAATATTACTTATAGAAGCATCAAATTCTACAAAACTAATAGCACGTCCCAAAGACGAGACCTATTGGATATGCCAATGCTTGTTTTTTTTTTTGCTGGGGAATGTACCCAAACTTTTCAAGTTAATCGAGGGGTCCGCCAGGGTTGTGTTCTTGCCACCATTCTTTTTTACGTTGAGACTAGGCAGCACATGCACTGTCTCTCTCGACATGCTGTTATAAGTATGTGTGGTGACACTCCGCCTATTGCTTTTTATTGGTTTGTTGACTTGTCTTGTAAAATCTCTTTGTTCCTAGAGGTTAATCTGTGTTGTAGTTCCACCTTTAAGTTCTTTGGTAATGCCTGCGCAACACCACCTAACTATTGTAAACTTGCTACCGGTGGGATCTCTTGTTTTTTGTTGCTTAAGTTGAACGTGGATGCTGTTTGTTTTTTAGATTGGTGGGAGGAAGTTTTTTGTTTCTGTGTTTTGCATCTGTTTTGTTTTTGGTTAAAGTGCAGTCCGCTGTTTCTTTTGGGAATACCTTATAATATTATTGAAAGCTGTAACACTATTATAGATTATTTGGTGTATTTAGATACGTTTCAGTCAATTGTTTTTCTGTCACTTTGTTATCTGTAATATTCTCTCTACATATGTTGGCAGCTTTAGCAGTGATCTACAGTTTGTTTGTGAGCTTTGACATCCTGCTGTTTCTGGCAATTTAGTCAATGTGTATCCCACAGATGCTGCAGAAAGAAAGTTAACGATCTTTTCTACAAGCCTACTTTGTGCTTTATTATCCTGTACCTGTTTCCTTTCACACAAGGTCTACAGAACATGCTAATGTTTCACCCAGCTGCAGACTTTTAGGCACACTTTTCCTTGCTTGTAAGCAAGTGTGAATACCGTATAATTTGGTTATACCGTAAAAGCAGCAAACAGGCAACGTTATATTATTTTTGTCAATGAAAGATTTTTGAAAGAAAGTGGTGTTGCTTTTACTTTAGGGGCAACTCTCAACTCTCGTTTCTGTATAGCCACAAACATAGCTACAATATTTCTGCAAACGTTTGCGTGGGAGGCACATACACTATACATTATTAAAATGTATAATTTTAGCCTACACCTAGTGTATATATATATATATATATATATATATATATATATATATATATATATATATATATATATATATATATATATATATATATATATATATATATGGAAACACTTATCTCTATAGCCGGCTCCTACCCTTGAGCACAGGACGAACTACACACGAACATTATTGCAAAATTCACTTTTATTTAAAATGAAACATTGCCACCATAGCTTTTAACCCCTGAACACGCTCACAACCAGGAAAGTTACAGGCAAACCTTCCCAAATTATATATATATATATATATATATATATATATATATATATATATATATATATATATATATATATATATATAAAAGGCTATAAAAGATAGATAAAAAAAATGAAGAGAAAATCAAGTTTAGAAAAGCCAACAAGTTCGCTCGTGATCTGGCGGACTATGAAAATGGACAAATATGAACTTTTTCTTGCAAGTTTGATACAGCAAGGAGACAACAGTATAGTGAGAAAATCAAGAGCAATGCAACTAATATCTCCACTCATGCAGAGGTCATGTTTCCTCCAGTGTAGAGACAGTTTCGCTAACAAGCAAATTAATTGTTGAACTGGACCGACCAATTGCAGGGAAAACTAAATTGAGTGTGGGTAAGGAGCTTGATTTTTTAGTAGAGGAAAGAATGCAAACCCTACGGCCAAGGCAGCAAAGGAGGCCAGTAGAAAACGCAGAAACAAAAGGAGACGTGACCAACGCAAAAGGTGGAAACAAAAACATAAAAAAGAATCTACAATGGCAGCAGAAAAAATTGCGCTAAATGACAACAGTGTCATCAATTTGTCAACAGTAGAGCCAACTAAAGCAGAGGAACAGTTAAGTCTAGGATTGAACTTTTGACCAGGTGATAGTTTTAACTATGCACGTACACGCTTTGATGTGTATTGATTCATCCGAAAACTCAAATTAAAGATGTTTTTTTGCGCTCCAAACTTGTACAACAACAAATGGAAAAAAGTTTGGGGCAAGAAGAAGAAATTGGCCCGATGTTGGCAGGCTCTGACATTTCGAACTTGCTCATGCTACATGAGTTAACCGCATGCGCGCTAGCGGGTTTTCCCGCTCTGCGCTGATTTTTGAAAATCGCGCGGTTTGTGACAAAGCCAGCTCGTCATGCGCGTAGCGCAGATAACGCCCATGACGAGCTGGCTTTGTCATCCGCGTCGAAGGGGTTAAATGAGCAAACTGATTCACAAATACCGTATGTACAGAAAGGGCTTGGATCAGTCCCTTTAAGCCTAAATCTTGTCTTGTACCACTAATGCCTAAGGACGCTATCGATACATACCATGATATGGTCACCAATGACTTGAAAAAATTAAATCATACTGTGAATAAAAACAGAAAGCAGAGAAATGTGTTTTTTATAAAACAGGCCTATTATAATTTGATGAAAAAGCTTGGTGAAAATGATGATGTTGTCGTAAAAAAGTCAGATAAGGGGGGTAATCTAGTATTGAGGCCAAAAAAGGATTACATTCGAGAAGCGCAGAGGCAACTGTATGAGAAAAGCTGTTATACAAAATCCAGCACAAAAGAGTATGATAAAGCTAAAGTAACAATACAGAAACAGTTGGTACAATGGAAAAGGGAAGGCCTCATATCCAATGAAGAGTACAAGTTTATGTATAATGAATTCCCGCTGTTACCTGTGTTATACTTAATTTCTAAAATACATAAAAATGATTTTTCCAGTCCCTGGTAGGCCAATTATATCGGCCATAAACAGTGCAGGAGAAAAGGTTGGTCAGTATATTGACTACTTTTTACAGAATTTTAGTGAAGGACTTGCCAAGTTATGTAAAAGACACCGGGGATTTCCTTAAGAAAATAGAACACTTGACATGGACAGAGGATCTATATCTAATTACTCTTGATATAGAATCATTATATACAAGCATAGACCACATGCAAGGGTTAAGAGCAGTGAAACATTCTTTGGATACCAGGTCCAGTTAATTCTATGAACACAACAAGGTCATTCTTGAGCTCATTACATGGTGCCTTAATAATAATTTTTTCTTTTTGATAAAGATATCTTCAAAAATCTGAGGGGTGTGGTGATGGGGGCCTGTTTCTCCCCCAGCTATGCATGCTTGCATGTGGGCTGGTGGGGGGAACAGGTCCTCAAAACAACACACCGAGCACTATTTGATCGCATGTTGTGACATATTTAAGATACATAGACAATGATTTATGTTGTGGAAAGGTAGTGAGATTGAAGCACATCATTTTATTGAAGACATCAATAATAACTCCATGAACCTTAGGTTCACATCCCACATTCATAAGAGGCAGGTCGAATTTCTAGATGTGAGGCTTCACATGATTGATGGAAGATTAGAAAGTACTCTCTATAGAAAACCAACTTCTGGCAACATTACGTTGCATGCTAACAGTTCACACCCCAAACATATTATTGCAAGTATACAGTATCGAGAAATCCTTAGACTTAAACGTATATGTAGCAATGAGGCAGATTTCAATAGATGTCAGATCGATATGATGAACAGATTAAAAGCAAGAGGGTATACAAATAAAATCATCAGTGATGCAATAACAAAAGCTAGCATACGACCCAGACATAGTCTTTTTAAAAATGACAATAATGAGAAAAAGTCAGAATCTCCTGCTAGGTCAACAAATATGGATACCCCCAGACTTATCACTACCTTTTGCAACGAAGAGCCGAGAATCAGAGCCATCATCAATAAACATTGGCCGATAGTGCTGACTGACAGTGTTTTCCGAGACAGATTAGCGTAGACCCAATGATTACATTCAGGAAAGGGAAATCAATCGGTACTATTCTGGATAAAAATTTCTCTTAGGTCCGAAAAGCTGCTTCATGGTTGCAACCAACGAAAGGGTTCAGAAAATGTGCAACATACAGGGCATGAAAATTTGGCTGCAATATGACACACTATTCCACCCCATTTAGGGAATTGCCTATTCCAATCCAGGGTAATTAAAACTGCAAGACCGAATATGTGGTGTATGTTCTGACGTGCATCTGCAACCATAACTACATTGGTAGTGTGAAGTTGCAGGTGCACGTCAAAATTTTGCAGCATATAAGGGCTATTCTCCACAGTGACCCAGCACACCCAGTGGCACGGCATTTTAAACAAACTCATGCAAATGATATTAAATGTCTCTCCTATTATGTAATGAATGCTATCCCTAAATCACGAAGGGGTGGTAATAGGGAACGTCAACTCAGACAATTAGAAACAAAGATCATCTTAGAGTTCGATAGCAAATGGCCCAATGGGTTAAACAACACGGAAGATATGCACAACTTTTTGTAAAAATTAGTTATTCTGTGCTTAATTTTGTGCATTGATGTTTTTTCTGTATTCTAAGGTCATTACACTCAGTGGGCTATCAGTGTAAATAAAGTTTTGTCAGGATTTTCCCAAGTAATTTCAGACCAGAACAACAAAAGGATATTGATTTAAGTATTTAGGTGCACTGGTCAAGTAAAACCTACTACCACTGAGAATACATTTTTTCACCCTTTTTTAGATCTGTTTTTAAGTATAATGAAGTTTTTTAAGACATGCCTTTTAATAATATTTTCCTTTAGTGGAATTTTACTGTTATCAATATTTTTAAAATGTTTGCATTAAAATTATACTAAAACTGGTCTATTTGTATATTTTGTATCGCATTTTATATTTGCTTTTTTGCACAATATGAACAATTTGCACCATTTTGCACAAGGAAAGATTTACTGATTTTTTGCTGCTCATCACGTATGCACTTTATTCCAATGTCACATATCGGATTTGTCCAGGAAAAAGCTTTCAATATCAATGACAACAATTTTAGAAATGTACACACTGTGAGGATTTATCCAGTAATATCTATTCATCTGAATAATATATCTATTTATTTATTTATTTATTCAGATTTGATATTTTTGCACACAGATGATATCATTGTTTATACTAAATCTGTGTTCTTTTTGATAAGATGTAGAAATCATTACATTAAGAGACAGATGCGTCCGGCTTCTATTTAAACTGCCGTTCTGAATGAGTCTGTTTTCTATGACTATTAGCATGTGACTCGGAAAGGTGAATGGGGTGGTTACTAAATACACATATAAAAAATGCATTGGCGAATGACAAAAACCGCAAGTGAACAAGGGCAATTGTGGCCCGAAACGCGTTGTGCGTGGGTTGTTCTGAGCAATTAATCCTGCCTGAAGTCCTGTGGGGTCCGAGTCTCCTTCTTCGCCGCCACAGCATGGGGTTGGAAGTAGCGGGAGCTGAACGTTGTCGATATATATATATATATATATATATATATATATATATATATATATATATATATATATATATATATATATATATATATATATATATATATATATATAAGCAGAATCCTCTCTGAAGCAAAGAAGGAGAGAGACCACACAGGGGAGTCTGCGGAGGAAGATCTTTAATGCCAAAAAAAAAAAAATGTCAGGGCGGATGCATTTCGGCATGGGTTTGCCTTCGTCAGCGCCAAAATGGTTTCACAGGAGGCAGACAGTGTGAACGGTTTAAATACCTTTCCTCCTCCTGTTCAATGAAAGGGTAGCTCCGCCCCCCATACAGCATGTGTTCTTAATTGTTAGTCGGGTCTCGCTGTAGGACGCCCAGTGCGTCAGTACTACAGAGTCCAGAATGCTGTAGGCTGATCTTGTATTGCGATGGGGGTAAGTTAAATCAGGCGGGCCGTTTTCAAATGCAAAGTTCATGGCTGTAGCCTCCTCAGCTCCCCGTACTGTGCACACTACAAAGTCCCAGCAATTCATTAGGCAGGGGTAGGACTGACATTTCAGCTCACCCGATGTGGGGCACAGTGGCTCGCAGCACTGCCAATTTTCTTGCCGGTTCTGTGTGTGCGAACCAGACCAAATATATATATATATATATATATCTTACCAACTGGCGGTCGCCAGTAGGTAGTTAGAGTTAGGACCTAGTTACCATAGGAAAATTGCAACATTCTATTCCCAATAACTTTGGCGTCGATTAACGAATCTTCGTGAAATTCAACATTTTTGGCCCTCTCCCGTCAGCTCCTATCTTGAAAGTTTCGGGGTGATGCGTCAAGGGGGAGCCGAGAAAAAAGGGGGTCCCAAAACGTGTTTTCCCCATGCAATTTTCCAAAGGAAACTTTAGACACGGCTACAGCCCAAACTGCTGAACGGAATTACACCAAATTTAGCAAAAAGGTAGCCCTTGGTTCAGAAAGAGCCCTTTTTGTTAAATGGTGTAAATCCATTCAGTAGTTGCTCAGAAAATCAAAATTACAAAAATATCGATATCTAGTGGCGCAGGATCCGCGCACCCTCCCGATCACGAGCTGCATGCTGATTGGCTATCAACACTCCAAACCAGGAAGTGTTGACAGCCATCTTGAGAACCGAGGCACAAGAAAACAGAAACACAAACGTGATAAACAAGAAAAGTGGGCAGGGTAGAAACACCCTGAACCCCTAGGCCTGCTCAGGGGGTCCCACAAGACAGATTTGTTTTTAAAAAACTCGGCGAGATTCGCTCTCCGAGCGCGAACTTCGGCCAACATTGAAAAAAACGAAGCGCAACCTCCTGTGCTTCGTTATTCTTTAGCCCCTGGGGGGCCAGGTCCTGGGGGCAGAGAAAAAAAAAGTGTGAGGTGACATGTCTGCAAACACGCCTTGTGGCGCGTTTTGAGTTAGAGAATTAATTCCTCCTCAATCCTGTGGGTCCCTGAGGGCCAACTAGCCCATCAGGTACCTTCAGTATGCGCCAGGACGCTGCGTTACAGAGAGGATTTCAGAGGTAACGCCCCTTTTTACAACAACCTGCAACCAGCTCCGTGGCTCTAACTGGAGGTACCTGGTGGGCTAGTTGGCCCCCAGGGACCCTCAGGACGGACAAGGAATTCATTCCCCAACTTAAAACGTGCCACGGGGCGTGTTTGCACACAATTCACCTCAGGCCCCCTTCCTTCACCACTGTGCAAAGGTGCCCTTGGCGAGTTGTAAGTTGAGGAATTAATTCCCCTCCAATACTGATGGTCTCTGGGGGCCAACTAGCCCACCAGGTACCTCCGGTATGCGCCAGGGAGCTGCATTGCAGAGAGGTGTTCAGAGGCCACGCCCCGTTTTATACCTCTGCAATGCAGCTCTGTGGCACTTACGGCGACAGGGCATGTTTACACAGAGGTGAAGGGATGGGACGTGGCCTGAGGTGACATGTGCAAACACGTCCTGTGGCACGATTTCAGTTGGGGAAATAATTCCTTTTTAATCCTGAGGGCCGCTGGGGGCCAACTAGCCCACCAGGTGCTTCCAGTGAGCGCCACTGCGCTGCATTGCAGAGAGGTGGTCCAGGCTGTGCCACTTTTTACACCTCTCTGCAACACAGCTCAATGGCGCTTACTGGAGGTACCTAGTGGGCTAGTTGGACTCCAGGGACCCTGAGGATTCAAGGGGACTTAATCTCCCAACTTAAAACGGCCACAAGGCGTGTTTACACAGTGTTGAAGGGAGGGGACTGGGCCTGAGGTGGCGTGTGCAAACACACCTTGTGGCACGGTTTACGTTGGGGAAATAATTCCCCTTCAATCCTGAGGGCCTCTGGGGGCCAACTACACTACCAGGTGCTTCCAGTAAGTACCAGTGCACTGCGTTGCAGAGAGGTGGTCCAAGGCCATGCCCCATTTTACACCTCTCTGCAACGCAACTTCCATCAACCATGAGATATACATATATAATTAATGTGGTCCCGAGCAGGGAGTGATTCCCAGGAGCACGGCATAATTACAAACCATTTTAAACCACGGCAGTGCACGATCAAAATAATTAGCGAATAACATATATAAAACAGAATCAATTTCCAGAAAAACACACATTCACTGGATGATGTCATCCGTGATGTCATCAGGGATGTCATTTGAGATGTCATCAGTGATGTCATCAGTGATGTCACTGACCATGTCATGAGTAATGTAATATGTGACATCATCAGCAGTGCATTGCGGGCGCGTGAGTTATAGTTAGCCGAACTAACTATAACGGGGCAATTTCTATGGTTTTGTACGAGTGAAATGTCTAACTAACTATAATGCCCCTGAAACCTATGGTTTTTTCAGTGAACATATATATATGATGATATGATTTCCTGACATGGTGCATCACGTCGGGCCAGTCGGATTTCCAGACTTGCCCCCGCCAGAAAGGATTCCTGAGCTGCGGCGGTTAAAGCGGTATGGGGACTGGAGGTAGCGCAGCTGCACACATGTACTTTTGGACACACAGACTATGCAGAAAGTTTTCCCTTCCACTTTACTCCTGCGATACCTACCTATGCACTGCTGTGGCATGCTGGACCTTGTAGGCACCGAACATCAAGCGGACTACAATGGGTGTATGCAATGTGAGGTCATCTAAGTGGGAGGAGCAGCGGTCTGTGGGTGAGAAGGCAGGACATATCTTCCTTACTCACACTCATTCACTCAAGCACATGCACCTGGCGCTGAAGAGGCTAAGAACGCCGAAATGCATCCGCCATAGGATGAGATTGAACTCTCCGTTGTTTGTGCAGCCCAATAAAGCGCTTCCAATTCCGTTCCTCAGCTGTGGCCTTACTCGTTCTTTGAAGGAGTGGAGTTGATTTAATTCAGCGCAGTTTCCAGTGATGCGCTTCTAAGGCTCCCGCTTTGTTAAGAGACTCTGTGAATACTGGAACACTGCTCGCAGTTTGGATTTCTCCGGGGTACCGGAACCTACAGAGTCCACCATGCAGCAAAGAAAGAAGTACGACGGTGAGGATGACATGGTGCATCACGTCGGGCCAGTCGGATTTCCAGACTTGCCCCTGCCAGAAAGGATTCCTGAGCTGCGGCGGTTAAAGCGGTATGGGGACTGGAGGTAGCGCAGCTGCACACATGTACTTTTGGACACACAGACTATGCAGAAAGTTTTCCCTTCCACTTTACTCCTGCGATACCTACCTATGCACTGCTGTGGCATGCTGGACCTTGTAGGCGCCGAACATCAAGCGGACTACAATGGGTGTATGCAATGTGAGGTCATCTATGTGGGAGGAGCAGCGGTTTGTGGGTGAGAAGGCAGGACATATCTTCCTTACTCACACTCATTCACTCAAGCACATGCACCTGGCGCTGAAGAGGCTAAGAACGCCGAAATGCATCCGCCATAGGATGAGATTGAACTCTCCGTTGTTTGTGCAGCCCAATAAAGCGCTTCCAATTCCGTTCCTCAGCTGTGGCCTTACTCGTTCTTTGAAGGAGTGGAGTTGATTTAATTCAGCGCAGTTTCCAGTGATGCGCTTCTAAGGCTCCCGCTTTGTTAAGAGACTCTGTGAATACTGGAACACTGCTCGCAGTTTGGATTTCTCCGGGGTACCGGAACCTACAGAGTCCACCACGCAGCAAAGAAAGAAGTATGACGGTGAGGATGACATGGTGCATCACGTCGGGCCAGTCGGATTTCCAGACTTGCCCCCGCCAGAAAGGATTCCTGAGCTGCGGCGGTTAAAGCGGTATGGGGACTGGAGGTAGCGCAGCTGCACACATGTACTTTTGGACACACAGACTATGCAGAAAGTTTTCCCTTCCACTTTACTCCTGCGATACCTACCTATGCACTGCTGTGGCATGCTGGACCTTGTAGGCGCCGAACATCAAGCGGACTACAATGGGTGTATGCAATGTGAGGTCATCTAAGTGGGAGGAGCAGCGGTCTGTGGGTGAGAAGGCAGGACATATCTTCCTTACTCACACTCATTCACTCAAGCACATGCACCTGGCGCTGAAGAGGCTAAGAACGCCGAAATGCATCCGCCATAGGATGAGATTGAACTCTCCGTTGTTTGTGCAGCCCAATAAAGCGCTTCCAATTCCGTTCCTCAGCTGTGGCCTTACTCGTTCTTTGAAGGAGTGGAGTTGATATATATATATATATATATATATATATATATATATATATATATATATATATATATATATTCACTGAAAAAAACATAGGTTATAGACCATATATAGTTAGGAATTAGCATTTACAAAACCTTGAAAATTCACTGAAAAAACCATAGGTTATAGACCATATATAGTTAGGAATTAGCATTTAGAAAACCTTATTTTACTCACACAAAACCATTGAAATTCCATATATAGTTAGTTGCACTAACTATATATCGCGCACCCGCAATCCACTGCTGATGATGTCACATATTACATCATTCATGACATGGTCAGTGACATCACTGATGACATCACTGATGACATCATCTAGTGTCTGTGTGTTTTTGTAAAGTTTAAATACGTTTTACATATTGAAGAATGACTGGATGGATGGAAGACTGAGTGTGTGTGTGGCTGGCTGGGAGGTGTGTGACGCTGTGCATATCAATGTGTACTTGTATCAGTGATTGTATAAGAGAGTAAGTATGTGTTAGTATATGTGTGAAAAGTATGGTGTTCTGTGTTTAACTATAGATGAGGAAATCGAAGTGTGATTGATTCTTCACAGGACTGACTAGGTGTATGAGTGCATATGATAGTGTTCTAATAATAACTGACTGTATGTATGAGTAATTGTATGGGTGAATGAGTGAATGTGTGTGTAGACGTACGAATCAGTGAGTGCGTATGTAGTAACTGGTATTGGTGTGTCATGATGTCATCAGTGATGTCATTTGAGATGTCATCAGTAATGTCATTTCAGATGTCATTAGTGATGTCATCAGTGATGTCACTGAAGTATGGTGTTCTGTGTTTAACTGTATAGATGAAGAAATGGAAGTGTGATTGATTCTTTACAGGACTGACTTGGTGTGTGAGTAACTCCATGGATGAGTGGCAGTGTGTGACTCTCTGTATAGGTGTATCAGTGCATATGATAGTGTTGTAATAATGAGTGACTGTATGTATGAGTGATTGTATGGGTGAATGAGTGAATGTGTGTGTAGACGTAGGAATCAGTGAGTGCGTATGTAGTAACTGGTATTGGTGTGTCATGATGTCATCAGTGATGTCATTTGAGATGTCATCAGTGATGTCATCAGTGATGTCATTTGAGATGTCATCAGTGATGTCATCAGTGATGTCACTGACCATGTCATGAATGATGTAATATGTGACATCATCAGCAGTGGATTGCGGGTGCGCGATATATAGTTAGTGCAACTAACTATATATGGAATTTCAATGGTTTTGTGTGAGTAAAATAAGGTTTTCTAAATGCTAATTCCTAACTATATATGGTCTATAACCTATGGTTTTTTCAGTGAATTTTCAAGGTTTTGTAAATGCTAATTCCTAACTATATATGGTCTATAACCTATGGTTTTTTCAGTGAATTTCATTGGTTTTTTAACAGCTAATATCTGTAGCTGTAAAATGTATTCTTCTTTAAATCCAAAAATATATTTTATATGTTTATTAATAATTTTTTTTTTAAATATTTTTTTTTCTTCGTTCCCGCCTCGCGAATCGGGAAGCTTCCCGTTAGCAGACCTTGATGCCGCGAAATAGACCGCGAGCCGGTAAACGTTTCTTTACCGCAACTGCCGCGTTAGAAAACAACATCGTGACGCCTCCCGTCCGCATAACGTTTTCGCGTTGTCGCGTGATATGTCATATGACGTGCAATGTTAGCGAACTGGTACGCTTACCGAGTCGCAAAGCACAGGTTTCTGGAAGCAAACCGGGAGGCCCTGCAAAGCGCTTAACGTAAACACAGCAGGTCATGTGACTTGGTAATAACACTTTTCATTGGTTCATTTCACTTTTGGTTTCCTAATGATGTAAGACTAGGTCATATAATCTAAAATGAACACTTTTCATTGGTTGAGAACTATTGTTTTTCCCAAATGATGAAAATCCCTCCTTCTTTCCTCACTCTGACTTTCATCATTGTGAGAGAAAGACCCTTTGTTACCAGTGAGCAATGGCTTCTTTAGTAGCTTCAGCTGGTGCTTCCCCACCACCTCCACCACATCCAAGGAAGAGTGGACCACCTGCTGAAGTTATAATTCAGCAAGAAGAGGAAGAAGAGGAACAGAACGACGACCAAGAAGAGAGGCACTTTTTGCCTGAGGAGCCCAGGACGTCTCACCGGAAAGAAAACTTCATTTGGCAATTTTTTAAAATTCCCAAAGGTCAGAAAAAAGTAAATGCAAGATACGTAACTTGCCTTATATGTCAAGATAGACTGTCCAGAGGGACCGACAAAAAATACAGTTTCGGAAACTACACAATGCATCGCCATATGACTAGGTGGCATCCTAACAACTACAGTGCTGCACAGTTTCGTAATGACCTAGATAATCTCCCTATTATGGCCAGAAGATCTGTTGTACCGGAAGTAACGGGACCAGAGGGCAGGGAGATGGTGCCAAATATACAAACGAGATTTCATGAAGTAAAACAAGTCTGCGTATATTGCAGTGGATTCATTTGCTACGGAGAAAGAAGCATCACTCTGATCAACAGAGCTATTGACTATCATATGCAAGTTTGTACGAAACGCCCCAAATAATAAATTCTTTTTTTTGTTTTGTTGCTCCTGTTGAGCCCTTTACAATGAATCGTTTTCGTTGCCCCCTCCAAGAAAAACCAAAAAAAATTAAAACTGTTCAGAAAAATTCAAAAAAATAAAAAAATGTTCAGAAAAATAATAAAAAAAATATAAAACAACAAAAACAATAAAAAAAAAAGTTCTTTTCAGAACTACCTCCCCGTTATTAAAAAATTGGTACAATATTTGGAACTGTGCCAACCTCTATTTCTCGTAGTTCGCTTCCCAGTTCGCTCGCCGGTACGCGAACCGGAAGTGAACCAAAACATTTAAAAAAAAAAAAAGAACAGTAAGTATAAGGGAAGGAAACAGACACTTATGTTAAAAGAAAGACAGCTATAGGGGAGTAAACTAGAGATACTATTACCCGTAATCCACTGCTGATGATGTCACATATTACATCATTCATGACATGCTCAGTGACATCATCAGCAGAGGATTGCGGGTTTTTTGGCAACGTGCCTTATCCACGGTTTAATAACGCTGCCTTTTGCTTTATATAAGTTTTAAAATTGTATGAAATATATACCAATAGGTCGTTATGAACCTTTAGGTAGTGCTTTTCTTCATGAGGTCTGGTCGCTTCCATACACATACAGATGTTTCAAAGATTATCAAGAAGTTTATCTGAATGGAGAGGAATGCACTGAGACGCCAGATCATTCACTAATGTGTAGGCACATACACTTACACGGTTCATGCAACAAACACCGACCAAATATGGCTTGCGTGTTGCAAGGCACGCCAGTTCCTGCTATCATCCCCACGTTCAAGTTGTTGGAAAATGGTAGTTATTTGATGCTCAATAATGAAGATTGTTCTGGGTTAATTAAAAGTATTCCTTTTATCGTAACAGTAAGTGAACGGGTTATTTGCTGCAGAAATGTTCTATTTCCTCCCACACATGAACATAGGGAGTTTTCAATCTGGCCACAAATACCAACCTTGGGAGCAGATTTCAACGGCATGGCAAGAATAAGAGCTCTTTTGTCTCAGAGAGAGGTGGCCTTGAGTTCGGCCCGTGAAACTTTCGTACTTCACATAGCGAACACCCGTACAGAGGTGCAGACCCTTTTAAATACTGATTCGCCTTTGCATTTCAGCGACATGGTTCGGACTATCTTTAACGCGTCCTCCACAAAGGCCCTGGCGCACTTTTTTAAAGTTGTTACCAGTGGTCTCGTGACTTCATTTGAGAAAATCTTTGGAGTCATCCCTGCTTTCTTTCATTCTATTTTTTCCACTGTGCTTCGTGGATTCCCATTTTTACTTGCATTACCAGCGGACGCTCTTGTGCTTTTTTACATTTTTAAATATGGATGTCCCTCCTGTGCAAGCTCCCGCCCTGCAGCTGCTGACGCTGTTCCGCAATCGCATGCTAGAATATTATGGCACAATGCCGTTGGCGATATTAAGCACGGCATATGGATTATCTTTTCGATTCTCCTACTTCACCTGTGTCCAGCCTGTATTTCACTGCCTGACCTGTGATTTTGATTGGGCCATTGATTTGTGTCTCTGCGGACCGGTTTCTCCTGACGTCGACTTTAATCAGCTGATGACTCCTATCATTACTCACGAGTTGGTTTGTCCTGGCGAAAGGATTATGGCTGTGGCATTGATGCATGGACTAATTGGTCCCTGGAATTTACTGGCGGCAACACAGTCTTTCTTGGAACAGAGCTTTCTTGAAAACCCACCGAGCTGTCCTCTGATGGTGATAGAGGATCCGGTGCTGGGAGAGCACGTATGTTCTTTTCCGCTTTTAAATTGGATGGCTGAACTCTTTTCGGATGAAGACGGTGACTTCCTATTGGCGGCTGTTGCAGCTTATTTTGCATACACAGTTATGTCATAGACCTTTTTCATGTTTGATATGCTGAGTACTAGCATTTCATTGACAATTCATTGACTTATTTGTCAAGTTTTTATTATTTAGCTTGCCTATTGGCTTAAGACTCGATAAAGTACTTGGCTGTTTTATTTTTCTTTAGCATTAAATTTTCCTAGTTTTTAATGTTTTACCTTGCGGACCGTCCACATATAAAGTTGCAATCTGCTCTCATGAGATGGCACTTCTATTATCTTATTCAGTTCGTTTCCGGATCATGGGGAGGTGTCATCTAGGTCCTGGATATCTTTACACCGTGTTAAGTTAGCATGGGCTCATTACCGGTTTAAACGCCATTTTTCCTTTTTTGCAACTTCTGCACACGACACTTAGTTGTTGCTTTAGCTTTCAACCTAGTAGTTCATCGTGGTTTACATGAGAATAATATGTTATTGCTCTACTATCTGCTTTACTTGTTAAACTATATCTGTACAGAGAGTGCTGAAGTTTCAAGAACAACACGATACAGAATTGTTATGAGGTCTGATCTCCACGACTTCATACTCATAACATAAGTG
Source organism: Lissotriton helveticus (assembly GCF_964261635.1). Lineage (NCBI taxonomy): Eukaryota > Metazoa > Chordata > Amphibia > Caudata > Salamandridae > Lissotriton > Lissotriton helveticus. Next base: position 50,190,713 of record NC_136064.1, on the reverse strand, counting down.
CAGCTTCTGCCAATTCTGGGCATGAGGCGGGTTTTATATTGCTTTGCCGAACACACATACACAACAGTTGATGCGGTTCACATGAAGAGAGAGCTGGTGTATGCTGATGTGATTCCTTCAAATCTAAGACACTAAAGTATGGGCATGCCCTAAACCAACACAAACAGACCTTCTTAGCAAATAATATAATATGTGTATTAGGGAGGGTGAGATATAAGCAGCCGCGGGCCGTGGAGGGAGTTACGGTGGGGCAGGGAGGCGGGGAGGGGGAGGGGCAGGGTGGAGCCCTCTCCACCCTGCCCCTCCCCCTCCCCGCCTCCCTGCCCCACCGAAACTCCCTCCACGGCCCGCGGCTGCTTATAAGTGTTGCTAACTCTTATTCATTTACAGCATGTTAACATACTGTCACCATTCGCTTTTTATGTACTAGTAACTATGCTGGTAATTTTGCTACTGATAATATGTGTACTTGTATTATCTAAGATACTACGCCTGAGAAGACGGCATTAGTAAATAAACATTTCAAATACACATGTGTTCTTCTTAACTCCATGTTCTGGTTTCTAAGAAATATATAACGACCGACTGTTCATGAGTTCCACGTATCCTTAGGTACTATAAGTTCATATTCTGGATTGTCTAAACATTGAGAGTTTGTTATATCCAATGTGACACTGTACCTAGCTTGCTAAGGGGTTTTTGATTACTAAGGTGAGTTTTGGGGCACCCTAATTCGCCGAGGTTCCAATCCTCTGTCCACAGTTCTGTGTGAGAACAGAAACCCTGCGACAGGGGCACCCCTGAACCTTGCTGGAGCTTCATCACACTTGCGATACAACTCCAGCAATGCGCCACCTTTACGGCACAGATACATCTCGCATCTGTGCTGTTTTTGCCCCATGATGCGCCGCATTGTAAATGCAGCACACCATAGGTGACGGAACAGCGGCACAGAATGACTAACACATCCCTGGTGATGCGCCAGTCATCATAAATCTATCCCTATGCTTCTTATCTTGTTAGAGATGAACCGCCATATGTATCATCAAAGTTTTTTGCATTTCCTAAATAGCGAACTTTAAGGAATAAATAGCGATTCTTTACCATTCCTAGTTTGCGATGAGCTATTTGCTAATTACAAATTACCCATTCATTTCCTTCATTTCCATAGGGCGGTTGGACTCACTTTTAGCTCGAACGGCTGAATGGATTTCCACGAAACTTGGCAAAATTGTAGGGACTGGTAGCCCGATGTGCCTTTGCTATGTCTCAAGATATATGCTCCAGTGGTTTTTACGAAAATTAACTTTGAAAAATATATATTGGGCTACATTGGCCTATATATATGTTGCAGCCCAAATGTAGCCCAATGTAGCCCAATGAAGCCCAATGAAGCCCAATGTAGCCCAATGTAGCCCAAAGATGGCCGCCAGAGACAAAAAAAACAAATGTAGCCCAAATATCAGCCAGATGTAGCCCAACTATAGCCCAGTGACAGAATGACCAATCAGCTTCGCAAACCTCCGTTACGCGAAGCGGAGCGCTGTTACAGATATATATCTTTTTTTGAACGTTAATTTCTCAAAATCCACTGGAGCACATATATTGAGACCTAGCAAAGGCACATCGGGCTACCAGTCCCTAATATTTTACCAAGTTTCGTGCAAATCCATTCAGCCGTTCGATTATTATTATTATTATTTTTTTTTGCCCCGCGGGGCCCTTTTAAAACCTCCACATCAAACCTAGGGGGTCAGCGAGGATCTACTATGCCCCCTTATGGTCATTTGCCCCTTCGCTTTGGCCTCCTCTTGTCTCTCGATCATACCGAGAGACAAGATGGCGGCCGCTACGGACTGTTTGGAATGTTTACAGACGCCGGAGAACCAATCAGCTTCGCTTCACAAAGCTCCGTTGCGCGAAAAGTACGCGTACTGGAGCGCTGCCCGGTCCGCTGTTACAGATATATATCTTTTTTTAAACGTTAATTTCTCAAAATCCACTGTAGCACATATATTGAGACCTACAAAAGGCACATCGGGCTACCAGTCCCTACCATTTTGCCAAGTTTCGTGCAAATCCATTCAGCCGTTCGGGCTAAAAGTGAGGCCAACCGCCCTATGGAAAACTCAATGTTAAAAACACGTTTTGGGACCCCCCTTTTTTCTCGACCCCCCCTGGACGAACCCCCCCCCCAATTTTTAGGGGCTGCTCAGAAACAAAATGTGCCATTTTCCTGAAAATTTCAGCCAATTCCGTCGACAAACGCCAAAGTTATTAGACATAGAATTTTCAAAAATCCCATAGGGAAAAAATCCTAACTATATATACCTACTGGCGACCGCCAGTAGGTAATATACATATATATATATATATTCCAAACAACCTCCTCAAATGAAAAGGCAGAGGCCACGTTAGGGGAACCAAGGAGGCATCTTTATTCCATAAATTACAACGGCGAATGCATTTCGGCTATACAAAGCCTTCTTCAGCGCCAGAAATCAACAGGAAAGGGGAAACGCCAGCGTCCATTTGAATGTCCTGCCACAATCTGATAGGTTGCGGCCCGTACCGCCCCCAAGAACAGTGTCTTTGCTCGCCTCTCGCTGTCCACTATGTGTGTGTGGACTGCAAGCCCCAGAATGCTGTATTTCAACAGGTAAGAATAGCGGGGGTGACTCAATGATTTTGCGGGATACAGGGCATTGCGCTGACATTACCACCAGTGTCCTTTGTTGTGCTGGAACTTAAGGCGCCCCCTCAGGTCCCCAGACTGCATCAACCCCCAAAGTTCAGGAATATCTTCGGCGGGGGCAAGTGTGGCAATCCACCTCGCCCAGCGTGCAGTCAATGACTGTAACACCGCCCCTTGTCCTCCCAAACTCGGTGGTGGGCTATGGTCTCTTCCAATACCTTGGAAATCGAAAATCCGCCGGAGCAGCAAGTGCCAGTGACGACCAAGCCAGCTTAACGATGCAGGGGCCTCTGTAAGCGCGTCTCTGGCTGACGCGACATAAACTCCAAACAACCTCCTCAAATGAAAAGGCAGAGGCCACGTTAGGGGAACCAAGGAGGCATCTTTATTCCATAAATTACAACGGCGAATGCATTTCGGCTATACAAAGCCTTCTTCAGCGCCAGAAATCAACAGGAAAGGGGAAACGCCAGCGTCCATTTGAATGTCCTGCCACAATCTGATAGGTTGCGGCCCGTACCGCCCCCAAGAACAGTGTCTTTGCTCGCCTCTCGCTGTTCACTATGTGTGTGTGGACTGCAAGCCCCAGAATGCTGTATTTCAACAGGTAAGAATAGCGGGGGTGACTCAATGATTTTGCGGGATACAGGGCATTGCGCTGACATTACCACCAGTGTCCTTTGTTGTGCTGGAACTTAAGGCGCCCCCTCAGGTCCCCAGACTGCATCAACCCCCAAAGTTCAGGAATATCTTCGGCGGGGGCAAGTGTGGCAATCCACCTCGCCCAGCGTGCAGTCAATGACTGTAACACCGCCCCTTGTCCTCCCAAACTCGGTGGTGGGCTATGGTCTCTTCCAATACCTTGGAAATCGAAAATCCGCCGGAGCAGCAAGTGCCAGTGACGACCAAGCCAGCTTAACGATGCAGGGGCCTCTGTAAGCGCGTCTCTGGCTGACGCGACATATACTATATATATATGTGTGTGTGATCAAGAGCACGGGTTGCTCGAAACGCGTCGCCTGAGAGGTGAATAAAATCTCCCTTACTGCAGCCTGGGGTCCGTGTCTTCTTTACACAAGATTGAAGATTTGGTGTTTATATATATATATATATATATATATATATATATATATATATATATATATATATATAGGCATATGTATGCCACAAGAGATTCTTGAATGCTAAGAACCGAAGGGACACCGCGGGGAATGCAGGAAAGATCTTTATTTCACAAGAGCAATGGCATGACACGATTCGGTCTGTGCCTTCATCAGATGCCTGCTCCAACAAAGTTCTCATGCCAAATGTCCCACAGAAGTACTCCCAATCGTTCCGCCATAATTGGCTAATCAGGTGGGCGGAGTTAGAGTCCCAAACAGTACTTCAGCCACATTGGCAGACTACAGGTACCGGCATGCACTTGCCACGGCTTGCAGGTAAGTTATTCCACTCGAGTCCAAGTGTCTTTTCAAGGGCCCTGAATTTAGTTGTGAACGTGGTCTGTACTCTTTGGCAGGACTCAGCTGGTGGAACAAGTATCCCTCCTGGGTCCCCAAGACGGCTCAACCACATGGGTCCGATTACAGCTGGGCCTGGAATCGCAGATGAAGTCAACCCGGTTCCTCCGTGCAGTCACGGACCGCTTGTAGCAACAGCACATTTGCTAAAAGTGGGTGTGGTGGGTCAGTGCCTGCCCAATACGTTGGAAAGTTGAAAGAGCGCCGAAGCAGTGCTTGTGGCACTGTCCTCTTAATGAAGCAGGTCTCCTCCAGCACGCCCAGGATTAGCACGCGAAAAATGCCACAAGAGATTCTTGAATGGTAAGAACTGGAGGGACACAGCGGGAATGCAGGAAGGATCTTTATTTCACAAGAGCAATGGCCCGACGCGTTTTGGTCTGTGCCTTCATCAGATGCCTGCTCCAACAAAGTTCTCATGCCAAATGTCCCACAGAAATACTCCTAATCGTTCCGCCATAATTGGCTATTCAGGTGGGCGGAGTTAGAGTCCCAAACAGTACTGCAGCCGCATTGGCAGACTACATGTACCAGCATGCACCTCTCACGGCACATTTGCTGAAAGTGGGTGCAGTGGGTATACAATACAATATATACAAGTTGTCTTCCTGCCTACTTGTAGCGTGCACATTATACATGTTTTGATATATATATTTTCTAAAACCTTAAAAACAAACATACATATTACAGACTGTTGGACCTGTGAGCCTTAGGGTGGTCATCCCCTATATTGTTTTCCCTTTTGCCTCCCATTTTTACCTTCCATTTTGTTGGACATAGGACTCTGGGCGTCTTACCACTGCTAAACAGTGCTGAGGTGCAGGTGCTCTCCCCTAAAACATTGTGACACTGGCATACCTGCCAGAGGCCCCTGCTACCGCAGTGAGGCCTAACCCTCCATAGGTTAACATTGGGGATCCCCCTTATGGGATCATTTCTGACTGGGACCTAATAAGTATGTCATGTTTAGTCTTGTTGGAATCGGGGCGGGGAACCCTTTCCAATGATATATGGAGTTTGGGCACTACTACTTTAGAAATTCCACTTTTAGAAAGTGGACACGTTCCTGCCTACACTTAGTCTGGGCACTGCAGACTCTCCCCTTCCATCTACACACTGATAGCTGCCTGGGCTGTGAGGAGGGAGTGGTGATTCACACCTCCTCCACTGGACTGGGCTGTGACTAGCTGCCCACCTTAGTCTTAACGGCCCTGCCTTTTGTCACTTTAGACAGCCAGGTCAGGGAAGGGTAGGAACATCCCAGAGCCCCCTAGACCCTTCCAGAAACTCCTACCTCCTAGAACCTTCCAGAAACTTCTGCCCCTTCTAGTAACTAGGCTGCAGGGTATAAAAGGGAGGGTCCTGGCCACACATCCTTGTTACACTAATGGACCAGGAAGAATCTCGGCTGCAGTGAAGACTGCTGCGCATGGAGGATTGCTACACTACTGAGGCTGACTGCTCCCAGGAACTGCTGCCCCAAGCTAGTTGAGTTGCCCTGCCTGCCTGCTGATCTTGCCCTGCTAGAGGAAAGCTCAAGTCATCCCCAGAGTCTACACAAGAGGAAGGACTGATCTCCTGGTCACTGGGATCACCAGGACAGCAAGGACGCCGAGGACCTAACTGCACTACGTAGTGCTGTGAAGGAACTGCAAGCGCTGTGAGGAAGAAGCGATGTGTGCCTGTGGAGTCACCGCTGCCACCCGGGGCCTGAACGCGCTGTGTAGCGCTGGAAAGGAACTGCAATTGCTGAATACCCGTGAAGTCACCGCCCCCGCCCGGGGCTTGAGTGCACTGTGAAGTGAGAGCGCTATGGCTGAAAGCACTGGTTGCCCAAAGATCACTGCTGCAGGCCCGGGCCCTCAACCGCATCGTAAACGAAGGAACTGTGGCCCAAAAATCACTGCAGCCGGCCCAGGAGCCTCGAGCAGCGCTGTGAGGAATCCCTGTGACATCACGGGACCCGCACAGGGATTGGTGGAGGCACTGGGGGGTGCCCAACAACAGGAAAGTGTCATCGGGGGGAGCCTCGCCGGTGGCCTGAGGAACACGAGGCAACCCGGCCCGGTTCCACCGCTGCCTGAGGGAGTTGCACGGAAACTGCACGGAAGGGACGCCCAGCAACCGGGAGCCTTTCGTCAACCGGCTGCTGCTGGAGTGACTGCCTGCCCCAGGTAACGGTCCGCATGGGGAGCGAAGCTGCCTTGTGGGATGCTTAGACTCGGGCTGGTTACGGGACTGCAGGGGACTATGCGGAATGGAGACTGATCATGGGTCCAGAGAAGGGGAAGGGAGGAACTTCCGAAAGGCCATTTTTAACCCTCCCAAGGCCTGCCTTGCATGAGTAATGCTACTGTGGCTGCACGGCTTCCGCGTAAAGCGCTTCTGCCATTGTCAGCAACACTGCCCTTCCCAGGCCCCCTTTAACCCCATGGGACTGTGAACACCTGCATTAGTAAACGCGGGACTGCCCTTATGTAAAAGTGGACTGCCAGGTCTGTTCCTCCCGCCTCAGAGGCAAACATTACCATAGTTCCCCTAGTGGGAACCACGCCGATTGGACCACTGCATTCTGTTGAGTGCAAAGCTTTTGTGCCACTACCTGGTGACAGGCATTCATAACAAATCACTGCTTTCGCTGGAAGAACTGCTTGCCCTAATGTTTCCCTGTTAACCGACAGTTCCTACCCACCTAGTTACAACCGTTTCACAGGGACATTACTTATTGGAAACCTTATTACATGGAATAACCTTGCAATGTTTTTGGATCTTGCCGAATTTTTTTTTAGATAAAGATACCTTTATTTTCATATAAAAACGGTGTAATATCCTTTTGTGAGTGTTGTTACTGTATCACTGTTGGGGGTGTGTTGCACAAATACTTTACATACTGCCTCTGAAGTTAAGCCTTCCTGCTCTGCACCAAGCTACCCTGTCGGAAGCTCTGGTCCCTACTTGGACTGGGGTGCATACCCCTGCCAACTAGAGACCCCGGATCTAACACAGACCAAATCTGTTTTTCTCATCTCGGTTGTAATTCACTATGGTTCTCGCACTTTCTCACTTTTACACATACATACACACAGCTCTCTCTTTCTAACTTGTTTCTCTAAAATCTGTCTCTTTCATCTCTGTTGTAGCTCCATCTCCTTCTATCACTCTCTCTCTCTCTTTCACATATGCACATATACTCACAGCTGTGTCGCTCACGTGTTTCTTCAGGACCTATCATTCTTCACACAGTTTAAGTTACTTGTCACCTATTACACCAACATCCAATAATAGTTTTTTTCTTTGTGGTACCTGAATTAAAGAAACATACAATGTAATAGGTCTTACTGAAAGTTTGAGCTATTTGAGTTGCATTATTTGCAGTGCCAATAGGTCATTCTTTCAGTGATACGAGACGTATAACAGCTGGTGAGAGCTGCAACTGCCGAGAGGGGCTGTTAGCCCCCGTGCTGAGAGCGGCAGCGCGGCGGTGGGGGGGGTGCGGTGTGCCGCTGGATGCCTCCGGCCGCGGCCGAGCTGCCCTGCGTGAGCTCCCTGCTCCATTTGGGCCTGTGTGACTGTCGGACAGGATCGGAGCCTGGCGGCCGGCGTGGCGGGTGATGGTGCCTGGCGCAGACCCCCCGGCGGCTCTGCTGCGCCTTCTGAGTGCCCGGACGCCATGTGGCTGCCTGCCGCGAACTCGGCCGAGCGGATCGGCCGGCAGACCCAGTGACTTGGCAGAGGCCCCTCCTGCTGGTTGACGAGGTGAGACCGGGGCCGGCGGACCCTGGCTGTTGAAGCGCTGTGTGCCGAGCAGCTATCTTCCTCTGCTGACGGCGGCCTACCTGCCCTGGGGCGCTTGGGTGCTGTCTGGACACCCTGAACTGCCACGACTGAGAACAACGAGGAGCGTGAGGTGAACTGCGGTCTCTCCTGATGCAGGTACGGTGAGGGGCCAGGCCCTGAGAGACCCCTTGAGCACGCTTGCGGAGCGAGAGAGCTACCACTGGGGGCAATTGTGACTCTGGCTTAGCTACCTACCTGCCGGCCCCTGACTATAGTCTCGACTACTGGCCACTGAGACGCTCTGTGACTTGCCAAACCTAGCTTCTGTGTGAGATGCCGCCTGGTGCTGCAGCTTTGCCACCGCCGGGGCGAGTACGGCATCGGTGGTGAAGAAGACTCCCCCCCCCCCTCGAGCCCCCACACGGGAGATATGCGGGGCCGCCTAGCCGGCCTGACTCCAGCCCCTGGACCCAGCGGAACTGTGCTTTACTACTGGGGTTGTGTTGCCGGTTGGAGTGAGTGGAGCTTTGCCTCATGGGGACTCTAATCTCACTGTGACCCTAGCTTGGAGGCAGACGGAGGCCGCGGCGCCACCATGGGGAACCCAGATAGAAACCAACCTAAATTAACCTTTGACAACAGACGGTCCAAATCCAGTGACCCCTCATCGGTGACGGAGAAAGGTGGAGCGGGGTCATCTGCGGATAGCGAGCGGCAGGAACCGGACATTCGCAGTATACTGCTGGCCATGGAAAAGAACTTGCAGGGGGGAATCACCTCATTGGGTACAAAGATGGACGCTCTAACGTACCGTATGGACCGGATGGCGGAGCGGTTGGACAAACATGCAGAGCACCTTGACATGTCTGAGAGCCGCATAGGTGAGGTGGAAGAGGCGCTAACCGCCCTCGACTCAAAGCATAAGCAGCTTGGCAGGGTGATCCAACTCCTGCAGGATAAGTCAGAGGATTTGGAGGCGCGGTTTGGCCGATGTAATATACGAATTACGGGTCTGCCGGAAAGTAGGCAAACGGGGAACATGGAGCTGTTCGTGGAGGCCCTTCTGAAAAGAATGCTGGGGGAGAAGGCCTTCTCGGACATGTTCGTGATTGAGAGGGCACACCGTACCCTGGGCCCGAGACCCAAGCCTGGGGCCCCCCCACGTTCCATCATTGCCAAACTCCTTAATTACAGGGATTGGGACACGATGTTGAGACTTGCCAGAGAGAAGCAGCCACTAACATATGAAGGCTCCACACTATCCCTCTTTCCTGATTTTACTGCGAGGGTGCAAGAGGCGAGGAGACAGTTTGTGCCAATGAAGCATCAGCTCCGCGAGCTGGGAGCTTATTACGCTATGTTGTACCCAGCCAAGCTGCTAGTCAACCGCCAGGGGAAGTCCATGATCTTTACAGACCCGAAAGCGCTCCAGAAAGCACTGAAAGATTGGCGCAGAGAATCGCGGCATATGCCGGAGAGCGACCATCCTAACGATGTGGTGGAAGGCTCCCTGGACGATCAAGACTGAGACTTTGGACTGCGACCCGCAGGGGTCCCCACTCCGCCCTGTCTAAGGGCGTGAAAACCCCCTTGGGGTCTGTTGTTGCTTTATAAAGTTTATGCAGCGGGCACTGAAGGTCATCCTTCCTTTACGCAGTTGTGGTACTCTTAGAATACGGTCGCACGGGGAGGGCAGGGGGGAGGAGGATGTAATATGCAGGCACATACGTTACTAGAGTTCCACTGTATGATACTGCGCCCCCCGAATTGCTGTTCACAGGGTGTTTAACTGATATCAGTGGCACTGAGCCGCCACGCTTGTTCCAGTCGCTACAAAAAGCAGCAGGTCCTCTACTTGTGCACGGTGGCATGGGGACTGATTGAGAAGCTGGACAATTGCCTGAATGGGAGGGCTGCATTGTTAAACACAGCTTTTTGAAGTTCTCTATGGTTTGGGGCGCATCGCTACAACACAGGTGACCACTAGCTATAGCCTATTTCTTCTACTTGTAGGGGCGGGGGGGCGAGGAGCTGCAGCGAGGTACTCCTTAAGACAGAGTTTCAGATTTGCTGTTAGCGGCCTACCTACGCCCCAGCGTGTTGCACACATTTCTAAGTTAGACTCCTCCATTTGGGGGATCCTCTACCTTGTTTGTTTTTATTATTGTCTTATTTCTAGGGAGGGGAGGGTGCAGGTGGTGGGGGGATCTGGAACTATGCCGGGAGTTGTTGCAGGGATTAGGGCGGATGGGGGGGAGGGTCGAGGCCAAGTTGGGGCTGGGCAGGCGTGGGAGGGGGGAGGGATTGACCTGCAGGGTTCTTTTTTAGTGCTGGATGAGGGGGGGGGGATCGTTTGCTAGCTAACTGTTTTGACGTGAGTTTTGGTGGCATTGGCACGAAATGGCTGATACAATGGACATGGGCGAGGACGACGACGTCTGGCAACTTACTTCCCACTAGCTTCCCACTATGACACAGACGAAACACGACTCTGACACAATCACACTGCTGACATGGAATGTCCGTGGCCTGAACGATCACAGAAAGGTCAGACGTTTGCTTCAGTTCCTCTCTAGACATGCGATATATATAGCACTATTTCCGGAGACACACTTGCGCCCTGATAGCTCCATTCTCAATTACAGGGGCTTGTCTAATAACATCCACGCTGCTGGGTTCACATCTTATGCGAGAGGCGTCTTGACCTGGGTGAACCCTAGGGCCTCATTGACACTGACCCCGATAGATACTGACGGGGAGGGGCGCTACGTAATTACAAAATGCACTGGAAAGGGAATGACATTATACATAGTCAATACTTATGGCCCCAACTTTGACTGCCCTAACTTCTATTTGAGATTGGCCTCTAGGGTACGCGCCCTCTGGGGCGAACATGTTCTATGGGGGGACGATTTTAACATGGTTAGGCAGCCTACGCTGGATAGATCTGATGGCCCTGACCGACGCCCTTCGGCCTCTGCTAGAGTTCCGGAGGCTGAGATGACTCGGCTGGGACTGCAGGACTTCTGGCGCGCTAGGTACCCGTCTCAAGGGGGATACACGCACTACTCGGCTCCGCATGATATTCATACTCGCATAGACTATTGGTTAGCTACATCACACCTCTTCTCTATGGTGCAGGCGTGTACGACGCTGCCCCGAACTTATTCTGACCACTCTCCGGTTCTGGTTACCCTTCGCGCTCCGGCGGGACGCCCCCCCTTTTTCCTGGCGACTCTCTCCTTACTTGCTTTTAGACAACGCCTTCCGTGAGTTAGCTACTGCAATTGAGGACTTTTTTGACAAAAACATCGGCTCTGTGGACTCCTTTTTGATGGTATCGGAGGCCTTCAAGGCCTACATACGCAGAGTAGCCATATCCAAACATGCGGGCGTCCTCAAATCCATTAGAGGTCGCTTGTCCTTGCTTGAAAACAAGATTAAGGACATCGAGGCACGTTGCCTTCACTACTCGAGCAAGGAGTTGCAATGGGACTTGGCCCAAACGATCCGCGAATACCACGAGAAGGCGGACTCCGAGGTGAAACATCTGGGGAAGTACACCATTGCACGATCATATGGCGAAGGTGAACGCCCGGGTGCGGTACTGGAGCGGATGGCGAGGCAGCGTAAACAATGCGCGACGACTCCTGAGTTGCGATCTCCACAAACTGGGGAGCAGTTAACAGATGAGCAGGTTGCGGCCTGTTTCCAGGACTATTATGCTTCCCTATATGCCTCCAGGGGGCTGACTTCGGAGGAACGTATACTAGATTACTTGACCCATATCCAGCTGCCTTGGCTGACTGAAACACATCGCCAGTTCCTGGTCCGGCCATTTGAGAGAGAGGAGGTGGTCTGGGCGTTGTCATCCATGAGGGCTGGGAGCGCGCCGGGCTTTGATGACCTAACGGTGTCGTTCTCCAAATTTTATTCTGATCTGCTGATCCCTAGATTATTGGGGCTTGTGGAGCAGATGACGGAGGAAGGCGAGATGCCCCCTACGATGCGGGAAGCAATTATAATTGCTATTCTGAAGCCCGGGAAGCCCCCGGAGGACTGTGCCTCATACCGGCCGTTCTCATTGCTTAATGTAGATGCAAAGATTTTTGCGAAAATTATTGCTAACAACTTAAGCCCTTGAATCCCAATGCTGGTTGCTCCAGAACAGGCAGGCTTCGTCCCTAATCGCAACCTCACATACAACTTGAGGACTGTGTTCGCAGCATTTCATTATACGCGCCATGAAGTCCCCACAGTGGCGGTTTTCCTGGACATGGAAAAGGCCTTTGATTCTGTGGAATGGACTTTCCTTCGGCTGGTGCTAAGTCGCATGGGAGTGGGCGACCTTTTCCTACAACTGCTGAACACGCTGTATGCTTCCCCCTCGGCGCGGGTCCACATAGGCTCGCTTACAACTGAGTATTTCAATATTGGCCGTGGCACCAGGCAGGGTTGCCCCCTTTCCCCCCTCCTGTACGCCATAGTCGCGGAGCCTCTAGCTTGCGCATTGCACGAATCTCACAGCCACCGTGGTATACGTTTCCCCACGTACAACCTGATCGTGTTTACGTACGAGGACGACACACTACTATACATGCGGCACCCGGAGGACAACCTTTCGACAGTACTGCGTGAGGTGGTATTGTTTAGTTAGTTATCTGGAATTCACGTGCATTGGAGTAAGACGCTAATGTCTCCATTTACGCCTGCCACTAAGAGAATAGATTCAGACTATCCAATCCAGTGGACCACAGATTAGGTTCTCTACTTTGGAATTAGGCTGCATACGGACTTGGAGGTGGTGCTTAGGGAAAACTACGGGGTAGCTATTTCTAAGTTGGAAGATAATGTGAACAAATGGATAAACCTCCCCTTGTTATTGATGGGTCGCATATCCTTGCTGAAAATGATAGTGCTCCCACGATTCTTATTTTTACTCAGCAACATACCCATGGTCCTATCAGGGACTTTCTTTCGACAGTTACATTCCTTGGTGCTGCGACTGGCATGGGCTGGGAAACAACCTAGAGTGGCATGGGACATTCTCGTACGTCCCTATGCGGAGGGAGGCCTAAATGCTCCTGACCTGGAGCTATATTACCGTGCCGCACAAAGCGCACACGCGTATGGCTGGATCCATGGCCTGGCTGACGCGCCGTATTTGCGCATCGAAGCGATAGTAGCTGACCCGACCCCGCTACCGGCACTGATGTCCCACCCTAGGGGTCGTCGGACAGGTATTCTCGATTCTCTGAATGCCGTGACTCATGCCTGGCATCACTTAATGGATGCTCAGGTCTGCTCACTGCTCTACGCTCCAGAGGCGCATCTGGCCTGGTGTTTGTGGCAGGACCCCTGCAGAGATTAAAGCGTGGTGTCTGCCCTGGCCAAACTAGACGTCGTCCTCGCGGGTGACCTATTTGCGGACGGTAGGGCTCGCACCTGGGAGGAAATAGATCCAGAGGCACTCCAGGCTCCCAACTTCTCCCGCGTTTTCAGTTCCACAGAGTCCGGCACGCTTTGAAGGGGCTGCTGGGCGAAGATATGGCTGAACCTCAGGTAGTCTTGGCATATGATTATATAGTAAACGCTAAAACGCCGGCCAAGCTAATCACGAACTTGTACCGTACTACGCTCACGGAGCGGACAGCAAATTATACTAAGCCTCGCCTGGCATGGCAAGCTGACCTGGCAATCGACCTTCCTGAGGAAAATGGAGATATTGCTGTGCCAATGCTCAATGGGTGTCCCTGAACGGTCGCCACCGTTTGACGCATTTTAAAATTCCGGTGATAAAGTTTACCACACCCCCGAGCGGCTGTCGCGTTATGGGCTGAGGGACAGCTCTAAATGTAAATGATGCAGGGAACAGCCGATTTTTAGCAGTTAGCTTGGCTTTGCCCGAAAGTTTCCGATTTTTGGAGCGCGGCCTACGGGGAAGTGAACAGAGTCACCGGGTTGACGCTGACCCCTAACCCCCTGTTGGCCCTACTGGGGTATTCTGAGGACATATCACCTGACAGGTGACGGCTTGTTGATATGGCTTTCTTGATTGCTAAGAGGTGCGTTGCGCTCACTTGTATGCGCGGGCCGACCCCGACGATAGCTAAATGGTCACGCGATATGTTGTACTGCTGCACAAAGACAGAGCTATATAGCGAACTTCTCCCACCCCGAAACCGCCCCAAGAACTACTGGGCACTGTATCTGGAGGGGAGGAATACACGGGAGGCCCCTGACCAGAGAGAGACACACGCACTGGAATTGGAGGGCCGAAGGGATGACCCAACAAAGCCCACTGACGCAGTAGCCACTAATTAGGTGAAAACAGATGCAGTCTCTAATCCTAGGTATTGAGATGATGCTGAGGGGACAGCCGAAGTCCATGATCGAGGGGAGTACTGCTCAAGTGCTAGCATTGAACACTGTGAGGGGGACTGAGTCTAATTCTCTGATTGCCAAGTACATAACGGACAGTATTTATGATAAAATTGCTCAGTTAGTGCCTGCCTAATGTCTCTTGATTGTATACCTTTGAAATGCCTGCTATATGCCACTTGATTGTATGCTTTTTGAAATGCCAATAAATAAACGTTAAAAAAAAAAAAAAAAAAAATCCTCCTTCGTGGAGGTTTATGGTATGGAGCCTAGATATCTCTAGATGAAGAGGAAAAGGAGGAACTGGTTTGGTGGTTAGAGAATTTAAATGCCTGGTATAGCCGGGCAATCTTTGGATGTTCGCCAGACTTCAGTCTGGAATCGGATGCACGTTTAACTGGTAGAGGTGCACGCGATGGGTGCTAGGAAAAATAGCATTTAAACTATTTGGAATTAACAGCTGGTCTTTATCCTCTCTTGAGTTTCAGACATTGTTTACAAGGCAGACCTGTTTTATCGTGAATTATCTTTGTTGGTGCAGTGGCTTATATAAATCGCTCATAAACCTTGGATCTTTTTTGGCTTAAAACCCAAAATTAGTTTGTGGGCATAGTAATTACCTGGAAAGGCGAATGTATCGGTGGACTGGAATTCAAGACTTTTGAGGGATTACAGCAATTGAAGACTGAACAAGGTTTGTTTCAGAGAATAATTTCGGTTTTGGGGATCTCTGAATGTAGACCATTTTTGTGGGCAGACTGACATTTCAACTGAACAAGTTTTACAGTTGGATAGCAGATCCAGGAGCCCTAGCAATGAATGCATTAATTCAGAGTCAGAAGGGAACAAACGGTTATGGGTTTACACCCTTCGTAATAACTGAGAAAGTCCTTCAGAAAGTGAGACAAGAGAGATGATCAATTATATGGATAACCCAGTTTTGGACTTCGTAAGAGTGGTGTCAAATGATTTTGGAACTCGCTTTTGACATTCCGCTTTTCTTCTTCCTGCAATGGAGGGTCTGTTGAAAGACGCACATGGAGAGGAACATCCTCTGGTACAGTCAGAGACTCTGAACTATCTTAGACCGAAAGTATCAGGAGATCTTCCCAGATGTCAGGGCCCAGGAAGCCTTTACTGGTATATAACAATTTGAAGAATTTGGCTACCTTGGTGCATGAAAATAAATGTGGATCCCGTGGAAGGTCCTATAGATGAAGTAGATATCTTCCTGGTAGATCAGTTTGTAAAGGGCCTTAGTTATAGAGCTTTGATCTAGTACAGATCAGCAGTCTCTGCAAGTCAGTCTCATTAATGGCAAGAGTATATAGTACTTTCTTTTGGTTTGCAGAGATCATAAGAGCATCAGATTAAGAAGACCTCCTACACCAAGATATAGAACCCTGTGGGATGTTAATTTGGTTCTTGTCCTTATTTACTAGATAGCCGGGTAAAGGGGAGGGTAGGATTTTAATGAGCGGCATCTGTTGCGCCGCTCATGGTGTCACGGATGCGTATAGAAGAGAAGGGTGGGTGTGGGGTGAGGGGGGCCCATGTGGCCTAGCAGAGCCTGCTGCTTAGCCAGCAGCAAGCTGGTTGACTACAGCCAGCAGAGTTGGAGGGGGCAGGGGTTTTGAGCAGAGCGAAGAGGTAAGGACCCATAGCAAGTTGGGGAACAGGGGGGCCTGGATATGTTTGATCACTGTGAGGAGGCTGAAAGGGAGGTAGGGTTGGATAGGGGGGCCCAGGTGTATGCCTACATAGACATGGGGGGTGTCGAAGGGCCTCAGCCTACTTGGGTGGCAGTGAGGGGATGTTTTCCCCGCGGAGGTGAGCAGTTGGGGCAAGGTGGGCACCCCATCTTGTCGGTGGTGACAATGCTTGAATGGACCTGGACAGATGATGCCACTGATGAGCAGTTCTTGGAGGATAAGGATTACAGGGTCATGGGGGAACAGCCCTGAGGTCCCAGGACAAGGGGAAGGGATACCAGAAAGTGTTGAAGAATTTTCTGGGTACAATGGACGTGGCATGCTAGGCGTAGAGTGCCAGCACATCAGCCCTGTCTTATTTCTTTTAGGTGCAGGGTCAGCATGGAGTTCCAGACTTGGTTTATCTGGTTGCAGAATGTTAACACCAAGGGGAGGAGCGAGCTGGGCCAGGCGTGGTTCACCTGACTTTGGTGGCGGATTCCAGTGTGGTCAACATACGAAGGTCCAGGATGAACTTGTTGGCCCCAGCAGCCAGTAGGTCTCAAACGGCCTCTGGCATATGTGAAACAGCAGGCAGAGTAGCGTGGAGTAGCAGAAAGGTTTAATTCAGCCTTCTTCAGGTGCCGCTCGTCACACTATAAATGTGGCTTTTGGATTGGCTTATACAAAATATATGGGGAGCTCTCACTAGCCGTCACAATATTGGACTATGAGTTGGATAGCCTGGAGGAAGAGGAAGTACAGGATGTGGAGCCAGAATTCGGTAGGGGTCCACTAACCAGTTGTTCAGTGTGTTGCAAGTGCACAAGGAATGGCCCAATAGTAGCTCGGAGGAGTAGAGACCACTGGCAAGGTGGACTGCAACAGCACGGGCACCGACCTTGGTGCCAGGTAAGGTCAATGAAGCTTTTGGGAAAACAAAGATGCTATTCACCGGCGTCGATGCCAGTGGCTTGTCAGGAGGGGAGGGGGAAAGGCTGCACTAAGGGAATTATGTGACAGATGTCAGAGTGGTTACTGAGGAGAGGGACAGTGCCCAGAGTCAGTGAAGTGGCCCAAGCAAAAAGTAGGGCCTTGGGGTAGGTAGTGGGGGGGTCGGAAGAGTCAGGGGAGAAGAAGTTACTCTATATGGTCATGACTAATTCACTGGGGGCTCATTTAATGTTAGTAACAAAAGAGCACAATTTGAAGGGGGTATGTGAAAATGCTTAAACCATACACAAAGAGGTGGGCTCGAAAGATGGTTCAAAAGAGGAGGAGTAAGAGCTTGCAAAGCAGCCGAAAGTACTCCTCACAATAGAGAATTAGACCGCAGCATTTCTCATTTATGTCAGTGTATACCGTGAGAAATACTCGGAGAAATGCGTAGCCATGTTTAAATAAATGGATGTAGTAAGGAAAGTCTAACACATGGGCGGGATATGCTTGGGCCCAATACTACGAGGAATTTACGGTGCATCTGGCTTGGGATCCAGAAGCAAAATGGGGGCAACTGGACTTGATTCTTTGGCAGCAAACCATGAGGGCCCCAAACTGGGGAAGGGCATCTTTACAGCAAGTGGCCTGCCTATAGTGTATTGCCCTTTTCAGGGACATCCCACCTAAGGAGGGGTTGGGAGGCACCAAAGGCACAACCCGGGACAGGGGATACCTGTTGGGATTATAATAAGGGAATGTGCACTCAATCAATCAATCAATAAATAAATGTATAGAGCGCGCTGCTCACCCATGAGGGTCTCAAGGCGCTGGAGGGAGAGGGGGGAGGGTGTTGCTACTGCTCGAAAAGCCAGGTCTTGAGGTGTTTCCTGAAGGTGAGATGTCCTCGGTCGGTCGTAGGTGTGTGGGGAGGAAGTTCCATGTTTTGGCTGCCAGGTTGGAGAACAATCTTCCTCCGATGGAGGTTCTCCGGATCTGTGGAACGGTGGTGAGGGCGAGGCTGGCAGAGCATAGCTGGCGGGTGGGGGTGTAGAACGAGAGGCGGTTGTTGAGGTATTCGTGGCCATTGTCGTGGAGTGCTTTGTGTGCGTTGGTGAGGAGCCTGAACGTGATCCCCTTGCTGACGGGGAGCCAGTGCACGTTTCTCAGGTGGGCGGTTATGTGGCTGGGGATGTTGAGGATGAGTCGTGCGGAGGCGTTCTGTATGCGCTGAAGTCGTTTCTGAAGTTTGGCTGTGGTTCCTGCGTATAGGGCGTTTCCGTAGTCCAGTCGGCTGGTGACGAGGGCCTGGGTGACGGTTTTTCTGGTTTCGGTGGGGATCCACCGAAAGATCTTACGGAGCATGCGCAGAGTGTTGAAACAAGATGACGAGATGGCATTGACTTGCTTGGCCATTGTGAGGGAGGAGTCCAGGATGAATCCCAGGTTGCGTGCGTGGTTCATGGGTTTTGGTGCGGCGCTCAGCGCTGTGGGCCACCAGGAGACGTCTGAGGCGGACGGGGAATGTCCGAGGATGAGGACCTCTGTCTTTTCTGAGTTCAGCTTCAGGCGACTGAGTTTCATCCATTCTGCGACGTCTTTCATACCTTCTTGGAGGTTGGTTTTGGCAGTGGTTAGGTCTTTGGTGAGGGAGATTATCAGTTGGGTGTCATCGGCGTAGGAGATGATGCTGTTGTTGTGTTTGCATGTGATGGCGGAGAGGGGGCTCATGTAGATGTCGAAGAGGGTTGTGCTGAGCCAGGATCCATGGGGTACGCCGCAGATGATCTCGGTGGCTGCTGAGCGGAAAGGAGGTAGGCGGACTCTCTGGGTTGTGTCGGAGAGGAACTAGGTGATCCATTCCAGGGCCTTTCTTTGGATCCCTGTGTTGAAGAGGCGGGTTATCATGGTGCGGTGGCAGAAGGTGTCGAAGGCAGCCGAGAGGTCTAGGAGGATGAGAGCGGTTGTTTCTCCGTTGTCCGTCAGGGTCCTGATGTCATCGGTGGCGGTGATGAGGGCGGTCTCGGTGCTGTGGTTGGCTCGAAATCCAGACTGGGACGGGTCGAGCGAGTTGTTTGCCTCGAGGAAAGCGGTCAGCTGTTTATTGACGGTCTTCTCGATGACTTTAGCTGGGAAGGGAAGAAGAGAGATGGGGCGGAAGTTCTTGAGGACTTTGGGGTCCGCTGTGGGATTCTTCAGAAGGGCGTTGATTTCTGCATGCTTCCAGCTCTCAGGGAAGGTGGCTGACGTGAAGGAGTTGTTTATGACGTTCCGGAGGTGGGGTGCGATGATGAAGATGTGATGGGGGCAAGGGTCAGAGGGGGAGCCAGAGTGGATGGTGTTGATGATGTGGGTGCTGTCTTCAGTGCTGATGAGGGTCCAGGTGCTGAGGGTGGTGGTGGGGGTCGGTGGTTCGGTGGTTGGAGGAGGTGTCTGGGGTCCGCAGCTGTCGTGTATGTCTGCAATTTTGCGGTAGAAGAACGTGGTGAGGGAGTTGCAGAGGTCTTGTGATGGTGTGATGTCGTTGTTGTTGGCGCTGGGGTTGGAGAGCTCTTTGACGATGCTGAAGAGTTCCTTGCTGTTGTGGGTGTTGCTGTCTAGCCGCTCTTTGAACGATGCCCTTTTGGTGGTGCGGATCAGCTGGTGGTGTTCGCGGGTGGCGTTCATGAGGGCAGTCATGTTTTCGGTAGACTGATCGTGGCACCAGGTTTTTTCGAGGGTTCGACAGGATTTCTTTGAGTTTTTGTGGGCGTCGGTGAACCATGAGGATTTCCTGTTGCGGGGCTCGCCTGGGGGGTTCTTCAGTGGAGCGAGGTCATTGGCGCAATTGGTGATCCACTGCGCGAGGTTGTGGGCTGCGTTGTTGGTGTCCGCAGTGTCGGCTGGTGGGTTCTGGCTCAGTGAAGAGAGCAGCTGGTCTATGGTGATTTTGCTCCAGCATCTGCGGGGGATTTGCTGTGTGCGGAGGTGGGATGTGGTTTTATTGAAGGTGAAGTGGATGCATCTGTGGTCGGTCCAGTGTAGCCCGGTGGAGTGGCTGAAGGAGACGTGGTTGCTGGCGGAGAAGATGGGGTTGAGCGTGTGGCCAGCTTGGTGGGTGGGGGTGTTCACCAGTTGCTTGAGTCCGAGGTTGGCGAGATCTTCCGGTGGATCCCCACCGAAACCAGAAAGACGGTCACCCAGGCCCTCATCACCAGCCGACTGGACTACGGGAACACCCTATACGCAGGAACCACAGCCAAACTCCAGAAACGCCTTCAACGCATACAGAACACCTCCGCACGACTCATCCTCGACATCCTTCGCCACAGCCACATATCCGCCCACCTGCAAGACCTGCACTGGCTCCCCGTCCGCAAGAGGATCACGTTCAGGCTGCTCACCCATGCACCCAGAGCGCTCCACATCATGGGCCCCGAATACCTCAACAACCACCTCTCGTTCTACACCCCCACCCGGCAGCTCCGCTCCACCAGCCTCTCCCTTGCCACCGTCCCACGGATTCGCAGAACCACCACCGGAGGAAGATCGTTCTCCTACCTGGCAGCCAAGACATGGAACTCCCTCCCCGCACACCTACGACTGACCCAGGACCATCTCACGTTCAGGAAACACCTCAAGACCTGGCTATTGGAGCAATAGCGCCCCCCGCCTCAGCGCCTTGAGACCCTCACGGGTGAGTAGTGCACTCCACAAATGTACTGATTGATTGAATGATTGGTTGTCGAGCAGGGTGGTGGTGTTGTCGTTGTTTTTCTCCAGGTGGAAGTTCAGGTCCCCTAGAGGATGTACTCTGGTGAGGCTAGGGCGTGCGGGCTGGTGAAGTCGGAGATGGTTTCGCTGAATTGTGTGCGTGGGCCCGGGGGTCTGTAGATAAGTGTTCCTCTAAGGGTGGTCTTGGGGTTGGTGTGAATTTGGAAGTGCAGGTGTTCGGCGGTAGAGAGTGTGTCTTCATCGTTGGTTGTGATGTTGATGGTGTTCCTGTAGATGATGGGGATTCCTCCTTCGGTTTGGATGACGCGGTCCTTCCTGGTGATCTTGTAGCCATCCGGGATGGCTTTGGGGATGTCTGGGGCCGAGGAGGCGTTCATCCAGGTTTCGGTGAGGAAGGCGACATCTGGTGTTGTTGTGTCGAGGAGGTCCCAGAGTTCGATGGCGTGCTTGTGGACAGAGCGGGTGTTGAGGAGGATGCACTTGAGGTGGTTGTTGTTGATGTTAGGTCCGGAGGGAGGTCTGCAGGTTTGGAGGTAGGTGAATTTGCAGGCTTGACAGGTGAAGGGTCCCTGGGTTCGCTTCGGGGTTGCTCTGTAGCAGGCGGGTCGACGTCCGGTGTTGAGTGCGTTGAGGGTGGAGGAGTCGTATCTCAGTTGGGTTCCCTGGCTCCGGCGGGGGCCAGGGGTTCTGGCACTGGGCGCGGTCCAGGCGCGGACGGGCGCAGAGGGGCTTGCTCCACATCATGGGCCCCAAATACGTCAACAACCGCGGCCTCCATATGAGGGGTTGTGGGAGGGAGGAGCAGCTGGGAGGCGGGTGCGGGGCAGCGAATGGGGCAGCGGGGGCGGGGCCGCAGGGGCGCAGCGGCGGGAAGGGACAGAGAGAGGAAGGGCAAAAACGGGGGCACAGGGGGCACAACAGTGGGGGGCGACAGTAAACAAGTCAAGTGGACAGTAAAGAAATCACAGTATCACAGTAAAAGGGAGAAACAGAAATTACAGGGGGGTAAAAAACGGGCAGAAACAGATATTGCAGGTGAGGCAAGGACTCACACAACAGCGGCGAGGCAGCGGCAAGAGCGAGGCGGGGCAGGCGTCAATATTGCAAATTCAACCACAAGTGTTCGAAATGTGCAGGACTACACCCCCTTGTTAATTGTTATGGGCTGTGAACGGATATAACGGCAAGGGTGCAGGACAGTGGCAGCAGTATGGGGTAGCCAAGGAGGGCATCAGTAGCAATTCTCAGGTCCCTGAGGTGGGAGAGGGGCCCAGGGAATTGGTGCAAAAGTCTTATAATCTGGTTAACCTCGAGAGGTTGGCGTTTTAGCTAGGGGCTTACGGGCGAGGAGATGAGGCAAAGTCATTGCGGGAGGGGTTTTGTTGGGGTTTGCGCTTGGGGTATGGGGGTCCTTTGACACGAAGGTGGGCAATTTACAGTCAGCAAAGGATCACAGATAAGCAGTGCAGGAGAAATTGCAGAAAGAGGTCTCAGAGTGAAGGAGGATCATGATTGGCCAATTGCATATCTGATCATGCCGCCAATCGGAGTGGTGCCAAAGAAAGAGAGGGGTCAATTTTGTTTGATAGAGCATTTGTCCTGGCCTGTTGGTTGGTCACTGAAGGATTTAATTGCAGAAAGAGTGGCTACCATATCCTACTCTTCGGTAGATGTGGCCATGTCACTGGTGGTGACGGCTGATCCAGGAGTGTTAATGGTCAAATGCAATGTGAAGTCATGTTTTTGGCTGCTTCCAATACACCCTGAGGGCTTCCAGCTGTTGGGTTTGCATTTGAAATGAAATGGTACACGACCAAAGCGCTACCAATGGGTTGCTCTATTTCATTTGCTCTGTTTGAATGTTTCAGCTCATTCTTGCAATGGCTGTTTACATACCATATAGGCTATCAGCTGCTAAACCAATATTTAGATGATTTCTTCATCTTGGGGGCACCTGGTTGAGTGGACTGCAAGGCTCTCGTGGCAAGTTTCCAAGAGCTCATGGGTGAACTAAGGATGCCATTGGCACCGGAAAAAACAATGTTATCGTTCTTGGGCATTGAGATTGATTCCAAGTGGATGGAGGCCGGACTACTGCAGGAGAAAAGTGAGAAAATGTTGACACTGCTAACTAGCATGCTGAAAAGGAAGAAGGTGAAAGTGCCGGAGATTCAGGTCCTGTTGGATCATCTCAACTTTGCGTGCAAGGTGGTACCGGCAGGGAGGATCTTCTGCAGCCAGTTTGAGCGGGTATTATCCAGGTTTTCACTGCCATATCACCATGTCCGGCTTTCGGCAGGTGTCAGAGAGGGCCTGTGAATGTGGGGCCTCATTTATGAAAAATGGCGCATCGCTGGTTGAAAACAACGATGGGACACTTTTCCTTGCGCCCACCTTGCGACACCATGGATGTACCGTATTTACACGATGGCGCTCCATGTCGGAAGGATTAAACAGATTCATCCGGCATCCTGATGTATCTGTTGGAGCAGTAATGATGTATTGCTGGAGTGTGTTGGAAAACAGACGTAACCTCAGCAATGCGTCATTACACATGAGCGAGTCCCATATGGAAGGCACTGTGTCAGTTCTTCTGCCTACTTAAAGCAGGCATAAGGATTTGATGCAGTGAAGTCATAGAAGTGGCGCAGTGAAATCTCGTAGATTTCACTGTGCCACTTCAATGTGTTTTTTTTTAAGGGGAAACACCCACCCTATGTACATTATACCTGAAGCAGTTATAATATAGTGCAGGGCTTTACAAAGTGAAGCATATAGCTATATGCGTCCCTTTGTTAAAAGGGTGCAGTGTGGCGCAATAATTATGCCACCACAGCGTCACAAAACAGTGACGCAATGATGGCATAAGCCCTTCATAATTAATGGCCGTGGTATTTTTTCCCTGCATGCTTTCAACGCCATTCCTTTGGCAAGGAAAGAGGACGTAGACTGAGACATGCAAATTTTTTCAGATGCGGCTGGGGGCTAGGTTTTAGAATCTATAGGCAGGGTAGATGGAGCGCAGAGCCATGGCCGGCACAGTGGAGCAACTGAGACAGGAGCATAGCTTTCGTGGAATTGTTCCCTTTAGCGGTAGCAGAGGCTCTATTGGGTGTGCTGAATTAACACACAAGAAAGTCCTCTTTTGTCGACAATATATCATTAGTGGAGATGATGAACAGACAGTCCTCTATTGACACGCAGGTCCTGAAGCTGCTGTGGGTTTTTGTGTTGGGCTACTTGTGCTATGACATCTCTTTCAGGGTGCAACACGTGCAGGGCGCGGACTGTGACATTGCATTGCTTTTTCTCGTTCAAAGTTGGAGAGATTCCGTGGGTTAGCTGAGGTTCCGTAAAAATCGATACGGTGTTGGGGGCATTACAAAATATGGACGTGTTTGGTATCCACGAACCGTAAATGGCAAGTTCGGTAAGAGTACGCGTTTTCGCTACACAAACTGACAGGGTTCGCCCAAATTACGTGTTTCTTCATCTGAACCCTCGGGTTCCATTTTAGGTACGGCATCCATTTTGTTTCTTGCCCTCACGTAGCCAGCAAGCAGGCAACTGTTCGCCTCCTGACCTTCTAGTTCCCAAGCCTTGCGGAAGACGCATATTCCTTTCATGCGTCTTTATGACCGGAGGAATGACACTGCAGAGGCAAATGGCTCAGCTTGAGGGTAATCGTGCCGTGCCGGCCTATTGTTTCAGCCGTGCACGTGCTGGGACCAAGCTCCTTGATCCTTCGATCATGTTTCCAATATTACCCCCACACTCTTTTATCTAGATGTGTCTGACTTCCTAGCAGCTGTTCTTGTCTCTCTTCTTGCTCATTTTACAACTCTAGTGGGATGTGCCTAATGGTGGGAAGATGTGCTTTTACAGTTGGGAACCGGTAATGTTACTGTGATTATGTTCCGGGGTTCTGAGAACATGAAAGCGACCCTTTGTGAAGTTTATTGTTGGAACTGAGATGTAACCTTTTGTTCACATGTTGTGCAATGGAAAAACCTTGTATAAAAGAGAGCGACTCACATATGCAAAGGGAAGCAGACTCGTAGAACCTACACGCTGTTGTACTTCTAGTGACTTTTGCCTCCCTGCAGTAATAAACTCTGATCTTTGACGCCGAAGGAAGTGTCCCGTGTCTCTGTCTTTTGTGCGCCGGAACAGGTATCCCACGAAGGTTATAGGTGTTGTTCCCTGGCACCGCTGGGCCTTAAATAGCTCAGTCCTTCATAGCCAAGAACGCAGACAGAGACCCGACACCCATACCGGAGAAGTTGTGCTCCATAGGCAATGCAGGATGGTACAACTGGGGGTAGGGCCGCTCGCACATTGACGCGGAGGGCATATGTTCAGGCATGGCAGGAATTCCTGGCATTGGGGTGCAGCATAAGGAGGAAGGTCCATTACGAGTGGATGATGTGATCCATGATATATTAGACCTCAGAGGCAAGTTTTATCATGGGTTACCATTGCTGGGAAATTGGCAGGACTGACCTTTTTAGGAAAGCAGGGCCAGAGAGGGTGAGCTAGAAAGTCCTTGTCTTAGAACTTACTTGGGAAAGTGTTGCAACAGTTGCCAGAGCTGTGTAGGGACACGGCAGAGACCTATTTTTTTCAACACTTATGGTGTGAATATTTTTTGGGTCTTTCAAGGTGTTAGAAATGTTAGGGGGAGGGGCACAGGTGGAGTCTGGTGTGAGGATGTTGATATGGTGGCAGGTACATGAGAGAGATGGCTTTGCCACTCCAAAACTGATAAGAAAATCCAGGGGAAGAGTACGGCACGCACTCTTTTCGCATTGGCTCATTGTCGGAAGCAGGAAATAGGGGTCAGGCATGTAAAGATGTCAAGCAGCTGATTGACAGAATGCTACAGGCGCTATGTGCAGGCTCGAGGGGATGAGGAATGCACAGTGGGTGCTGCATGGTGAATTGCTTACTGCTTGTTTGTTTCTTTCCAGGTGTGGTAGCAGTCCAAGTAGTTGAGGAATTGGATATTTGGATGGGGGGCCACTCATTCATGAATGGGCAGCTATCCAGGCACGCCAGAGGAGCTTAGGGACTAATCTGGGTTTTAATGATTGTCTTTTTAGGGTTACTAAAAAGAGGGGAAAGGGGGGAATGCTTTGGAGGGACCTTTTACACACATTGAATAGCATGATGACTGGGGAAAGGTGTCCGGGTATGTTGCTTCTTCCCCTCGGGGAATAATTTGGTGAAGGGGAAAGGGGTTATGTTGTTGAGGAATACGAGAAGGGACTCGGTGATCAAAGAATGTTGGGCAGGGTGTTATGTTTTATGGACCGAGTTTGTGCCATGGCGAGAGGAGTGTGCAAGTCAGCAGCAGTAGATATGGCTCGGAGGAAGTTGAATAGTGAGATGTCACGTATTTGCAGGGAAATCGTTTTGGTGGGTTTTTTCATTTGGACATTAAATTCGAAACCACAGAGATCTTTAGAGAGACAGAGTACATCTGTCTCGGATAGGCATTGACTTTTATTTGCTGGAGATTAAAGAAGTGTTAAGGCTAAGGCTAAGGCTTTGATTGTTAGGCGGTAGGGATTGGGTCACCCACCACACAAAAGAGGCTGAGGCAGCAAAAGGAGGTAGGTTCCCAGTGGTTGTGTATGTTGTCACTTGGAACAGGTGCTCCAGTGGCATGAAAAGTCTGCCAGAAGTTGACAGAAGTTAGTTGGCATTGCCAGTTGATAAACTATGTATAAGGGGAGGTTAGGCAGGTACTTTAAGGTTCAGGTTACAACATTTGGTTACTTACAAGTTCATACAGAATGTAATAGGACGTAGGGGGAATAAAACGTTGGAATTATTGACATGCAATAGAGTTAAATGAGTTAGCTGCAGGGTGGGTACGTTAGGTGGGGGTACCGCAGGGTTGGGGCCAGGGGCTAGTTCACTGGATGTATAGCTATGTTTTAGTTTTGTAAGGCGGTTTTGCCAGGAAACTTTGTGATGTGCATCTGTTTCAATAAAGTCACCTTTTTCACACACAGCAAGTGGTCCGTTTTCTGTGCTACGCCCCTCACTCCCAAGTCACAGAGACTGGAGTATTCAGGGGAGAGAGAGGAAAGCCCCCTGTCAGAAAGAGTCTGAGACAGTCAGTGTCACCGACTAGTGAAACACCCATAGAAGCTATAAAATAAAAAAGCACGACAGCCTCCACGCAGATGGAAGACGCAGACTGAAAGAACAAGACACAAGGAGCCTGAGGCAGGGAGCAAGGAGAGAGAGGAGAACAAGGTGAGAGCTGGCAGCTGCATTGCCAGAAGGCCAGAGATTTGAGGCATTACGGCTACCAGCTGCACCAATTATGTTATATCTTGTTAATGATGTATGTTCCTTTAAATGCTAATGTTGCAATGCCTTGCTTACTGGATTCTGGAATGTGGAATCCAGGTGGCAGAAGAGGAAGTTACTTGGTTGCTGATGGAGTTGGTCCTTGGTTGCCTATGGGGTTGAATTGATGAATAAACCTAATATATATCTACAATCCGCGTACTTCAAGTCTTTTCAGTGGCCACGAGGATGGGATTGATTTGAAGATTCTCTATACCGAATTTATGGAGAAATGAATGAATCCGTGAAGAATTACTGATGAAAATTTCTTCAACCTCCTGGAAACTTTTTTCAACCCCTAAGGCTGATAACTACAAAATTACAAGGTACCTTTGAATCAAGCTATCTCTAGCTAAAACCGATTTCTACACAATTTTTAACCCGCTTAATCCTTAAATGATATCTTTCATGTTTAAACAACTGATTTTTTAACCTTCATATCAAGGGCAACTGCCTGAATGTGTATTTCATTTTAAACTTGGAACGTGATTCTTCTCTGCATTTTTACTCGTAATTTGGAATTAGCTGTTGTCTTATGAAAAAGAAACTTACATGCTGGAGATCGTTAGTGCTGGATAATAACTTCGTTGCAGTGTTTATTTACAAATCTTCACACGCGTACTCTGTTGACTTTCAAGTGCGCTGCACGCGTACCTCGACATTCTATCTCACGCGTCACCACGTTGTGCAACATCGCGTCTCAACGCTAAATCACGCTGAATCACGCTGCGCATCATCACAGCACTACGTCCTCAACGCATAGCGGCCATCTTCAATTGCCATGACAACTATACTCAAATAGTGTATGTCGGCAAATCGCATCACGGAAACATCGTTTTGCTCAATTTTTTTGCGAAACATAATACCTTTGCATTTAAACTAATTTGTGGAGCACAACAGCGGAAGCTTTATAACAAGCATCATACAGCTTTAAACAACTTTTAAAGGAAAAACGTTTTGTTTATGAAACCATCAAACATTAAAGCTGGTGAACTTAAACACTGTTGGGAATAAAATTGTATGAAACGTTTGAACAGATCTAATTTCATCATACTTCAACATATATATGTATATATCTGCATACATTAAGCAAAGCAAAATCGGTCAAATAATTGAGTATTACATACAGTATTTTCGAATGAAATGAAGTAAATTTGAACTACTCCATCTTATTCAAGCTGACATCGGTGACTACATTAATTATTTTAGTTTTTTTTTATACATATTTCGCTGACATCGGTGACTACATTAATTATTTTAGTTTTTTTTTGCATATACACATATCTGAATATTTTTAATGTATAGAAATTAAGTGAATTTAGTCATTATGGATGTTAACTCTTCTGTTACAGCTCCTCCCAAATTCCTACAAAATCCTGGTTCTCCTTCCATGAATTGGGAGGATTGGTCCGAATCATTTGAAACCTACTTAGAGGTTATTGGAGGAGATGTATTCTTACCTTCTAGAAAGTTAGCTTTACTGAAACACAACTTAGGAGTAGAAGGAAGGAAAGTTCTAAAAACCTTACCTGTAATAAATCGAGTAGTGTCTACTGTTGTTGACACTGTGGATGAAAGTAGTGAAACTAGTGAAACCAGTTCCAACGATGCGTCCATAGATGTTTATTCTGAAGCTTTAAAAGCCTTAGAAGAAAATTATGGAAAAAAAACTAGCATAGTGGTGGAAAGACATAAAGTTTTTCTCGAGGGCACAATTACAAGGAGAAAATGTCCAACAATATGTAGCTTGTTTGAGGTCTTTAGCTATAACCTGCAAGTTTAAAGATTTACACGAAGAGATAATTCAAGATCAATTTATCAATAGAATTAGAAACATAAAAATTAAAGAGCGTTTACTTGAACTTAAATATCCTTCTTTGCAGAAAACTCTGGATACTGCTAGGAAAATGGAAAACACCTCTCATTATGTCAAATAATTAAGTTCCATACAACAGAAAGATAATGATGAATCCAGCAGTGTCAGTGTAATAAACAATAGCAAAAAGAAGACTGATTTTAGATCTGATTACAAAGATGTGAAAATTAATTTTTCAAAAAACAAAAGTAGTTTCAGCAAGCGTATTTGTTTCAGATGTGGTAGTCAGAAACATACTGCTGATTTTAATAAGTGTCCAGCTGTTAAAGTCATTTGTAGCAAATGCAAAAAGATTGGTCATTTTGCAAAGTGGTGCAGAACTGGTGATAATAGTAATTGGAAACGTTCTGTCAATCTCATTGAACCTCAAAGTGATAGTGAGGATGATGATAGTGAAAATAATAAAACAGAAATTGAAATGATGGTTATACATGATGATTCTATTTGTGAAATTTCTGAAGATTATAAACCTCCTAAGTGTAATGTGAGGATAAATAATGATGACATGGCACTATGGGCAGACTCATGTTCACCGTATACCATTATAGATAAATACATGTGGGAAAATGGGAGAAAACCAACTTTGATTTACTCGAATGTATGTCCTAAAGGGTATTGTGGTATAAAACTACCTATGTTGGGATATTTTAATGCTCGGTTAACATTCAAAGGGAGATCTTGTTTAAGTCCAGTTTATGTAGTTGAACAAGGACTTGCCCTATTGGGATGGAAGGATGCAAAGAAAATGGGTTTGATATTAGACCCCAACCATCCTGATCAAATACTATTATCCCAAGATTATGTTGAGAAAGTTTTGTTAACTGATGACAATCATTCCTCCAAATGGGAATCTGTATTTCCCAAATTATTCAGCAAAGATCTTGGGTGTTTAGTTAAATTTGAACACAAAATTATTCTCAAGTCTGATAACAATCCTATTGTTCATAAAGTAAGAAACGTGCCATTTGCTTTAAGAGGCCCATTAAAGGAAGAATTAAATAGATTGTGTGAGGCTAAGGTGATTGAGCCTATCGAGGCCTCTGATTGGCTTAGTCCTATTGTTTTGGCTCGAAAACCCAATGGAAAAATTAGGATGTGTGTGGACCTGAGAGATTTAAACAACAACATTTGGATTGACCGTTATCCCCTTACACACATAAATGAAATGGTATCTAGTATTAAGGATGCTATGTATTTTTCATCTATTGATTTGTCTAATGCATATCATCATATAAAATTGCATAATGAATCCAGACATTTAACATCTTTCATCACTCCCGAAGGGGCTTTCCAATATCTGAGGATGCCGTTTGGTTTAGCATCTGCATCTTCAGTTTTTCAAAGAGTCATGTGCAATATCTTAAAGGATTAGAAATATGTAAGAATTTTTCAAGGTGATGTTTTAATTTGGGGTAAAGACTTATCTTCTCATGATAAAAATGTGCATAATGTTCTTAGTAAACTTCAAAATGCTGGTTTAACTGTGAGTGGTGAGAAATGTAAATTTGGGGTAAAACAAATTGATTATCTTGGTCACACTATTTCCAATGAGGGAGTTAAGCCAAAAATGAAATTGTTGGATGCTATCGAAAAGGCACCACATCCGGTTAATAAAGATCAGTTACGGTCCTTTTTGGGACTTGTGGAATATTATTCCAAATTTGTTCCTAATTTTGCTGACAAGGTACACGAATTGAGATTGCTAATGAAGAAGGGTGTGTCATTTAATTGGTCCACCTTATGTCAACAAGCTTTTGACGACATCAAAAAAGACATTACCAAAGCAGTTGCCCTAAAGCCGTATGATCCTAGTCATATCTCTATTATAGTAGTCGATTCAAGTGCTTATGGTTTAGGTGCTGTTCTTATGCAAAGGGACAATGATGGCGCTGAGAGAATCATTGCCTTTGCTTCTCGCACTCTTAAAGGTGCTGAACCCTCCTATTCGGTAATTGAAAAAGAAGCTTTAGCGTGTTGGTGGGGGGTGGATCACTTTAAGACATTCATTTGGGGGACGGCATTTGAACTATGGACTGATCACAGACCACTAATTGACATTTTCACTACAAAAGGTGCTTCTAAAGCCACACCTAGGATAGCAAAATGGTCTTACAGATTGCAAGAATACAATTTAAAGATATAGGGGCCGATTAGGATGGCGGACGGACTTGCGTCCGTCCGCCACCCTTGAGGAGGAGGGAACGTCCGCAGGGGCTGCGGCGTTCCCTCCGTGCTGATTAGGATGTGACCGCCAGGGTTGCGGTCACATCCTCTATTTTTAACATTGCAGCGGGTGGAGCTTCAAGCTGCACCCGCCGCAATGGTAAAAATGCACGCATTGCATTTGCATGCAGTAAGAGGCAGGCATCGCGCGGTGCCTGCCGCTTTCTGCATGCAAATGCAGGGGGGTACCATAGGTACCCCCCATGTGCACCCCCCACCCCCCCTTCACCTAGGGGGCCCGCAACGGGCCCCGCAGTGAAGTTCCGTATGCTTTTCCACGGCGGAAAACCCGCCGCGGAAAAGCATACTTTACAGGCCATCCTAATATGGTGGACGGTGTCTGACAGACACCATCACCATATTAGAGCTTTTCCGCCGCGGTTGTAAGCCAGCCGCGGCGGAAAAGCTGCGGACGGAAACCAGGACCCACCAGCCATCCTAATGTGGCGGTGGGTCTTTGGTGGGTCCGCTGCGGTTTTTCCGCATCCTCTGGGCCGGCGGTGCCTTCCGCCGGCCCCGAGGATGCGGAAAAACCGCGATCCTAATGACCCCCTAAGTATGTACCTGGTCACAAAAACATCAATGCTGACTGTTTATCGCGTCTCCCATTGAACTGTGATACAATTAGTGTAGAAGGAGACAAGGATGAGTGGTTAATAGCCAGCATTGAGGAATCATGCAATAATGCATTGAAAGAACAGGAATGGATTGAAGCTGTAGCTGTAGATGACGTTTTGCAGCAATTGATCAAAAAGTTGCATGAAGATATAGATCCATCTACTTTGAACAAGACCGATTTAGCTGACTATAAGATGATATGGGGAGAACTATCATATGTTGATGGTATTCTTAGGAGAGGTGACAGGTTAGTTGTGCCTTCATCACTTAAGGAAAAGATGTTAAAATTATTGCATGAAGGACATAGTGGCATGACCAGCATGAAAAGGAGAGCTAGGAATGATTTTTGGTGGATTGGCATGGACAAAGATATAGAAAGATGTGTTCGAAATTGTTTAGCATGTATGTGCAGTGATAAATCTCACAAATCACAAGAAACCACCATTTCTGCAACCTCTTTTCCTGACAAACCATGGGACAAGGTTGCCATTGATATATGCGGTCCTTTTCATGTGAAGGGAATTGAAGACAAATATGCTATAGTTTTAATGGATTTTCATTCTAAGTGGCCTGAAGTTGCTTTTGTAAAAGACATCAAAGCTTCCAACATAATTTAATTTTGTGAGGAAATTTTTCGTAGAGAAGGATAGCCTAGTGTGATTCTTACAGATAATGGCCCGCAGTTTGTGGCAGGTGAATTTACTGATTATCTTAAAATGGTTGGTATTAAACATAACACTACTTCAGTTTATAATCCAAGAGAAAATGGTTTAGTAGAAAGATTTAACCGAGTTTTAAAAGAATGTATTCAACTAGCTAACAACAATGGTGACAACTGCAAGGAAGCTGTCAGGAACATGCTATGGTCTTACAGGAATACTCCACATACTGCCACTGGGTTGTCTCCATTTTTTCTATTAAAAAAAACGTGAGGCGGGGTCCAAAGTCAAACCCACTTGGATGTCTAAGAAAGATGACATGACAGTTAGGGACAGCAGGGAGATTTTGAATAAAGTTCAAAAGTACCAGGAAAAATATATTCATGATCATAATGTCAAAGTTAAGGCATCCTCAAAATCATTTAAAAGTGGTGAGTGGGTACGTACACAACAAATGGGGAACAGGAAACCTGGTTCTTCCAAACCAAAACAAATTGTTTATACTGTTGGTAATGTAGTCAAGTTAGATGATGGTAAGAAATGGAATATAAGGAGCATAACGAAATGCAATGATTTGGAATGTAAACTTCTTGCAAGTCAAGGATGTATCGATGCAGAATCTAAGTCTGAAAGATCTTCAAGTTTTGCTTCAGATGGAAGAATAAGGGAGAGATGTGTTCGTACTAAATCCAAACCTATATGGATGAAAGATTATAAGTGTATTTAGTTGTCATAGTAATTTCAGGTAGAAATTTTGTAAGATAAGTTATGTATTTTGTTTTTATTTTATCGGACATGTGTTTTAAATAATTTTAAATAATTTCACCTTAATTATATTTTCTTTTATTTTCAAATACACAGTGTTGTATAAATATAACTTGTTTTAAGTTATTTAGGAAGGGAGATATGTTATATCTTGTTAATGATGTATGTTCCTTTAAATGCTAATGTTGCAATGCCTTGCTTACTGGATTCTGGAATGTGGAATCCAGGTGGCAGAAGAGGAAGTTACTTGGTTGCTGATGGAGTTGGTCCTTGGTTGCCTATGGGGTTGAATTCATGAATAAACCTAATTTATATCACCAATCCGCGTACTTCAAGTCTTTTCAAATTACATCCCCATATTGGCTTGAATTCCCCGCACCACAGCTCCCCCAACCCAAGTCATCAAGTAGCAAAGCTGACAGTTCAGCAGCAATTCCAGCAATTCCATAGTAGCCTCCAAAAGACAAATAGCACTGCAGTCATTGCATTTAAGGCCCTTACAACTGCTGCCAAACTTACAGGAAAATTACCTGAGGAGACTCTCAAACACTCAGCACGTAACTCCACCAAGTCACCAAACAGCAGCAATGACAACCTATCGCATAACTATAATTATATTTCTGAGTTGCAGTCTAAAAAGAAGGACCCTTTAATACATATAACCCTCAAGTCACCCCAGCTGAGACATTAGACTTACATCATTAGCTACAGCTTTAATCATTAGGTCTGGGAAATCAAGGGGTAACCTGGGTCACAGTACGAAGAAAACTTGAAAGAGACCCAGAACTCCTGATACAATCTCAGTGACATCCTCCGAGGAAGAAGGGAAAACTTAGACAGCAATAAAAATCATCATCCTAAAAAGGGAAACAACACAGCTGTGACAGCACATGATAACAGATTTTCTGAAACAGAAGAGAATCAACTAAGTAGCTACCGCTGATAATACAGCATATTCAGGAGGAACTCCACAGGTGCCAGAATGCCAAAATATGAACCAGGCAATAATGTATGGACCTCACAGTCCAAACACACTTATAGTTTAAGCACAGGGGCATTAAGTCAATACATTATCATCATTTTTAGCATTGAACCTCTCAGTGTTTAGCTTCCGAGGCCCACAGCGCTCAAGTCCCACAGGACTCCACCCCATAGTAATTTGCAGGATCTTAGTGAAATAGTGATCAGGGATCTGCGGAAAGCCACTATAGTGGTGATCCACAAGCAGGGAAAACCACCCACACATTGTGGCTTCTACTGCCCAATCTCTCTTCCTAAGGTTGAGACAAAAATCATGGCATCAATAATGGTTTTGAGACTGGTAAAAGTTGTCTCCCCCTGGATTCATGATGTTCAATCATCCATCTTCATGCCTTAAAGATCTACTATACTTAATCTCTGAAGGCTATATAACTGGCTGGAGACAGTCCGAAACAGAAAAGAGCCATTTGTTCACTGGCCTTTTTTACAACAAGTTTTAACCAAATTTGGCTTTTGCCCCAAATTCTAGTCATGGATAAGCTAACTATACAGAGACCCAATAGCGAAGGTATGGGTCAATGGTGTTATGTCTCAGGAATTCAACATAGAGCGGTGGACCAGACAGAGGTATCCCTTGTCTCCCTTTCTGTTTTCCCTAGTCTTAGAACACTTAGCCTGCTTAATTTGGGCACACTCCGAAATTAGAGAATGTCAAGCAAAGAAGGATTTGGATGAAGATGAGAGGATATTGATATATGCAGCCGACATCCTCCTTTTAATGTAAAGGCCAGGCGAGACTATCCCTGTACTAATGCATGTGTTTGACATATTCAGGATACTCAATCAAGTGAGGTAAATCAAGCCGCTACCACACAGGAATAATGCAAGACTTCACCACCCTGCCTCGACGATTACGTGTAGAAAGGGAGGGTTTCAACTATGTAGGTATTTTTGCCACCTTATGTAGAAATTGAGATCTAGATTGAAACCTCCACAGAATTATAATAGAATGTCAGTCCAATGTAGATATATGGAGGAAACCGCCCCTGACACTGCTCGGCCGAGCTGCAATGTTCAAGATGCTCACCCTGCCCAAATTCTTGTACATGTTTCAAAACAATTTCTACCCAACCCCTGACGACTATTTCACTAAGGTAAACCCAGAGACCCTGCAAATTACTATGGGGTGGAGGTCATCCCAGGATATCACTATCAACCCTGCGGAAAAACCAGTACAATGGAAGGATCCCTCTCCCGGATGTCAGGGCATACTACTGGACTGCCCAGTTATTGGTCATAAACAACTGGGGTATGGGCTCGGAAACCATCCCACTTATTCACTCGAACGCACCCAATTCCACTCCAAATCAATCCTATATTATTTATACAGGGTCAGTTGAGTCAGGAAAGTCCTACCAGCAACCCAGGTAACCATTGACGCCTGGAACAGAACCAGAGGTAGACACCACAACACACCCAGGAGACTCCACTGTGGCTGGGTAGGAGGTTTTCAGCATTGCGTGACTGATCTGCGTAAACCTCCTTTTAATCCTCTCCTCTCTTTTCCTGTCTGCCTCGATGTGTGCACTTTCATCAACATACCCTACTTGCTCTCTTACGCTTATTTCAGCCCCCGCTGCTAATATACATACCGCATTTCTGAGCCTTGCTGGTAGATCCCATGCCACAGGAAGGGTGAGAAGCAGGCCTACCAAAGTGCTGTCTGAGGTTTTCCAAGCTCCAGTTTTACTGGCAGAAGTCGTGGGGGCTTTAGGATTTTGTCTTAAGTTAGGATTTTGTCTTAAATTAGGATTTTGTCCTAAAATAGGATTTTGGCTTAAATTAGGATTTTGGCCTAAATTAGGATGTTGTCCTAAATTAGGATTTTGTCTTATTAAGTTAGGATTTGTC
Organism: Lissotriton helveticus; assembly: GCF_964261635.1. NCBI lineage: Eukaryota > Metazoa > Chordata > Amphibia > Caudata > Salamandridae > Lissotriton > Lissotriton helveticus. The sequence goes on along the minus strand of NC_136064.1, from coordinate 50,154,603 downwards.
TTAAATTAAACGTAAATTTAACTTAAGTTTGTCTTAAGTTTAATTGAAAACAAAATCCTAATTTAAGACAAAGTTCTCTTTTACTTACTCTTATGCACCTCTGTGTATCTGTTTCAAAATGTTCAACTCCTTATCAGTAAAGGTGCAATGAAGGAAACCATGTGCAGTACCAATTAACCTCCCCTTAATTCATTCTTCTTTTCGTCTGTGTATGTGTGAATTCCTATAAATCCAACCAGTATTTCTTATAATGTGTATTTCATGTTTAGCATGATGGCATGTGAAAGGCTGTTGTTTTTCCTTCTAAATTGAATGGAAGTCATGTGTTCTGAATGACATACAAATGCAGGATAGCAGTTCAAAAAAATCACACTGTGCTTCTCTCCATGAACTTACATACAGATCTCTCTTTTTGTGCATCACTGGAGGCCTGTTCATGGAAAAGTCACTTTGCATGGAACACAAAGGATGAGTAATTTTAGGTCACCCGGATATCAGTCATAATTTCATGCAGGAACACCATGTGGCTCCAACTATAATATCTAAAGAGCATAGGTCGAGCATGAAAAACAAGGCCACATGGTCCCAAAACCAGCAAAACACTCTCACACACTGTGAATAACATTAGCGTAATCTCCGAGATTGAACACATTACTTATCTTGAATTATTTATAATGTTTTCAAAGATTGTCTGTCTGACTTCACTTTAATTCTTTCTCTTTGAATGGCTCACTCCTACATTTGATTATTCAAAGTATATTATACAAATTATTGAGATACTAGTATTTACCACTGTTTAACCAATGAAGTGGAAAGCTGTTCCAAGAAAATCTTTCAAAGCATTAATGGAATCATTTAACAAAAGAAAAACACAGTGGGGCCGATCATGATGTCTGACGGACCGCAAACGTCCAACCGTCGGTTGCGGTCCATCCGACAACTGCTGCTGTGGTCTGCCTACCACATTACAATGCAGCAGGCAGACACATCGGGTGGAGCGACCGTCCGCTGCTGTTCCAAGCATTGGAAATGCTCATGATCCCTTAATGTTGAAGGTGCCAATCTCAGCTCAGCCATCAGGATTATGATGTAATTTTCTGACAGCCTTTCCATGTCCGCCTTTCCGACATGGAAAGGCTGTCGGAAAATGACTTTGGTGGCCCCTAGCATGGCCCTCTTCACCCCAGGCCCTCCACTTTGTGGCCTAGGGGGCACATTTTGTGCCCCCTAAATATCCGTGCACTGTGTGGTAGTCACAGTGAGATGCCTGCCACACGGTGCAGGGATGTTTAAAAACATCGATTTTACATTGGCAGCTTATGCTGCGGGCCTTTTCCACCCGTAGTACAAGCTGCCATAATTATGGATGTTTCTGACTGCCCATAGGGCATTTGCATCCTAATATTGAGGTCGGAATCTACGACCTAAGATTGGGGGGTTCTAGACAGCTACAGTGTTGGGCTGACGTAAGTCTGCACGACATCATAATGAGCTCCAGTATGTTTTTATAGTGTAAACCTATCCAAAGGGCACCAGCGTGCTGAAGGAGGTCAAATACAAGAATATAGTCAATGGGTGATTGTAGAGGTAACTGTTCTTTGAGAGCAGAACTATAGTATTACTGAATCATGACACAATGCTCTCTCAAGCGGTGCGTCTTCTACTCCTTCCTAAATTAGAGCAACTATTAGACAGTCCTAGTAGGATATTGTTCCAGATTCTGAGTGCGTAGATGGAGAAGGCTTTGTGTTTGAAAGTGGATTATTAGTTAAAGTGGATAGGGGTAATGCCACTATAGCTTACCAGGTCCATTTACGTCTCAGTAATTTAAACAAGAGTTCAACCCTTGGAAGCTGCAGCACTGAGCAAATGGGTACCTTGGGAGAAGCATGTGGGAAACATTTATCAGTACCAAAAAAGTTAATAAGTAATAAATGCAATACAATAAAATTCCCACTCCAACTAAAATAAATAGAGAAAATGTTAATTTTCAAAGAGACACCAAAACAACAATGATCGCATGTACAGAACTGGAGATTCAAAGTTTTAGATGTTTCTAGTACCAAAACAATGTAGAGCACCAACCACGGATATCTGGTCCTGGTCAAAGTCAAAAGTTAAGCCTGACCACATTAAAGCTCAGGTAGTATACAGGGACCAGGTTCATTCCACTAGTAGGTTTACTTTCTGACTTAGGACCTGATTACCAGTTTAGTGGTAACGCTACAGCTGTCAAAATAGCATAGGGATCACCGCAGCCAAGTTGGTGGTCCGACCGCCCTATGACGATGCATGCACTCCCGGCAGTGGGGTAGGACAATGCATCTGTCAGAGGGTAGACCCCAGTTTCCCCACCTGCCCAGTCACGATGTTGCTAACCGCCAATGTAACTGTGGCGGTTAACCCTCCACACCTGAGCTCATCGAAAGCGAATATTATAAGGCATAAACTCACCTTCACACGCCCCGTTCCACCGCGGAGCTGGCCTTCAACATCCTGCCGCTGCTGCTTGATACCTCCAGTATACCCACAAGCCGGGGCCTAGAGCACGCTTGAGAAGGACAAGAACTGTTAGTATCACGGCGGTGCACACTGTAGAGCCCGTACCCAACCTCTACGAGTTCCACAACCACTGAGCCCTGCAGATCCCTTGCCTGCAGGTCCCCCTGTCCATGCTGTAAGGCGGGTAATGCCAGGGGCTTGCCTTGTGGTTAGGCTCATAGTTTCACTGGGATAGCATGCTGGTGTTTGTTCTGTATTTGCCACCTGTAACTGGGCTCTTAACCACTGCTTTATTCTGTTCCAGCCCGGTTTGCTATTCCGGACTTCAACTCCCTGCTATCCCGGTCAGAGACCATCTTGTGTGTGGTTGTGCATAAAGAACTGCCCTGCCATTGAAGATGCGCTCACAGTTCTTCATCCATTCCAAGGCCTGATTCCTCCCACTCTCCATTTGATGCTTTGAGGCACGTTGCGGCAGGAGACTCACAGACATCTCAAGATATCCAAGAAAAATGGTAGGGTCTGCTCAGTAAGCTTTATTAGTGGCAATGATGCAATTATTTCAAAAGGGTATTTCTCACCTGGGGCACATTCAGTTACCTTGAACAAACTACGCTTTCCAAAGCAATCTTCCCTATGATTTAGATAGGGCTTAGTATTGCATTATTGCGATTTGTACTTCCTGATGCATTTAACTAGGTGGGACTTTTAGCATGTAAGTTTGGCTGAAAATCAATGGCAGATTTTCATTACAAGGTGAACTCCAGGCAATAAATCTGTGCTTGAGTTCATTTCTTTTTTAACTACAAATAAGTGTGTGATTGGGAGCGAGTTGTGTGCTCAGTCCAAGTAACCAACAACCTTTGATGTACTATTGATTCTTTGACTGAAATTCATATCTTGCAAGGGTCTTTCTCATTCAGGGAACAGCAAACCTTGAACATGTCATAGGATGTGTGGTGATTGCAGACTCAAGTGTTTTTGGGATATGTCTAAATTTTCCTTTCCAGATCTCACTCTCCACTGTGCCTACCCCAAAACCCTTTCCCTCATTGGCCACTCTCATCCTCAGCGCTATTACAGCAATATGAGTTAGAGGTGCCTGAAGTGGACAAAAGATCGTCGTGCAGATCCAGAGGAAGAAGGCCACTATCGACAGCCAATCTCAAAGCCTGCTCCAGGTCCATTAAGCTGTTTACTAGTGCTTTTGATCAAAGGTAACTGAGCTATCCATTTTAAATCACAACCTTATAATGAAGATCATTGTGGGTTTCTTCCCTACTTCCCCTGAAAAATTACATTTAAATTCTATTTAGGTTTCATCATCATTGTTCCAGCACTAAAATGTTTAAAAATCACTGTTCACCACTAATATCCCAAAATATACCTGATGGATATTGTCCATACTCTCTGTAAAGGTATTTCAAATTTATGGTGAGTTAAATTAAAACTTCCCTTACAAAGTTGGGTGGAATTTGGAAACTCCAAAATGTACGAAGCAGATTTAGGTTCTAACTTTACTTGAGGTACGGTTTATCTCTAAGGGCCTTCCAGGTGGGATTATTTCCTGATGCAGAATGTCTTAGGACGGATATCCTCCAGGCAATGAAATGTTGAGTGTGAAGGCTGAATATCCACCACCTTAGGTAAGGTGCGTGTAAGGGAGGGCTCTGAGCAGAGACCATGTTATTTATTTATTTTTAAACGTCATAAGCTTTGCATTTCATAAAGTCTGAATGGTTTAGAAAGTAGACAAAGTTGTGAGTCAGTTGACTTTACAACCACACACCCCTCTACTTTAATTCCCATCTAATTGATAGGTTTTAAGGTTGGATTATGGAAAGGTGATGCTTTAATATATATACTTTAAAAGGCATCTACATATTCCATCAAATATAATCGCACAATGTGCACCCTGAATATTACAACCAAACTATCAATAGAACAGAAAATTGAGGCCAGAATTTTGAATCCAAAATATTGACAGGTTAGTAAGTATGGATTTTCTATATCTTACTCCACATCTATGTACTCCACATCCATCTTAAAGGTAGATAGATAAGAAGTTAGGAACAGTAAATGAAATCAGTGTGATGGTTGACTGAGGTATGAGCCCTGGTCAAGCAGCAACCATAATCGTTGTAGGGTGAGGCACAAAACAACCCTAAATTGACCTGTGATAAAACATCTGGTAGCTTGGCACGGAGCAGGCAGGTGTAATTTAGAGGCAATGTGTAAAGTATTTGTGCAACAATGCAAACAGTAATAAAGTGAAGACACTACACAAAAGGGATCTCACAACATGTTAGAAGCATAGAACGTTCTTAAAAATACATAAAACAAGCCCAAAACGACAAAACTCCAATCAGTAGAGTCTGAGATATGCAGCAAAAAGCGCAATGCGCCACTTTGGCTATCTGGTCGCGCCAGAACGGGATAAAGGAACAAGTTCAGCCCGACCAAAATGTAGCGTGTGCAGGTACAGAGACCCCGCTAAGCCAGCTGAACATAGTACCTTAAATTAGGCTTAGATGGAGCTTGTGGAGTTTCACTCCGTGGAATTCTGAAGAGTTACAGAAAAAATTCACAAGATTCCATGGAGCTCTGTGAGATTCCGCAGAGTTACCTAAATAGCGCTGTTTTATTTAGTTTTATGTATTTTAGTGTGTATAAACTGTATGCGTTCTATTTTTTTGTGTAAGTATTGCATTTCTTGTTTAATATATGTGTTAAATGTTTAAAATTATTAAACGTTTTTAAAGTAAATTTTACGTTTTCGTTCCATAGCGGGTTGTGGGCTTATAGGGTAATAGGGTGGGAAGTAATTTAATTATAATTAATGAATCAATATTGTTTATTTATTAATATGTATGTGTTTAATATTTTATATTGTTAATAGTGGTAATTAATATATTATTGATTAGTTATTAATTGGTTGTTAATTATTCATAATTATTTGGTAAATGTATTACCTGCGTTATTTTCTAGGAGTGGGTTGTGTGTTTATAGGGAATAGGGTGGGAAGTAATTTAAATAAAACTAATTAATTCATATTTTGCATTAATTCATATTTAAGGATTTAAAATGTTATATTGTTAACTGTGGTAATTACGTTATTAATTAGTTAATAAGTGTTTATTAATTATTAATAATTAATTGGTAAATATGTTAATTGTGTCACATTTTTAGGAGCGGGTTGTGGGTTTATAGGGGGGGTGGGTGGGAATTAATTTATTAATAATTAATTAGTATATATTTTTATTAATTAATATTTGTGTATTTAACATTTTATATTGTTAGTTGTGGTAAATAATGTATTGGTAATTTATTAATTGGTTATTAATAATTAATAATTATGTTGCAATTATGATGCATTTTTTTAAGAGCGCGTTGTGGGTTATAGTGGAGTAGGCTGGGAAGTAATTTAAATTTGATATATCTTGTAAATGTTTTAATTGTGTGAATTAATGTATTATTGTTTTTAAATTGCTTGTTAATTATTATTAAATAATTAATTATGTTAATTGTGTTATGTTTTACAACATTGGTGTTTTGGGGTACTGAGGTATATGTTTTGGGCTGTTTGGGTATTTTAAGGGTTCAGATATAGTTTTGGGTTATGGGGTACAGGGGTAATTTTAGGGTTTAGGGATAGGTATGGGTTTTGGGTATAGGGGTATTTTTAGGGTTCAGGGGTAGGTTTGGGTTTTGGGGTACAGGGTTATTTTTAGGGTTTAGGGCTAGGTTTGGGTTTTGGGGTACAGGGGTATTTTTAGGGTTCAGGGGTAGGTTTGGGTTTTGGGGTACAGTGGTATTTTTATGGTTGAGGGCTAGGTTTGGGATTTGGGGTACAGGGGTATTTTTAGGGTTCAGGGGTAGGTTTGGGTTTTGGGGTCCAGTGGTATTTTTAGGGTTGAGGGCTAGGTTTGGGATTTGGGGTACAGGGGTATTTTTAGGATTCAGGGGTAGGTTTGGGTTTTGGGGTACAGTGGTATTTTTAGGGTTGAGGGCTAGGTTTGGGATTTGGGGTACAGGGGTATTTTTAGGGTTCAGGGTAGGTTTGGGTTTTGAGGTACAGGGGTATTTATAGGGTTCAGGGCTAGGTTTGGGTTTTGGGGTACAGGGGTATTTTTAGAGTTTAGGGATAGTTTTGCGTTTTGGGGTACAGCGTATATTTATAGGATTAAGATGGGTTAGTGTTTAAGGGTGCTGGGGTATTTTAAGGAGTAAGGGTGGGTTATGATTATGGGGTGCAGGGGTATTCTAAGGGAGCAGGGTGGACGCCCGGAGCTGGAATGTACATAACCTGGGAAGAAAAAACAATGAAATATTGGGCACAGCGCTCGCTTTTTTTTCCGCAATCCCGTGCCCCGCACACGCCCACACCCCCAGCACACACCCACAGTACACGATATGAGACATGGCATGAAGGGCGGAACGTACCACACGCCCCCAGCGTTTGTCACGCCCCCAGCACATCCCCACAGCACAACGCAGACATGCCCACAAGGGACTACTTTTCTGGCACGGTTCTTTTACCTTTTAAATGTATATGGTGGGCGTCTGCAAAGCCTATGTCCTTCTGCTGCAACTGCCCTTTCCAACGCTGTATTGGGTGTTGTGATTGGTGCTGTGGTTCCTGAGATTACCCGCCTCAAAGGTTTGGGCTCTCTCTTTATTATATTAGTATGGATAGATACAATTGATTTCACAAGCACAGCGCAAGCGTTATGCAGGAATAAACTAAAAAGTGCAGACAATCAGGGGCGGCTGGTGACATTTGAAAGTGGTGCGGTGTAAACTAATTTGCATATTGCACCGCAGCGAGCGAGCGCAGCGAGCGAGCCCGAACCACCTTGCATCCATCCATACATCATTCATGCATCCACCCATCCTGCATCCATACATCATTCATTCATGCATCCACCCATCCATCCATCATGCATCCACCCATCATGCATGCATCCATGCATCCATCCATACATCATTCATGCATCCACCAATCCATCCTGCATCCATACATCATTCATTCATGCATCCACCCACCCACCTATCCTGCATCCATACATCATTCATTCATGCATCCACCCATCCATTATGCACCCACCCATCATGCATGCATCCATCCATTACATCATTCATGCATCCACCCATCCATCCTGCATCCATACATCATTCATTCATGCATCCACCCATCCATCCATCCACCCACCCACCCATCCTGCATCCATACATCATTCATTCATGCATCCACCCATCCATCATGCATCCACCCATCATGCATGCATCCATCCATACATCATTCATGCATCCACCCATCCATCCACCCACCCATCCTGCATCCATACATCATTAATTCATGCATCCACCCATCCATCCATCCACCCACCCATCCATCCTGCATCCATCATCCATGCATCCATCCACCCATCATGCATGCATCCATCCATGCACCCATCCACCCAACAATCATTAATGCACCCACCCTGCATCCATCATTCATGTATTTTTATGACCATATAACTTGCACACAGCTTAGCGCCACAGTCTCATAAACTTGGGCTTCTGGTCGCAGTGGTGTCTGCAACCCTCGCCAGGGTGTGTGTAAAAACGCCTGTTGCAATCTCACTGTAATGCTGACAAACCTTAACATGTGCAGACAATTTATAATGCCACAATTCCCGTAAACTGGGGCCTCTGGTCGCAGTGATGCTGGTGTCTTCGCTCACTGATTAAACGCCTCATTGATCACTGTAAAGCAGCGCTTTGGCAGAGACCTGACAAAACCTCAGCACCCAAATTGTTTGCGATGTAGAATTCCATTTTTTATAAATGTGATTTAATAACAGGAGAGACATTTACTGTGCGTGGTGTTAAAGTGGAAACAGAAACAAATATGAAATGACTTCCCCCGATGAATATCACAAACCACTGATTCTCTCTAACCTCCCACCCTCCCTCCTCCGCCTGCCGCATCCATGTTCCGTTATCAGGTGTTTTTATCAACTATCTCTGCCTCTTGTGAGTCTCCGTAGCTCCGGGGGGAGGAGGGTTAATCCGGGCCTCAGTCCCTGTATTCCTGCACACTTTTACCGATTCCGAGTAACCACAGGCCTGTTTTATTTATTTTTCTGAGTTGTCGAGGGGCCTTCTTTTTCCCTGTTTATTCATTTATTTGTAGCCCGTCCCACGTTGTCTGGGAGCAAAAGGCTGCTTCTTGGCCCCCGGTCGCCCCGACGTTAAGGCTGCTTCAGCGCCCCCTGCAATACTGACACCCGTCACAAATTGTCTGCTCCTTTCCGCGCTCCAGGAAGTCCCTTACCTCGCGTCCCCACTGTCGCCGCCACTCTCTTCCGTGCTCCTCCCGCCGAACGCCGCATTAGTTTTCCTCTCTACTGCTGTACTCCTCGCACTGCTGGTGATGTCAGCACGTTCGTGCACACGGCTGGCGCTACTTCCAAGGGACTATGTTTTTAGTAAGGTATATTTTTTAAAGAACGTATATTTTTGGGGGTTATATAGCCTATGTCACTCTGCAGACCCTGCCAATTCCAATGATGTATTGGGTGTTTGGATTCGCACTGTGGTTCCCGAGTTTACCCGTCTCAAAGGTGCCCAGTTCTTACTTTATAATAGTAGTATAGATAAGGCTGCTTTCAATCATATTAATCGTAACCTTTTATGGTCCAAATTGAAGAAGTGGGGGATACCAAGGCCACTGTTAGACCTGCTGATTAACTTGCATACTGAGACATGGATTCAGGTAAAGTTGGGTGATGGTTCCCAACTGTCAAGACGCATTCCAACCAATAAGGGTCTCAAACAGGGTTGTGTTTTGGCTCCCACACTTTTAAACTTGTTTTAAGGAGACCTTATTCCGATCCTCAATAGCTGCAACTCACATGCACCCAAATTAGGAGGACTAACTTTGCCAAGTCTACTCTATGCGGACGACATAGTCCTAATCAGCCATACAAAAATAGGGCTGCAACACCCTGTGGATGCTACACAGAGATATTCGGATGCAAACCATTTGACAATAAATCTGGAGCAAACTCAGACAATGTCAATTAACAAGAAAAGGAAAAGTCTCTACTCTTGGTTTCGGAACCAAATCCGAATTGAGGATACGACAGTGTATAAATACCTAGGAGTCAAAATTGACAATGGTGGCCAGTTTACTATTCAGAAAGCTAGCATTAGATGTAAAGGCATTTCTATAGCAATTTCATTAAAAGCACTAAACAGTAAACTTACAGGCCCATCTCTCCTGCCCCTGTCACAAGTAATACTTGCAAAGCTCTTACCAACAATTACTTATGGGAGTGAAGTGCAGAGAAGTAGAGATGCAATGATTTTGGACAATACAGTTGCAGCTGCATATGAGATTATTTTTAGCGTGCCCAAACATACCTCCTCGGCTCAAATTAGGCTTGAGTTTGGTGGCCAGAAACAGCTTCTGGCTAGACAGGGGCATACATAATCGCTGGGGACCAAGTCCGGAAAGCCAAAAAGGGAACCTTAAACGATTGTTTATGGTCAGAACTAGAGCGAAAGCCAGCCTCACCATCCTCTAAGTATCTGAAAAACAGCCAGGCGAACCTCGGCTTGCGACAGCTCTGGAATACCCCTACCAACCATACAACGGTTACAAAATAGGTAAAGAAAACAATTAAACATCTTTCATGGACTGAAGACAAGGCGTCTCTTGCCAAAAGGTCACAGGATGGATGACCCTAAACTCCTACTCCGCACAAGCACAACAGAGTTATCTAGACTTGGGATACTCAAAAACTACTAAGTAGAAGTTTTTAAAGTATAGATTGGGCCTGGTACCATGTATCTGCCATTTTCCACCGTGGCTTAAGGATAAGGCGGGATCCCTCTGTCGCTTATGTGGCATGGCGCCTGAGGATATGCCGCATCTGTTGTGTTCCTGCAACAAATTGCTGGAGGAATGGAAATGTTTGTTAAAATTTCAATTTAACCAGCGAGGAATACGGTCACAAAGACAAGCAGTTCTTGCCTGCTTTGCACCCAATGACCTGCTGTTGAACTGTAGTTTAGTGAAGTTTATGAAGGTGGTGGAAAAGAAAATGTCGAAACTTAACCCTTCATTGACTCTCGGATAACATTAAAACACAAGTGATATCTTGTTTTAATAATGACCGTCTAAGACATTGTCAATTTTATGATTTTTATTGGAAAAATTGAAACAGAATATATACCATTTCAAATATGCAGATGTAATTTTATGCTTGTAGTGAGAAATGTTCTTGCGTGTAGACATAATTTCAATGGCTGTATTGCAATGGTTTTAATTAACTCTGCAAATAAAAATTACTTACTTACTTACTTACCCTCCGCTAACCAAAACTTTCCCTACTGTTGCACTCGCTGGAGTGGGAATAGTAAATTATTCCCCTACGCTAACCAACACTTTCTCTACTGTTGCACTCGCTGGAGTGGGAATAGTAACTTATTCACCTCCACTATCCAACTCTTTCCCTACTGTTCTACCTGCTGGAGTGGGAATAGTACATTATTCCCCTCTGCTAACCAACACTTTCCCTACGGTTGTACTTGCTGGAGTGGAAATAGTAATTTATTCCCCTCCGCTATCCAAAACCTTTCCTACAGTTGCACTTGCTGGACTGGGAATAGTAAATGATTCCCCTCCGCTATCCAACACTTTCCCAACTGTTGCACTCGCTGGAGTGGGAATAGTAATTTTTACCCCTACGCTGTCCGACACTTTCCCTACTGTTGCACTCCCTAGAGTGGTAATAGTAAAATATTCCCCTCCGCTATCCAACACTTTCCCTACTGTTCTCCTGCTGGAGTGGGAATAGTAAATTATTCCCCTTTGCTATCCAACACTTTCCCAATGGTTGTACTTGCTGAAGTGCGAATAGTAAATTATTCCACTAAGCTATCCAACAATTTCCCTACTGTTGGACTCGCTGGAGTGCAAATAGTAATTTTCACCGCTACACTATTCAAGACTCTGGAGTGGGAATAGTAATTTTTATCCCCTCTGCTATCCAACACTTTTTTTACTGTTGCACTCCTTGGAGTGGGAATAGTAAATTATTCCCCTCCGCTATCCAACACTTTCCCTACTGTTGCACTCGCTGGAGTGGGAATAGTAATTTTTACCCCTATGCTGTCTGACACTTTCCCTACTGTTGCACTCCCTGGAGTGGGAATAGTAAATGATTCCCCTCCGCTATCCAACACTTTCTTTACTGTTCTACCTGCTGGAGTGGGAATAGAAAATGATTCCCCTCTGCTATCCAACACTTTCCCAAAAGTTGTATTTGCTGATGTGGGAATTATAAAGTATTCCCCTTCGCTATCCAACACTTTCCCTACTGTTGCACTTGCTGGAGTGGGAATAGTAATTTTTTCCCCTCTGCTATCCAACACTTTCCCTACTCTTGCACTTTCTGGAGTGGGAGTAGGAAATTTTACCCCAAAGCTATCCAACACTTTCCCTACTGTTGCACTCGCTGGGGTGAAAATAGTAAATGTTATCCTCTCTGCTATCCAAAACTTTTCCTACTGTTGCACTCCTTGGAGCGGGAATAGTAATTTTTACCCCTGCACTATCCAACACTTCCCTGCTGTTGCACTCTTTGGAGTGGGAATAATAATTTTTATGCCCTCTGCTATCCAACACTTTCCTTACTGTTGTGCTCCTTGGAGTTGGAATAGTACAATTATTCCCCTCAGCTACCTAAAACGTTCCCTATGGTTGCACTCCCTGGAGTGGGAATAGTAAGTGTTTCCCCCACGCTATCCAACACTTTCCCTACTATTGTACTTGCTGGATTGGGAATTGTAAATTATTCCCCTCCGCTATCCAACACTTTCCCTACTGTTGCACTCTCTGGAGTGGGAATAGTAAATTATTCCCCTCAGGTATCCAACACTTTCCCCTCTGTTGCACTCTCTGGAGTGGGAATAGTCAGTTTTATACCCTCTGCTATCCAACACTTTCCTTACTGTTGTGCTCCTTGGAGTGGGAATAAATAATTATTCCTCTCAGCTACCTAAAACTTTCCCTACTGTTGCACTCCCTGGAGTGGGAATAGTACATTTTCCCCCGACGCTATCCAACACTTTCCCTACTGTTGTACTTGCTGCAGTAGGAATAGTAAATTATTCCCCTCGCTATCGAACACTTTCCCTACTGTTGCACTCTCTGGAGTGGGAATAGTAAATTATTCCCCTGAGCTATCCAACACTTTCCCTACTGTTGCACTCGCTGGAGTGAGAATAGTAATTTTTACCCCAATGCTATTCAACACTTTCCCTACTGTAGCACTCTCTTGAGTGGGAATAGTAAGTTTGGGGTTACATCCTTTACAACAAAACTTTTACAATGAAGTGCCTTTACGACGAAACCATTACAACGCAACTTTTACAACGAATTGCGCTGGGGGGGGCGCTCTAGGATAGGGAATAGTTTCCAACACCTTCCCTACTATCCACGGGGACTAGAGTTGGAATATTAAATTAAACTATTTACTATCCAGCGCCCCCCAACGCAAGTCGTTGTAACGACTTGCGTTGAAGTTGTTGTAACGACTTGCGTTGTAAAACTTGCGTCATAAAGGCATGGGTTGTAATAGCATGCGTTGTAACGTCATACATCCGTAATTTTGATCCCCTCTGCTATCCAACACTTTTCTTACTGTTGCACTCCTTGGAGTGTGAATAGTAAATTATTCCTCTACTCTATCCAAAACCTTCCCTACTGTTGCACTCGCTGGAGTGGGAATAGTAATTTTTATATATATATATATATATATATATATATATATCTCCAAGAGATGCTCATCACCTTGAATTCCTTCAGCAAGGAAACGCGGATCACAAAGTAAGTGTTTTAAGATGCTTTAATGTGGGCCATAACGCGTTTCGGTCCAGCCTTACCTTGATCACATACATATATGTATTTTTTTAAATATGTTTGTAACATATTATAATTTAATTAAATAATCCTTTAATGAAATTAAGTACATTTAAATATTATATTTCATATAAATGTATATTTAATGTATTCTTATATTATATTTAATTTTAAACATTTCCTAATAATTCTATTGTTTATTTACTTTATGATACATCATTTTTGGAACATTTTAACAAAACAATATTTTTAACAATGATATTTTCTCCCCATATTTTTGTACTTACCATTATGAAGATAGGACTTCGATATTCTTGAGAACTATATTTTTGTCACAATATATTTGTAGGTCGACATTTCTGTTGTCGATATTCCCAGTGATCCCTGCCAGCGCTCCTTAGTCTTACTCCATCTTCTCTGCTGATCTGACAGTGCACACTATAGTCTCACTCCTCCACCTTCTCGGCTGATCTGCCATTGGGCACCATAGTCTCACTCCTCCACCTTCCCTGCTGATCTGCCAGTGCACACAATCGCCTCACTCCTTCAATTATCTGCTGATCTACCAGTGTGCTCCTTAGGCTTCCTCCTCCAAATTCTCTGCTGATGCGTGCAGTACTCTCTCTCCTTCGCCTTCTCTGCTGATCTGCAGGTGCGCGCACCCTCCTCAACACTGTTGAGGCAGCCGCCATTGTGAAACTTTGCACATGCATTTTGGTTCCTTTCTTATACTTTGAACCTAGTATGCTATTTGATTTTTTTCAACAGTATTTTCAAATTGCAAATGCTCTGTACATAGTATTTGTGAACTGGCAGTTGAAAATCACTTTTTGAGAATTGCTATTCAGATGTAAAAAAAAACGTGATTTCTATCACATCGCACCGCAATTTTTGCAAATTCATGTTTCTTACATCTTAACTATTGTTAAAAGCTAATGTAGTGCTTGCAAACCAGTCATGAATAGGTTTGTTATTCATTAATCCTTGGTACAGGATGCCCAATTTAGGTTTTTTAGTGCACTTAAATTACACTTATTTTTGTTATTAGGAGCTGATGCTTCACCTGTATCGTTGTTCGAACTTATCTCCAGCACTGCTTCAAACAGCTGGAACCGTGAAGTTCGGAGGGACCGTTCTAAAAGCAATAAATGCTCAATTAAAAAAAACTTAAATGCGCGTTGGTGAATTGAAATAAAAAGCAAACCTGTTGCAGAGCTGACACATGCAAAGAGCCGAAGGGCGTTCGTTGCAGCTCGAATGCCTAAAAGCAGTAAGGTAATGTGGGTAATTGCAAACGTCTGACTCACTGGTGACAATGCAGCTGCGAGTTGACAGTCCATAAAATTGAACGTGAATTACTTTTGTAAAATGACGTGTTTACGTCTAGTAACTGTTCTATGTCTGACGCATAAATTTGGATTAGTAAATGAGGAATTAATAATTGCTCCTGTTCGTTGAACCGACTAATCCACATTACCATGGACAAGCCAGGGGTGGATTCGTGTTAACACTGTGCTGCTAATAACTGGCTGAGCGGATTAGCACGTTTATACGGTATGTGCGAGCGAGGTTCACCTCTTAAGTAAGTACCAACAACCCACAGACACTCAATATACTTGCGATGCTCAAAAGAAATATGAGCAAAGGGTACAGTGATTGGTTGGAGCGTATTGCGCTGAAGCTTATGACGCGGTCGAGACTCGGATATATACAAATCAATCAAATGTCGAAATTGTAGCAGAGATATACTTTGTATTGTTACGTCATAAGGGTAGTCTTACAGAGGCAATCCTGATAAACAACGCCTTAGGTCACTGAACACCCTGGGCCATGTTTTTGTATATGTATGGAATTATTGTATCTGATTTTGAAGTAGCACATATGTTTTATGCTCTTTAAACTGTGCTTTTGAGTGAAAGCGGGTTATATGTGTGAACTGTCCAGACTGTGGCGGGGGGATAACTTTACATACTTGGGGCCTCATTTATGAGGCCATGCGTCACTTTTACGCTGCCGGTGCGTTACTTTTTGTGACACACCAACAGCGTAAAAAATGTGCCTTGTTGCGCCATATTTACAAAGTGACGCATCTAGGTAGATGCGTCACTTTGTAAACCCCTGCACCACATTATACCTGCGCCAGGTATAATGTATGCAAGGTTGCGTTTTGACGCAAGACAGGGTCATGGAAGTGATGCAGTGAAATCTATAAGATTTCACTGCGCCACTTCTAGGACACAAATGCGTCGATTTCTTACGCCTGCCTCACAGCAGGCGTAAGACTGACGCAGGCCTTTTCACATGGGGCTTGCCCCATGTGAAAGGACACATTGCTGGAGTTGCGTCACTTTTGTGACACACTCCAGCAATGTGCCACTTTTGTGCCATACAGATACGTCAGAAATACTGACGTATCTGTAACTCCTTGCACCATGATGCGTCATACTGTAAATATGACACATCATTGGTGTCGCATTGCTGTTTTCACGCAGCGATGCGTCACTTTTCATAAAAGAGGCCCTAGGGATTTATGCCCTGAGGGCTGAGGTCAAAGGTCTAGTTTTCAGATGGGAATGCTGCCTCATTGCTATGCATTAGGGATGTTTTATGTATCTCATTTCTTAATCCTGCCATGGCCTTGCTACTTTGTTTTGAGAAACTCCGTATTTTTTTAAATGACTCAGACACTGACTTATTTAGTGACATGCAGTATTTCTAGGTTCCACAAATGATAACAGCAGTGCCAGCCTCAGGATATTTTGGGCCCTGTGCAGAGTAAACTCTATGGCCTCCCCATGACACAAGTCAAATTGTGTTTCATTGCTAAACATTTTATTTTAGTAGAGTTTTTTAACAAGAACAAGAAGCAAACTTTAACTATACAGGTGCACACGGAATAGAATAATATGCAATGCTACTTCTTTGCCAAAATTGAACTTTCCTTGCTTTCTGTCCTGCAAATTATTTTATTAATACACTGTAGTCCAGAGTTCATCCAATTTAATGTACGAATGATAGCAGTGCCAGGTCAGTCCGCTGATCCTGGGACATCGAAGAGAGCAAATAATTCTTATTAATTTCCAACTTTGAGAAGGATTGTTCCCTCGAGGCATTTGTGACAGGAACTGTCAAAAACATTCTAAGAATGATGTTTAAATTGGTATAAATTTAATGCGAGCGGTTCTCATACATGCATTTGAGAACAGAAGGCCCGATTCACAAAGTAATCTGAGACAAAATCCTAACTTTATGACTTTCAATATTAAAAAAAGGCATTTAGGAGTAGTAAAGTTAGGATTCCTAACTTTACTACTCCTAAACTGAGGCAAAATCCTAACTTTATAACTTTTGGTATTCACAAAAGGCATTTAGAAATAGTGAAGTTAGGATTCCTAACTTTACTACTCCTAAACTGAGGCAAGATCCTAACTTTATAACTTTTGGTATTCACAAAAGGCATTTAGGAATAGTGAAGTTAGGATTCCTAACTTTACTACTCCTAAACTGAGGCAAAATCCTAACTTTATAACTTTTGGTATTCACAAAAGGCATTTAGGAATAGTGAAGTTAGGATTCACAAAAGGCATTTAGAAATAGTGAAGTTAGGATTCCTAACTTTACTACTCCTAAACTGAGGCAAAATCCTAACTTTATAACTTTTGGTATTCACAAAAGGCATTTAGGAATAGTGAAGTTAGGATTCCTAACTTTACTACTCCTAAACTGAGGCAAAATCCTAACTTTATAACTTTTGGTATGCACAAAAGGCATTTAGGAATAGTGAAGTTAGGATTCCTAACTGTACTACTCCTAAACTGAGGCAAAATCCTAAACTTTATAACTTTTGGTATTCACAAAAGGCATTTAGGAATAGTGAAGTTAGGATTCCTAACTTCACTACTTCTAAACAGAGGCAAAATCCTAACTTTATAACTTGTGGTATTCACAAAAGGCATTTAGGAATAGTGAAGTTAGGATTCCTAACTTTACTACTCCTAAACTGAGGCAAAATCCTAACTTTATAACTTTTGGTATTCACAAAAGGCATTTAGGAATAGTGAAGTTAGGATTCACTATTCCTTAGCGTCTCTAAAAAAAGCCTGCAGACAGGCTGAGAGGACGTGGAGGAAATCGTTTGATCCTGAACTGAAGGCTTGCTACCTTGCTAAAATCAAAATTTACCACAGGGCGGTGTGTAGAACACAAGCAGCCTTTTATGACCAAGAGTTTCAGAACAGCTCGAATCCCTCGAAACTCATCTTTAAGGTGCTAAAGGACCTGATGGTTAAGAGGGCAACGGCGGCGGAAATATGTTCGGACTCCCACTGTGAAGGTCTGGCCTCCTTTTTCCTCGAGAAAGTACAAGCCATCTATCGAACTTTCTCGATGGGCTCCCCTATCTTGGAGCGGGTCAGTGGTACCTTGGGAGGATGTGAGTCTCTTACTACCCTGCCCTCCCTATCAATGGAGGCTTTTGACTCCCTGTGCCTCAAAATTAAGTCAGGATCTCCTACGGATCCGATGAAACCGGCTCAGCTCCGGAATATGTCGCCTTTATATCGCACCCCGGTGCTTTCTTTGATTAATCTCTCTCTTTCTTCAGGTGTAGTTCCCACTAGGTGGAAGCAGGCTGTAGTTACACCTATTTTGAAGACGGCTACACTTGACCCCCTTAAACCCGAGAACTACCGCCCTATTTCCTTGCTTCCTTGGGCTACGAAAGTCACAGAGGCCCATGTGAACGGAATTCTTGCAGACCATCTCTCCAGGGCTAACATTCTTGATCCCACCCAGAACGGTTTCCGTGCGGGCCACAGCACGGAGACGGCTCTACTTTCTATGGTCGAACACCTGCGGTCTGTGCTTGATGCGGGTCGGACGGCGGCACTACTGCTATTAGATCCTATTCTACACCGTCTCGCACAGGATCTTGCTCCAGCGACTAGAAGAAGTGGGTGTCACGGGTTCCACCTTATGTTGGTTTCGTTCTTTTCTTACTGAGCGGTCCTTTAAGGTTGCGATCCCATCTGGCAAGTCTAAATCCTATCCGGTGGACCTGGGGGTCCCACAGGGTTCATCGTTAAGCCCCACTCTATTCAACCTCTACGTGAGGCCGCTGGCTGCGGTCGTCAAGCAATGGGGCTTGACGATGGTATCATAGGCAGACAATATGCAGCTGGCGGTCACGTTGAGTGGGAACTCAGATATGGAGGCTCCCAGGTTCTGTGACGGATTACGGGCAGTGGCCAACTGGATGAATTCCAACTGTCTCCAGTTAAATACCAAGAAGACCGAGGTTATGGTGGTCGGCAAGCAGGCGGAGTTGTGGGGTGACAGGTGGTGGCCCTCTGAACTGGGTGGGACCCCTTCTCCAGCATCAGAAATAAAAAATCTAGGGGTTTGGCTTGATCCGACCCTCAGTTTTATTTGTCACACCAAAAAGGTAGCGGCTACTTGCTATGGCATCATTAGAGGTTGAAGACCTATCCTTAAATTCTTTGACGCACCCACCAGGCAACTGGTGGTTCAAGCGTCAGTGTTGTCCCGGCTGGATTATGCCAGCTCGCTTTTGGCGGGGATTAATCAGTTGGAACTCACCCGGCTGCAGCGAGTTCAAAATGCTGCAGCCAGAGTGGTGATAGGTCTGCCAAGGCGGTGTTCGGTCTCTAAATCGCTGCATTCTCTCCATTGGCTCCCTGTAAATCAGAGGATCAAATTCAAGGTACTTTGCCTTGCGTTTAAAATCCTCAAGGGTACGTCACCTCAAATTCTGGAGAACCTGCTGGTGCCGCATGTACCCTCGCGAACCCTCAGATCCGTAGGTCAGAATCTGGCAGCGGTTCCGCGCTTCAGGCTGAGTAGGGCAGGTGGCCGCTCTTTTCGAGTGTTAGCGGCGAAGTGGTGGAATTCTCTTCCTCGTCATATCCGGGCTCTTGATGACCTCTTCCAGTTTAGACGCGCCATTAAGACTATTTTATTTGCTTAGTTTTAAACTGTGTTCGGTGGCGTCTTCTTTCTGGTCTTCTTTCAGTGTTGTGTTTTGTGTACCTTGTTAAAGCGCCAGGACGCCCCTTCGCTGGGGCAGCTGTGCGCGGTATAAGTATGAATAACATAACATAACAAAGGCATTTAGGAATAGTGAAGTTAGGATTCCTAACTTTACTACTCCTAAACTGAGGCAAAATCCTAACTTTATAACTTTTGGTATTCACATCGAAGAGCGCAAATAATTCTTATTAATTTTCAACTTTGAGAAGGATTGTTCCCTCGAGGCATTTGTGACAGGAACTGTCAAAAACATTCTAAGAATGATGTTTAAATTGGTATAAATTTAATGCGAGCGGTTCTCATACAGCATTTGAGAACAGAGGGCACGATTCACAAAGTAATCTGAGACAAAATCCTAACTTTATGACTTTCAATATTAAAAAAAGGCATTTAGTAGTAGTAAAGTTAGGATTCGTAACTTTACTTCTCTAAACTGAGGCAAAATCCTAACTTTATAACTTTTGGTATTCACAAAAGGCATTTAGGAATAGTGAAGTTGGATTCACAAAAGGCATTTAGAAATAGTGAAGTTAGGATTCCTAATTTTACTACTCCTAAACTGAGGCAAAATCCTAACTTTATAAATTTTGGTATTCACAAAAGGCATTTAGGAATAGTGAAGTTAGGATTCCTAATTTTACTACTCCTATATTGAGGCAAAATCCTAACTTTATAACTTTTGGTATTCACAAAAGGCATTTAGGAATAGTGAAGTTAGGATTCCTAACTTTACTACTCCTAAACTGAGGCAAAATCCTAACTTTATAACTTTTGGTATTCACAAAAGGCATTTAGAAATAGTGAAGTTAGGATTCCTAACTTTACTACTTCTAAACTGAGGCAAAATCCTAACTTTATAACTTGTGGTATTCACAAAAGGCATTTAGGAATAGTGAAGTTAGGATTCCTAACTTTACTACTCCTAAACTGAGGCAAAATCCTAACTTTATAACTTTTGGTATTCACAAAAGGCATTTAGGAATAGTGAAGTTAGGATTCCTAACTTTACTACTCCTAAACTGAGGCAAAATCCTAACTTTATAACTTTTGGTATTCACAAAAGGCATTTAGGAATAGTGAAGTTAGGATTCCTAACTTTACTACTCCTAAACGGAGGCAAAATCCTAACTTTATAACTTTTGGTATTCACAAAAGGCATTTAGGAATAGTGAAGTTAGGATTCTTAACTTTACTACTCCTAAACTGAGGCAAAATCCTAACGTTATAACTTTTGGTATTCACAAAAGGCATTTAGGAATAGTGAAGTTAGGATTCCTATCTTCACTATTCCTAAATGCCTTTTGTGAGTTCCGAAAGTCTTGGAGTGAGGATTTTTTCTCAAATTACTTTTGTGAATCGGGCACGGAGTAAGCAGATGCAGCGCATGCTGCATCTGTATCAGGATGGCTTTTCTTGTACAGAACCTCTGGAAGCTTCTAATGAGTTCAACCCCTGCAATGACTACTTCAAAATATGTAGCTGCATCTTTGCACTTTTTCTCAAGCTCTCCTGTGTCTAAGGATTTGCCTGATATGACTTGGTACACAGACGCATATCTGTTATTAAATGCTACCATTTGTTCAAGGAGTTTTTTGAGTTTACTGACTGCCTGATCAAAAATGACGTTGAGGTATTCAATTTTACATTTTTTTTCGTCTCTAATTACTGGATCATCTTCTCCTTCTTCCTTCTTGTCTTTGTCTAAATCTCAAAGCTGGTCTCTATTGGATCATCAAACTTGAGGCTATCTCAGAGGCAATTTCATTAGCTTTATTAAATCCTGTGCCACGATACTCTCATGTAATCCTCAGTGCTTTTCTACAGAGCTATGGTAACATCTAACTATACATCAATACTGTGCATTAATTTGCTAACTTTATTAATTTGACCTAAAATTGCATACCAGATAACATGATGCTGACAAGAAATGGAAACGAGTGGATCTCTTTCTGCATACTCTGGGTCTCAGACAATGTCTCTCCATCAACATAAGGCACATCCAAACCTTTTATCAATGTTTTGTGAACATCAGGGGCATAGTTGACCAGAACTTTCACTCTCTCAATTTTGCTCTCCCAATGTGTGTCTGATGGCCTCTTAACAACTGCAGTACTCACACAACAGGTAAGTATGGCCCATCTTTTTGTTGATGCTGCAAACATGTGGTATATTCTCTGTAAATATCCAGAAAATTACCATTTTGAATGCTTCCAAGTTTCTCACTGGGTCCCCTCAAAGCCAGGGTTTTTTCTACTGACAACTGTACTATTGACACAATATCAGATTTCAGACATAGGTCTGCTCTGCCTGATTAATCCCTTTACAAGTGGAAAATCTCCTTAGTGCTTTATACCATATATGTGCAGCATATGACCAACAGACCTTTCATGTGAATGCAGGAATTCTCCAACATGTGCCAGTCACTGAATCCTGTAGTAGAATGTTTGCCTGACACTTTATCGAACAATTTGCAGCACAAACAATATACTGCATCAGCTGTATTTGAGTATACTACCCACTATCCCTCAATCCTCTCATTGGTTGTAAGGGTTTTATAGAAATTCAAAGGTGTGACGTGTCGGTCATAAGTTTTGGGATAGGTTCTCTTGTCTCTCTCTGTGTCTCTGAATGGCGCGGCTAAAATCATCCTGTCCATATAATGCACACTCAATATTTCTGGCCATGTATGTGGATTCAGCTGTATAGATTTATCAGAAGTCAAAATAGTTCTTTTATTCTTCTCAGTTTTAATCTCTGACTCAGAATTCGTGCTAATCTGCTCCTGAACACCATCTTCCGTAGAGCAAGTGCCAGTTTCCTCCTGACTTTCAGTTCCCATTACACTGGCAGAGTCCGAGGTCTAATTTTCTATATCTAGAGGTTTTGTCACGTATTTTTCAATTGCTCCTCTTTGCCTTTCTGCTGCAGCCTCTCTAGCATTCTTTGCTTTCCTTTTTGCTGCACCGGACAAATAACTGTATAGTTTCCTTGAGGCCATGATGGATCGGTGGTCTGACAATCGCAGATCCTACACCACATTCAACAGCTTGAGCTCCTAATCTAAGGCGGAAGATAGCTGACCACTCGCAGCCTGAACTTTAAAATGAGTGACACTTTTGGCTACAAGTTAAAAGAACAAGATCTGTGTCATCCCTGACACATGTTGAAATAAGTTGCTTGAACTTCTCAGATTGCAGATAAATGGGAAATGTTACTGGATATGAATGAATTGAGAAACGAGTTCATAAATCAAACTGCCCCGTGGCAGGGAACCATACACAATATACTGCGCATACAGCTGCTTTTCTTCCTGCTGTGCGCATTTGAAAACGCATACTGGGCAATGTAGTGAAGGCTGCTGCCCTTCCTGCTGTGCAGCAGAATACGACAATGACGTTACACGCATCGCATGTTCCGCAAGTAATCCACGGAGGCACAGTGCCCTTACCTGATACTGTTCTACAATCTTTGAGCTAGCAGTGGCAAAGCCAGTGTTTACAGAATCATGAAAAGTCTCCCGCTTTCTGAAGGACTTGCCATTTTACAGGGCTTCTGAGGCACGCTCACTCCCTGTGCAAACCGCATTGCTCCCATCGCTTCACAGTGAGACCGTCCAGCCCAATGGTCGGCAGTTGGAGTTGAGTGGCAACCCTGCTCCTGACGGCAAATGCCAGAGGTGCAAGACAAGGTTCAGAAGAGGCAGTCACGTGGCTACAACGTCCATCCAGAAACTTCCTCTCCTAGTTAACCATCGCCACCTGTCGTCCAGGTTCAATGGCAGCTAGATCATCAGTGCCAAGACCAATAAACCGCACTCAGCAAGAAACGTGGAAGTGTGACCGGAGGGTCTACACCATGAATCGGACAACCAGCTGAGGTGAGAAGAGGAAGTCGTGAGTGGCAGGGCAGGACGATGAAGAAAACCAAAGCTACAACAGGAGTGAGTCCTGACACAGCGACAAGAGGGGGAGAACCCGAGAAGGAACTGGCAACCGCACAGCGGGATTCCGAGAGTAAGCCGCATAGCCTGTGCCAACCGAGTCTCAAGTCGTACGTTCCTCAGCGTGTTCATCACTTCCCCGTCATCAAAGTCCCAACAGCCCAAGAAATCAAAGTACATGAATGCAAGCGCCTCCCCAGAGAACATGGAAGTACCTGGCCACTCCCTGCCTCAGGTGATCGACTCCAGACTAGACGCCTGCATCCATCAAGGCAAGTCATCACCCGCCGTTGTCCCAATTCACCACACAGTTGGCAATGCTACCATGCCAGCCCTCATCAAGTGTGTCTACTGACACCGTTTCGAAGACATATGGAGTGGAGTCCTTCACTAGTGCCAAACCAGCCGACAAGAGAGAATGGCTACTGGCTCATCAGCGGCTTGCAGCTGCCCCCAGCTGACACATACGCAGCCCCAATCGCAACCTACCAGCAGTCCCGTCGCAAGCCTGAAGAAGGGCCTCCCCAGGCAGGAGAGCTGGAAGAGACATTGCCCCACTGACAGGTCACCGGACACAGCAAAACAGCCTCATAGAGTCTTCAGGCGATACGAAAATAATCCAGTGAACTGTCACCATGGCTCCCACCATGATCTTGACGCACCCAATAAATGAACTATTGTTCCACATCACACACCATCATCCAGGTTGGCGGACGGAAGTCACAAGGGACTAAATGACATGATTACACTGTGATTACAGCTCTCCCTCTCACATCGCGCTGCTCGTGGACACAGCGCCTCTTGGAGCTTTTTCTACCTTCTCCTGCCAGACTCGGCACTTCGGGACCTCGCGGGACCCGCTGCGCGGGTCCCGCATCGCCCCCTGACACAGGCGTCAGCTGGAAGGATCATCAGGGGTGCTCTGTTGGTAACCGGCAGGGCTGCGAGCATTTGCAGGGACTCCAAGGACCAGGAGTCCCTGCGCGCCCTTGGGACCAGCTGGGCTGCTCTCCCTGCCGGCCCCGCCCGCCCGCTCCTGAATTAAAAATTGCCTGCACCTGGGACTGAGTGCTCTCCCTCTCACATCGCGCTGCTCGTGGACACAGCGCCTCTTGGAGCTTTTTCTACCTTCTCCTGCCAGACTCGGCACTTCGGGACCTCGCCGGACCCGCTGCGCGGGTCCCGTATCGCCCCCTGACACAGGCGTCAGCTGGAAGGATCATCAGGGGTGCTCTGTTGGTAACCGGCAGGGCTGCGAGCATTTGCAGGGACTCCAAGGACCAGGAGTCCCTGCGCGCCCTTGGGACCAGCTGGGCTGCTCTCCCTGCCGGCCCCGCCCACCCGCTAGACCATCTATTAGTGAGCTACTTAAAGAAGCCGTAAATCCCGCTGCGCGGGAGCGCGCGGGAGGGCGCCGGGAGAAGCCCGGGACAAGGGCGGGACCGTCTGTGGCCGTCCGTGGTCGGACAAGGTTGGGTTGGGCCTGGACCCCTGTTAAAAATTTCTTCAGACCTATCAATTTGCAAGGTGTAAAAAAGGTATTTTGTATTAACTGCCTTCACAAGGGAGGGGGTCTTACAGCATCAAAAGTATAGTGAAAACATTTATCTACTCATTTAACAGTTAACCATGCCACTGAGATCAGGGAAAGAACGCTTAGTTCATATACAAACATCTAAGGGCGTAGTCTCGGGCCCACTGGACGCCTTTATCACCAGGGCCACTGGAATATTGGAAAAAGAAATAGAAATGGTGGAACAAAGGCTATCTCTCAATTTAGTCACTGGAAAGCGCTCTTCATTGGGTACTTTAGCCAAAAGCCCTGTCTCTCATGCAGCTTTTAATTGCATTTCTACCATCGAGACTGAGGCAATAGTCCATATGGATGGAGATGGGGTTAACCGTCATCCTTCCCCAAACTATTACGCCCAGATACCAAATGTTAATCAGCCAGGGGTCGGGGATGTAAGCCAGAATGCAGGGGATGATGAACACAGTTTGGTCAACTCACCCCAATCCTTTGATTCTATTCCATCTAATATGTTTGAGTTGACCAAAACAAGCCCAAAACCGATATCCCGGAAGCGAAAATACATCTCAAGTCCCCGGGGGATAAAGACCTTAAACAGCCCAAATTGAACGACACCAGCAGTGTGAGTAATCCACCCCAACCACCCCAAGGTTTTCCAATTGTGTACTGTCCATCTTTAGCTCCCTCGGGGTCATCTAATCCCTGTCCTACATGCCTCAATAGTGACGATACTTTGTTGGTCAAAATCGAGGCTATGCTAAAGACCATTTTGCTCCCGGTCCTGGAACGAACAAGGCTGATGACCGCTAAAATCGACGCACTGGAAACAGTAGTAAACACTAATTTGGGCTTATTGAAAAACTTATCAACAACCAGCCCCGGGGTGGGGGCTCGTAAACCAAACCAGGGTCAAAAACAGTCAACAGATAATTTCTCTGCGACCCAGGTAACCAAGCCGGCACCGCTAGGGGCAACTACCAATACTAACAAACCCATACTATGGGCAAAGTCCAATGCCATTATAACCAATGCTAGTAGAGGTCTCCCAAATAATCCACCAAGGGAGATAAACCCAATCAAATCTAACTCAGCTAAAACGACCCAGCCACTTTTTAAAGGCATGGCAAAACATTCTAACACTACCCCAGTTCAACCACCCAGTAGGGGTACCACCAATCCCCAATCCCCTAGGACTCAGCCTGTGGGTAAACAAAAGTTGCGCCCCACTCCCCGAGTTAATATACCCCCAGAAGCGTCCCAATATACCATAGTTTTAACTGGTGTAGCTCCCCTACGGGATGGTATTAAGGAGACCCAAGGGGAATTGCGGAACAAAGTAATTTACTGGCTAAGTAAAAATCGCCCCCTACCTCCATCATCCCCTACAGAAATCCTATATGTAAGGAGAGTAGACTGGGTGGGTAAGGGCACCAAAGACCTGGAAGGGGACTGTATCCTGATATCTTTCAAAGACCCCTGGGTGGTCAACCTAATACGACGAAAAGCAAAATTTGCCCGGCAGGGCGACGTCCAGACTTTGGACCTCGCTTATTTTTACCCTCATTCACATACTAACAACTCTATAGGCCCACACCAGTGGAGAGTCAGTGATGGGAGGTTTAGAGGGCCTAGAACACCCCACTTACAACAGTACCCCCTACTTTTTAACCACTTTGGAGCGCTGTCTGATTTGGAGCTGGTAGATTGACTGTGTTCTCCAACCTCACTGATGAACTCTACCACTGACACCGGGGGAAGAAGTACATACTCCCTTTAAACCTGCGACACCTTTGTTGGGTAATCAGCTCATGCCACTTAAAAAGGTAAAAACGAGGGTCCTGGCTGAGGGGGAAAGTGTGCAAAAAATCCATATAGAAGAAAAAGGGGTCAGAAATATGCCCAAAAGTACCATCCGCACCCTCCCCCCCTCCCCGGTCCATTTAGGTAATAATCACGCTGAACCCACCACAGCAACCTTTAATATTGTGTCTTGGAATGTCGCTGGAGTGAAGGCTCGTATAGACTCTGAGGATTGGCTGAAGTTTATCGATAAATATGACGCAGTACTATTGCAAGAAACCTGGGCAACTGCACATACACACAGAGATGGTTTTATAAACTTTTTCAAACCCGCAACTAAGAGTAACAAAGGGCGTGCTTCAGGGGGTTTGATGACATGGGTCAAACAGGACTGGGGATACACAACCACCGAACTTTATGTCGATCATCCCGACATCTTGGCAATTGGGCTGAGCAAGGAAGGTGGTCAGGACATGCTCATTATCAACATCTACTCCCGTGGTCTCCCTGGTGGTCGTTGCCCGCCGACGGTGGATGTTTTGGACAATCTTTTGGCAGGGTGGAACAAAGGAACATTGATCCTCCTAGCCGGCGACTTAAACTGCACCATTGAGCCGCTCTATTCAGCAGGGGACAGCTGGGGGCATGAAGAGGATGCTACTTGGAATATACCGGATTTAATGATCAGCAATCCGGTCAAAGCAACGGAGGCTGCCCTGAATTGGACTGCTTTTTGCCTCACCTGGGGTTTGAGGGCTGCAAACGGCCGTACTCCATCCGACCTTGGCGCCAATTTTACTTTTGACAATGGCATGAGGAAAAGTCGCATAGACTATATCTTTTTAAAAATGGAATTCTGGAGTCTGTTGGTTGATATGGAAACTGTCCCCCGTCCAGAAAGCGACCATAATCCCTTGTCTCTGAAACTAAAGATGCATGGTGTGGTAAGACTGGAAGCTCCAGACCATAAGGGGCTTGGGGTTGTAACCATATCAAACGGTCGAAGGAGACTGAAGTGGTCCAACATATCAGGTGACAAAACCATACAGACCAACATAGAAAAAGTGGTGATGCTCGCATCAGATAAAATGATGCCAAAGGACATAAGGTGGGGTACCTCAGAACCTAACAAAATTATGGACGTACATGATCAATGCTTTTCTGAACTTAAGCTACTTATCTCCAAACCATGTCAGAGGGGCGTAGGGCGACCGCCTGCCATCCGGGCTAAGTGGTATAACAAAGACTGTAGGGAGGCTCACCGCAACCTAGTCGAAAAAGTTAAATCTAGAAATAAGTTTGATGTTAAGGAGGCTAGGAAACGGTACAAAAGAGTACAGTGGGAAGCAAAGAGGGCGTGGGAGGATGATTATTGGGCTGATCTTTTGGAGGCCACCAAGTCAAACAACCAGACTAAATTTTGGGACATAGTAAAATGGGGGAAGGATGGCGATTCCCGTATTCCAACTAACCATGTGTCCCCAGAAGCCTGGATAACCCACTACTCCACTCAATTTAGCTCAGAAGGCATTGACCCTCCCCCTATTTTGAATAAGTTGTATGTAATGACCCTCTGCGAACCAACTCTGATCTTCTCCAATATCGAGACAGAATTAGCCCTTGGTTTAACTCAGCGGGGGAAAGCTCCTGGTTTGGACCAAATACCAGCCGACCTGTTTAAATCAAACACTGCTCTTTGGGTACCATATATAACAAACATTGCTAACGCTATAGCAAAGGGGGCTTGTATTCCCAAAACATGGAAGGGGGCCGAGATTCTTCCTATATATAAAAAAGGAGACAGATCTAATCCGGGCAACTTTCGCCCGATTAGCTTAATCGACTGCCTCCAAAAAGTCATTGCCCGTATGATCTTGGCCAGAGTGCAGGGGTGGATGGACACCGAAAACATACTATCTCCCATGCAGGCGGGCTTTAGAACCGGTACGAGCACCACTGATCAGGTGCTCCGATTCTGTATGATCTTCTGGAAGGTGGTCTCGCTAGGCGGTGGTACCATCTTTGCCGCATTTATAGATCTGAAGTCAGCCTTCGATCTGGTACCCAGGGGTAAATTGTGGCAGGTACTGAGGGAATTGGGAATGCCTGGAGCACTACTGGAGCTGATTATTAGATTGCATGAAGAGAACTATGCTAGGGTAAGGTGGGGAGCACAGGGACAACATACGGATTCCTTCCCTGTAACCCGAGGAGTTCGTCAGGGGTGCGTCCTCGCGCCCACTCTCTTCCTGCTTTTTATAGATCAAGTTGTAAAATTCTTCTCGGCCACCCATACTGATGCCCCGACCTTGGCAGGGACCAAATTCCCAATGCTTATTTTCGCCGACGACACCCTACTCCTATCCAAGACCCGGGCAGGCCTACAGCGGGCCCTGAACCGTTTTGAGAAGTTTTGTGCGAAAAATGACCTCCAGGTAAACGTGGGTAAAACCAAGTTCATGGTTTTAAACCAGGAACAACATCATACGCAGTAACGTTCAAATGAGCGGGGTCAACCTGGAACAAGTTGAAACTATGACTTATTTGGGGGTCACTTTGGACCGCCGTTTGTCGTGGAAAGATCAAACCGCGACGCAGCACTTAAAATTTGCCCAATTGACTGGCTGTCTTCTGCGCGAGCAGAAGAAATCTATTACTAAACGGGTCATCCCCGCCCTGAGAATTTATGACACCAAAATAAATGCTGCCATACTCTATGGGGCTGAGCTATGGGGATATATGGACCTCTCCAGTCTTTATAAAATCCAGTGCAAATTTTTACGGAATTTGGTAGGGTTACCACAGTCTTCTCCATCGATACCCCTTTGTCATGATATGGGTTGCCAACCAATCACAGACATGGTGAGATTTCGAGTAGTGGCTACTTGGAGGCGATTATGGACCTGCCCGGATCTCACACTATTTGCTAAGGAGTTAGCAGAGGTGAGGTCCATGGGGGGCTCAGAACGAATCCCTTGGCTTCGTTCGGTGAAAAAGAGCCTGCACGACATGGGTCTCAAACATCTGTGGGTCTCCCCAAGCACCAACACTTTTCCATCAAAAAAAGAATTCAAAGAACTATTTTGGGCTTCAACCCGCCATTCTTTGGTAACTGCTTCCAGCTCTGGTAACCTCACGGGACGATTCTTAAGCTTTAAGCTAGACCCCTCCCGAGAGACTTACTGGGACATCATCACCAGACCACTGGACCAGAAACTTTATCATCAGTTTCGCGTGGGTGCCTTACCTTTGAATTTATTTACTTCATCCTGGGGTAAAACCTCCTCTAGTTTCTGTAGCTGGTGCCCAGACCAAAAAGAAACAGAAGGTCATCTATTGTTGCCTGTCCGCAGTATTCTGAGCCCCGTTCCACATGGCTAAAACCCCTGTTCAAATGTCTTTCCTGTAGAAGGTCTTCCGAGGCAATCTGGATGTTGAAAACTAACACCTTGGAAATTTTTGTGATATGCTTGGCCAAATTCTTAGGTTGGGCATGGACAATTAGGGCTAGAAGGAATCCATCTTAATTGTACCATGCAAGATTTTACTAAGTTAAAAAATTCTTGCTAAAACTTTGCTTTTTAGTCCCGGGTTTATATTTGTCTTGTATAATTAACAAAATTTAATAATCTGTTTTAGCTTTAAAGTGTATAATATGCTCATTATGTTTTGTAATGTTTTTTATTTTTGTCTTTTATGATTTTATTATTGAAATAAAGACATTAAAACCTGAAACCTGATTACACTGGCACTTTCCTAGTGCGCAGTTGACATCTTCAAGCAAGAGTTTTTGTCCTGAACTGATCAGGTTAAATGATGAACATCTGTTGAGAGCATCCTGCCACAGTCGAACTCACCAGCCCTTGTCGACCGTCTTCCTGATGCCGGGCTCGAGAAACTGATGGACCCTGTGGTGTACATTTCACTGTTAGTTATTCCTACAGGTTGAACTATTGAGTTTTTATTTTCAATAAAGTTTTGGAGGAATGTTGTATCCTGCGAGACACGTTCTAGTGTCTCGACAGGCACTGGTTTAATAACCACTCCCCCTATGGAAGTGGGCACACACACCCCACACCCATCCACCACCGGCGTCACGAGTGATGTGTCCCGGCTAATAAATGGGCCCGGTTGCACGTGCTTGTGGCCAGTTGAATGACTACAGATACTGTGAGTGTGTCAGTCCTTACTTAGCATGTGGGCCCAGGGCCCACAACACAACACTCCCTTCCACTCCCTCGCTCCATTCTTCTTTTGTTGCCTCCATAGCTGACTGTGCCCACTGCAGCTGAGAGCACTGGCCGAGGGTCAAGAACTCTGACGTTGATGGTGAAATTATGTGAAATTTTCTGAGATATTTTTTCGGGTCCCCCTAAGTTGTGGGCCCTGTGCGTCTGCACGATTCACACACCCATAGGGCAGGCACCGATAACAAATACTGAAGTCCTAAAATCCAAGTCTGGTTATATCACGTTTCAAGTAACAGGGTTCTTCAAACCTTAGTTCAGCGTGGACAAACTGGCGGCCAGTGGCACATATCTGGTGATAGTGGTGGCGTCCCACCTATCAGACTGGAATGACAGTAAATATTTGCAAAAGATGAGTTATTCTTACAGAAATTTCCATATGTCCAAACTATTTGTTTAAAAATTAAAAAACAATATCATCAGAAGTGTTTTTTACAAAAATAACTGATGTACACTGCTTGCAAAATCAATTTGGACCATAGACGAAGAAGGATTGCCAGCAATGCTCGGGCTGTTCTTTGCAGTTATTAAAGCATACCCCGCACACTAAGTACCATTAAATGGGCATAACTTAGGAGCAGATAAGACTTCAAATTAGTTGATCATCCAAGATCCACTTATCATCTTTCCTACAAGACTGAAGGTCATTTAAAGGTGCAGTAGTCTGTGTGTGTGGAAGTGGATACTTTATCTATGCGCACTCCTTGATATAAATATCCAGGTGTTGATGTCAGCATCCTGTCCGTCCCCCAAGGGTTACTTACCTCTTTATCAAGCATGATCTGAGGTGGCCTTCATGCACTAGTCTAGTGTGTCACTAGCACCACGATCCTCTTGACAGACATAACTGGTCTCTTGTGTGGTAATCTCCTGTTTTTTTGTGCAAAGAGCGTACAGTCCAAGGGCCTCTCTGGCAGCCAGATTACTATTATGGCCCCAACAAAGCTCTTTGCTGCTGTGGCTAGTTGTCTGATCATATATAATGCCCTTCAGTTACCAGACCCTCGTGTTGTTTTTCTGAGCCTCCTTAGTTTACTCACAAGGGGCCATATGTATCAAGCCTTTTTTGATTCGCAAAGGCCGAAATTCGACGAATTTCGGCCTTTGCGAATCGCAAAAGGCTATTTTGCATGATTTGAAATGTATCAAACAATCGCATCTTAAGGAATCGCAAATACTTGCGATTCCTTAATTTGCCATAGCATTTTGCGATTTCTTAAATGCTATGTATGAAGCATTTTACTGTTGCGAATTCAGCTTAAGGAATCGCAATTTACCACCAACTTCCAGTTGGTGGTAAATTGCGATTTCTGTCCAAAATACACTAATTTGTATTTTTGATTGTGGCATGTGACGCACATACATGCCATATGCACACACATGTAATTTACAGGGGTGCAGCAGGGTGTCCTTGAGACACCCCTGCACCCTTGCAATAATTCTCAAATTGCGATTTGCAAATTGCGAATTCGCAATTTGAGAATTATTTGGAAATCATTCCTATGGGCCTCCTGGCCCATAGGAATGCATTGGAAATTATTCCTTAATTGCGAATTCGCAAATTGCGAATTCGCAATTAAGGAAGATTAAGGAATCGCTAATTAAAAGCGAATTTCATCATACATACCATTTTGCGATTCCTAAATAGCGATTCCTTAAAAATTGCTATTTAGGAATCGCAAAACGGAACTATGATACATATGGCCCTAGCTCCCTAAGTGACAAATGGGAAGTTGCATCCTCATAGCAGTGCTGATCATGCTGCTGGTACTGTATTGGTTCTTGACCAATTAGCAGACATCACACTCATTGTAACAGGATTTAGTAACTATAAATATATTCATTTTGGTGTTGTGAAATCCACCCAGTTTCGAGGTCCAACTCGTGAGTCTCCGCTGTAAAGATGCAGAATGTACAAAGGCCTGCTGGCTTTACCTTAACTCGCTATAAGTGCAAGGACTCGATAAATGACAGAATCACAATTGTACATGACAAATTCTTGCTCTACTTCACTGGCTGATTTCATAATTCAACATACACATATAGGCAAATGTTTTATGTTGATTAATGATTTGAAAGTATACCAGTGGCCAGTGGAGTTAATCAGGTACCCATAAACAGAGGTTCAGTTTGAGCTTGACAAATTGCAATTTGTGATGTCAATCTAAAATATGGTGTGCAGAGGATTTACTAAATATTCTCTTAACTACTTCAGACAGTTGACCCCTTATACTATATTTTGCTTCCAGAGTCGCAAACATGCCTTCACCTACACTGCAGGCTATGCTTTTTCATCCCTTTCCTGGTGGTTTTTTTTGGTTATAGAATTCACGGTTCGCGCTCAAAAAGCTAAAATGAGGACACATTTTCCATTAATTGTCCAATATCTTCCTCAACTATGTCTGCAAAAATAACCTGTCATGCTGAGCAAAGCACTATAAGTAGCCTGTCAGTAGACTTCCCAGTGATCTATTATAGCTTCACCTCAGAGTTCTAATGAACAAATAGAGAGCTAACATTCTCATTTCATGACAAAAGTGAGCCACTACTGAAAACCATTTTGCTGGAATATTCATACTGCTGAATTTAAAGAACTTCCAGAAAATTAAATGAGAATTAAGGAGTTAATGTAGGTTTGAAAATAGCTGGTTTAAAAAAATGAGGGTAGGAATTGGTGAATATTCTTCATGGAATAGAATATTTTAAAGGGTCTAACAAATATGAATGACAGAGATTCCTACATAAACCCAGTTTCCAAATGAGCATCTGTTTGCTCAGGTTACAAATTCCCTTTGTTGCTTAATACCTCGGTATTTTTTTAAATAATATTTTTGGGCAGACAGTGAAAGTTCTTTTAAATCTTCTATTTATTTATATGGGACTAGATCATTTTAGGAGTGTAGGAAAGTATTTACATATTTCATGTTTAAAATGAATACGTGTGCTACAATGGGTATTGAGAGCTCAGAAAAAGTTGATGTTTGGACATTTCATTTTTTTTTCTTTTCTACTTTTTCCTACTAATTCTTGTAAATAGTTGCTTTCCCCCGCATGAATGTGCATTTGCTTCAGAATATTTGTCTTGTGAGTGAAATGTCAGGAAATTACAAAACATGATACAAATATATGTTGTCTATAAAATGTATTGTTCTATAGAGTAATTTGTACTAATAAAACAATACCAACATTTCAAAAATCTAATCAGTAAGAACCAAGGATATGCAGAGTAAGAAATTTCGTTACTAGTTGATTGGGGTGTGAGCCCTGGTCAAGCAGAAACCACAATCCTAGTCAGGATAGGGCAAAAGCAAACCCCAAATTAAACCTGTGCTTCACCCCCTTGTAGCTTGGCAGAGAGCAGTCAGGCGTAACTTAGAGGCAATCTGTAAAGTATTTGTGCGACACTTCAAATGGTAAAATAGTGAAAACACCACACAAAACGATCCCTCACCAGGTTTTAAAAATAGAGACACATTTAATAAATAAAACTAGACAAAAATGACAAAAATCCAATCAGTATAACCAGAGTTAGCAATTTTGAAAGAATAAACTGTAATAAAGCAACTAAAAGATATATCTAGCTTACCCCGACCTGAGTGGTTATTTCTACATGGTCTGGCTTTATACCCAGCCAACCAGGACGGCCATTTCTGGCACTCTCCCATAGGATTGCATTGGAGTTATCTTATTACATTTAATAAGCTATAATTTCTAAGTTGGAGCAGGTAACTAGTTCATGTTTGGTGTTTTGGAAGTGCAATTAAAACTCCTAAAGCA
Organism: Lissotriton helveticus; assembly: GCF_964261635.1. Classification (NCBI taxonomy): domain Eukaryota; kingdom Metazoa; phylum Chordata; class Amphibia; order Caudata; family Salamandridae; genus Lissotriton; species Lissotriton helveticus. The sequence continues at coordinate 50,119,840 of NC_136064.1, read as the reverse complement.
TGGGTACTCACAAACATTTGCCCAGGGGCTACAAAGTACAGGTTGTGGGGTGCCTGAGGGCCGCATTGATGTCAGCAGTGTGGCCAGAGGGGGTCTGGGTGGGTCATGGATTGTGTAAGGAGGTTCAAAAACATGCTAAATAAAAGGGCAGGCATTTAATTGCAGGTTAATAAAAGCTTGCCCATTTATTTAACATATTTTTCAAAATGTTAGTGCTATCAATTAAACAGCAGAAAGAAACAGAGCACAAACACTGGGATATCTTATCAAAATTTATAAATGTATTAGATAGGGTGTATACATAAAATTGTCATTAGATTAGATGCAGGAAGAACATGAGCAAGGTACAGGCCACTCCAACCTATATCTCATGAAACAATGGCCAGTTCCTCAAGAAATCACATTTTGACATATGTCATACTTAAACAAATAGTCAAAAAGGATCAAACAGTTACACAGGAAGCAGGCAATCAAGTCGATGTTTAGGTCTTTGTTCTAGTTATTCTTTCAGACCATCTTCAGGACAATATATTACCGCACTTGAAAATTAACCCCGGAAAGACACAATACATAATGTTCATTATATGTAATTTCCCTTCTAATATTCTCTTAAAAAAGATAAACCGTGTCTACAAAAAAATATATTAGTTCTCCCTTAAATTTAAAATGTGAACAAATCAGAACTATATTAAGTGACATGTGACGGGTACCTATAGTTGCATTTTAAGGTGACCTATCGGCAAATAAATAAAATTGCTTGCTTTCCAAAGAAAGGTACACACAGGATCTATCCATGGATTAAATGATGTAGAAGACACTCGCAGGAATATCTTAATTGCTGCTGCAAGAGTAAAGAGTGTCAGATCAATTTAGGTGTCCAATTAAATATTTGTTATTAGAGCAGCTGCTTTCGGAGTGATGTAATGTTGATATACCTTTCTATTTCTTTAGAGAACATTCAAGATCCTCCAAGGTGCGCCAGTGGTCACACTATCAGATGTTATATATACATGCAATCTGTGAAGAGTATAATAACTCGGTTATAGAAAGTGTGTTGTTTTTTCTTTCCCATCAAGCTTTTTAGATGCTATGCCGCAGGTTGTCTCTTACTTAGGGACCTTCTGTTAAAGGACAGAGAAACCTATCAGTGATATTCATGTAGAACGTCTAAAAAATAGGGACATTTTATTTACTGTTTCCTACTTTATATACTGCTTTTTCTTCCTCTTCTGGATCATACGGTCATGCAGTCATTTAAATGTATCACACCCTGTAAGACATATATACATGTTGGAGCTTTTTAAAATGAGGTCTGATTGTATTTCCCCTGCTGAATCCATTTTAATATCTATAACTACCTGTTTGTTAAGCGATCTCCTCTTGGACCGCTCATGTTACTTGAGTATTTCTGTTCCGGCGCTTGTTATCTGCGGGGGAAGAGACTTTATTTACTAAGTCTTTCCTTGCAACAATGTTTCTCAGTGTGACAGTTACAAAGAATCGTGTGCATATCTCTTTTAGCAGTGTTCGGGGTGCTCGCCGCTTCTAATCCTCGCGTTCGAGTTCTCTCACTCGCGGGTTCAGTAATACAGTATGAAAGTCCAGTTATCTATTCTTACTTTCATTCCTGTGAGAGCCTCTCAGTTTTGTTATTTCTCGTCTCGCACTTACCTCGATTTCAAATACGGTTTAGCTGCACTTCATGTCAGGTTCCAGGATACCATAATTTGTGGTAGACATTTTGGACAAAGGCTTCACCTATTATGGTTTCTTCAGGAATTCTGGGAATTGTGGTCCTGTTCGTGTTGACTAATCGAACAGACTTCATACATTTAACCACCATGGTGCATTCTGGACTATGAAGTTGTTACATTTTAGTCAGCTCTGTCATATTATTCAGTCCTGTCATGGCACTGTTAAAGTTCAAAATTAGATATGCCTCTTTTTGAAGCAACGCTTTTTCAATGTCAAGTGGGCGTTTAGCTGCATTAATGACTGCTAGAATTGTCAATTTAGATTTGTTTTCTCCATGTTAATTTTCATTAAAATACTCAACTATTGGGGCAGTGGCCACCTTCTTTTTTATTCTCCATCTGTGTTGTGTGATTCTGGTATTTGCCTGTTGATTTGCCTTCCCTATATAGATTTTCTTAGAGGGGCATATTATGGCATATACAACGTTCTTGGTTTTACAGTTTGTAAAATTAGAATGTTTCCATTTTATGCTGTTGTGGTTAAATTCTGTACCTTCTATGGTTCTGCTGTAGGCCACACAATTGCCACAATTGTGATGATCTTCAACTGTCCTATGCTCTGGGATTTTTTCATAGCACATATTGGTTTTGGAAAAGGACATTCAAGATTCTCAAGAAGGTGCTTTTAAGTATGATTTGCCTGAATTTATTTGTATCTGGACAAAACGTTGTTACGCATACTAATCTGTTACGCTCTTTTTTCTCTTTCACTTGAAGGAGGCTTTCTCGGGGTCTGAACCGAGCTCTTTTTGTATAGTGCTTTAATAGCTTTTTGGGGTAGCCTCTTTTAGTCATTTCTTTGCAAAAGGTGGCTACATGTTCTTCAAAATCTCTAATCTCAGTGCAGTTTCTCCTGATCCGTAATAGCTGCCCATACGGTAGGTTTTCTTTAGGACTTCTAGGGTGAGCACTTTTGTGGTGCAGGATTGTATTCTTATCTGTCTCTTTTTTATAGAGAGATGTTTTAATCTGATTCACTACTGGAGTGATCTCAACATCTAAGAAAGACATTTTAGTTTTACTAGACTGGACGGAAAACTTAATGTCCTTGTGTCGGGCATTTAGCCATTAGTGAAATGACATCATCTCTATCTGGCTCCCCTGCCACAAGAGTCAGATATCGTTGATGTATCAGAACCACTGTATTATTTTGCCTCTGAAGGGATTGTTTTTTCAAGAAATCTTTTTTTCATATTGGGCGATATAGAGGACTGCCATTTCTGGGGCATAAGGACATCCCATAACCTTTAATTTCTACGAAGAATTGATCTTCAAATCTAAAGTAGTTCTTTTTAAGGGCTATCTCTGCTAGTTGTAAGATGAATGTTGTTGGAACCCTATGGGGTCGTTCCCTACTCTCTAGATATAGTTCCATCACTTCTAACGCCTCGTTTGGGGTATCTATGTGTAAAGTGATATGACGTTGAGTGTTACCAACATTTGTGTCGGGTCATCAAACGGTGTTCCTTCTACTTTTGTGATGAAATCTGTGGTATCTCGTAGATATGACTGTACTTCTTTCAGGACCGACTTTAAAAAGAAATCTACATATTTAGAGATTGGTTCTAAAATTAAATCACAGCCTGAAACAAAAGGTCTCCCTGGGGGCTCCTCAAGATTTTTATGGATCATTGGCAAAAAGTACAAAATTGGGGTTCTCTGGAACTTTTTGACTAAAATGTTGTGTTCTTTAGGTCCCAAGAACCCTCCTTCAATGCCCAATTGTAGAATTTTAGATATTGTATTTTGTATGGACTGGACTGGATCTTCTTTAACTGGTCGCTACCAGGTTTGGTTGTTAACCTGGCCTCTCCCTTCATTTAGGTACATTTCACGAGGCCAAATAACTACTGCCCCGCCCCTATTGGCCTGGTTGATAACTTTTGAGACAAAACGCCGTAAGGGTACCCTTTCATTAAAAACCATAATTCAGGCAACCTTTAGACAGTTTTAACTCATGTTGCACGCACCACACCACCCTCTAAGAGGACCCACTCCACACACCCACATGCACCTTATGGCGTTTTGTCTCAAAAGATCTCTGCTAAAGCGACCCTTCGGGGGACCCGTGGGGCATTCCAGCACCGGCCCGTCGAGGAGCAAAATGCCCGATAATGAAGCATGACATCCTTCGGGGTGTGTGAGGGCATCAAGAGACAAGACTTGCTTTTCCCTTTCACTAGTGGGTCTTGAAGAAACCTTCAAAAACCTAGGACTACTTACATCTCCCTCTCCTATTTTCTCTTCTCCTTTCCCTCCCCCCCCCTTTCCAATGAGTTGGCGATGATTTGCACTCCTCAAACTGGAACACTGCCCCCCGTTGCAGATGGACGGCCTGGACCATGTCCATGCTTGTGTGGGACTTTGCTGACTGTATTGTTATGCCACGGCTTATGTATATAGATAGATCCTCAGATGGCCTTCTGAACAAGTAGTGCTTTTTTGCTAGAAGGTGAAACTCTTTGAATCTTGGTATGTTGACAATGGTGACAGTAGCCAGGTTTCCTGGAGACATAATAGGTCCCCTGTCTGTAGAAATTAAAAGGCAGCCCTGTTATTGAGCATTGTTTTAATCCTGTACATATTATTCCCTGATTTCCTTCGAGCGTGGTCCCCTGTCCTTGGAGAGAAGGCATGAATTTGCGGGGTTGGGATGTTCTTGCATTGTTCATGTTAGATAGTGGCTCTATTTGTTTCCCCTGATTTATATGCAATGCTGTGTCATCACTTTCCCTGTTGTCTGCTTTTTGGGGTTGATTGTGTAATGCTATTACACCTGATACCATAGTCCACCAGCAAGCACATAATGCAAGGAAACCTAAGCCATCTCTCCCGAACCACTTCTCTTTCTTTAATATTAACGGCTGCTCCCTCTCCAAGCATCAGGCAGACATTTTCGATCTCCCACTGGACTCACAACCTGACACAATCTTCTTAACTGAGACTTGGCTCAACAGCTGCTCTGGACCAGACGTAGCTAGAGCTTTGCCATCTAACTATGCTATTGTCAGGAAGGATAGAGAAGATAGGCCGGGAGGAGAGATTGCCATCATCTTTAAAAACACCTTTGGCTGTAAGTTTAATGAAGCACTGATCCCCCATTGTGAAGCTGCAGCTTTTAAATTAAATCTGACTCCCCACTTCACTCTATCTAGGTTGCTGGTATACCGCCCTCAGGCCCTGCTGGCTCTTGGGCAACAAACTTCCCAGACCACGTCACCCCTTTACTGCTCCACTCAGCTAATTATGAACATTTTACTTCATAATAGCGGGCCCACACACAAAGCAGGCCACCTCCTTGACCCCGTTCTTTCAAATCTTCCTTCCCTTCACTGCCCAGCAGCCATTCCTCTGTGCTGGTCTGACCACTTCTTAGTGGTCTTCAGTCTTGAAGTCCCCCGCCTCGCACTGCCGAATAATCATATTGCTGCTTTACATTCCAGGAATTGGAAAAATCTTGACCTCACCAAGTTTAATCTATTCTTGTCTAATAATGCTCCTACTTTCCAAAACAACGTGGCACTGGACCAGGTAGCATTCCAAGATTGGATTCAACTGGCTCTCGATACTTGCCTTCCAACCTCAGTTAGGAAGTTCAACAGTCATTGCCCCCCGGCCCCTGGTTCTCCGAAGACCTAAAAAAAGAAAAAACCAAATGTAAAATCTCGGAGCGTCGATGGCGTACGACCTATGCACCGGAAGCCAAAATTGCCTATCTTGCTAACAAACGGGATCATCATTCTCTTTGTAGGTCGACACGGGCCACTTATGTCTCCACATCCATCATCCAGGCCACAAACTGCCCTAAAACTTTATTTAACATGGTCAAAGATCTTTCTGCCTCTGCCACAACGCAACCTCATCCCAGTCTAAACACGACTCAATGTGAGAATCTTGCCCAATATTTCCTTAATAAGGTAGAAACTATCTACTCCAATTTGGCTAGCATCAGCCTCTCTTCTGCCCCCCCTACTTAATGCTCCTATGGACTTCCTTGCCTCAATGCCCACAACCCGCACTGTTCAATCGCACATGATCACTCTTGACTCTTGGCCACTCTTGGAAATTGTAACATTCACCCAACACCTCAGTCGTATTAAATCAGGATCCCCCTTTGACTTATTGCCCATTTCAGTTCTACACCAAATCAAACCACCTGCACTCAACCACATTCTTCAACTTCTCAACACATCCCTAACGTCTTCCACTGTTCCCCCTGACTGGAAACATGCAATGGTGGTTCCATTATTAAAGAAAACAGACTCTGACCCTGCACTCCCGTCAAATTTCTGCCCAATTTCACTTCTGCCCGCTCTCTCAAAAATCCATGGGAGACATATTAACGGGCATCTATCGAAGTTTATTGATTCCAATGGACTGCTGCATCCTTCCCAGTCCTGCTTTAGGAGTGGCCACTCCACTGAATCCACCCTCCTAGGGGTCACAGAAATGCCTTGACACAACATTGATGCAGGCGAAACCATGGCAAAACTGAGCGCGGCCTTTGATACGGTCTCTCACACCCTACTCTTAAAGGCCTCCAATCCTCTGGTGTCACTGGGCGGCTCTGAACTGGCTTAGATCCTTTCTTTCTGACCGCGCCTTTCAGGTCTTCTCTTCCACCTCCAAATCCAAGCCTCATTCTTCACCGTAAGGGGTACCCCGTGGCTCTATTCTCAGCCCCCTGCTGTTCAACATTTATGTTAGACCCCTGGCAGACCTGGCCGAAGAATCTAGGCTGTCGATTTTTTCATATGCTGACGATACCCAGATCATCTTCTCGCTCTCAGCCGGGAAAACCTCTGAGCCGTCTGCACTCAGATCAGGCCTTAGCAAAGTGGTGGTCTGGATGAACGCCAACTTTTGAAAACTGAATGGCGATAAAACTGAGGTCATGATTCTGGGCAAAGATCGAGGTCTCTGAGGCCCTCAACATTGGCCGCCAGAAATAGGCTCGTTCCCTCAACCCTCTACCCAAGTACGCAACCTCCGCTTCATTATCGATGACACCCTCTCTATGTGGCAACAAGCCACCAAGGTTACGGCCACTTGCTTCACCATCCTAAAATGGTTGAGGAAGATTGTGTAGATGCTCCCAACTGACGCCCAGCGTACTGTCATCCAAGCCCTTGTAACATCTAGGCTGGACTACGGGAATATTCTTTACCTGGGAGCTAACAAAGAGGTAACACGCAAATTGCAACCAGTACAAAACTCGGTTGCTAGACTGCTCTGCCGAGCACCAAGAACTGCCCCGACGTCCGGGCTGCTGTCAGACCTCCACTGGCTTCCAATGGTGAAACGGGTCAAGTTCAAGGCTCTGACTTACATGTTTCGTATTAAGCATGCAAAGTCTCCACGTTATTTACAACATCTAGCAAGACCCTATGTTCCTTCCCGCACCCTCCGGTACTCTACCCAAGAGATATTCTAAATTCCTAAAGTTAGACTTGCTCGAATAGGAGGACGCTCATTTGCCTACCTGGGCCCCACCTTATGGAATGCCCTGCCATTACCTCTCCGCACGCAATCAAACCTTCTCCTATTCCGTAGATCTGTCAAAGCCCTACTGTTCAGCCAATAGGTCCCTCTTACCTCTGCTGTTCCATATAGCGCCGGGAAACCCTTGTGGGTAGCTGTGCGCTAATATATAAATTTAAATAAATAAATAAATAAAATAAAATACATTGATACATTGTAGGGCTAGCTCCCGCCATTCTTCTTCAAGGTCACTCCCGATGCTAGATGTTTACAAGTGACTGTGCTACTGGTGAAATTGTCTGACCTGGCGGTTGGCCTCTCCCTTTTGAAGATTGGATAACATTTATGTGCTTTAAATGTTTTTGGTTGGCAGTTTACGTTTGGGTCAATTTTGTAGCCCAAATTACTATCAGAGCTTCCCTGCACAGCAGTGGTTTCTTTGCGCAGCATTCTGGTTTGGTGTTTTTTGCTTGCTTCTTCACGCCCTTATTTGCTTATCTGGATAGCAATTTGCAATGTTTGGTTGTTGCTTCAAGGAGATCCATTGGGCAGTTCTGCTAGGTACAGCTTTGTCTTTTGTCCTCAAGTCCTGTTGGACTTGGTTTTGGTTCCTCACTATTGCCAGCTATGACAAGTTGCGAGGGGTGTGTACTGCTGCTATATTGTTGCTTTCGTGGGTTATGGCTTGGTTTGGAATCCTATCGTCTGTACATTGGTCCTGGTGGTTGTGTTTTATTCCCGGTAGCTGCTACTCTCTGGCTTTTTACATTTTCCTTTTGTTTCCAGAGTGTGATTAATGGCATTTTGAGTATTTTTAATTGACCAGTGCACGTTGAGCTCCTGCCGGGTTGTTCCTTTGGTGATTTGGGTCCTTATAGAGTTGTTCCGTGGGTCCTGTTGGTCCAGGATATAGGGATGTGTAGTTTTGCCCACATCCCCAGGGCAGGAGCTGGCAGCCGGTAGTGTAGCTCTCCCCAACCCAAGACCACACACAGCCCTGGTTGCCTCCTCAGGCAGACGGGGTGGCCGGCTTGACCCCTTGGTGGCCCTCCAGGCCCTTGCGGCAAGCTACCTTTCCTGGCTGATGGAATATTTGGACAGTGTTGACAGGGTGTGTGGCGGGGTTTGTGTTCAGAAAGCAAAGGTGGTATGTCAGCTCTCCTTGTCTCCAGTGGTTCCCCCCTCTACTTTTGAGCTCTCTGTCTGAGAATGCAGTGGCCATGGGAGCAGAGCTGGGGCAGCGCTATGCTATGCTGGTGGCAGGGAGTGGGTACAACCCCGATAGAGGCAAGCTGCAAGGCCTTATGCCGGAAACTTCTGTCTCTGCAGGGTGTCCCACAGGCCTAGCCCTCTCACTGTTTACCTTGGTGCTTCCTCTGTGTGCCTCCTGCTGTCCATGGCTGGTCTAGTGTTTGTTGTGGGGGCCATCTGTAAGGCGGTCTGTGAGATGATGTGCCAGTGTTGGGGCAGTGTTGAGCAGGTATTGGGCAGTTTGTTCCTCGACTAGCCCCCGCTTAATACCCACAGCTTGCTCCCAGCTCACTCATGGCTCCAGGGACACACAGATATGTGACATCAGACGCCGCTGCAGGCTATGTCAGGCTCGATCTGTGAAGTGCATAAAGATCACTTTCAACCCAGTCCTGTCCGTCAGGCTAACGCTGGGGGGTAAATCAGCTCTTTGTGGGCTAACAGGACACTATCTATTGAATTGCAAGTGTCAGTCCCTCCCATTCCACACTGCCCAGGAAGACCCATCAAAATACAGATGATGCAGATGAGTGTGTAGAATGCAGATGCGCCTCACCTCCCTATGTGTGTGGCTGTCTAGAGTGTCACCCAACCCAGACTTGTATTGGAGACAGGCTGTTATCAGGTAACAATGCATACAAGGGATTATTTTAATTGTAAAAAGATTTTAAATACTCTTAAAAAAGTAATTATTTTAAGCCCCTTTTGGTGGCTTCTAAGCAGATTTCATATAAATTATTTAACTTAAAAACAAATCTATCGCAAAACAAATGCACAACAGAAAAAACAATGTACACCAGGGGTATACTTTTCACAATATGAGTTTCTGTAAATAACTATGTTGTTTTAAAGGGTACAAAATTCAATTCACATATAGACAAGAGTGACTGAGATTGAGATTTATACCAACATAAAAGAAATGGAGGGGGACCGATGTCCATGTTCCTCAAACATTACATCAAACCAAAAGAGAACACTGTTCCAAGGCGGGGTACAGAAATTTCCCAACATTCTTAAAAAGGAGAAGAGAGAAAGAAACCTAGGTTAGATGAATACCCCCAGGTGAGGAGGAAGAGCAAGTCTTATCTCCTGTTGCCCTCATACACCCTGAAGGGTGTCATGTTTCATCATCGGACATTTGCTCCTCATAGGACGGTGCTGCAATTACCAACGGGTCCCCCAAAGGGTCACTCCAACGGAGATCTTTTTACAGAGGATGCCACATCGTGCATGCGGGTCTGTGGGGTGTGGGTACTAAAACAAGGGTAAAGAGAGTGTGTGCAAAGTGAGATAAAAAATCCAGGGGTTGTTAAGAGAATATAGAATCAGATCTACACCCATGGGTAAAAAATTACCCCAACAGGCATGCTGTGCCTGAGTGTAGCAAGTTAACATGTTTCACGCCTCTATTGCCACAAAGGTCATTGGCGCTTCATTTGGACCAAGAATAAAAGGATTAGTGATGTGCACGTTAAAATAATCATAAAATTAAATACCCTCAGAATGAGACAGGCCAGAACGCTGTATGTGGTTAGTCATGAGGCCGCTCCTGAAACACTAACCCAGCTTTCTATGGAGAATTACTCCAAAGGCTAGAGGCGATGGAAACCCGCACCTGGTTCAGAGAACGCAGACATCTCTTTGGCCCCCTTGGTCAAGACAATCTGCCAGTACCCAGATTTTAGGGCAAACGTATTGAGGAACTTGGCAGCTCCTAGCCAATCTATGAGCTCATTACCTCGGGAAGGGGTGTTCAGCAGTCTTGGTGACTGCATTGAGCCCATGGTAGTTCCCACGGAACCTGAGTTCGTATGACACCTAAAGGGGCAGCCTTGGGGACAAACATCCCCGGGCTGTATCAAGGGCTGTTGGAGGACTCAATTACCCCTAGTGCTAGCATCTAAGAGACCGCATCCTTAATGCTGGCTGTCACCTTGTCCAACAACCTGTACATTCTGTTCTTCACAGGCATGCTGTTCATAGGCATTTATGAATATCGTGGGTACACCTGGGTAAGGGACAATTGGCAAACTGTCCCAGCTGCTACTGTCAGTCTCTCTGTTGGTCAGTGTAGGTGCGAGGCTGACACCCTCTGCTGACCCATCCTGCTCCTTAGAAGAAAGGAGGTTGGGAAGTGATTCATTATCCTCTTACATCCCATCATCGGTAACCAGAAGTAAGGTACGCTCAGATATATCAAAGTGGAGCTTGAAGCAATTGACATGAAGGACCCTTAAAAGGTTCCTGGAAGACTTATAGTCCATTAAGTAGGTGACATCACTCCTGCACTCCTACACCTCTTAAGGTGCAGACCAGTGGTCTTGCAGACTTCATCATCCACACTTTTTGACCAATCTGAAAGTTGACCAGAGTGGCATTCTGGTTGTACCACCTTTTCATGTCCCCCTGGGAGGCCTCCAGGTTCTCCTATTTGAGTTTTTCGTACCGTGTTGTATGGTTGTAGAGTGCTAGCAAGTAGCTCCACAATAATGCTTTGGAGGGGAGGCGAGGCCTGGAAGCTATTGAGCCCCGCGAGGGGAGTAACAGCATGCGGGTGGGGGATGGGCCAACATCCGAGAATCAAATGAAGTGGCGAGCGGGAATCGAAGAAAGACATACAGCAATAGCCAAAGTCCACCTACTAGTGGCCAGTGATCCGAGGAGCCCTCAAGGAGGTGAAGGCCGCGAAAGATCAATGGGATATACTAACGGTGAAATCTTGAGGAGCGGAGCACAGTGGAGAGGAGCCTCGATGTCGCCGGGTCCAGCGGGTGAGCCGAGACACCGCAGTAACCACTGAGAAAGAACAAGGGAATTCAGGTCTGAGCCCCCCATGGTGTTTGACTTACTAGGGAAGCCCCCACGCAGCTTGCCTGACTTTAAAATGGCCGCCGCTGGGACAAAAGCAAGGCATCCAAATGCAAGGTGTGATCTCACCGATGCAGTCGGCGCGACTTGGAGGTGAGCAAAGCTCGAGGGCACGGTAAAAAGTCAAAATATCGACTTCAAAATATCGAATGGACATAATATCGAGTTTTAAATATTGAATGGACAAAATATCGACAGGACAGAATATAGACATCAAAAATATCGTTTTTTAGGTAAGTAATGTAATATCGAATGTTACAAATATAGACAGTTTTTTACCCCTACGCTATCCAACACTTTCCCTACTGTTGCACCCACTGGAGTGGGAATAGTAATTTTAACCCCTACGCTATCCAACGCTTTCCCTACTGTTGCACCCACTGGAGTGGGAATAGTAATTTTAACCCCTACGCTATCCAACGCTTTCCCTACTGTTGCACCCACTGGAGTGGTAATAGTAATTTTAACCCCTACGCTATCCAACGCTTTCCCTACTGTTGCACTCTCTGGAGTGGGAATAGTATATTATAGTAATTAATTTTTACTATTAATTTAATTTAACACTGTTTTTAATAAAGTCAATATTTTTAACAACTATATTTTTGTAAAACGATATTTTGTACTCGATATTTTTGTACTTACCTGTTTGTAGATACAAACTCGATATTCTGTCCGTCGATATTTTGTCAACAATATTTTTGATAGTCGATATTCTGTCCGTCGATATTATGTCAGTGATCCCAAGGGCACACCATACTGCCAGCTGGGGTGATCCTGGGGTTCCACACAAGCTGTGTCTTGCCTTGAGAGGAAAAATGGGGAAGAGTTAACACTCAGCATTTTGCTGTGCTAGATAGGAGCTACCAAGATCGCCAGGGCCTCACTGCTGGGGCTTGAACCAGGCTGGAAACCTGACTTCGTGGCACAGTTCCGCCTGCCCTTGAGCGCTTTCCTCTTTCCACAATATGGAGCCCAGCATGACCTCAAGATCAACCCAGGGATCCAGCATGCAGCATCCAGCATTCAAGACCGCGACCTTCCCTGAGAGCTGGAAACACGCCGAGATTAACGCCCTACTGAAGAAACCGAAGGCGGACCCGAGCGACCTTAAGAACTTCCGGCCCATCTCCCTTCTTCCGTTCCCGGCTAAGGTCATCGAAAAGATCATCAACACCCAGCTCACATGCTACCTAGAAGACAACAACATCCTCAACCCCTCCCAGTCGGGCTTCCGCAAGAACCACAGCACCGAGACCGCCCTCATTGCCGCCACAGACGACGACAGACTCATGCTCGACAACGGTGAGACACCATCCTCCTGGACCTCTCCGCTGCCTTCGACACCGTCTGCCATCACACACTACGCACACGCCTCTACGACGCAGGGATCCGCGACAAGGCCCTGGACTGGATCACCTCCTTCCTCTGCGACAGAACCCAAAGAGTCCGACTCCCCCTTTCCACTCCGAAGTCACCAAGACGATCTGCGGTGTCCCGCAAGAATCATCCCTCAGCCCAACGCTATTCAACATCTACATGGCCCCACTCGCACGCATCGCCAGACTCCATGACCTCAACATTATCTCCTACGCCGACGACACCCCGCTGATCCTCTCCCTCACCAACGAACCCCTCACTGCCAAAGCCAACCTCCACCGCGGTATGAAGGCGGTCGCCGACTGGATGGAAGAAAGCCGGCTCAAACTCAACACAGACAAGACAGAGATCCTCATCCTCGGGCACAACCCCTCAGCCTGGGACGACTCCTGGTGGCCTACCTCCCTGGGCACCGCCCCCATACCGACCATCCACGCGTGCAACCTGGGAATCATCCTCGACTCGAAACTCACCATGACCAACCAGATCAATGCAGTCTCCTCAACCTGCTTCTACACCCTCCTCATGCTCCGCAAGATCTACAGATGGATCCCTACAGACACACGAAAGACCATCACACACGCCCTCATCAGCAGCAGGCTTGACTATGGCAACGCCCTCTACGCCGGAGCCCCAGCCAAACTCCTCAGCAGACTCCAAAGAATCCAGAACGCCTCTGCACGCCTGATCCTCGCCGTCCCCCGCCGAGACCAAATCACCCCCCTCCTGAGAAACCTGCACTGGCTCCCCATCGACAGAAGAATCACCTTCAAGCTCCTTATCCACTCACACAAGGCACTCCACAACACCGGCCCAGCATACCTCAACAACCGACTATCATTCTACGCACCCAACAGGAGACTCCGCTCTGCCGACCTCTCCCTGGCCGCTGTCCCACGCATCCACAGAACCACCTCCGGAGGCAGGTCCTTCTCCTACCGCGCTGCCAAGACAGGGAACTCCCTCCCTCTCCACCTACGGCAGACAGAAGAACCTCGGACCTTCAGGAGACTACACAAGACCTGGCTCTTCGACCACTAGCTGCAGCCCCCTCCTCCCGGCGCCTTGGGACCCTCGCGGGTATGTAGAGCGCTTTATAAATTGCTTGATTGATTGATTGAGCATGCTGCTTCCCCCACCACCATCCGGCCTTCTACCCCTATGGACATCTCCAACTCGGGGATCCCTCCAGACCCAAGACCACCACCCTTGAGTGCAACACCTCCTGAACACCTGGCTGAACGATGGCAAGAATTTCCTGCTCTGTAAATATGTAATGTATAAATGTCTAAGCCTAATCACTGTTAAAATGTAATCCTGAGTGAATTTGAAATGTGTATGTATATATATATATATATATATATATATATATATATATATATATATTACCTACTGGCGGTCGCCAGTAGGTATATATAGTTAGGATTTTTTCTCTATGGGATTTTTGAAAATTCTATGTCTAATAACTTTGGCGTTTGTGGACTGAATTGGCTGAAATTTTCAGGAAAATGGAACATTTTGTTACTGAGCAGCCACTGAAAATTTGGGGGGGTTTCGTCAAGGGGGGCCGAGAAAAAAGGGGGGTCCCAAAAGGCATTTTTCCCATGTTAATTTCCATAGGGCGGTTGGCCTCACTTTTAGCCCGAACGGCTGAATGGATTTGCACGAAACTTGGCAAAATTGTAGGGACTGTTAGCCTGATGTGCCTTTGCTAGGTCTCAAGATATGTGCTCCAGTGGATTTTGAGAAATTAACGTTCAAAAAAAGATATATATCTGTAAGCGCGCTCCGGGTAGCGCTCCGGTTCGCGTACTTGACGCGTAACGGAACTTCGCGAAGCGAAGCTGATTGGCTCTCCGGTGTCTGTCAACATTCTAAACAGTCCGGAGCGGCCGCCATCTTGTCTCTCGGTAGGATCGAGAGACAAGAGGAGGCCAAAACAAAGGGGGAAATGACCATAAGGGGGCATAGTAGATCCTCCCTGACCCCCTAGGTTTGATGTGGAGGCTTTAAAAGGGCCCCACGGGGCAAAAAAAATAATATTTTTTTTCTTTGTTTTTGCGTGGGGAGCGCCCGGTACGCGCACCGGGAAGCGGTCCGAGGAGCGTACTATGAGGAAAAAAGAAAGACAGGGTATAAAAATTTGGGCAATTTTGTTATAAATGGAAGGTAGTTCTGAAAAGAACTGTTTTTTTATTCTTTTTTTATTTTTATTTTTTATTAATTTTCTGAACATTTTTTTTATTTTTTTTTTATTTTTGAAAACTATTTTGTGTTTTTTTGTGTTTTTTTAGAGGAAATAACAAAAAAGCAGGGTTTGAACATGTCTCAACAGGAGCAAAAAAAAATAAAAAGGATTCATTGTTTTCTCATCTTGTTGCATTTATGATTTTCTCCAGCTTGGTTAATCAAAGTAATACTCTTCTCTCTATAACAAATAGTTCCTCCACAATATATACAAACTATTTTGTAGTGTTCAAAAGGAGCTTGAATATTGTCTGGTCCGGCGAATGAGCTTTGTCCACTGGAGGTGCTGGGGATGACATTTGGGGGATTGGCAGCAAGATCCCTTACTTGTGCTTGGGAAAGATTATTAGGGTGCCATCGCTCCATGTGGCAAATCATTGTATGATTGCCAAAGCTGTATTTCTTGTTGGGGTTGCCACGAGAAAGTATATTTTTACATATCAAACAAGACACCTGGGGTGTATTGACCTTATTTTGTCCAGGTGGAATTTTAAAAAATTGCCATATGTAGTGCTCTTTAATATGGCTCTGCCTTGGTGTTTCTGGCAGGAACTGCCTTACTTGCTCTTCCTCCTCCTTCTCCTCTTCGTTCTCATTATCTTCCTCTCTACCAAAGTCCAGTGTTGGAGGTGGTCCTTTTGGTGGTGGTGGTGGTGGTGGTGGTTGCTGAGAAGCACCAGCTGCAGCTATTACAGAAGCCATTGTGAAAAATAGGTCTTGCTCTCTGGAAGTAGAAAGTAAGAATGAGGTAAAAACAAGGAGGGGTTTTCATCATTTGGGAAAAAAAAATAGTTCTAAACCAATGAAAAGTGTTATTTTTAGGTCACATGACCTAACCTAACAACATTAGGAAACCAAAAGTGAAATGAACCAATGAAAAGTGTTATTAACAAGTCACATGACAAATCACATGACCTGTTATGCTTACGTTACGCGCTCCGCGCCGCGCCCCGGATCGCTTCCGGGAAGCTGCGCTTCGCGCTTCGCTTCGCGGACCGGAGCGCTTCCGGGTGCGCTGACGCGGCGCGTCATATGACGCATTACGCGACAACGCGATACTTCGCGATTACGCGATGCGTCACGATGTTGTTTTCTAACGTGGCAGTTGCGCAAACGGAACGTTTACCGGTTCGCGGACCAGGTCGCGGCAAGAAATTGAGCTAACGGGAAGCTACCCGGTTCGCGGACCGGAAGCGAAACAAAAAAATATATTAAAAAAAATACATTAAAAAATTGTATTAAAAACATAAAATATATTTTTCGATTTAAAGAAGAATACATTTTAAAGCTTTTGATATTTGCTATTAAAAAACCATTGAAATTCACTGAAAAAACCTTAGGTTATACACCATATATAGTTAGGAATTAGCATTTACAAAACCTTGAAAATTCACTGAAAAAACCATAGGTTATAGACCATATATAGTTAGGAATTAGCATTTACAAAACCTAGTTTTACTCACACAAAACCATTGAAATTCCATATATAGTTAGTTGCACTAACTATATATCGCGCACCCGCAATCCACTGCTGATGATGTCACATATTACATCATTCATGACATGGTCAGTGACATCACTGATGACATCACTGATGACATCTCAAATTACATCACTGATGACATCACTGATGACATCTCAAATGACATCACTGATGACATCACTGGTTTGACATTACTGATCACATCACTGATGACATCATTCATGTGATAATACGATGAACTTCTTCAGACTCTAATATAACCTTAGATACACTCAGTGTAAACAGACACTCACAGACTGTCACTCATCCATGAAGTTACACACACACCTAGTCAGTCATGCAAAGAATCAATCACACCTCCATTTTCTCAACTATACAGTTATACACACCTTACTTATTCAAACACATACTAACACATATTTACTCTCTTATACAATCCCGGATACAAGTTCACAATGATCCATACAGCCACTCACACATTCACTGGCTCTTATGCACAGTTATTTATATATGTCAACTCTCACATGTACTGTGTTTTACATATGTACTTACTTTGACAAGTAGCACTGAGATATCCATTCACTCACCAATACACTCATGCACACAGTCAACCCCCCATACAGCTGTTTCCACATGCACTTTTGAACCCATACATCTAGTGAATCAACTGCTCACACATCTATGCACAGAGTCATACACCTACCAGACACCCACACACACACTCAGTCTCCCATACAAATACATGGGCAACCAATCAATAACCCATATAGTTACTCATATAGCTACTGATCAACACATGCATCAGTTTACAGAACAAAAGATATAATGATGCAGAAATTAAGACAGTTTAGTCACTAACCCATGCACTCAGTGAGACACATTTAATCACTCACTCATACAGTCAGTCATGCACCTACTAAATCCTTCATCCAGACACTTATAAATCCACTCATTCTTCAATATGTAAGACATATTTTAACTTTACAGAAACATACAGTCATTGGATGCTGTCATCAGTGATGTCATCTGTGATGTCATTTGAGATGTCATCAGTGATGTCATCAGTGATGTCACTGACCATGTCATGAATGATGTAATATGTGACATCATCAGCAGTGGATTGCGGGTGCGCGATATATAGTTAGTGCAACTAACTATATATGGAATTTCAATGGTTTTGTGTGAGTAAAATAAGGTTTTGTAAATGCTAATTCCTAACTATATATGGTCTATAACCTATGTTTTTTTCAGTGAATATATATATATATATATCCACTAGTATATGTAGGAGACCTTTCTACTACCATTCCTATGTGATATTAGAGTTTACCTGTTTGTTTCTCTTCCTTGAGTGACTTTACAAGTTGTACAATTGCAATGTTTCCCTCCTTTCACTCACCTTCTAAATATAACTTTAACCACTAGTATATGTAGTAGACCTTTGTACTTACTACCATTCCTATGTGATTTTAGAGTTTATCTGTTTGTATCTCTTCCTTGAGTGACTTTTCAACTTGTACATTTGCAATTTTTCCCTCATTTCACTCCACTTGCACATCTGCAATTTTTTCATGTTTATATCTCCTTTGTAACTCATGTAATCCAAAGTCCTTATGTAACGCAACTGGTTCTTTTGTAAAGCACTCTTACACTTCAGGTAATATTCTCGCTAAATAAAATCACATTAAATAAATAAATAAAATAAACAGCCTAAAACTAAATGTGGACAAGACGGAGGTCCTGTTCTTCTGTCAGGCCTCTCCTCCATCCGCAGGGTTATGGTGGCCAGCAGAATTGGGCTCACCACCGTCTGCAGCAAATACAGCGAGGAATCTGGGCATCAAATGGGATTCAGACCTATCTTTTGCGACCCAAGTTCGACACATTTCCTCGTCCCGCTTCTGGTAGCTAAGCAGCCGAAGGAAATGTCTGCACTTATTATCAGAGGAAAGCCGCAGGATCATAGTCCATGCTACTGTGACCTCTCAGCTAGACTATGCAAACAGTCCATACAGGGGGCTACCTTCTTATTTTATCAACAGCCTCCAGATGGTACAAAATGCGGCAGCGAGATTTTTACGACTGGTCCCATTCTGTCATCATATCTTCCCTCATATCAGGTAATTCCTTTGGCTCCCGGTAGCGAAAAGGATAGACCCCGGCCTTTTATGCCCTGCATGATAAAAGGCCTAGATATCTCAGACATAGGCTTTGCCCATATCAACATAAACGCACTCTGAGATCCAACTTCCGTCACCTGCTTTGTGCACCTCGCTATGCTAAGTCTCGAATAGGAGGCAGGTCCTTCACAGTGAAGACTGCCCGGTTGTAGGACTACTTACCCTCTTATATGTACTTGGATGAATTGGAACACAAGTTCAGAAAGATCCTGAAGACCTCGCTCTTTAGCCAAGGCTAGCCTCCATGTTGGCCCTGATCCCCCTTCTATTTAATCCACTCAGCGCCAGGACACCTGTGTGAGGTAGCTGTTGCGCTTTATAAATGACACTATTATTAATATTATTATTATTATTATTATTATTATTATTATTATTATTATTATTATTATTATTATTATTATTATAAAGGAGACCATTCTCCCAGTGTATCAGGTGATTTCAAGAGGTGTCATCAGCTGCCTGGGCCTCGGGCGGCTGCCATAGATCGACAAGAATAGGGCATTCCCTCTGCGCCTTACAGAACTCCTCCTTAGTGGCACCCCCTTCCTACTGCCAGTTGACCAGTTCAGGCAGCTTTGCCAGTTAGGCCACATCCTCCCCTGTAGGCTTGGTGGCGTTGTCCTCAGGGTCAGCCTCAGGGGTGGATTTCCCCTGCAAAACACACAAGGTGAGGGACGGAATGTTGCACAGTAGCAAAACATTCACCCCCAGTCACAGATCTGCGTTTAATCCATCGTTATTTTGCACACCACGCCACCCCAGTTTAGACATGGCCATATGCTCCTTGGGTTGCCGGTTAACTGGGTTGTGAACCCTGGTCAA
This sequence comes from Lissotriton helveticus, assembly GCF_964261635.1. Lineage (NCBI taxonomy): Eukaryota > Metazoa > Chordata > Amphibia > Caudata > Salamandridae > Lissotriton > Lissotriton helveticus. The sequence goes on along the minus strand of NC_136064.1, from coordinate 50,100,377 downwards.
GCAGTAACCAAAATCCTAGTCATGGTAAGGCACCAGCAATCCCACAATTAACCTGAGCTCACACTCAGGTATCTTGGCACAGAGCAGTAAGGCTAAACTTGAAGGTAATGTGTAAAGCATTTGTCAACACTTCAAACAGTAAAGACAGTGAAAATACCACACAAAATGATCCCACAATAGGTTAGAGAAATAGAATATAATTTAATTATTAAAACAAGGCCAAAATTACAAAACACCAATCAGAGAAACCGGTGCTGCTGAATTTAAAAAAATTTAAGTGACAGTAGTGCCATAAAGCACAAAGCACTAACAAGGGATATCTGGCTGCGCCAGACTGGGACAAAGTCAAAAGTTCAGGCTAACTGCAATGGAGCACAGGTCACCTACAGCGACCAAGTTAGGCAGGCTGAACGAAAATACCTGAATTCTAGGTGTGTTGACGGGGCTTGTGATACAGTGTTTCGGTGTCGTCGTGGACGCTGTCTTCAACTTCAAATGAGAGGACCATGCACCGGTTAGAGCATCGCGCAGGTGCTGTTCTGAAAATGATGCGTTGACTTTGACTCTCGCATCAGCAACTATGTGTTGATGCTAATTCAGCAGCAGGGGTGATGTGTTGGTGCCAGGCCATACAATGGTGGTGATGCATCAGTTCTGATTCATGCAGAGGTATTGATACACAGTTCTGTTTGGCACAGCAGCAGTGATATGTCGGTTCAACAGTGGATGTATCGGTTCTGTGGAGCAAACACCTTAGGCCTACTTACATGGGTCCAAGACTTGGGTGGCACCACTTAGCAGGCAGAATCATAGATGGCAGAGACCAGGCGCAGAAGGAGGGTGGTTAAAATTAATTTATGTCCCTGGGACTTCAGTTCAGGAAGTCAGCCAAGTAGCCCCTGGAGTCACTCTGGATTCTGGGTTCAAGTAATGCAGGCCCAGTCCTACTCACAGAGCAAGAAGGCAGCAGGTAACAGGTCAGCAGAGCAGAAGTGCAGCAGAGTAGCAGCTCTTTCAGCATCTCAGCACTCCTTGTTCCTGGCAGATTATCCACAGGTCCAGAAGTGTACTGAAGTGGTGGTGTCTGTGGTCCAGTACTTATAACAAGTGGTGCATTTGAAGTGTGGGAGACTTCATAGACAATCCTTTGAAGAGTACAGATGTCCTGTCCTTCCTGCCCTAGCTCCAGACTCACTACAGGGCGGTATGCAGCCCTTCGTGTGGGGACAGGAGACAGCCTTTTCAGGTGTAAGTGAGGCTGGGTTCAGCTCCTCCCTCCCATCCCGCCAGGATAGCTCATTGAGTCACACCTAAGCTCCCATTGTGTTTGGCTGTCATGGGGGAATACACAAAGCCCAGCTGACGCTCACCCCAGACATGGGATCAGAGACAGGCAGCAGGCATCAAATGACTAATGCAAGAAAAATTGCAACTTTCTAAAAGCATACAGTAACAAACTACAGGCGGTAGCCCATAAACCCGGTAGAGACCAGGGTAGAGGTGTGTAACATTAAACAGTGTCTCAGAAGGTATTATTTGTAAGGCAACTTCTAAGGGAGCACAATTAATTGCTGTAAGCACGGAAGGGTGAGCACGGACATAATAATTCGCAAAGACATGTAGCATTTGAAAGACTTTTGTATATATTTAGTCATATATTTAAAGACAAACAAAGCAATGTATAACATTGAATGACATGTCACCTGTGTTATACTGTGCACAAGTGCTCGTGAAGTAGTGAATGGGGCTGGTGACACATGAGGGAGTATGTACAGTGGACAAGGGATGCATACAAGACAAAATATATATACAAGGCGTATTCGTAATATTGCCCATACAATGAATGCAGATAATACAAGGTAATTTAAATGGGCAATCACGAGAGACGCACAGTAAATTACGCTGTGAAAGTCAATGGTGTTTGGGCCTATATATAATGTTAGGCGATCATCAGGACCAGGATACAGGTTGCTAGGAAACAGTGCTGTGGGGGAAAATAAAAACACTCAATTGTGGACCAAGGTAGTGGTTGAAAGGAGAAAAGGGAAAGGCGATGATGGCAAAAGAGTGAGCCAAATTGGGTCTACGACAGGCTAGTTGCGACAGGAAAGGCCTGTATGAGCATAGATGGAGGTGGGTAGCGCTCTAGCAGAAAATATACCCCTAGTCTAGGCTCTGAGCGAAAGGGAGAGGTGATGGGTGGTGGCGGTGTTGGAAACAGACCTGGAGGATCTGAAGTATCAAGACCAAATCAGATGGGCCCTACAAGTAAACTTGCTGCATCAGGAGAGTTAAACAACGCGTGACGTAGGAGCTGGAAAGGAAAAGCAGATGTGAGGGGAAGACTGAGCGGGGAGAAATGGTCAGGAGGCGCTGAAGAGCGGAAAAAGCGTACTGGGAGCGAATGGATCGCGGAGGAGGAGAAGGGGTCTCAAGCGAGTAGCTGTTGAGATCGAACTGTGGGAAAAACTAAAGAGGGATCAAGGATGGGGCAGCGCGGAGGTGTGAGGCAACTGCAGGAGCCGCTGGAGACTATAGCATAGATGCATCAAGCAATAATGCGATCGCAATCGCTGCAAAACAGCGATTGCGATTGCAATTCCCACTTCCGCAATGCATCAAGTACAAAACCAGCAAATAGCGAAATCGCAAAACAAAGAATCGCAAAACCATTTTGAAACCTCCATTGCAAATCCTTAACAGCGATTTTCCACAAATTTTGTGAAATCAATAGCGAATTCGCAATCAAATTGCGAATTCGCTAATAAATCGCAAATCCCATTCATCAAAAATCTCAAATTGCGAAAATACCCCAAATCGCTAAATACGAGTCACAATTTAGGGAGAAGCCAAACCAGGTGGTAACCATGAAGTCCAATTGGTGAAAAAAAAAAAAATCTAACAAGAAACAGAAGTTGGGTAAATCAAACACACTTAAGGAGACTCAGTAGGAGCATGAGGAAAGTCGCAATGCCAGGTCTCTACATCGTGGCAAGGCGGCTGAGGCTCCAGGCTGCAGCCCAGAACCGACGCAGGATCCAGGAGCGCATCTTCCGGCTGTGGATTACACTCCTAGGACAGACTGAAGAGGAGATCTACTCCAAATACAGGCTCAATGGGGCAATGATTAATAAGCTCATCAGAGACCTTGACCACCTGATGCAGCACCCAACGTGGAGGACCAGTGCCGTGCCCACCCATGTACAGGTCCTGTGCTGCCTGCACCTCCTGGCCTCCGGCAGCTTCCAGGGAATAGTCGCATATACAGGGGGTATATCCCAAAGTACACTATCACGCTGCCTACAGAATTTCCTGGACGCCATGCTGAGCCGGATACACCACTACATCACCTTCCCAACAACCGAACAGGACTTAATGCCAACAAAACTGGACTTCTATCACACCGCACAATTCCCCCATGTAATTGGCTGCATCCACTGCACCCACATTCACATCTGTCCACCCGCAGAGGCGGAATACATGTACCGGAAGCGCAAGTCATACCACTCCCTCAAAAACCAGATGGTCTGCAATGCGAAGACCATCATCACAGACATCGTGGCACAATACCCGGGGAGCACTCATGATTCGTTCATCTTCAGACACAGCGCCATACCACCCGCTTGGCCAGGGGTGATTTTGGCGAGGGACATCTCCTAGGTAAGTACACATGCCCACATACAGTATGTTAAGACCTTGTTGCCGCGCATAACAGGCACTGACCCTCTGCTCCTCCCTTCAGATGACAGCGCCTACAGACCCCGTGAATACCTCCACACCCCATACCTCAACCCTACAACACCACAGGAATGGTGGTACAATGCTGCGCATATACACACCAGAAATGTGATAGAGCGGACATTTGGCATGTTAAAGAGTCGATTCTGCATCCTCCACAAGACTGGCGGCGCCCTGAAATACCGGCCTGAGATCTGCCGCATCGTGGCCGGGTGCGCCATACTCCACAATATTACCACCAAGCGGAGGATACCTGTGGAGGTGTCTGGTAGTGAGTCGGAGGGGGACAACCTGCCACCTGCACATGTGCATCATGCACATGGGGAGAATCCTGCTGAAGGTCACAGGCGCTACACCAACATCACACAGAACTATTTCTAGTGCACCCATTCCCCTCACACAACACTGCGTTCATGCAAGTCACATGAATGATTGACATGAGGAAGACTTGTGTTCAAAATAAAGCTTCCGTTTAATTTACAAGCTCTCAATGTGCTTTAATCGGCAAACAATAGTACAATTGTATTCAGACATACAGGCTCATGTAACCTGAACAGGCGTGCGTGGTTACCTCACCACGGCACTGCCGGAATTGTCTAGTAACTTGTGCCTCCTGCCAGACGCACCCTCTCGCCTCTCACCCTCCACATTGGGATTGTTTTGTCGTGATGCAGTGTTGGCCCAGGAACTGCGGAGCCTTTCAGATTGCACCGGCACAGACAGGATGCTGAGGCTAGATGTCCCTTCACTGGCATCATCCCCCCCTTGCATTGCCATGGTCGCCCGCCTGCTGGTTCTCCACAGCGGTGGTGACCTGCTCCAGGGCCCTTGCAACATCAGCACAGCCTTGGACCATCTGTATCTGCATGGCCAATGATCTGCGCGAAAGCTGGGAAGTGGCGTTCCCAATCAGGTGGTTTGATCGTGTGTAGGCTGATAGCCATGTAAGAAGCTGCCTGTTGCGTCTGCGGGTGATGTACTGCTGCACCACCATCAGTTGGTTGCTCTCCTTGACCTCTGTGGTCAGCTCCTGCACACTCTCAGTGAGTAGACTAATGTTGCGTGCAGTTTTATATAGCTGCAGCTTCATTGCTGCCATGTGCTGCACCTGTTTACGGTGCACAGCAAGCATCCGTGCCTCAATGCCCATGCCCAAGTTGTGTGCCTGTTGCTCCATGTCTGCTGTGGTGGGCACAGAGCGCTGCTGCCTCAACCTGCTGCTTGCGTGGGACCTCACACTTGCTGGGCGTCGTGTCTGCCTCCTGGGTGGGGGTGGGATCTGCTCCACTGCCATGCGTGCCGAGTGGTGAGGTTGTTCTCCACCTGTAGCTGCAGGGGTGGCCCTGTGTCTTGGTCCAGGTGCTGGTCCAGGTGCTGGTGCTGGCTAGCTCTCTCCCTCCGTCTCATCAGGTGTCTCCGCAATGTGGAGTATCTCACTGTCAGACGTGTCATCATCTGCAGCACCTGTGATATGGATGAGTGCATGATTAATGATATGATTTAGGCACCTGGGATGTAGCAATATGCATGCAGGCTTGCATTCCCTGACTGGCTTTAGGGGTCTGTTTCACTTGACTATTCTCACTGTGTGTAGCTATCAGGGCACATTGACACACTACAGGTCCCAAAATGCATTTGGGCGTTTGGGAGGAGTAGGAACTGGATTACTAGTGTTACATATATGGCTTTCTCTGGGGGCATGGGCATTGTTGGTGTACGGGGTCGCTCTTTCCTTGAGATTGGTGTGTGGCACGGGAGGTGTCCAGTTGAGTCACGCCCACGCAGGCTGCAGGGTTGATGGTGTCCTCCACTAGGTCCTCCAAGGGTGTGTTCTCAGGGACTGTGGAGTGTCCTCCTCCCGTAGCCAGTCTCTCCCCCAGTCTCTCCGCAATGCGCTCCTTGGCACGGCCTCTGAGGTCGTACCATCTCTTTTTTAGGTCATCAATGGACCGGTGCGTGACTCCCACCGCGTTGACCTTAGCCTTGATGCGCACCCAGATGCGCCTCTTGGTAGCCTCAGGGACCTTCTGGGACATCTTCCCAAAAAGTTGGTCATGGTCCCTGCTGACTCCTTCTATCAGGTACTCCAGTTCTTTTTCTGAGAATTTGATTTTGCGCTGCCTGGGTTTTTCACTTTGTCCTGCAGCTTCCTGGGACATTGTGGTATTTATTTGTATCCTGTATTGGGACTGCAGGTTGTGTATCTTGGATCTCAGTGCTCTGCCTCCTCCTGTATCTGTGATCCAAATGATACATGGAGCAGGCTACTTCCTGGTAGTAATGTCATCATTGTGCTCAAAGTGCAACTTCACGTTTTTGCAATATCGCAACCTGCGAGATCGCTAATTGCGATTTCGGTAGTTGCGAAATCGCAATTTGGGGGTAGGAAACAGCCGATTCTGCGATTTTATAGCGATTATAGCGAATTCGCATTTGCCGATTGCGGCCTGTTGCGATTCGCTGATATTTACCGATTTTGGTGATGCATCACATTCTGCGATTTCTAAATAGCGATTCGCAGAGTGGGTGCTTGATGCATCTGGGGGTTAGCTACTTACAAGGTGTACAAAGATGGATAGGAGCCCCTTGGAAAAAGTGGGTCCAGGAAGGGAGATAGACTGATTGGTCGGGAGGCTTCTGTGAAGGCTGCGGGTTCGGGAGACCTTCACGGTGCGTCCATCAAAAATGAGTTAAGGGGAGGGGAGTGTCAAGCAGGGTACGGGATAAATTACAGGGGAGTGGGTAGGAGGTGGATGGCACAATAACCTACTGAAAATGTGAAGAGCGCGTCTGGTGTGGAATCAAATGACTGCGGGAAATGATCTCGGGGGGAGGAAATCCCTGGGCAGAGGAATTGGGCTATCCAGCTGGCGTGAGTATGGCAGGTCTAGTCAGGCTGGAAGTGAGGGAACTAAATGCCGTTAGCCGGCAGTCACATGTTAGCGTGATATGTGAAAATGTAGGAAAAAGACTAGAAGGGAAACGGGGGGGCATGAAGGAAGTGTGAAATGGGAGAAAAAGAAAGAAGGGCATAGAGACCATTTATTACAAACAAGGTGATGATTTGAAAAGAGTACGGGGACATACATGTCTATACGGGCAGCATGTTAAAATGGAATTAAAAGAATTCAAGCTGTAATGTAATTACAAGTGTACACTGGAAAACACATCGCCAAGGATTATGTAGGAAGCAATTGAAAACAAACAGTAATGTAGTTACATTCGAGACAGGCAAATTTACATGAACGATCGCAGATCAAATGTTTGCAATAGCCAAACTTGCAGGGTGTGTGTGGGCTCAAATAGGGAGATGAGCTAAAAGGTGCAAAATTAATTGTATACAGAATATTTACAAAGTATATGAAAAGCCAAACTCATTCAAGGGATCGTAAAAACATGATTGGATAGATCTTGCATCATGCATACAATGGATAGTGATAGTGAAGGTTGGATTATCAGGGGAAGAGAGGATGCGTCGTCTTGGCCTAGTAACAGGTCCTGGTATTGTTCCACTTGTCTTAAGTGTTTAAGCCACATTCAACAGTATTGCAGCGAGCTATCCAACAGCACTCACACCTGTTGAGAAGGTGCTGCAGGTTCCCACCCCTAAGTGGTAGGGTAGGCTGGTCTATGACTTCCCAAGTGAAGTTAGTCTCTTTGTGGCCTAGCTCTTGGAAGTGAAGTACTAGGGGGGTGTTTGGTGTTCCACATCTGATTCGGCTTCTGTGTTGGAATTTCCGGTCCATTATCATTTGGGTTGTTTGTCCTATGTAGAAGAGGTTGCATGGGCAATGTATGGCATGGATGACACTACAGTTGGTAAAGCTTTTTAGTGGGTAAGAGCGGTCATAGAATTAAGATTCTTTTGTGTTGAGCTATGTGCAGCAGGCAACACATCTCTGGCATTTGTAATGGCCTATGGTGGGTAGCAAGCCCCAGGTTCATGTGATGTTTTCTTCTCTGTTGGTTCCTTTAGGCCAGGTTAAGGGGGTTCCTGGAAAATGTCTTGGGTAATCAGGGTGTTCAGATTTCTTTTGATGATTTTGGAGATTTTGTTGCTGGTTGGAGAAAAGGTGGATATGAAGGGAATACGAGTGTTCTTCTTTTTCTAAGATTTTCCTGTGGTTATACCAGGCACGTGTGTGGGCTCTCATAACCAATCTTTTGGGATAGCCACGTGAGATGAATTTTTCCATGAGTACGGCTGCTTCCTGGAAATAATCCTTCCTCCATTTGCAGTTGTGGCAGATGCAGAGGAATTGTCCGCAAGCCAGACCTTCGCGCAGGCCCCATGGATGGAAACTGGAATGCAATAGGAGAGTGTTGCGCTCTGTGGGTTTTCTGAAAAGGGTTGTGCCTATTTTGTATTCTTTGACCTGCAATGAGAGGCATAAAAAAGGGAGGTTGTTCTCCTTGGGATCGGCCCTGAATTTGAGGAGTGGTTGGCAAATATAAAGCTAGTCAAGGAACTGTAGTAGGGTTTCTTGGGTTCCTCTCCAGATTAACAGAATATCATCAATATAGCGACGCCAGAAAGAGATATTTGTTTTAAAAGGATTCGGGGGGCAAGATCTTGTTTTTTTCCAGTTTATGTACGTAGAGTATAGCAAAGTTGAGGGCAAAGCACGCCCCCATTGAGACTCCCTTGATCTGTAGGTAGAAGGTATCCCTATAGAGGAAATTGTTTTTGCCTAGGGCAATTTCGAGGAGGGCCATGACAAAGTAAGTTGGAATATGTGTAGGTAGTGGTCTTGAAGTGAGAAGATCGTTTGTGACTGAGAGGCCTTCCTTGTGAGGGATATTCGTGTAAACTGGCTCAATGTCGATTGACCATCAGGTCAGTGCCTGTGATGAATGGAGTGTCTTCTATGACGTTGATAAGGTCCATGCTATCCTGGACATAGGTTTATGTAAGCGGGACAAATTCTTTGATTATGGCATCTTTATATTTACTAATTGGCTCGAGGATGGAGCCTCATCTGGAGACTATAGGTCTGCCAGGAAAATTGTGTACATGTTTGTATACATCTTTGTATACAAACATGTATTTTTATGTTTTGGGAAGGACATATATCATAGGTGTGCGTGGATGGCGGCTGTTAAGGAAAATGGATTCTTTGTCTGTGATGATGTCCTGGGATCTAGCTAGTTCAGTGACTTCTTGGATCTTTGCTCTTATATCTGCTAAGGGATCCCGTGCTAGAGCCAGATAGGGATTTGCGTTACATAGTTGTCTTAGTATTTCAGCGTTATTTTTTTCTTGGTTCATAATAATGAGGCCACCACAGTTAACGGCTGATTTTATGATTATATACTTGTTGGATGTAAAATTTGTGAGCGCCTGTTTCTCAATAAGGTCAGATTGTAAGGCATGAATTCATGTTCAGCCTGGATAGTTATGACCTTATGTAAAGCCTGACTCCCAAAGGTGAGGATTTCAGGGGGCATAGGAACCGATGATGGGTGGAATGTAGAGGGTGGTTGGAAAGGCGCCCGACAATTCTGATCCCGTAGTGGTCTCTCTGCAAAGAATTGTTTCAATCTGATTCTCCTGAAAAATTGTCGGAGGTTTTCTCGTAGTTCGAAAAAATTGCTTCTGCCAGTGGCGACAAAAGAGAGTGCTTTGCTTAGGAGAGTGATTTCTTGGTCTGAAAGATCATGTTGAGAAACGTTGAAGATGGGGAGAGTATGCGGAGTGTTGGCAGTGGTGGTAGTGGATACGTTCATTGTTGAGGGCCCCATTGGTAAAACTTGCGGCGGGTCTGATTCTCTCCTGAGTATTGGTATTGGTAGTTGCCCCTCGAGCGGCCACTGCCTCAGCCCCGGTTTGTATCGAAAAAAACCTCCAGGAGGAGTGGTTGTGGTCTCTGTGGTTCGAAGTGCTGGGACCTTCACCAGTGCTTGAGTCATCAGCTGAGGCGTTGGAGGAGTACTAGAAGGTTACTTGTTGATTGTTGCGAAATCTACCCCAATTCTTTTCTTGTCTGGGTGGTTGGTAGGGCATGTAGTAGAATTCGTCACAAAGGTACCGGTACGTTTTTTTGTTGTCGTAACTTTTGAAATCTTTTTGGATTTTGTTAATCTTTTTGTTTTGTTCAAGGGTGTTCAAGGGTGTCAAAGTTAGAGATAGTGATATTGATTTTATCAAGGAGATTCTTAGCATCCACTAAGGTACTGTCTTCCAAGAAGAGTTTTTCGAGTTCGTCTATTTCCTCGAGTTCTTTGTGTCTGTGTTCACTGGCTGTGTCGATGCCAAGGACCATACAGCATCTTGAGCAAGTGGTGACCAGATGGTTGAAACCAGATCTGAATTTGGGGTCCTGTGTAATGATGGCGGGTGGGTTGCGGATTTGTAGTCCTAGAGGAATAATGCAGGATTTGATTTTAAATACTCAACCATCTCATCTGGTCTTGATTCTTCAGACCCCCCAGGTCAGTTTCCAACATCCATCCATCCATTCATTGTATGGGCAATACTACAAATGTATCTTGTACATATAATTTTTCTTGTTTGCACCTCTTATCTGCTGGACATACTCCCTCACATGTCACCAGCGCCGTTCACTAATTCACGAGCACTTGTGCACAGTATAACATAGGTTTCATGTCATTCAATGTCACACAGTGCTTTGTTTGTCTTTAAATATATGACTAAATATATACAAATGCATAAAAGAACAATTGATGGACAGAATACAGACATTCACCCAAGTACAGAGATCTGGGCCTAAATCCATCATTTTTTTGCTCACCATGCAATTTCAGTTTGAACCCAGCCATATTCACATCAGTCTTGAACCTGTACCCAATGGGAACAGTCTGAGCCAAACTGCAAGGCCAGGTCCTCCCTGGACTGGAAACAAGCATCCTAGGACCAGTTTCGGTGTTTCACCCTCATCAGCCAGATAGTTGGACTCCAGTGCCATGGAGAGGACAGGACCCACATCTGGGAATACCCGTTCCGACTCGGGGTGACAAATGCAAGAAGAACAATTGATGGACAGAATGCAGAACAAGGTCATACATTCACCCCAGTAGAGAGAACTGGCCCTAAATCCATTGTTTTTTTTTAAACTCAACCATATGCAAATCAGTCTTGAACCTTGTGCCCAATGGGAACAGTCAAGCCCGAACTGCCAGGCCTGGTCCTCCCTGGACTGGAAACAAGCATCCTAGGACCGGTTTTAGGGTTTCACCCCTCATCAGCCAAGATAGATTGACTTCAGTGGCATGAAGAGCACGGGCCCCACGTCTGGGCATACCCGTCCCACTCGTTGTGACAAATGCAAAAAGAACAATTTATGAACAGAATGCAGAACAATGTCATAGATTCACCCCAGTACAGAGATGTCATGTTGTAAAGCCCTGCGCTATATTATACCTGCGTCAGGTATAATGTATGCACGGTGGGCATTCCGTCGCAAGGAAGCCTCGATTGTAGCAGGCGTAAGGAGTGAAGCAGCACAGCAAGTATAGGCCGCCCCTGAGCAGTGCTGGAGTTGCGTCGCGCTTGCGACACGACTCCAGCACTGCATCACCTTTACACTGACAGATGCGTGCCGCATCTGTCTATCCTTGCGCCACGATGCGGCACATTCTAAATGGGGCGCATCCATGGTGGTGCACGGATTTTTTAACGTCACGCAAAATAACTGGTGCATCCGTGCTAATTTGCAGGGATGCACCAATTATTGTAAATCTGCCCCTTAGTATTTACAATTTTAAGTGTGCACTATGTGAATAGTCTCTATAGATCATGTCTACTAGGATCATAATAATTAAAATGGACATCTAAAGATAGTGTTAATATGAATGACCCCAAGTTTATCCCCAATCAGCTAGTCTAGAACTTCAACCTTGCTTGCCGCATCCTGTTTTAACTCTGCTTTGTTGCTGGGTCATGTAATACATACCCACGGGCACTGGATTTACGTGGCCGGAGAGGACCAAATTATGCGGCAGGGGAGAGTAAACTATGCGGCAAGAAAAGGCAAATTATGTGGCATAATGGAACACATTTTGTAATAGCATTACTTCATTATTCTATCGTTTTTAAACTTTGTAATACTCTCTGGGCATTGGCTGGACATAATACGTGATGTTGCATTTTTAGTACTATTTGAATTTTTGTGCTAGAAACAAAATATTTTTGGGGCTAAAATCTGCAGATTATACAGCAGATGATGAATTATGTGGCAAATACGGTAAATCTATAATTATGCGAAAATCGCCCCACAAGGGCATAATTCCAATGGCCATTTACATACCCATCATCTGCTGCAGGACTTCAGGGCTGCATAGGACAAGCAGTATCTCCACCGCCATCTGATTTCTTCCTTTACCCTTCCCTCATGAGCGAGAGTTTATCTATTTTTTTCTCCTCAGCATCTCGATGGGGCTAGTGGGTCCATCTTTCGCTCAGAAGCCTGGATTGGATTAGTAGCAACATTTAGCTGAACACAATGCTTCCATTTGAAGCTTTCAGAAGCATCAGTGCATGTTACATTCAGCATCCCATTAGTGCTGAAACTAGAGCTTTCAGCTGGGTCCGTCTCCAGGATGCATTTTACCTCCTTACTGCTTGTCAGTATTGAGCAATGCAGAAAGAGTAAATAAGGCTCATGGCTCTCTTGTAAACACGCGAAGTAAAGAATGATTACCCCACATTCCCTGCACAAGAAAGTTTTTGTTGATTAATGTTTTAGGGCCAGATGTAGGTAATTCTAATTTACCGATTCTTAAATACCGAATTTTACCGATTCGATATTTATGAATCGGTAAATTTGAAGGTGGGAGATGTAGGTACATTTTAAATTTGATTTACCGAATCGGTAACAATCGGTATTTTTCGGTAAATACCGAATCGGTATTGCCCATTGATTCCTATGGGCTGTGAAGCCCATAGGAATCAATGGTAAATACCGAATCCTGCAAGGGTGCAGGGGGTGTCACTTTGACACCCTCTAGCACCCCAAATACAGGCATGTGTGACATGTGGCACACATACATGCCCTAAGGGCATGTCTGTGTGTCACATGGCACAGGTGTGCATGCACAGATGTGCATGCACACCTGAATTCGGTATTTTACCACCCAATAGGATTGGGTGGTAAAATACCGACTGTTAAGGGCCTGTGGCACTCTTAGGAGTGTCACCTACATGTGGATTTACCGAATCGGTAATATTACCGATTCGGTATTTTACAGAATCGGTAAATTTACCGATTCTGTAAAATGATGGCCCCTACATGTCAAACACCAAATACCGGTCGGTAACGGCCGAAATCGGCCGTTACCAACCGGTATTTGCTCTCCTACATCCGGCCCCTAGGCTTCATTCTAAGGCATCATGCAAACTTAAGATAACCAAAATACACCAACCATGTTAATCTGAGTTAAGGAATGTAATGTATGTTAGCATCATCAAAAATATAGGGGGGGTACACAGGTAGGAGTTTTTGTTGGGACATCCATCCTACAGTTCACACAATGACTGCGTTGAGTGGGTGGAAGAGCAGGTGGGCAATTGGATTGGTTATGTGAGTCCACTAGCAGAGTAGATGAGTTTAGGGGAAAATGCTGGATTGAAGAGGTCCCAACAGCATCTTTACAGATTCATATTTTTTCTATGTGTATATTTATTTGATGTACACAATATCCATGGATTTGCACTGGTATCATCGGGTCTCTGATCTCTCTGCTTATTCCAACGCAGAAGAGGCTCCCAACGAGGAGTGAAAGCCCAATGTGCTATTCTAGACAGAGGTCCACCTAATGCAAATCAGTACTGACCCTGATCCTCATGGAAACAGTCCATCCCGAACATTGGACATCTTACTCCTCCATCCTAAATCCCACTGCTTTTGTAGTTGGGAAAATCTGGAGTTACGCCTCCCTCTCCCGAATCTCAGTTACTGCGCTACGCCCCTGCTCGAATATTCCATCCACTGCCTTCCTTGGTGTCTCTAGTGGAAACCTACATTGCGATCAGGAAACGAGCAGGAGGGCTTTTTGTATCAGGACAGAGGTGACCCACCTCTTATCCCAATTTCATCTTGCTGTCTCTATAAATATCTGTGTGCATGACATGGTATTATGTTGTGATATGATAAACATGCCTCACTGTCAGTCAGAGGACAGCCAAGAAAAGGCAGGCAACATACACTTTGAGCAGGCTGCTGCACAGGTGTGCATGAAATTTAGAATGACGTCACTACGTAGAGCATACCTTTTCCAAGCCCATCACTACCATAGAAATGAGAGGAGTAAAGTTAAACTGCATCTGTGATGATTTAATCTAACCATGGATGTTAAAAGACTGCAGCTCAAACCTCACCTACAGTGATCCTACCCTTCCCACACTGTGAGAAATCGGAAAGGGTAGTCTCAATTTGTGATCCTAGGGCAGGGGGTTGCATGTGACTGTGTGTAAAGAAGCCATGCGATGCTTCTGCCCTGGAAAATTTCTATTGTGCTTTCCCGCCCTGCTTGATGTGCAGTCCTAAGCAGGGGTCATACTAAATCCAGGGTGTCTGTGAGGAAGGGACAAAGGGCCAGATGTAGGAAGCCTAATACCGGTCGGAAACGGCCGAAATTACCGAAATTCGGCCGTTACTGACCGGTATTAAGCATTTGAGATGTAGGGGCCTAATTTAAGGATTCTGTAATTTACCGAATCGGTAATTTAAGGAATCGGTAAGTTACCGAATTCTTAAATACCGATTCGGTAAATTACCAAATCCTTAATGTAGGAAGCACTCAAGTGAGTGCTTTTCACTTGTAAGGATTCGTTATTTACCACCAACTAAAAGTTGGTGGTAAATAACGAAAACCTTCAAAAGCAATTTTGTGCTTTTTTTAACAGTGCCATGTGGCAGATATACATGCCCCTAGGGCATGTATGTCTGCCACATGTGCACCAATGCACTATGCAGGGGTGCAACAGGGTGTCAATGTGCCACCCTGCCACCCTTGTAGGTCTTCCTATTCTTACCACTTTGGTATTTATAGATTCGGTAATTCCCATTCATTCCTATGAGCCTCCAGGCCGAATCGGTATTTACCGAATGTTACCGATTCGGTAAAAATTACCGAATGAATACCTACATACCATTTACCCATTCTAAAATACCGAATCGGTAACATTTGGTATTTTAGAATCGGTAAATGGTATTTACCTACATCTGGCCCTAAGAGTCCACCCAGCTATCAGAGGATGTGATGTGTTTACATGGCAGGGCCCTACAGTTTATCAAGCTATTCAGATTAATCTTCTGTGCATTAACTTGTGTTATCTCGCCAGTTTTGCTTTTTTCCATGTGTTTCTCCCGACCATGATTTAATTTCTTTCACTAACTATTCCTCTTTTGTCTCACTCTCTGTTACCCTTCTGAGTAACTCTAACACAGGGTGGCACTGGCACAAAAAATAAAACTGGACACTGAAAAAATGTTCCTTTAGTGCCCGCTCTTCTGTGCCTCCATCTAACATGACTCTCGCCCACTAGCTTTCTGGTGTCCCCTTGTTTGTCAGTCTCTTCACTTTCAGGCTCTTTCTCCATACTGCCGTCTGGCTTCATTTATTTGTTGCACCCTTGCAATACCAGAAAGTTTGTTTGTAATCCAGGGGCGGCTCCTCCGTAATGTATTGAACAGCAGGGATGGAGAAACAGCACAGACTTCCTGTCCGGAGAGGAGCGTCTTTTCAGCCTGCTCAGGCCAATCCCTGCGCTGCTCTCATACTAGGAGAGCAGCGGGGTGATTGCATAGGGAGTCTGATGCTGCCCCAGTGGAGTGCCTGCTGGGACAAGGAAGACCGAGGCCTATAGCAGGAGTGCGTCTGGCAGGTCCTGGTAAGTGTTTTGTAAAAAACAACATTAAACCCCCCGCGTTCCTCCTCCAGCGCTCCCGCCGATCCTCCACCTGCCCCACCACCTCTTCATTCTGTCGGCCACTACTGTTGGAATCTGAATTAACGAAATATCTCACTGTCAGCTGGCACCGACGGTACATGCTTTGGCATGCTGCTCCAATTCAACATTTTCTGTATTCCTAAAGCTCCAATGTGCTCCCTTTTCTCTTCCCGTTCGTTATTCACACTCTGTCTGTTCTTTGATGTTTCATCTGACAGTTGCGGTTTGCATACAGTATTTAACATTCCTGATTATATTTGTGTACTGTGTACATCTGAGTATATGTATGTATGTAAAGGTGGGTGAGTCAACAGGTTAACAGGGAGAGCCAAGCCAGAGCTGAGCTGAAAGTCTGGTTGGCCCCTGAGAGCCCATGCACAAGCCGAGACCCCAAACTGTTTATTTTGTGAACTGTGCAACAAATGGAAAGTGCACAAAACTAAGTTAATTTGCAATATTTCATATAAAAGGTGATAAAACTTGAACAAACATATAAGAGCAACAACACAATAACGAAGATTAATGCAATTATTCATTCAAAACATTAATAAGATCTGAACAATACAAAATGTGTTACATACTAATTCTCATTCACTGAGCTGTGCAACAAATACCATATAAAAATATAACAAAGATGCTTCAAAATACATTAAAAACTGCATTTCTTTGACAGGCAGAAGTATTTCAACTTAGTACATCAGAAGACCTCTGAAACACCAAACAACACTTTAACCAGCTAGAAAGGAAATGAAGAGCCAGCCACGACATCACCAACAGAACTACCTAAAAGGCTGCACTTTGGCACTTTCACCAGGAAGGAAGAGACACCAAGAAAAAAGCCCTAGTTGACCACATTGAAGGAAGTTTCAACAGCTGCAAGGAGATCTTCTCAATCATTAAGCATTTCTATCTTTCCCTCAGCCACTCTAAACAGCATTACTGCCTCTCAACATCTCTACGACAACCTACCCAACTTATTCCACAGCAAGATTGCAACCTTCTACAACAACTTCCCACACCAACACAACCCCAGAGGACTCACCGCTAGCCTACCCCCACTGACCATGAAGGCGACCTGACCGAATGGACAATCCTCACCAGAAATGACACAGCAAAAATCATGCGGACCATCCATTCAGGGGTCCAAAATGACCCATGCCCCCACTACTTCTACATCCTTGTAACATCCCCAATCAGCACCACCCTGACACACATCATGAACACCTTTATCACACCCACCACTTATCCAGATGAATGGAAACTTGTAAAAATGAGTGCCCGACTCAAGAAGCCACAGGCAACCTGAATCAACTGAGCAACTTCCGACCCATCTCCCTGCTCCCCTATCCAGCCAAAGTGATTGAGAAGGCCATCAACAAGCAACTCACAACCCACTTCGAACTTTACCATCTTCTAGACAACACTCAATCAGGATTCAGAAAAAAAACACAACACCAAAACAGCACTCATGGTGACCACTAAAGACATTGAAATTATCCTGGACTGTTTAAAATGACCCTTTTTGCAGGGTTATCCCCAATCTTTTTGCTTCTTCCTCCTATTTTTTCCTGACCTGTGTTTGTTGGCTATAGAACTCTGGGCACTTTACCAATGCTGATCAATGCTAAAGTGCATCTGCTCTCTGAGTAAATTGTGATTGTGATTGTTTCTCCCTGATTGGCATATTTGTTTAACCAGTAGGTCCCTCGTAAAGTGCACTGAGTGTGCCAGGGCTGGTAAATCAAATGCTACTAGTGGGATTGCAGCACTCATTGTGCCACTGACATGAAGCCCTGAAAAGATGTCTCAGGCTTGCCACTGCGGTGCCTGCACGCAGTTTGTTAACTGCCATGTCGACTTGGTAAGTGCATCCACTTGCCACACCCTAATCTCCCGGTTTCCTACATAAAAGGCACCCCTATGGTAGGCCCAAGTTACCCCCCTGTGCAGGGTGCAGTGTATGTGAAAGGTAGGACATGTACTGGTGTATGTGACATTTCCTGATAGTGAAATACTACCAATTTCATTTTTTCACTATTGAAAGGCAATCTTGCCCCATAGGACAGAATCGGAAATGTGTTGTGACATTTTACATCTTCCCATAGGGATAAGATTGAAAAATAGAGTTTGGTATCCTTGAACTCAGAATTTGATAACTCATCTTTTAGTAAAGATGTTTTTTTATTTCTTGATCAACCATCCTGTGTGCCTCTGCCTGTTTGTGGATTGACTGTCTGGCTTTGGAGTGACAGGGGCTGGAGAGGTGCGGTGGCACCAGGAGTCTGGATGAGTCAGCACTAGGCTGAATACGCCTGATCTGCATTTGGAGTGGTGGGAGGAGTAGCACCTGTACCTGAATAAGGCTGGGTCTGCCTTCCACAATGCTGGCTCCGCCCCCCTGTGGTGCGTCAGGAGCCAACACTCACACTGACAATAGATGTAGCTGTGCATTTGCAGGGTGCCCCCCAGAACTGGTTTGAACTGGGTTCAGAGACCCTTGCACAAAGAGAACATCGACATGTCGGGATATAAGTATCAGACCCAAACCCCAGACTTTAGATCATTCCTGGAATTCAAAAGGAACCTTTGTCAAGGAGAAGAGCTGGAGAGACTGAGAAGAAGTACTGTCCTTGCTGTTTGTCTGGGGTTGGCTGAAGTTGCTGTTTCTGTCAAGGAAAGGAGAAGGACTTTGCTGTGTGCTGTTTCCCCTGCTTGAAGGAGATCTACAAGGGCCTGAAGGAATCTGGTCTCCTGTTCTGAAGTATCAGGGACACAAAGACTTCACCCCCAGCTCACTTGAACTCTGCTGCAGTGAGTTCTGACCTGCCAAGAGGTGCATGTGCCAGTTTTTGGCCTCTGAAGGTTGTTGCTTCTGTTTAGGAGCTGGAAGCAAGAAGAAACTTAAAGAACTACAGAATTAGCAGTATTGAGGGATCGTGGCTGAAGAGGACTGATGCAGTGTCGCTCGCCGTCGCCACATCCGGATTTCCACGCATTATACCTGTGCGGCATGTTCTTCCGACGCATCACCCGCAGACCAGAACCGTCATGAAGAATCGACGCATCACTCCCCATACAGAATGGATTCGATGCAACTCTTCCTCTGCGTGCAGCGGGACTGTCGCATCGCCTCCCCAAGGCCTCAGGAGTGTCGCATCTCTTTGTTTTCCGACACTGCAGCTGTTTGGCTTGTTAACTTTGACACATCTACAGGTACTTTGGTGAAAAGTCACGCATCCATAGTTTTCTATGATACAAGTTCTTGAAACCTTTTGAAAGCCATAATTTTAACTATGTTGGATTTTTGTCATTTTGGTCTTGTTTAGTTTAGATAAAGATATGTTATTTTTCTAAATTGGTGTGGCGTCCATTTGTGGTGTTTTCAGTGTGTTACTCTGAGTGTTGGTACAAATACTTTACACATTGCCTTTGGGATAAGCCTGTCTGCTCGTGCCAAGCTACCAAGGGGTTGAGAAGGGGTTATCTAGAGTGTGATTCCCCTTACTATGACTAGAAGCAATGGTCCCTATTTGGACAAAGGTACCTACCTCTGCCAACTAGAAATCCCCATTTCTAACATTGGTGGTCAGCAGTGAGGATTGGAACCTGTATTTGTACCTGACCCACAGTGTTTGGGGTACATCACTAGTTTAGGGCAGACCACTACCAAACCACATACTGTGTTTTGTTTTTGGTTCTATTTTTGAGTAACCCTTAAAGTATACATGCATCATGTCTCAGAAGGGTAAACCAGCAAGAGAGAAGGCAGAATTGGAGTTTGATATTGAGGTTTTGCATACCTACAGAGTAGATCAGCTCAATCAATTTTGCAAAGATGTTGGATGTCCCATGAAGAGCACCTCCAGGAAGGAGGAGCTAGCGAAGGCCTTAAGGGCCTGGTGGGATGCCAAAGAGGCTGGGGAGACAGATGATGCAGAGGTGGAGGAGGATGCACAAGGGGTGGGTTTCAGATCACAGGATCTGCCTGTGGGAAGAGCAGCCTCCAGGGCTGGCAGCAACCATTCTGCTAGATGTTTTTCTCCAGAGGAGTTGGAGGAAAACCAAAGGGTCAGAGATCATGAGTTGGAAGTCATAAGGCTCCAGGTTAAGCAGATAGAAATGGAAATACAGGCAAAGGAGAAGCAAGAGGGCTTATGTCTTGAAAGAAACGAAATTGATCTTCGCACATGTTTTGTGAATGAGAGAGCTCGATGAGGAGCTTGAGAGACTTGAGGCCATGCGTGTCTTCGCTGAAAAGGAAATGTGTGCAGCTCATGAAGGGAGCTTGTCTGGGTTGGAGGTGAAGTCCAGCTCAGATGGTGGCAGCAAAAATGTAGTGTTTATTGCTGAGGAAGAAGTACACACACCCAGAGATGTGGCGCCTGACTTGAAGGAGGAGTTTGACGTACACCAAGGGGTTCAGGGTTATGCGGTAGCTCTAGTGGTGTGCAGTGTCCCTGAAGTAGATTGAGGAACTGACAGAGGGGATCATATTCCTGGTAGTGGGAGGGACACTCTACTGCCTGTAGATGAGAGGTGCAGGGGGAGGGGTTTCCCCCTGGTAGAAGTCCTTGTGTGTGAGGGTGAAGACCTCCCAGAAGAGTGTGGGTTGAGTGACAGAGACCGTCAGACACAGACTTGCCAATCTCAGGAGAGTGGTATGGGGTACTTGTGTGAGGCACTGGATGGTTGGGCAAAGGGTAGCTTGGTTAACAACTGTGGGGGCTGTGTGATTAAATTGTTGGAGAACATATTTTAGGTCCTTGTTTTCCAGAGCTATGCCAATACCCGGTGGAGTGTGTGTTCTCTGATTCCAGGGAGCTTGTGCTGGAGGCAGACCTTTTGGTGGATTCCAGAGGGTCTAAAGAAGCTTTTGGGAGTGATCGTTAAGGGGGCGGCTCAGGTTTTACCCCCACCAAGTGAGGTAGAGGAGGTTTGTGATAGCCCAGATAGGTCCCAGTGTAGTGGGTGGGGTGTAGGGTTGCAGCTCTTGTCTCATAGGAGAAGGAGTGGGAGTAGGCTGTGTCCCAAGGTGCCCGAAGCCCAGTCTCTGGACCTGGGTGTGGGAGAGCATACGCCGTGTACAGACCCCGCACTGGAGGGCCAGTGTCAGGATGTCAGACCTGACTTATTTATTATTTACTTATTTTATATAGCGCTAGCTAGACCTGTGGGCATCAGAGCACTTTACATACACACAGTAAAGACAGAAGAACATTGCATTACATAGTAGGAAGGCAGTAAGGAAGCAAAACAGACATAAAAATACAACATAAAAAATAGGTAAACAGTGCAGGAGAGGGAGAGAAAACAAATGAAGGTGGCTAACACAGTCCGATCACCAACTATCCTTGAATGTCAAGAGAGAGAGGAGTCAACTCGGATATTGAAGTCTAGGTTTGTTGACATTGGACAGGGGAGTATATGTTGAGGAGATGGAGTTTCAGGTCCTTTTTGAAACGGGGGAAGGAGGGGTTGCATCTGAAGACTCTAGGGAGAGCATACCACATCCTGGGAGCGTTGCCAGAAAATGATCGGTACTGAGTGGTTTTCTTTTTCAGTTTCAGAGGGATAAGAAGGAGTGAGTTGGAGCTTCTCAGAGTTCTGGATTTTCCTGCTTTTAACAGTTTGCTGTTTAGGTTGTTGGGGGATGGAGTATGAAGGGTTTTGTGTGTGATGCAGGGCAGCTTGTAAAAATACATTCCTTCCATGGAAAGCCAGTTGAGGGAGTTGAGAGCTGGTGTGATGTGTTCAATCTTTTTACCCCAGATATGAGTCTTGAGACTTGGCAGGAGGGAGACTGAAGAAAAGGTGCCAGGCACGGGGGGCTACCGCCCCCCACTTTCTGATGCCACAGAGGTTAGAGAGACCTGAAAGGCAAGAGGCCAAGCTCTCATGACTAACAGCTGTCAGTAGCCACTGTGCCTGGTTGTCCTGATGGACAGAGTTGCCCCTGGGAGGGGAGCAGGAGTCTGCGCCCATCCGTGCCTGGACCATGCCCAGCGCCAGAACCCCTGGCCCCCACAAACACCACGTAATCTGACGCCGCTACGACGCCAACACCCTCCAGGCACTCAACACCAGAGGAGCACACGCCTGCTTCCTGGCCACCCCGATGCGCACCAAAGGACCCGTCTCATGTCGGACCTGCAGCTTCACCAGTCTTTGAGCCTCAAACCCGCCCACCAGGACAGGACGCAACCACCTGAGAAGCATATTTCTGAACACCCGCTCCGCACGAAAACATGCTGTCGGACTCTGGGACCTGCTCGACACATCCGCCCTGGACATAGCCTTCCTAACAGAGACCTGGATGAACGACTCCTCCGCACCCGACATCGCAATCCCAGATGGCTATAAGATCACCCACAGAGATCGCACCAACGGAGTCGGTGGCAGACCTGCCATCATCCAAAAGACAACCCTCATGGTCTCGACCAACTCCGACGACATCCTCAGCACCGACGAAAACCTGCACTTCCAGATCCACACTGATCCAAATACCACGCTCAGAGGAATGCTGATCTACAGACCCTCAGTTCAGAGACTCCATTGCTGACTTCATCAGCACACACGCCCTCGCCTCCATGGACTACATCCTCCTCAGAGACATGAGCTTCCACCTCGAGAACAACAACAACCCCAACTCCACCACCCTGACCGACAATCTCGCCAACCTCAGACTCAGACAGCTCGTCACTGTGCCCACCCATTCTGCCGGCCAGAAGCTTGACCCCATCTTCTCCACTAGCCCCAACGTCTCCATCTGCCACACCACTGAACTCCACTGGACCAACCATCGCTGCATCCACTTCACCTTCCAGAACCCACCACGCACCACCGCACCCAACAGGTCCCCCACCGGGTCCCCCACCAGCTAAACACCGCCCTCGCCCGATGCCCACCCATTAACCTCACCAACCCCGACACCGCTGCCAGCAACCTCAGGCGTTGGATCGACAACTGCGCCAACACTCACCTCACGCAGGAAACCCTCCAACAGACACACCACCAAGAATGCCAGCTGGTTCTCCACAGAACTTCAGACCTCCAAACAAACCTGCCAAAAACTAGAGAAGAAATGGCACCGCGAACAGACACCGGTTAACCAAGAAGCCCACAAGACCGCCATGCACCAACACCATCACCTCATCAGAGCTGCCAAAAAGGACCTCCTTCAAGGACCGCCTCGACAACAAAGCACACAACAGCAAAGAGCTCTTCAACATTGTGAAGGAACTCTCCAACCCCAGCTCCAACACCAACGACATCCCACCATCGCAAGACCTGTGCAACTCCCTTGCCAGCTTCTTCCACCACAAGATCGCCAACATCCACGACAGCTTCAACAACCTCACCACCCCAACGACACCCCAGACCCCACTCCACCACCCACAGCGACCCCCTGCTCACCTGGACCCACATCAACGACGACAACACCATCAAGATCATGAACACCATCCACTCCTGCTCCCTGTCAGACACATGCCCACACCACATCTTCAACAAAGCCAGCGCCACCATTGCACCCCATCTCCGCAAGTCCATCAACATCTCCTTCGAGACAGCAACCTTCCCGGAGAGCTGGAAGCACGCCGAGGTCAACGCCCTGCTCAAGAAACCCTAGTCAGACACAAGAGACCTCAAGAACGTCCAGCCCATTTCTCTGCTCCCGTTCCCGGCAAAGGTCATCGAGAAAGCCGTCAATAAACAGCTAACCCGCTACCTCGAGGAGAACAACATCCTAGACCCATCCCAGTCCGGATTCCGCAGCTACCACAGCACCGAAACTGCCCTCATCGCCGCCACTGGCGACATCAGGGTCCTGCTGGACAAAGGCAAAACCACGGCCCTCATCATCCTGGACCTATCAGCCACCTTCGACACTGTCTGCCACCACACCCTACGCAAATGCCTCCACAAAGCAGGTATCCGAGACAAGGCTCTGGAATGGACCAACTCCTCCCTCTCCGGCAGAACCCAGAGCGTCCGCCTACCCCTGTTCCGGTCCGAGGCCTCCAAGATCGTCTGCGGCATACCCAAGGATCATCCCTCAGCCCGACTTTGTTCAACATATACATGGCCCCGCTCGCCCACATCGGCAGACTGCACGACCTCAACATTGTCTCCTATGCCGACACACAGCTGATCCTCTCCCTCATCAAGGACCCCCTCACCGCCAAAACAGACCTCCACGAAGGAATGAAAGCTGTCGCCGAATGGATGAAGAACAGCCGTCTAAAACTGAACTCGGACAAGACGGAGGTCCTCATCCTTGGCTCAACCCCCTCAGCCTGGGAAGACTCCCGGTGGCTGACCGACCTAGGAGCAGCACCAACACCCACCGACCGTGCTCGCAACCTGGGGTTCATCCTCGAATCAACACTCTCCATGACCAAGCAAGTCAACGCTGTCTACTCCTCCAGCATCAACACCCTCCGAATGCTCCGGAAGATCTACAGGTGGATCCCAACCGACACAAGAAGAACGGTCACCCAAGCCTTTGTCAGCAGTAGGCTGGAGTACGGAAACGCTCTGTACGCGGGAGCCCCGGCCAAACTGCTGAAACGACTGCAACGCATACAGAACGCCTCTGCCCGCCTGATCCTCGACATCCCTCGACACAGCCACATCACACCCCACCTGAGAGACCTGCACTGGCTGCCCGTGAACAAGAGAATCACCTTCAAACTCCTCACCCATGCACACAAGGCACTCCACGACACAGGACCAGCATACCTCAACAGACGACTCACCTTCTACACCCCGAACCGCCAGCTCCACTCCACCGACTGCGTCCTATCTACCGTTCCCCACATCCAAAGAGCGGCCGCCGGTGGCAGATCGTTCTCCTACCTCGCCGCCAGGACCTGGAACTCCCTCCCCTTCCTCCTACGGCAGACCCAAGACCTACTTACCTTCAGGAGACTACTCAAGACCTGGCTCTTCGAGCAGTAGCAGCACCCTCCCCCCCCTAGAGCCTTGAGACCCTCATGAGTAAGTAGCGCTTTACAAATTTCATGATTGATTGATTTGGGGCACTATATCAGAATTCCTTACCTTTGGAAATGTGCCTTACGGATCATCTGCTTGTGTTTTGTAAGCGCTTGAAGACCTGGCGTTACCATCTTCAGCGACATTGAATTTGCAGAGCTGTGGGTCGGATCCAACGCCGAGATGTCCCAATGTGGATGATAGTTCCGTTTTCAAAATATACCAAATAAATAAATAAAAATACAATGTGCAGTCTCCTGGCACTGGCTAGTTAACCTAATCTTAGTTAAACCTCATGAAGTTTCTACAAAAGATTATCAGGTAATATCCAGGGCAGACCCACGTATTTCACTCGGTTCTGTCCCTTTTT
This sequence comes from Lissotriton helveticus, assembly GCF_964261635.1. NCBI lineage: Eukaryota > Metazoa > Chordata > Amphibia > Caudata > Salamandridae > Lissotriton > Lissotriton helveticus. The sequence goes on along the minus strand of NC_136064.1, from coordinate 50,075,364 downwards.
TGTTTACAGCATAGATTAGATGTAGTTTCTGGACCTCTTTCTTCTTGGATGCATATAGCCTCTGTCTCTTTCTTGCTTGTCAATGCGAGCTCAACAGTGGCCTGTTTTATTTATTTTAATTCTTAAGTAGCCAACCCGGCTATTTTATTGCCAGAAGCCTTTTGTTTTGTTGGAATGACTGGTGGATTTTCAATAATACATACATATTACATGAGCTGAATTATTTACAATGCGTTCAATATTTCACTTTCAGGCGGCGCACAGCCCCGCCTTCGATAGGACACATTTCCTCTGAACTATTGGGCGCTTTCCAGATTCTCAGCCTAGCAGGGGAAGTTCTATACTACCTGGTGACCCAGGCCTTCGTCTGCCCGCCCTATCATAGTCGGCACACTTTCTCTGAAGGGTAAATTTCAGAAAAGCAGGAGCATTTTACTTGTGACAAGCTTGGTGCATAGGAGAGCAGGGAGCTTGGTGCATAGGAAAGTGGGGTATACTTTCATGATTTGAGAATAATTAGTAGAGTTTTTTTCAGCTTTTTTTGCTAACATTGTGAAATCTAGTGCATTATATTTTTGGTTGTTTTATGTATATTTTATGCTTTATTTACATTGTTATGGCACATCTGAAAACAATAAACCCACAAAGGCAGTCAGGAGCTACACAATGCTATTGTTGGATACCAAAGTAAGTAAAGTAAGTAAATTTATTGTATATAGTTAATTAAAACCTTTACAATATTGTTCATATAAAAAGGAGAAAAAAAAAGCATATGATTTATAAATAAAATATACAAACTGAAGAATCGTTAAAAGAAGACTTTCCATAATGTCTTTGTACGGGATATTTTTGCAGTTATACTTGCGCTTCACACAGTCAGGTTCAGACGTTTGCAGTCCTTTACCTCAGTGTTCAGGATTTGCTGGAATGCCTTTTGGCAAAATTTAGCGGCCCTACAAGCTGTCTGCAGTTGATGGCTGTTCAGAGCCAGCATGACGGCTGGGCGGCATGATCTGATTTGAAGAAGTCTAAAAATATGGAGTAGGTAATAACGTCTCAAGTTTGTTAAAGACGGACAAATACACAGTATGTGCAACAAAGATTCTTCCATTTCCCCACATAGTCTGCAAACGGGTGTCAGCCATGTTTGCTTCCATGTAGGTGTGTGATTTTTTAATATGGTGGTTCCCAGCCGTAATTTTAAAAGTGTTTTTTGAGCAGCTGGGGATATATGGTTGACTAAATAAGGTTGTGGCTCCGGCTTCCCATACGTGGCCAACACAGTCCATCCATGTTTTTTGTTTGCTATGATAGCTTTGTCTACTGTCCATGATATTTGCTTTGCTGCTACTTTAGTTTCTTTTTTGAACGCCACAAATGATTGGTTTGTGTTCCATGCCTTTTCCAACTTAAGGCACGAAACGGCGTTCTCCCACACCATTTTCCATGAGTTTTTGTCTTTTTCTGGTTGTTCATCTCAGTCCAGCAGAGGCCCATGAGCGTGTCCTCTTCAGCAGCTCTTAATTTCCAGCATGTTTTTAATATGGCTGCTTGTCTGATTTGGTGCTGGTTTAGTAGACCGAATTCCAAGTGGATCTGTGATTGAGATACAAACCTCGGGATCTGGAAGATGTATTTGAACAACTCTGATTGTTGTGTGTTCAAAAAGTTAGCGTCTTTTCCCTTATACAATTCCGATCCATACGTAAGAGATGGGAGAAACTTTGCAGATATTACCTTCAACTAATGCGAATTGGATGGACAATTCGTTTTTCTTTTGAACAAATTTAGGGCAAAGCGTAGTTTGGTAGCCTGTGCCTTTCTATAAGACTGATGATCTTTTAGCGACCACCTGGCATCAACTATAACTCCCAAGTATTTGTACGTGGAGGTCTGCTCTAATGTAGGGCCTGCAATATGCCATTTAAAGGATTTCCTCCCTGGCCGAGATGCAAAACACACGATCTTCGTTTTTTTATAATTAATTTGGAGCCCTTGTGCACAGATGTAGTCGTTGAGCTTTGTGATGGAACGTTGTAGGCCCAACGGAGTTTGACTGCAGAGTACAATGTCATCTGCATACTGTATGCTCCTAATTTTGTGGTTGGCTAACTTTTAAGGCAACCAGATTCTTGAGCCACTCTTGGATTGGGCGATGGTTACTTTTTGGAGAGAATAGGATTAGTTCTGTTTTGTCAGGGTTGAGCTTTAAGTGGTTAACTGTTAGCCATGCGGATGTGTTACTTGAAGACCAGTATGAACACGGATGTCTTCAATAATTTCATGAAATATAAAAGCCTAACTTTACATGCAAGGGGGACTCCATCGTTCTAGAGTTTGAAGCATAACAAACACAAGCTCCTGTCACCATGTTTAATCATGTAAATACCTTTGGCTGGATCTGGTTGGCGGCGCCTTTTAGAGGACTATTATGGCCATTTAATGAGGTTTCATTTTTTTAATCTAGTCCATGTATATTCACCAGTAGGCGTTGTGAATGGTTTTTACTCAGAACCCGGAGTGTAGCTCTGTCACTCAGACGGGAATGGGGTGGGAGGGAGGGGGTGTTGAGCTTCAGATTTTCCAACCATCACACTGGGATATAATGCTAAAATACATTATACGACAAGCAGGGCACATATGAGGGGCCAAAGGGGCAGTGGAATGGAAGACGAATATGGATTGGTAGGGGCATTAAGTTAGAGAAAAGACAATATTTTGTAAAATAAACAAAAGTCTTTCGAAACAGAGAGAGCGAGGGAGTGCGTTTTTTTTCTCTGTATGTAAAAATTCCTGGTGAAATCCGACAGACACCACACCATACCCAAATGAAAGCTCCAGCACCCAACTATTTAGCCAAAAATAAATGTATTAGGGGGGTGTAATACCCTAAACACTCTCCCCCTGAAGCTACGCCCCTCCACAGAACCTTGGATTTTATTCTCACTTCAACTGTTAGCTAGCGCAGGGAATTCAGCGCCAATTTAACTTGGTCTGTTTCCTGAGATTATGTCTTAAGTGGGTGACTTTGAACTCCCTTTAGCCTGGATATAGGTTTCTTTGGAGGCCCAGAGTATTTGATGTCATAGTAATCAATCTCGGCTATTACCCAGGCTGTCAATACCTCAAAGGAGGAGAGGGAGAATTTTCTGAAGCTTGGACAGCTGAAAATTCACAATTTTTACCAGGGCATTCATTTGATCTAGAAGCAAAATATGGCATCTATATTTGTTTAGTTCCTTACTAGTGTTTTTGTGTATACCACAGAAGCATAGCCAGTCAAATAAGTATTGATTATCATCAGAGTGAGGAAAGGAATTATTCATTTTGGAGGGGGTAACCATGCCAACTTAATAAAGCATTTTATTGCTATGTTGTAACATAGTTCGCTGCCACATCTCCTTACAATCCATGGTATCTACAACACAAGCAGCAGGCTTTTCCTCAGATAAATAAATAAGATAATAACACAACATTCTGAAACCAATTTTGGCAAACCAAGAAAAATTGAAAATGTTAAATGACACATAAATGGTTCAAACAGGATTAAGCGAAACAGGTGTATACATTTTCAATTAAATTGAGTTAAAAAATGCTCAGAGGAACATTGTTGTATAAAACTCAGTTATAGTTTATGTACATGAACGAATCACAGCACCGTAGGCATCTTCTGCAACAAAGACACAAACAAGGATACTTTACCAGCAAAATGGCTACCTCGCAGAGGCACGGCAGGCAGAGGCAGGAGCCTTTGTGGTTTCTGTACACAAATACTTTCAATCATTCCAGTGCTCTCTTCTGGAGGACTCCAAAGGTGAGACAGGCCTCACTGCCCTATGCTTCTGCTACAACCAACAGTCATAATTTCATGATAAGGCTGACAGTGCTGGAAAAGTGTCTCCAAATCTTTCCTATCCTAGGGCTACAAATGAATAGGTCTCGATGGTGCTCACGCTGTTTCACTCCGGTGGAGTTGCTGAAAACCTCCACGCGATACCGCAGAGTTATGCGACTGGATGGAGTATATTGAGGTGATAACCTGGACCTTAGGTGACACCAAAAAATAAGATACCTGCTTGCTGTCTTCTGTCTGCCTTGGAAGAGGACTTAAGCAGACACAGCCTGTTCTTCACTTGTGCCTAGGTACTAGAGGTTCTCTCCAAGGGTCAGTGTACGAGGCCCTGCACTGCCTAGGAGACAGAAAAATACTGAGTCCTGTATAGGAAACGCACCTTACAGTTAGGAGGCCCTGCACTTATTAACCAACTGAGAAACAGATGGCCAAAGAAAGGGCAGAGGCTGAGGCCTGGTCTTTGATATGGTTATAGCAATAGCAAGTTGAAATCGCAGAAGCTTTTCAAGGGACCTCTCTTGGAGATTTGTCTTTGATCCTATCAGGGTAGAAAGAGGTTCCATGATAAGGATGAGGGGCTGCGTCGTTATTTCTAGACAGGGCCGGACTGGCTACTGGGCAGTTGTGTGTGCTGCCGAGCAGGGGGATGATTTCTCCGTGGTATGGGCGTATTTCGTTGATGGGGACCTGGGTGCGCTTTGGAAAAAAAAAGCAAAACAAATTTTGTTTTGCACAACAGGTCCCTATCAACGAAAGCATCCCCCTGCTCGGCAGCACACACAACTGCCCGGTAGCCAGTCCGGCCCTGCTGTTAGCACCTGTTCCCAAATATTTACTAAGGAATACATTTATTAGGGGAGGGGGTGTAACACCTCAAACACCCCTCCTGAAGCTATGCCCCTGATGTTATCTTTACTATGTGTCACTGCAGTGTATGAGGCAGCAGTCAGCCAGCCCATAATGATGAAACTGGAGCCATGCGTTTTCATTCATACATGCGGGTGGTGCAACTAAACCCTGCAGCCCACGTCTGACCTTTACCTTCTACACCTGCGGTGCACTTCCTACACCAATTTATTGTCGAGTTTTTGAACTGTTAAATGAGGCAATTGAGTGTAGCCAGTTGTACTTCATGTTATAGGGAAGGAGATTGATTGGCAGTGCCACAGTGTCATAGTGCACAGCCATAAAACCAGCAAAATACATCCCACAATAAGTTGAAAAATCTACGAAGACTGTGTATTGAAGATAACATAACATTGCTGCTGTCAAGATTTCAGTTTTTGAGCCGTCATAATAGAAACAACTTTCTTTCAATTGGTGAGTGTGAATTTGAAACTAAGTAAAATATGATGGACTATACAAGTTGCTATCCAAGGGGCATATTACCAAGGGCCTTATCGCCGCTTTAGCGGGAATTTTCCCGCTAAAGCGGCGATAATTTTATCGCCCTATTACCTAGCTGTCGCTAACACCAGTTAGCGGCAGCTATTAGGAGATAGCGATCATCTTGGGGCCCACTTTGCATGTCAGCGATAACTATCGCTATAGACATGCAAAGTGGGCGTGCCAAGATGTTAGCGACTGGAAACAGTCGCTAAATCGCTATCTCCTATTACCTACTTTTGGAAATATTCGCGCTAAGTGAGATTATCTCCAAAAGCTAACGCCTGCCCAGAGCAGTTCTTAGCCATGTTATCCAATGGAAGGTGGATAACATGGCTAAGAGCATTGTCACGATAATGCATGAATATCGCTGATTTTTCAGCGATATTCATGCATTTCTTACGATTTTTACCGCTTTTGGGATAAACCTTGATAATATCAAGGTATCTCAGCGATAAAAATCGTCGGAGCACGGCGATATTATTATACCCGCTAACCAAGCTTAGTGACAATTATCGCTATTGCTTGGTAATATGCCCCTAAATTCTTTAAAATTAGGATGTTATATCAGTACATTAAAAAATAAATCTGAAGACCCTGCAGCCTTTTGTCAGCAGGTGCATGAATACGTTACCAAGCAGCCAACCCAATGGTTAATGCTGCAGGAACAACCTATACCTCTTGAGGGCACTGAACAAGGAAGGTTTGTCTCCAGTTCCTAGAATCATTGGTCGCACTCAACAAGTCAGTCAAAATTCTTTATTCGGCTCTACAGAACCATAAAAGTCACACCATCAAATACACAGTCCAGAGTGATTCATACATGATTATAAGGTCAGGAAGATGACAGTTATAAAAATAGCCAAAACCAACATATAGTGCCAATACTGATCACCACTTTACATAATAATTAAGTATGGGCGAATTTTGCGGATCTGTGATCTGCAAATTTGTGCGAAATCGCGAAACAATCCTCGAGTTGAAACATAGCGAACTCGCGGATTTGCATCATGACCACGTGTGTCTGTAACTTTGCCACCGCGCCGAAAGGCGCCGAGGTCCCTCGAGTGAGCTGTCCATCACAGTGAGGAAAGGGCGGGAAGAAGTTGCATACCCTAGTGTGTGTGGTGCGGGGCTTCTATCCGAGTTCACATGCCTCTTGTTTATAAAGGGACAGCGACCGATCAGAGCAGCAGATGAGGAGAAAGCAGCCTCCTGGTCACAGGAAGTACACGGGGATTGCGCTTGAGAAACTCGTGGATGCAAAGACCTCCATCAAGGATTATATCTAATTGTAGGCGGTAGATATGGGGAGAAAGCACACCTGCCTAGCCTCGACTGTGCTCACTAGTTGTTTGGGCTGATTATAATGCGTTACTGAATTTGAGCTTCAACTCGGGCACCTGCTTATATCACTAAGTGCTTCCTGTTGAGGTTTAATTTTTGTGACAGAAGCATCGTGCCAGGATGAATCCTGCCTGCATATTTATCTACGATGATGCCACCGGTAGTGCCATACCTCTACTCAACTGAAGTACTTTCTACTGGCTAATCAGTAAGTGCTACCTCGTTGGGTAAATGTATTGTGCTTTTGCTACACTACAGCTGCGTAAAGGTCCAGAAGAGTTGTCTCCAGTGACCACGTGTGTCTGTAACTTTGCCACTGCGCCTACAGGCGCCGAGGTCCCTCGAGTGAGCTGTCCATGATAGTGAGGACAGGGCGGGAAGAAGTTGCATACCCTAGTGTGTGTGGGGCGGGGCTTCTATGCGAGTTCACATGCCTCTTGTTTATAAAGAGTCAGCGACTGATCAGAGCAGCAGATGAGGAGAAAGCAGCCTCCTGCTGGTCACTGGAAGTACAAGGGGATTCCGCTCGAGAAACTCGTGGATGCAAAGACCTCCATCAAGGATTACATCTAATTGTAAGCGGTAGATATGGGAAGAAAGCACACCTGCCTAGCTTCGACTGTGCTCACTAGTTGTTTGGGCGCCGAGGTCCCTCGAGTGAGCTGTCCATCATAGTGAGGAAAGGGCGGGAAAACGTTGCATACCCTAGTGTGTGTTGGGTAGGGCTTCTATGCGAGTTCACATGCTTCTTGTTTATAAAGGGTCAGAGACTGATCAGAGCACCAGATGTGTAGAAAGCAGCCTCCTGGTCACTGGAAGTACACGGGGATTGCGCTCGAGAAACTCGTGGATGCAAAGACCTCCATCAAGGATTGCATCTAATTGTAGGCGGTAGATACGGGGAGGAAGCAGACCTGCCTAGCCTAGACCGTGCTCCCTAGTTGTTTGGGCGCCGAAGTCCCTCTCTTTCTAGCTATCGCCCTGTTGTGCCTTTTGTGCATGTTGATAAAAAGCATTTTTTATGTGCGCTGAGGGGATGTTTGATAAAAGAGAAGTGTTATGATAACAAGCTGGATGCCCCGACTTTCACAACTTATTTTGACAGATTTGAGCCAATTATCCAGGCAATTATCCAGATTCATGCAGCCTGACAACACTGATCTATATAATTGGGCTTCTAGATTTGTTCAAATATGCTGCCACAAACAGAGGCGTTGTAATTTGATGTACTCATCTAGATTGTGTAGCTCTCCCTCATCTTGGCAAATTGATGTTTGAGTTGAGGGTGGGGCAGCAAGAAGTCTTCTTATAAACTTATTCTGAACAATCTGAAGGCATTTACATTTTGCGTGTCCCCAGATACCTGCCCCAAATGTTACAATCGATAAACATTTACTTTTATAACTACATAGCAGCTCACTTATGGGTTTATGTCACAGCCTTTTTGAAAATCTAAAAACAGTGTCAATTGCCCTTTGAAAGGGCACTGAACCAGTCTTTGGTTCTTTCTAAAAGAAGGCAAAGATTATTATCTTTTGTTTTTGACTTCTTTTTAATAAACATTAATATAAAAGAGGTCCCAATATTACTCCAAGGTCTTCTATGAAAGAAAGCTATCCACATTAAGCATAGCCAAATCAATTTGTCATTCACCAAAAAATATCAATTCTGTGTCCCTCATTCTGAAACACTGAAGTGACATATTTATTAATCTGTCCTTTCTATCTCTAAGAAAATAATTATGTCCAACAGTGCCAGCATAGAAAATTTTCCTGGAGACATGTAGGGGACTTTTTAAAGTTTGGAGGTGGGGGAAGGCTCTCAAATCACTGGTGTGCCAGGCCCATATGTAGCCCCATGCCAAATTTAGAATTCCCTGGCATGTTGATGAAGAATCGTCACTGAAAGTGGAATCGTCACTGAAAGTGTTTCCATTGACATTGCAAGAGCACCTTTGGAGATAAAGTTATGCTAGCTGGGCAACCATGTTTACGAGGCCAGGTATCCATTTTTTTTTTTCAAGGTACACATCGCCTTGGTAGGGTGTTTATTTCTGATAATGTAAAAATAGAATGTCCCTCCTTAGCAGCTGGTCAGCTTATACCGCGCTCTAGACCAGCATCGTGTGCACAGTAAATAGCACCGACATACAACAATCCTTCTCCACATGTACGGATAAAGCACCTAGTTGCAGGGAACTACAGTGCCATTTAATAATACCTGAGAGGCCAGTAGACCTCTCTCTAACAGGTGAAAGGTAAAATGGCCTGTCCCACAAGAGAATCTAATTGCTGCCACTATTAGTTCCCCACAGCCCAGAGAGCTGGCAGTAATCACGTTCATCCAAAGGAAGGTGCATATGGCGTGCCCCTTCAAGAGCAGAGCCTTGCTCTGTATCTCAATCTCTGTTGAAAAAGGTACCTCCAATGTACATTTATTATTGTTATGAGCTCCGGAGCAGGATCCAAAAAGCTACAGTGTGCTATGGTGAATTGGAAGGTGGGGTGCATTCACTCAAGGGCCATGCAGGTAACCTTTCCCCATCTCAACAGGCTTGAGAACTACTTTACTGTTGCCTAAAACTTTGCAGCCATTTATCATGAGAGATGCAGTGGGCTGTACCATAGCTTACAGATCGGTGGTGCTTGTTATCTCAGTTTATGCCTATTCCCCCTATCAGAGATGCAGCACTGCCTCCTGCCAAATGCAATGTAGTAGGAGTCAGATATTCACCATCATGCCACCTTCTCTGTGCCATAGTCTCTTATGCCCCTCTGATAGGCTGGATGCATAATATTTATAGGACTAATGGTTCATGTGCACAGAAAATGCTGAACACAAATCTCTGGCTCTTACCTATTACCTATTAATTGATAGGTTGCATATTTTATTTTAATTTTGATGGGAGATGGAATTTGCGCTTAAGTTTGTGCTATGTATGATGAATGTATGTAAGCAAGGAAACAGGGCAAGTTGTGCATAACATGACCATGTGCAAACATGGTCACAGCAGTGGATTCTGAACATTTTTGTAAATGTCAGTTGGATTTGAACACCAACGGGACCTGCCAATCATTTTCTCGTGCACCTAGAGCCCATGAATATATTTTGGTCATGTTTTATCTAGTTTAGCTAAACCTCTCATGGTCAGTTGTGAGACCCTGGAGTTTAGGCGAGTGGCACTGAAATATAGCAGCTATGTAAATCAGTGACATCTGCTTAATGTTGTATATTCCACTTACCATACACGCAATACTAGCCATGTCCTCTAGGTTCAGTCCGTTCTGCTTCCAAGAGTGCAAGGTGGATGAATCCTGCCCCCTCTTCAGATTCCTCTAAATGGACTTGGGGCCCCAATCCTGGAATCATAATCGTACAACTCAAGGTACTCAACTTTCCTTGCAGACCTGCCTTGCCCATGACCACAGCATATACAGGGCCTGATTCACTAAGGGACTTGTAAAGTTATGAGTGCTGAGTCTCGCACTCCAGGCACAATCCTGCATGGAGAAGTCCAGTGCAAGAGATTCCACACGAGTACAAAGATGCGTACTCGTAACTTTATAAGTCGGAAGTCCCTTTGTGAA